>NC_135306.1:171309070-171924070 GCF_048772815.1 Callospermophilus lateralis | reverse complement strand
TGATGATATAAAAATGTTAAAACAATATTTACTAATGAAAATTGGTATTTGATTTACCTCAGGTAATTTAATAGTATATAATTCAAGATAACTAAAAGATGTCTCAAATCACTTGTTCATGAATTACTATCAAATTCATTGTTTTCTCCAGAAATTGCTCCACTAAACTAGAGTTGCCAGTGAAGATGAGTGACTAATAAATCATTCAGTCATTTCAGAACAAAATCTTTTCTAATATTTAAGTGCCTCCAGTCAGTAATGATTTTCTTCTATATTACTGGAATTTTAAAGAAATTTTCTTCAGTAAATTTCTTAACTCTATTAGATAAAGACAGAGTGCTACAGAATTCCATTTGGAATAAGTAGTTCTGCTCATAACAATTAAAATGTCAGGGCCAGGAGTGTAAATTATTTTTGGTTTCTACTGCCTAAAGAAATTTTAATAGCTTTGTATTAAAATCTAAATAACATATTTGTATGCATTAATATCAAATTTCAAATAAAAATATATTTTTTAAAAACAGAAATTTTAAGACTTAGGTCATTATAATTATAAAATAAAGCTGTATTTAATTTTACAGACAATTTTTTTTTAAAAAATGGTGTCTTTTTTTCATGCACATTTTTTTTCTACAGCTGAAATTGTATAGGGACAATGTGAATTATTTAAAATTGCAAAATGTTCCTTATATAGCTAATTGCAAGTATTCAGAACATTACCTGTATTTGTGAATACCAATGAAGCCAAAAACAGGAGCATGAAGAGAAGGAAGAAAATGAATTTTTTGTACTTCCTGAAAACAGTTTTTATTATGTAAGAACTAATTGTATTCATGCTCCCTAAAGGAAAGGAATTGAAAAGTTAAGTTTTCTTTTTCTTTTTTTCTTTCTTTTCTTTTTTTTTTTTGTACTATATAAGTATTTATGCCTTTCATGTGCTCCCTGACTCCTTACTGAAGTGGCACCATACAAAAATCTTCATAGTAGCCAAACATAGTCATTCTTTATTTTGAAGACATTGGACAATATTACCCTAGTGCCATTAAAAAGGGAGATCATTTAGAGTTACAAAAGCGATGTGGATGCAGATCCAGAGTAAGAGAAGTACTCTTACATTTAATTTTTTGGCATATTTTTCATATGTGGGGGGAAAGCAGGGCTCGTCTTGCCCAATTCCTGGGGTATAGTCATGGTGAGGTTTGTCTTGCTGAACATTACAGACTCCTGAGAACAATGAAGAGTTCTTTGTTGTTAAAAAAAAAAAAAAAAAAAAAACCCTACAGTTTGCATTTCAGTGTTCTATTGTTTATGCTTCCTATCTATCTAAATGAAATAATACCCATCAATAATTGTGAGAACCGTATAGCTTTTAACATATCTCCTGAAGGCTTCCTAAGGCATAAAATTGCTTCCACAGTTATTTACCGTCTTGGCACCAGGCAAGTGAGAGGTGAGAACTGGAAGACTTTAAGCATGTAGGCATATCCTCATTTGAATTTATGGACTGGTGAAATTTAGTAGCATTTTATTTATAGCTGTATGAGAAAGACAGGAAACAAAATATTTCCACAATGAAGGAGTTCTGGCTGTGTACTCTCACATGCTTAATTTTTTTTTTTTTTTGTACCACAGATTGAACCCAGGAGTACTTAACCACTAACCCACATCCCCAGCCGTTTTTTTTTTTTTTTTTTTTTTTTTTTTTTTGAGACAGAATCTTGCCAAGCTGCTTAGGGTCCTGGTAAGTTTGTGAGGTTGTCTTTGAACTTCGACTCCTTCTGTCTCATCTTCCTGAGCCACTGGGATCATAGGCATGCACCACCACACCAAGCATGATTGGTATGTTGATTTAGAAAAAAATTTCTCAAGAGAATTGCAAAGCATAGTTGACTTATTCACCTTCCCATGTGTCTTACACTAGCTTATCTATATAGACCAATAGGGATTAAAAGTTTTTAAGATGTAGATCCTAGATGGTAGGAAGTTGTCAAGCAGAATCCCAATATGTTTCAATGACATCTAAGGCAAACTATTCAATCTCAGGGTTTCAACATACTTCCCTGCTGAAACACAGAGGTCTCTGCTCTTCTCAAGAGCACATTTCAGACAGACGTGAGTAGTTGAGCTTACTTGGTACATGAGATGAAGTTTGCTAACCTTTTTTAGTATAAATAAAGGTTAATAAACTATTAATAAGGTCTCAATTCAATTACACACTGTAGTTTCACTTTTATAATCTTTAAACTTTTCAAAAAACAAAACTCAATTCTATATATTATGGAATCACTTTAATGTAATTAAAGAACACTAACATCCAAGACTCAAGGATATTAATACCTGGCAGAAAATGACCTCAATGTAATTGATAGATACAAGTTTAATTAGCCAACCTTCTATATAAATGTCTTTCTATATGACTATTTGGATTAAAAAAATGCTAAGTGATAGAGAATATTCAAAACAGCATAATGTATTAGAAACAGACCTTTCTAAAAGCAACATTTTTCTTCCTACGATTGTCAGTCCCTCCACAATACAGAAGATATAGAAACAAGAACTTCTAAAACTCTTTTAAAAACTTCTAAAACTTTATTTATTTATTTTTAGTGAATAAATGAAATGAAACATAAAACAAAGTAAATAAACTTGGAAGACTAATATTTACATTCAAAGATAAATATTTGGGGAGGAGTCTCATATTATAAGACAGTGGAGCATATTCTCACATTTAATTTCAAAAAGTAATGTTTTTTGTAGTATCTATATTTCCAAATATTTTAAAGTATTTTTAAAAAAGCTTTACCCACCTAAGAAAATGATTGAGAGCATGAAGATAATGCTGGTCAGAATGGAAGAAAATCTTTGCCAACTACTTCCCCCCAAGGCATTACTACCCAAAATACAGAAAGAACTCAAAAAACTCAAGACCCAAATAACCCAATCAATAAATGGGCAAAAGAGTTAAAAGGCATTTCTCAAAAGAGGTAGTACATATGCCCCACAGATATGAAAAAATGTCTGACATCCCTAGCAACCAGTAAAATTTAAACCAAAACTACATTGAGATTTCACTCCATTCATAATGGCAATAAAGAATACAAATAATGATAAATGCTAGCAAGAATATGGAGTGAAAGGTTTACTCATCCCTTGTTGGTGGGTCTGCAAATTACTACAATCACTTTGAAAAGTGCCATTAAGATTCCTTAAAACACGAATAATGGTCCTACTGTATGATTCAACTATGGCACTCTTTGATATTTATCCAAAAGAATTAAAACCAGCATACTCTAGTGCTTCAGACACATCAACATTTTTCACAATAGCCAAATTTTGGAACCAGCCTCGATGCCCAACTAGAGATGAATTAATTTAAAAAGTGTAATATATATACATACATACATACAATGGAGTTTTCCTCAATCATAAAAAAGAATGAAGGTATGGCATTTACTGGTAAATAGATGGAACTGAAGAACATAATGCTAAGTGAAATAAGCCAGATTCAAAATCAAGGGTAGACTGTTTTCTTCCATATGTGAATGTTAGCCCAAAATAAAGAGGGAAAACTCCATGAAAACAGAAGCCAAAACAATGTAGTAGAAAAGGGGGATAAACAGGGAGGAACAAAGGATGGAAAAAGGGAGGAATGGTGGAATGGATTTAACCAAACAATCCTTTGTACATAAATGAATGCACCACAGTGAATTTCATTCACATTTATGTATTCTATAAAGCAACAATTAAAGAAAGACCAGTAAAGTAAGGAGAATAGGGGAATGAAAAGAGAAGTTACTGGTTACTGAAGCAGAGCAAATTATATTCCCTGAATAAATGATTATGTTAAAATTAACACCATAGTATGTATAATTACAAATCACTAATAAAATTTAGAATTTATGATTATTAAGTAATTACACAAAATATAGATTTGGTAATGGTAAAATAAAGAAGTTATACAGTATTTTTAGGAAAAAAAATTAAAATAGTAAAAGAAAATTTTTAATTTTGGTTCCTGCAACTCTACTAAGAATTTTCTACAGAGGAGTAAGTCAACAGAAGCTACACTTACCCTCAGAAATACATGTAGAAGATGACATAGCATTATAATCCTTAAGAATTCAAAATATAAAGAGAAACAGACATAGTAAGTAACAGATTTTATGGTATGAACATATCCAGTAAAATTTGTATTCTGCAATTTAATTACCAAAACAGTATTTTCTTGTGTTACAGTTAAGCTGTGAGGCCATTAAGAAGTGATTAAGCCATAAGGTTGGAGTCTTGATGAGTGATAATTTACCTTATGAAAGAGGTTTCAGACAATTTCCCCCACTTTTGTCATTTTCCTCCCACCATGTAAAGACTCAGCTTTCAAGGCATGATCTTCAATTGGTCCCTTCACAGATGCTGAATTTGCCTTAGGCTTCCCAGCTCTAAGAAACAAGGAATGAGCAAGGAATCCATGTTCTTTAGGAATCACTCAGTTTCAGGCATTTTATTCCAGTGGCAGCTTTTAATAAGACAGCAAATGAATAGAAAATCATACAAACATTCTAAAAGCGAACATGACTTAGTAAGCTATCAATAAAGAAGAGGATTGACATTTAAATTATGAAATGTCTTAAGCAAAGAAGGTTTCATCATGTGATTTTTAGAAGCAGAAAACCATGTGCAGGATACAGTTATATGAAGTGTATATGCTTGTAGACAGTGAAGAGAAACTCATATTCTGTAAACAAAAAAAAAATTCAGCAACCTTCTTTCAAAGTGTTTTGTGAAGCACCTCTTTTGTATACAAAAATGGAATATGATGTTCAGTAATCACTCAACTTTCTGAAATAAATAGATTAAAATTAAGAGAAAGGGAAATGCAAATAAATATTTGTACAACTGCATGAACAAAGCATCTGAGAATTCAATAAAAGCTCAAAATCCTTTCTAAACATTTAGTTATATTCAATTATTTTCTCTAAATTTGTCATTTCCACTTGCTCAGAGAACAGCTTTTCGTTATTCTTCTAGTGACTGTCTTAATTATTTGTATTCCCTGGGTTCTACCAGTTACATAACTAAGGAATTCTGTAGTTAAGAAACAAATTAGGTCAAAAGTGAAGCAGATCTAACATATATCTCCTAAAGTCCTCATTTAGATGAGAAGCTGAAAATAAAAGATAAATATTATTATCTATACTTGCCATTTATGTCAGTTTTAACCCTATCATAAGACAGAACAGAGATTATTATAAAACACTTATTAGACTCCTAAATTCTTACATCTGACTTTGATTTCACAGGTAAAAATCTGACCTAAATTATTTAATTGCCAACTTGCTTTTGAGGTGAAAATGTGAATAGAATGTTGAATGGTCAACCTTTTTTGTAATACTCTGTCAGTGTCTCTCTTCTTGCTTCATATGTGCAAGAATGGAAATATATAAAATCAAATAAATAGAGGTGAACGATTAAGTTTTTGAATACCATGAGCAAAATGCCAATGAATTTTAATAGACAAGGGAAAACAGGAGGTGTCATCTTCTAATGTATTGATATCAAACTATGTGTGCAGATGTCATAAGATAAAACATACATTTTGCAACAGGTTCTTTCTGTGGGAAAAAAGATATACTAACTACAAAATGTAGTGCTGTAGTGGGTAGAAAGCAAAATAAAACCATATGATCGCCTTCAATTCTTGAACTTCAATCCTCTCCTCATATGATTTTTTTTATTCCTAGAAGATGAAAATAGCAGCTGAGCGCACAATATATCCCAGCTGAGAACATTTAATAAATCCTTGGAAGGTGCAGTATAATCTGCTTTTTCTTAATCATTAATAATTCAATATTTGGGATGTATGAATTATCATTGTTATTTTAGCAGTGAAGGGGAAATGACAATTGCTTATATACATTCACATTTCATCAATTTAAATTATGATACTGGAATAACACTATGTGCCCCTTAGTTAAACATCTTTACCTATAAATAGGAAAGCTGAAGCCCAAACATTTTGGCCACCATCTAGTCACAAATATCAAGTAATTACATGAATGATCCTTTGTAACTGAAACAATAAAAGAGTATTTTTTATTTTAAACATTGTCTAAGATTTACAAGATGTGTCTATTAATATTTTAGAGTGAATTAATAAAATGAGTTACAGCCATGCAGAAAAATTGTGAATGGAGAGAGCAGGGATTGCAATCATTCTAGTGAGAAATATAAAGGAACTATCACTATTGGAAACACATACAAATAGCACTCACAAGAGGGTTTGCCTAAGAGGACTATACTCAAGAACACTGCAAAAAGACTAAGTACAATGAAAGGGACATGCCCTAGAGAGAGAATGAAGTGCAGAAAGGTCAACAGAGATCAGTTGAAACTACTACAGGGGATAAAGTCAAGGCATCTCTAAAACTTATGTGGCAAAATTCAAGAAAGACAACTTAGTATCTTGTTGGTATTACTTGGAGTTTAGGCCTATTTTTCATTAAGTTTGCATATGTAGCACAATGTTTTAAGGATTCAGAACCTAAATGAAATCATTCTCAATATTGTTTGTTGCTTATTATTTCTAGTAATGGGCATTACTTAACCTGGCAAATGATTGCTTTTCAGTCTCTCTTAAAATCAAATGTAAAACTGGCGGACCCAGAATCAAAACTCAGTTTATGATTTCTGATCCTCAGAAATGTTGTAGACATAATTGTCACTGAACTTTCACTCTAAGCATAACTATGGACCCTCAAAATAATGCAAGGAAGAAATGTAGAAAGGAAACTAGAAAAGTTGGACCAGAAGGGCCTCAGTAATTGCAGAACACAATGGATGTCTCCACAAACAAAAAAAAAAGGTGGCCCAAAATGGGTATTTTCTGAAATTGAATATAATAAAAGATGGAAGCACAAGAAGGATGATGATGATGATGATGATGATGATGATGATGGTGATGATTTACCAAAGAGTCACCAAAAATAAACAGCCAGGGAATGGACTCTCCTCTGCCAAGACTAAGAATCCCTATACTCACCCATGGGTTCAAAAGTAGGTGGTGTAACTGGAGTGAAGAATCAGTCCAGCAATGGAAAACTAAAGAATTTGTCATACTCTTAATGACTGATAGAAGGGGCTTACACAAAAAGAACATGAGAGAATTCTGCCTCATTAGGAATAATGAAGAAACAGAGAAAAAAATGGCTATATGTAATGTACTTTTCCTTTCTTTAATGAGTTTTGTCATATATCCCGAATAAAAAGGGAAGTATAACATCACCTAATATTTATAAGGTCCATTATTAATTTTTTTCCTTACATAGCTTTCCTAAATTTTTAATTTGTGTATTTCAATTACATAAACTATTGGGATTCATTGGGATATATTTGTGATATATATGCACATATTATAATTTGGTTAATTTCTATCCCTTCTCCTCCTCTCCTTCTTCACTCTGATCCTATCTTCATATCTACTGGTCTGTATTCTAATCTTATGAATATACTCTTTTGCCCTTTTCTATCTCTAGGTTCCTCATAGGAGACAAAACATGATCCCTGGACTTTCTGAATCTGGTTTATTTTACTTACCATGTTCTCCATTTCCATCCATTTACTTGCAAATCACATAATTTTGTTCTTCCTTTTGTCTGCATAAAATTCCATTGTTGTTTTGATTTAGAAAAACTCATGTGTGAGAAATGCAATGAAGTTTAGAGATGGAACGATTGGGTTATGCAAGTTAACCTAATTAGTGCATTAATCTCCTGATAGAGATTAATTGGACAGTAACTGTAGGCAGGTAGGGTGTGGCTGGAGGGGGTAGGTCATTGGGGATATGACTTGGGGGTATATATTTTGTCACTAGTGAGTGGACTCCCCCTTGCTTCTTGATTGTCAAGTCCTAAGCCACTGTCCTCCATTGCATTCCTCTGCTGTGATGTTCTGCCTTACCTGAAACTCTGAGGAATGGAGTCAGCTATCTATGGACCATAATCTCTAAAACCAGGAGTGCCAAAATAAACTTTTCCTCCTCTAAAATTCTTCTCATCAGGTCATTTGATCACAACAGCAAAAAAAAAAAACTGAGTAAAACAATTGTGTATATATAAAACACTTACTTTATCACACAGCTATTGACAGGTAAGTAGGCTGATTCCACAACAAGGCTGTGCTATGTGTTGCTATAGTAAGCTGACTCATTCTTTAGATACACACTGAGGATTGCTATACCTTGGTCATATGATAGTTCCATCCCTAGTCTTTTGAAGAACCTCCATATTAATCTCCATAATAGTTGTACAAGTTTACAGTCCTATCATTGGTAAATAAGTGTACCTTTTCACCCACATCCTCACCAGCATTTATTCTTATTTATAATCTTGATTTCTATCCTAACTGGAGTTAGATAAAATCTCAGTATAGTTTGATTTGCATTTCCCTGATAGCTAACTATGTTGAAGATTTTTTTCATGTTTGCTGACTCATTGTATTTTTTAATTTTGAGAAATACTGGTTTATCTCATTGGCCCATTTATTAAATGGCTTTTTTCTCTTTTGGTGGTGTTTTTTGAGTGCTTTATATATTTTGAATATTATATGTATATAGTTTTTGATTTGTATGTTTCTCTCCACTGATAGAAAGAAAGTAGCTGTGTCTGAGTACCTGGGTACTCTGTAAAATAATTCAATGAGTTGAGATAACAGGAGTGTGTGGCTATGGTTAAATTTTTATCAAAATTATATAGATTGAAAGAATAATGAACTTTGATGTGTCAGACATGATTCTAAGTATTTTCTATATATAGCTCATAGGATCCTTACATAATCCATAAGTTTTGAAATATTTAATTTTATTCTTCTTTTCCCCACATGTATATGTTTTGTATATACTATAATTCAGCCTTAAAAGTGAAGCTATATTTTCCCAAATCATTCAATAAATATCATGGTTTGTTTTTTTGTTATTTCAGTATGTTATTTTTCTGGAAGCCATATCCTTTTACACACATACACACACACACACACACACACACACACACACACACACACTTGAAGCAGTTTGAACATCATCTGTATTTTCTTGATTTGGGAGCATCTGTCAGTATCAGATACTGAAATACATGTTTGTATTAAAGCAGTTTTTTCCTGGTCTTGTTATCTTCTTCCTAAGAAGCAATCCAAAATTGAACCATATGGTCAGTTCAGTAGCATTTAGCTGAGGGTCCAGGCAACCCAACAGACAAGTTACCTCAGTGGTCTGTGTACAAGGAAATCTAACCTTAAGTGAAGAATGTGCTGATATTTGTGATACAGAACCTGAAAGAGTCTTTTCTACTGAGGATGACATGATCTTATTTCCCCAGAGATGCTGGGTTGCTGAGTAGCAGACCTTCACAAACTAATTGCAGAAAAGAGAGGAATAAAATCCTGGACTCCATATGTCTGTATTTGCAATATGAAATCTGTCCCTAGTAATGGGAATTACTGAGTCCATGATGCAGGACACACCTTCCTAGGAGAAAGATAGCTGAGCAAACAGATTGTTCATATAAAAGATTACTTAGTAAACCAAGTACAGGATGGACTAAGGGTACTATTTCCCCCAAATCACCAGTCACCTCCTCCTAGATTGTCATAGAGAGTCTCATTCTAGAGAATATTCGTGGATTTTTATCTTCTTGTTGTTTTGTTTTCTCCATTGCATTTATTGAGAAATTTTCTTCTCTGCACATTTTCTTACAACCGCAGTTCCTTTATGTTCTCTTGTTTCTTCTCAAATAAGACAATGGCAGAAAAAAAAAAACACTAAGTACTATTTTACAGTCCATTTAACATTCATTTTCAAATGACATAGTGACTTTTATCATGACCTTGAGAGATTTAAAAATATACCACTTTGTCCTATTACTATGTAAGTTAAAGGCACTTGAAAAACACCAGTTGCAAAAGATCACTCTGACCTTTTCTACTGTTTCTTGAAAGCAGGAGATAAAAGTTCCCATGAGGAAATGTCCTTCCTGTTAAAGAAATAAAAAGCAACATTCATATCATCAAAAATGTGAAAGGGGCCGGGGACATAGTTCAGTGGTAGAGGATTTTTGTAGCAATAGCGAGGTCCTGGGTTGTACCCCTTGTACAGCAAAAAAAAAAAAAAAAAAAGGATCAAGGAGAGAGCTGGTGGATGGGGTACACTGAGTTTGAAGTAATTCTGTACAAATATGACTTGTTAAACCACCTCAAAGTCTAAGAAGACCTTGCCTCTTAGCCATATCACTTTTATACAGCACAGTATTCTTTGTCCAATTCAGTATTTAAGTAACTGACTCTATTTACTTCTTTATGTTTTCATTCCCATATGTAGGTTCCACTGCCACATATATAAATAGTATTAAATCAATTTGTATACTTTACTTCTGTTAATACCACCATAAGCCATGACCCAAAGAGGATAGAGGGGGAACTCTGCTGTTCCTCTACTGCACAGTAAGATATAATTTTACATCATGACTCAGTTTCATATACGTATGCATGTGTATATGTGTGTGTATCTTTCTGTGAAAATAAATCTTTGCTTGTGTGTAAACTGATTTCATGACCTATCATAGGTCATGCTACTCAGTTTGAAACAGCTCTCTAAAGGAAAAATCTTAGATTACTTCCCACCAAGTGTTAATTTTACTAGATCCTCTCGCAGAATTTTAAAGATGTCCTATAGTAGGAGACCAAGAGGATCTATGAGTCTGATTCTGTCAAATTCCACACTGTCATCAAGTTACAAAGACCATAGAAACAGCATTAACTGTAAGGAAGAGCAATGGTTGTAAGTGAAGTCTCTCCTTTAAATATGCAGTATTAGACAATTATATAGCTTCTCTGATTCGAGACTTCATCTCTAAAACAGAATAGCCATAGTAATTTATATATCCCTGAAAGGATTTCTCAAACTCAAACCTATTGACATTTGGCCTGAGGGTTCCTTTTTTATGGAGAATTGTCTGGTGCATTAAAAGATGTTTGGCAGTACCACTGGCCATTTTTCCCTAGACACCCATAAAACCACTTCCTCACCAGCACGAGGTTATGTCACAAAAATGTCTCCAGAAACTGCCAAATGACTCCTAAAAGGCAAATTTGCCAAACATTTGCCTTTTGCAGCATTGCAGAAGCACAGATTCTTGAGAATTCTCTTCTTTTTATTTCTGCTTGCCAGCAATTAATTCATTCTTGAGATCATGACTTTCTTGTAATACTATGCACACGCAGGCAACGCCATCCCACATGCTCCGTATTTCAGTCTGTTCACAGGAGCTCAGAGTTCATTAGGCATGCAGTCTAACTCCCAAGTTTTACAAGATGTGAGACTTTTATTCTCATTATACCCCTGGGTTATAATAAATCCTTAACTATGCAATACTCATAGCATTTACGTGGTAAAATTATTTCACTATAAAATCAGCAGTCCTTTCTTAAGACTTCTCTGCTAAAAAGCTTAGTAAAGTCTGGTGTACAGCATCAGCAGAAAGAGTTTGAACTTCAAAGCTGATTAGAACTGAATTCTAATTTCAGATCTACTAAATGTAATTTAAAGGACTGATTATTTAGACTTTTTTAGACTTTCTGGATTTTTACTTTTTTGGGGCCGGGGGACAGGGGCAAACAGGTCATAAAGATTTTACTTTTTAGTGCTATGAGGGGTGAAATCTTCTTTGCTAAATTTCAACATAGAGTGTGACCAAGGTAAGTACACAGAAAACGCTAGTGGTTGACTTTTGTATATTTTCTATCTAATGGCACTCACACTCACACACCCAGTCTTAGCTTCCAAAGTTATCTGCCCTGTGACCTGCTCCATCCTATGCTTTCATATATGCTACTCTATTTCTCCCTGCCTATGATAAGCAGGGTAATCCCTTCCATGACATTCTTCTCACCTATACCTTATGGATATTTTAATGGTTTTACTATGTAGCAAAACATTCCAGAATTGGGGCTGAAAACCATAATCATTATGATGCAGGACTCAGTAAGTTGTCTGAGGGTTGGCTCACTCAAACTAGGGAGTGATCTTTCCTGTTTCTGATATGTGAACTCACATATGCTTGTTTTTGGGATTAGGGCACAAGTAGAAAAACACAGGGACAGTTGAAGCTTGAGGTAGGAATAGAAATGCATGGATGAACCCAGAATCCAGGCATAGAAATACATAGTCCACTGGTTTCGTGAAAGGAACTACATTGTTACCAGGACAGCCTAAATGCTTCCTCAGTTTGACTAACCTAAAGACTGGCTTCCTCTATCTGACTCTAGGCTGTGGGAGGCCACTCTGAATGATTCGCATTCTCCTTCCCTGAATGGAGAGGTTTTGACCATCACTACATCTCCTAGTAACCTACACATTGCCCGGTCCCAGAAGTTTGAGGACACATCTTCAGACATAGGTGTGTTGCCTCATGGATTGAGCTACGCTCACCTGTTCCTTTGTGATGTTACCCCTTTGCCCTGTTTGGGATAGAATATTCTATGGAAACACTTTGTGTATCCTCTTCTCTTGATCTGCCTTTGGGTGTGGCCTTCCTAGATGTCAATAAATCTGCTGACAGCAGATATCACAAAGCTAGACTCAACCCCCTGAAACCTGACACCTTGCCTCATTTGATTGGCTTCTCCTCAATAAAAGAATTCACCATGCTCTCCCTTGCTCTCTCTTTCCGCGGACCCTTAGGGTCAGAGGAGCCTTCACAGGGGCCTTCACAGGGCCCCAAAGAAAAAGTTATCTCTGTCACTTGTGTGGTTATTTTGTGCAGCCCAGTTCCCCTGGAGTGACCCTGAGTGTTTTAGTCTCAAGGAACAGTGACACTAGGCCCCTGACTTCCCTTGTCTTAGAGCATTTATTTTAGAAAACATGATACTATAAACCTTTCTCTGCACATTTGAGATGTAAAAACATTTCAAAGCCTCTTGCAAATTTTACAGCACAGGAATGTCTTTCTCAAGGACCTCAGAAAGCAAACATCTCTTCAAACTACAATCAAGGAAGATAACATTCCTATCTCAATTATGTCAATATGGACCCAGTTTGCTTTTTCTTGCTGTTCTTCTTTCATAAGTGCTAATTATTAAATCTTGCTCATCTTTTGGTTCCCGGATGGCTCCCTTCATCTTCTGAAGCAACATAAATGATTGTCCACACTTGGATTGTCCTATCAGGTCCAATAACTTGATACACAGGGAGAAACAGCCCTTTTGATGATTATGTTTGCTATAAAATGAAGGAGTGAATAGGAGGAGGCAACTTACTGCTTAGTGCACCATAAATGCATAGAGAGAATGCTGACAAACATTTTAACCACATGCTCCATATTTCAGTCTGTTCTTATAATGATGAATATGCAGATGAACGAAATGCAAGGCAGTTCCAGTTCTGTCATTTTGTAACAGTATTATGCAAACACTTCACAATTTAAGTTTCTTTCTCATCTCTAAAGTGAAGTATTGCATTCCATGCAGCATTTCTATGAGTACTGGGGGAGAAAACATATCCCAAAAGAGCTCTGCTAAAGAAAAAATAGTTACTTTTAAAAGTGTGGTTTTTAAAAAGCATTGGAAGCATTATTTTAGTGTATCATATCCACTGATTTCATTAAAATGGACACATTCTCTTACAAATAATCACATTATAATGATAACATTTTTAAAATCTGAGCATTTGGAAGCTAATGCAACAAAATTCAACATATTATCTAAAATAGATATAAAAAGTATTTTTCTTCCTAAGTGCTAGGGTGTACCAAAAATTTGGTAAATAGTATTTTTTGGCAAGTCTTAACAATTTTCTTTTTATTTATAAAGGGTCATACTGGAAAGACACATACCCACAAAACAGATGAATGTATTAGAAAAGTACTTCCGAAAAACTTATACAGTACAACACACCTATTATTCTTTGCAAGTGTACTTTTATAATTCTATTAACTCTATTACTTATTTTTACTGAATTTTCCCATGTCCAGATATTGATTGAAAAATGGAAACCTAAAAAAATATAAACATTCCCAGGGTAAAAAAAAATTCTCAGTAGATCACGACCATTATGATTGAAATTTTAGAAAGTAAGTAAAACTTTTATATTAGCATTTATTAATGATTTTTTTCCTTATTTGTCCTCTTGAAAAATTAGCTTTTTTTCTGAGTCAGTCTTTCAAACAATAAATAAATCAATATAACCAGTCATTTAATATGATCAGTCACATTTTATTGTTCTTATTCAGAAAACAATTAAACTGATTATTTTTATTAGAACAAAAATACATACTCCATATTGAATAGAAATTGATCATTGCATGTGTACTACCATACTTTTAATGTCAAAAAAAATTGACTACTAGTGACTCAGAATAAATTTAGAAGAAATAAACAATTCTAGAGAGAGTTAGAGGGGTTGTATAATTTCAGTACAGAGAAGAATTTTTTGGTTAGACCTAATAGCTGTTCCTCCCAGAATTCATATATTGGAATCCTAACCCAAATGTGATAACATTCAGAGGAGGGTCCATGTTGAGAAAGCTGGGTCATGAGTATGGAGCTCCCAGGAATGTAATTAGTGTTCTTATAATGGAACTCTTGAGAGATCTTTCTTTCCACCATATGAGTGCACAAGAAAAATTTGTATGCCTGCACCACAGAAAGAAAGGCCTCACAGAGAACTTGACCTGCTGCCTGATCAGGGATGTCCAGGCTCCAGAACTGGGAGACACAATGCTCTTTTATTTATAATCCACCCAATTATGGTGCTTTGTTATTGCAGCCCAGATTTATTGAGGCAGAATTTACCTCTTATCTAAGCTATCTGAGATTGATATGGAAGCTTTCTGTAACAAGAAACCATACTTTGAACGGGTTGAAAATGACAACTCGTTACATTTACCATAGTTAAATGGAAAAATGAATGTCACATAAACTAGGCAGTTCATACATGCCTTATCGGAAAGAAAATAATTAGAATGACAGAAATAGAATAAATATAACAACATTGTATAGATGTCTTTTTTAGACACAGAGGACTAAATCTCTAAATCAGAAAGAATTGATTTGAATTCCAGTAGTAACTTTATTTGCTACACGAATTTGAGCAATATACTTAAGCAAGTTACTGGGATTCTAGTTCTTTCATTCCAAACTAAAGATATTATGAACTAGTTAGTTCATAATTCTCACTTCATAAGAATTAGATGACACAAAGCATATCAATCTCTCAACTCAGGATTTGAATCCTGAAGAAAAGGACAATATCTATTTTAATTTATTGAATGAATGCATGTCCTGGAGAAGGCTTTTACTATGTAGTCAGGAATATGACAAAATGACCTGGGAAATCTGTACCCCAAACCTCCTATCTTTTGAGTATTAAAAATTAATTTAGTCACACACACACACACACACACACACACACACACACGAAGATTTTAACTTTATTTTGCTTTTGTAATTTTCTATACGGAATTCCATACTAAATAAAGGCCATATTGATCTTTGGGAACTTTGAATAGTTTGAACAAAAGCATATCAAGTGTCTCACACTCTGATTTGGAAGTTACATTTTTAAATGAAAACACAATGCAAGACAGCACTATAATGCAGGCATAGAATGGAAAGAGATCGATTCTAACTGAACAGTTTCATATGTTTCTTTCCCAACACAAAGGCAGACAGTTGAAAGGGTTGTATGATTGATCCACTTTTGTACTAAAGACTATTTACAGAGGAATCAATATGAGAAGGCCTTGGTGTTCTTCTAAATAAGAACCTTAGTGCACTGTATTCCTTAAGGAGGATTATTTGAAGTACATTTGACTGCTTTTAATGTTCAAAAGAGAAAAAAAAATTTTTTTAAAGTACAGAAGAAAGATCCAATGAGTCTAGCCTCAACCTCAGTTCAATAAGCTATAACAAAATATTAAAGCCAATCATATTGATTCATTAATGAGCACTAATTGTACTTGGAAGATTTTACATTTTGGAGATGAAGCTTTCACCTTAGATGTGACATGGCATCTTCTGCAGGTATAAACAGGCATGTGGAATTGTATGTTGTTCATTGAAGCATCGTGCTTCTTTTGACCTACCAGTCATGTTGCCCTTGAAAAGTAGAGTCTTGTATATTTAAATAGGAGTATGTTTTCCTTGAGTTAATTTTTAAAAAGGCTCCTATATGACAATATTAATTTTGAGCTCTTACCAGAATGTTTCAAAATCAAAATGTTTTCTTCATTTAAAACGAGGTCCTTCGTGAGAAACTTGTAATTATTGAATCCTTTTGACTCATTCCCTTCACTCTCAGCCTCTATAAAATTGGGCCAGTATTAACCACAGTTCTGTGGCTTAGTTGTTTACATATGAACCAAGATACTAAATGTCCAACTAATTTCACCGAAATTTTGTAGAATCAGATAAATTATTGAATTTTAATCAAGGTGGTTTATTTATTGAACAATGCAGATGGTTCAATTTATTGATTCATTAGCACAAATCTATTGATTCATATTAAAAACAGTGTGATATAGAAGCAAGATTACGATGTACACTTTTATTGCTTTTATCATCTAAAATGAAAAGACTAAAAGCCTAATAAACAAATCAAAATTCTTTATAAACAAATAAAAAAAACTTATAAACAAATCAAAAGCTTCCATTAAAATGTAAGTTATATTATTGTAATACCAGCTACAGCAAAATTCTCATTCATATGGTAAAACTCAAATTTCTTAATGGGACACTCATACCTTATTCTATATCTGGGTCACCAATATCATATATTGTCTTTCACAGTTGTGATGAAGTCATCTGAACTACTGAAATTTTCCAAATAAATTAAATTGTCTCCTAAGTCTTGAGCCTTTCAAGAACAATTCAGGAATTTTTCCCCTTTAATTTTCCCTTGAACAACCCGGTGCAGCATGATGCAGTGGATTCTGAAATGAGCGCCACCCCCCCAACCCCACAGCCCATATGTCCTTACAGGAATAAATGACTCACAGCCCCAGTAACTTGGAGTTCTACCAGATAAAAGCCTTCAGCAGTCTCCCTCTTACAGAGATAACCTCAGTTAAAAAGTTATGCTTTACCCAAAGCCATGTCTTCTTATAGCATGGCACACATCTAATGGCCAAACAATAAGGTAAGCGAAGTTCTCACTACTGTGCTTCCAGCTCAGGGCTTCTTTTTACAACTGGTATAGTTTGCTAAGTACTCTTTAGGGAAAGCATTACAGATCTGCTTTATCCTCGAATTAAAATGGTTTAATACTGGGATAGGAAACCTTTTTCTGTAAAGGATCAAATGATAAATAGTTTTAACTGTATGGACCATACTGTTTGTTGTTCTCTGTCACTAACTACTCTTTTTGCTTCCCTAGGTCAAAATCAACTATAAACATTTGATGAACAAATAAGCATGGTTGAATTTGGTTTGAATCTAATCTTGGTTGTCATTCTAGACTCCTTACATTGCTAGTCCCTATGCAGCTTCATAGGAAACAATTTCCCTTGCTTGGAGACAGTCACTGCTAACAACTACATGTGATTTTATAGTCTCTACATTTATTTTTTAAATAATTGTGTTTTTGTTCTTTTTTTCCAGAAATAATAACCTATTTTACATTCCACTATAGTACATCTCTCATGTTTTTACTTAGTGCTATATTTTGAAGGTATTTCCATGAATATATCTGGAGCTGTTTATTCTTGCATGGAATTCTGTTAGTAATACTTCTCATAATTTACTTAATAACTCTTGACAAATGGTATAGGTGGTTTCTAATTTTTTATAACAGTAATAACCTCTATGTGAATTTTACATATGCATATTTATACATGCACATTTTTATATTCACACACATCTGTAATATATGAATTGACTTATTTATAAGATAGGCATGGGCAAAAGGTCTGTGCCCATTGATGAATTCTCCTACAGAGTTATTGTACTTACACCTGCAAAATGGGATACTTGTTTCCCTTATTCTCAACAATACTTTTACTTTGCAAAAATATTCAATTTTAGATAATTACACTTTGTATGTGTCTTTGCATGTGTCCATATGTGTCTGCTTTTATATGTAATTAAATAAAATTTAGATATCATTTTATTTGAGATTCTAAAATCTATCCTCACACTGATATTTATTTTGATTTTTCCTTTCTTATATTTTTGGGTGGCTAATATCAAGATTATACAAGTTTCATAAAATATATTTGGGATTTTCCTCATATTATTTGGAATATAAAGCAAGAATGTTTTTGACCCTTGAACATAAACAGAAATTTGTGGAGTTGTTGGCACATGTATTTTGTTAATATTAGATTTTTGAAATTACCACCTATCCTCTTTTGTTGCAAAGGAAACCTCCTTGTTCTGATTCATGATGCAAAGAAAACAACTACTTTTGTCTGTGGCTGACATGGGGTACTGCTTGTGTATTTGCTCCAATAAAAGTCTTTTATATTGAAAATAAATGTCTGGAATTTACTGACCAGAAAAATATCCATTCCTTTACCAATGAAGAAATCAATGCCCATATTTTAGAAATGATTACATATGCATTTTAAAAAATTATATATCAGGAAAATGTGGAGATTTGGCATGATGTTTACTTCCAACTCCTGGTTATATTGCCCTTGGTTTCCTCTTCCTTTAATTTTGCATTTTCATAACCACCAATTTGTAAGAGTTAGGAAACGCAATGGGAACTCCCTGGATCTATCTAAAATATTTCATGAGATACTAAACAAAGAAACACATCACAAGTAAGCATACTCTTGCTAACATAGTAAATATTTAGAATCTTGCCCTAACCTGCTTGCTCACTGATGCTATCCTGTTCAGTAGGCATGCTGAGGATAGAGAAAGCAGCACCTGCAAACCAACTTCCCAATCTCCAATTCCATCTCATTTTAGACTTGTCTCCTCAAGTTTGTTATTAAATTTGAAATACAGTCTCTTCCACAGGTTATGGAAAGTAGTGATGATTAATGCTGTACCTCACTTAAATGCTACCTTCTCCATATAGAAATAGACTTGTCCTTCACAGTAGCAGAATTATTTCACATTAGGTCAAACAACATTATTACCAAGAAGGTCATAAAACATTTTGTGCAAATATAGTTATGCAAAAAATATATCTTTTGCCAAGCTTCCCAAATTAGGAAAGAAATAATTCTTATTGTGAAAATAAATCACAAAATTTGTACTCTTGAATTTATTGGAAACAATATAATGCCAGAAAGATGCAGAGTATATCTACTATAATGATTCTTCTTTACTCTATTTTAGAGATTAAATGAGACTAATTTATGTAGGTGTCATTTAGTGTGAGATTGTACTCTCCTTTGGCTCATAGATTGGATTTATTTTATATCCAACACAGCTTTATTGTAATTATTGAGCTGGTCCTCAAATATGTGTATTAATTGCAATTATATTCAACATCAACTGAGACAATTCTTCACTCATTGACAGTCCCATGATGAATATTACCTCTGTAGAGCAAAATCAGTCAAAACAATAAGACTTGGTCAGATATAATTAAGCTCTGAATATAAATATCTGACTTTTCAAAGCTTATTTCAGAGCATAATGATACCATCTTGCTTGTGGAATTTTAATACATACAAATTTTTATTAGCATTATGTCCCTTTTTAATAACATGTTTTCTGAAGTGTGTGAATCTATCCAGAAACAAAAAGCATACTCTGTCATTCCCTTAGAATCTCAGTAGATCTGATCCATATTTAGATTTTGAGTTTATAAAACAATGATCCATATTTAGATAGGGGGATTACAATGTGGGATGCCTAAGAACACTAACAGATGTTTTTCCAATGAGAAATTTAAATAAAAAAAAAATCACTGTCAGCTAAATACACTTATTTGATGTAACTTTAAAAAGTAAAAATTTTGGTAGTCATACACTACCTTTATGGGGAGAAATGTGTATGTAATATATATATATATATATATATATATAATATATGCATATAATATGTATATTATATGTATATGTAAATCAGTCATATTGGTTTGTGATACCAATCTGCAGGGTTAATTTAATGGATAGATACTTACCCAAACAAGTTAGCCATCTTCAGTATTAGAAAATGGAAATATGCTAGTATAAAAAAAACAAGAAAGCCCTACAGAAAACATGTCTTCTGCCTTTATCCCTTGCAGTTCCTACCTTGCAAATATTAGTCTTGTTTTAGTAATAAGGTACATTTATCCTCTCCAGTTCCAGTAGAAAGGAGAAATCCCTCTGCAAAGGTCACAACTGTGAGCAACCATTGGGAGCACTAAGGGATTTACTCCAAATGGTTTTTTAACTCAATTTAATTACTGAGACAATGAGTGAGGAAATCTTGAGCTTTGCAGACCTCTAAGCCTAGAAGCCCAGTGTTATGTCAGTCTGCTACTACTCTCCTGTGCCTTTTGTTGCTATTGATGTGTTTATTGACTGTCTTTCTAGAGTTCTCTTTTTCATGTTTGAAGAACACACATTTGTAAATTTCAAGTTGAAGAAATAGAAAGCAGACAGAATACTGGTCAAGAGTCCAATATTCTTGGGCTAAGTTTATACTGTAGAATTATAAATATTTCTGGACTGAAAAGCATCATCATAATTGTCCAGAATAAAAATAAAACTTATTTTTCTGGACTAGAAAAAGAGAACCAAAGAAAAAAAAAGGACTTCTCCAATGTCACCCAGCTGTGGAAACTGTAGTTCTGCTCAGTTGTGCTTAATCTTCTTACCTGAGCATGACAGATGCTTTTTATTCCACATGGATATATGTTAACACATATGGGTTTATTTTTCTGACTCTGTTAATAATAAATAACTGCACAAATTTGTCATCAAATTTGTGTTGACTCTCCTAAAGCTGCATATTTTTTTTTCCTATTTTTCACTTTTATAAAAATACTGCCAGGATCATTATTATGCAAAGATATAACTATGTACAAAGATATAACTTTTATGAGAGAATTAGAGCTGTACCTAGTAGTTGGATTCATTTTGACAAAATCATGTATGCTTGGAATTTGATTTACTTGATTTTAGTCAAGACTTGACTTTTATAGTAAGAAAAACTGTTAAATTGTTGGCTTTAATAATTGTTAATAGTGTTTCAGTGTTATTTATTGTTAAATAACAAAATTTGCCCCAAAACAATAAATAAAAAACTGAGAACTTTTGTGGAGTGAAATTTCAAGCAAGGCACAGGGGATGGTTTCTGCTCTATTGTGTCTTGGGCCTTGGATAGTTGAAGGCTGTGATGACAATCATGTGAAGATTTCATTTGATAGAAGCTGGTCCAAGTGCCCTCTCCAAGTACGGTGGTATTCTCACCACTTGGCAGTCCCAGCTAATCATTTTCACACTGGTTTATTTTAAACAGTTTACAGTCATCTGACATAATTAGCAAACTTTTCTTGTCTTATTTTTTTTTCTGTGAAACTTCAAACTTAGTAATTTGAAGATTGTATAAAAATTCCATCATTTAAATATGCCAAGTTAATGTTTCTATTATTTATTTATTTATTTATTGTTACTTTATTTAGTACTAGACATTTTATATGAAAAAAATATATAAATGCAATTAAGGCCAAAAGAATATGAAATATCTTTTTTTTTTTTCCCCAGAGAGGGAGAATTTTTAGAGGTAAAAGAAACCTTGATTCTGCTTAATTCAATTTAAATGAAAATCACTGGAAGCTAAGCTTTCTTCTGAGGGCAGGTGTATTTCTGGCTAAATATTCAAGTTATCCTTCATTGGTTCCAGAATCCAGTGTCTGTTTTAATCATTCCTTGATTCTTTTATTTTAAATGTTTATTTCTTCTTAGTTATATATGACAGTAGAGCCTATTTTGACATATTGATAGAAACAGGGAGTATATCTAATTCTAATTAGGATCTCAATCTTGTGGAAGTACAGGATGTTGAGATTCATTGTGGTATATTCATATATGTATGTGGGAGACCAACCTTACACGTGACTGAGTAAATAAATGAGTAAGTAATTAACCTCATACTTCCTGGCTGGGTGCTGAGGGGCTCAGTCACAGAAATGTGGCAGAGCTTTCTCCACCTTTCTTGGGTTTGAGAGGGTCGGTGTCTCATGCATGGGTGTGTCTTGCTACAGCCCCATGGGTGAAGCTATGCTCACCTGTTCCTCTGCCCTTGCCCTGTTTAGGATAGAATTTTCCGTGGAAGTGCCTTGTGTGTGTCCCCTTCTCTTACTGTGCCTTTGGGTGTGGCCTACCCAGGTGTCAGTCAACCTGCTGACAGTGGACATCATGAAGATAGACTCAGCCCCCTGAAACCTGACCCCTTGCCTCATTTGAATAGCTTATCCTCAATAAAAGGGGTCAGCATGTACTCTCACTCTCTCTCTTCCTGTGGACCCTTAAGGTCAGAGGAGCCGTCACAGTGACCCCAAAGAAAAAGGTATTTGTGTCTCTTGTGTGGTTATTTTGCACAGCCTAGTCAGCCCAGTTCAACTGGAGTAAACCCTGAGCCCTTTAAAGTGAGAACAGAAACCCGGCATATGTACATAGGAAAATTATGTCCATTTAATTCTACAGACTTTTCTATTCCTATCCCCCCTTCCTTCCCTTTATTCCCCTTTGTCTAATACATAGAATTTCTATTTCCTCATTCTATGATTTTTGAAAGCAAAAACAAGATTTGATAGTAAATTCAGGAATCTTTTCTTATGGACTTGTATGTTTTGTTATAAGTTTTGTTAAAATCTTATAAAGTTGTTAATATATTTGTTTTATCATGTGAATAGATTTAGGTTGACATGACTATAGCCATTTTGAGTTGTAATTGTCATGGTTATTCAAGTAAACCTGATAATTTCACCTACATGATTTCCTAACATACTATAAACACAAACACACACAAAAACATTAAAGGGTATACAGGGCTTTTCAACCAGACAATGGTTGTAATTTGTCTAACTCGGAGAGAAACTTACAATAAACCAGATATATCCCAGCTTAGATGAAGTCATTTTTTACCTAACCAATCTATATGTTCCTTTTTCTTTTCAAATTGCAAGGATCCACTTGTTCTTGCCCAGGAACATTTTTGTCACTAAGCTTCCCCCCAAAATTGCACTTGACAGTCTGGATCTATCTTCCTCTCTTTCTTTGGTCTCATGGTGCCTTGGGGACAATTTTCATATACTGAGACTGGCTTTTTCCAGAACATTATGCAGTTGATTTGATTGTGTTCAGGCCACAAATTCCAAACAGCCTTTGGTGGTTTGGGATACAAATATCAGTGCTACTGGATTCTGTCTCTAAGCTGTACCTGTCTGCAGTCCAAACTGTCATCTACCCATAGTTTTATTTCTAAAATCTGTTGTGCTTTAGAGGTTGAGATCCACAAATGCATATGAGCACTTAAGTCAAGAAATTAGTATGTCAAAAATAATAGATATAAGAGTGTCTTTTGATATAAAGGGCTAAAGAGATAAATATGTAGTATTTATTTATTGGCTAGATGAAGGAAAAGAGGGAGTAAATTGAATGATGCAAACCTCTCAGGTCTATAAATTGAATTATGGAAGTCCCATACATAAAGATTAAAATAAGGTAGAAGAAACCAAGGTCATTGTGTTTGAGTTTGATTGGTGGTAGTCAAAATTATATAAACCATGAGCCCACTTGGAAAAAGAAAATAATAGGATATTAAAAAGAAGTGAGCTAAGGATCAAACCTCAGGTGATATCAGAACTTAACAAATGAAGAGAAAAGGGAAATCTGGAAAGCAGACCAGACCATTACACTGAGGGAGAAACAAAATCACTGGAAATTTCACTCTAGTGTAACTGGTTACCCAATTCTGACTTCCTGCTGTATGCCTACAGGCTAAAATGCAATTGCTTTCCTTTTGGATAAACTCTCTCTCGGTAATTAACACAGTGATTGGTTCAGCGTATATGCTAATATGCAGTTATTCACAATTAAAACACTATTGTGTAGAAATTACATATACTTGAAATAATATGCTCAGAAAAAATGGTAACTACGTTCAAACTCAATTTTAACATGGATTCAGCCATGTTTGAAATCAAAGCTCACAGCATAAATGGCTCCCTTTTCTAATTAGCCTCTATTGCTCCCAGTCTAAGATTTTATGGATGATGGATTCTGAGTGAAACTATATGGACTTTTCTGATACTCTTTATTCAGTCTGGCGTATAAGTGTTGTAAATGTTTCTCCCTCAACCTACAGAGAGGACTCAGCATAAAGCAGTGCTGTAGGCTAAGAGCTTAATCACTACAATTTATGTACCAAATTTGAAAATCATAAAATCAATTTTATTTGTTTGGCTATCTATCTATCTATCTATCTATTTATTGTGTGATGCTGAAAAATGAATGTTATGGGCAACAAAGACATATAGTTCTATAATTTCACAAAAAAAGTAAACCTCTCTTAAGAGGCTGATCTGCTTTATAATTCAGAGTATAACACTTCAATCCTCTGAAACTATAGTTGTTTCCAAAACCTCACAGATTTAACTTCCAAAATTGGATTCTCTGAGGTGCTCATGTCCTGGAAAATTGTACATCTATTTTTTAATATCTATTTTTTAGGTGTAGCTGGACACAATACAATGTCTCTTTATTTTTATGTGGTGCTGAGGATAGAACCCGGGTCCCGCCCATGCTAAGTGAGCACTCTACCGCTGAGCCACAATTCCAGCCCAGACATCTTTTTTAGTTTGCAGAAAATATACAACAGGTCTAACATTCATCAGGTTATTTATGTGAACCTGATACTCCAACTCAACAAAGTTTTCAAACAGAGACTAAGTAAGGTCATTCTGATTATTCTTTTCCTTAGTTGAAAAATTATGATAGATTGATTGTTATTCAATGCAAGTATGTCTAATAGAAGTAATGCAACTTGAAATGAGAAATATTTTTTCCTTAAAAAAAAGTGGGTCTGTGGTACACTCTATAATCCCAGCTATTCAAGAGTCTGAGGCAGGTTTGCACATGCGAGGCCAGCCTAGACAACACAGAAAGACTCTGTCTTAAATTAAATTAAATTACAAAGGTTTGGGGAAGCAGCTCAGTGATGGAACTTTTACCTAATGTGAATGAGGCCTAGAGTTCAATCCCTAGCACTGGAAACATAAATAAAAAATTTCCTTTACAGGAAAAGATCTTATAGTGTTCTTCTATAAAAAGTCTAAGTTTTATGGAGGATGGCTACAGACTGAATTTGAATATCATTTTCATATATTTAATCAGTGAACTTCAGCAAGTTGCTTAGCCTGATTCTTTTCTCAACTTTTAAAGAAAATAATGATAGAAATGATTAGTATGCTTTACTCCTCAATGAGGATATGTGATATTGCAATCATGCTATGCAAATAAATTGTGTCCTACTATGAGTCAGCTCTTCATTGTCATAACAAATGCCGGAGAAAATCAACTTATAAATATAGAAGCATTATTTTGCTTATGGTTTTGGATATTTCAGTCACATCAAGTGCCATGTTACTTTTTGTTCTGTGGTGAGGAAGCAACTCATGGTGGAAGCATATGACATAACTGTTCACTTCTGGCCTGGAAGTAAAAAAGAGAAGAGGAGGAAGGAACCACATCCCATTATCTGCTTCAAGGGTGTACTGCCAGTGATCTGAAGACCAATACAGCCCACCCTGAAAAGACTCAGCCACCTCTCAACTCCATCACTCTGGGAATCCAGCCTCTAGCTCATGGGCCTTTGGGGACATTTAAGATCTATACTATAGCATCTAGAAATATTAGTGCAATTTGCTAATATATTATTTTCATTCAACTAACTAGCTACACATACCTATTACAGATGCAGATTAAACCATTACCATCCATTCTGAGCAGGGTTCCTAGAAAACCCTAAAAAGAACAAATAAGAATGCACTCCCACTCCCTGTTGAGGTGAAAGCCATGCTTTAGAATGTAAGGTGTTATTGTGTACCCAAAGTGACTCCCACTGCCAAGCATGTTGACTTTTACACACCTAGTTATATTGGCTTTCAGTATGACTATTGCCTAATGGTCTGGTATCCAGTTTGCATATATTCCCATGAACATACTTAAATAGCATGGAGTGGGAAAGCAATATTTTTGTCCCATCTAATGTTTCAAATTCCAATTTCATCAAAAAAAGGAACTTAAAAAAGAGTTACTATTTAAACTTGTATCATTTTAAAAATCTTGGACACAAAATGAGTATTCTTCTATAAGTCACATTTTAAAAAACAGTAAAAAGGAAAACTCCTCTTAAAAATGCTTTATAAGTGTCTTGATTCTAAATGAGAATTACATCCAGATCTCTTTAGACATTAATTTTCAGGGACTAACCAGTCCTTGACCTTTGGGTTCTTCCATTCAGTTCAAGTTATATTAAACTGCAATTCTGGGGGCCAACCCCTGGCTTAGGTGAAGGTTTACAGAGCAAATATTTAGGACAGCTAGAAATCTGTGTTTTCTTTTTAAAATCAGCTTCAATTAATGAGGTTTGGTTTCCTCATCTCTACAACAATTAGTAATATTAATTTATAATTCACTAGTGTGACTACTCTGAAGAACAAATAAACTAATCTGTGAGGAATTGTTTTATGAATATTAATTTAATGCAGAATCACACAAAATGAGCCATGTATTAGATTCCTGTGATGAGCATTTCAGTAGGTGAAGGTAGCTGTGTTTTTGAGTATTGCTTATGCAAAACATCATTTCCTAGAAGCAATTTGCTATATCATTTGCCTGAATAATTTTTCAAATTACAGCAGAGTTCTCTAGTCTTGTGGAAAATTTAGAAAACAAGAAAAATGCAATCCTCCTTCCAATACCACCACTCCCAGTTAATTATTGTTATCTTTTGGAGTAATTTGTTTCCCTGCTGAGTTTCACCTGAAGAAAAGGACCCCTGCAGGGTCCTCTGCTCTCCAGCTGTGACCCCCTTCCAGCTGCTGGTGGAGTTCAGAGGCTGAAGTTAGAGGAAGATAAGAATTTTCAAAATATAGAAACAGTGGATGTCTCATCAAACACAAGCTCTCCTTATTGTCACCAGTTAAGAAGCTTGTTATGGTCTTATGGACTCAAGGTTCATTTCTGGGTACTGTTTACTCTGATTATCCTTCCACACACACTAGGGGAATCACCATGCACTTCTCATCAGAACAGTGTTTTCAACTGTCTCCCCAGAGCACCATTCTCCCAAACCACTGTTTAATCAGGTGAGGACTTTACCTGCCTCTCACTCTAAGCATCTTTCTAGGAAATCTGGACTTAACCTATCCTTGAATATGAGAGTTCAATTACCCAGCATGGATTTTTCCTCACCTCCCTTTGGGACCCTCTGCTTACTCCAGACAAGCTGGAGTAAAGGGTAAGCCCCTGACTTTAGTGTTCAGGGCTTTGGCTGGGTTATCCCCTTTTGGTCCCTAAGCTGCCTCCAGAGACAGGAGCAAAACGCCCTTGGGCTCAGTAGCCATGCACCCAGCAATCCCAGGCAGAGCTGGCTCCACAGGGAACACCAGAGAACACTCCAACAACCAGCCTTTGTGAGGCTCTCTATCCCTGGTCTTTGTCTGTCCAACCTGGGACAAGAGTTCCAAGCTGCAAGTTGTAGACCTGACAACTGAAGAATGAAGGGACCTAGAGGAGGCCAGAGAGGAGGCAGCCAAGGGAGGAGGCCCGCAGCGGGGACCACATATAATTCACCCCAGAGCACTACTTGCTTCCACTCAGCACCAGGTGAGTCCAGGAGGGTATGTGACGTAAGGGCAACCGCAAGATCGGTGGCACTTTGGGTCACCAAGGACAGGCATTTGTACTGTTTGCATGTCTCGCGTGAGATACAAATCCCTGTTGGGGAACAGAGACCATTTTTATGAGTTCCAGATCTTGTGGGAAATGCCAGTACTCTGTTAAGGTCTGTAAACAAGTCAGGATGGCACCTGGTATTTTGCCAGAGAAATGTTAGAGTCTGTAAACAAGTCTGGATGGCGCCTGGCCAAATGCCAGAGGGAGTGGTTTGTAAAGCAACAAAAGCGAGCCATTAAGTGTGGAGATTACTTATTGGTTGACTGCTGTATCTAGTTTATGCTAATTAAGATAAGCTGTGTAAAATGTATAAATACCTCCGTTGTCCTACAATAAACGGCTCCTATTCCTGCTGCATCAACATACACAAGTTGTTCGTCACCCCCCGTTTATTTTGCCCAGCCAGCCGGGCTGCGGCAGTACTCCCCCAAATAAGGGATCACATCTTTCCCTTTCAAAATATGTGGCCTTTAACCTCTAGCCAGAAGATAGCAATCACCCAAGTATAGGAGTCCTGATGACAGAGTTCTCTCAGTCAGTGACCATCTCCCACACAAGTGCCCCAGTCTCCAGCGAGATTCTAGAATATGTGGAATCAGAGAAAGCAGATTGGCCTGAAGGATGCTGACTCCCCATAAGAACCCTGGGACTCCAGCCACAGTCACTTTAAGGACTCTGGCAGGTGAGTGAAAGGAAACATTTCCATTGCAATGTCTTCTGAGTTGGGGGTCAGTAAGTGGCACACAGGCAACAAAAAGTTTCAAGATGATTCCAGAGTGGTGATCTAGAGGACTACAGTTAGAACAATTAAAATACTTGTTTTTCTTATTAGATGAGTTTTTCTTATTAATTTTTTGAGGATTAATTTATGTACAATGAAATTCTCAAATTTATAGTTATTTG
Organism: Callospermophilus lateralis; assembly: GCF_048772815.1. Classification (NCBI taxonomy): domain Eukaryota; kingdom Metazoa; phylum Chordata; class Mammalia; order Rodentia; family Sciuridae; genus Callospermophilus; species Callospermophilus lateralis. The sequence continues at coordinate 171,895,277 of NC_135306.1, read as the reverse complement.
TTATTTGACAAGTGAATGCACCTGTAAACATCAATCCAGTCAGGATTTGGATCATTTTCATCTCCTCCAGATAGCTCATAGACCTCCTTTTCAGCTCATATTCCTCTTCCAAAAGAAACATTCTACTCTTCACTGGACTCATTTTTTTTCTGCTCTAGAAATTCCTATAGTGATTCATAAAATGTGTTTTCTTATATCTGACAACTTTCTTTAAAATGTTTTTATAATTGGGTAGTTTAAATCCATAATTTCTTCTGTTGTACTTATACATGTACATTGTACTTATTACATTAACTATTGTACATCAACTTATTGTTAATTATGGATATTTGGTTGTATCTAGGCATCACCTATTATGAGTAAATTTGATATGAATATTTTTACAAGTCTTTATGAATTCAAGTTTTCAATTCCCTTCTAGAAACATGTCAGAATATAATTCCTGGGTTGTAGGGTAGGTATACATGTAAATTTATTAGAAGCTTATCAAAATATTTCTCAATAATTGAACCATTTTATACATCAGTCCACATCCTCTGATATTCAGGATCTTCCTAAAAATTCTGTTCAATGGAAGGTAGAATCTTCACATTGTAGCTTTGCTTGCACTGACCTGATGACTAATCATGTTAAACAACTATCAGTTGTTTAGAAACATGCCTACATTTTCCTTTTGAAGTGCACGTTCAAATTTTTCTCCAGTGTTGCTGAATTATTTTCTTTTTATTATTTAATAATGAGTGTTCTTTATATACTCTGGATGCATATCATCTATCAGATGTAATATTTTTAACATATCTTCTATCTCTTAATAATGACTTTTGAGGAGAAGTTTTTAATCATGATTAAATTCAACATGTCATTTTTCATTTGTTATGGTTAATGTTTTTCCTTTTCCTCAAAAAAAAAAAAAAAAAAAAGGTCCAAAGATATTCTTCTCTTTTCTTCTGGAAGTTTCAGAGATTTAGCCCTCCTTTTGGATATATGATCCATCTCAAATTAATTTCTGGGGTACATATTTACATTTTACTCATGTGGAAATGAAGTTGTTTCATCAATGTTTGCTGAAGAAAACTATCATTACTCCATTGATTAAAGTTACTACATTAAGATTCTTATTTATAATTTATTTGGAACCAGGGATTAAATCCAGTGGCACCTAACCACTGAGCCACATTCCCAGGCTTTTTTTGCTTCTTATTTTGATACAGGGTCTTGCTAAATTGCTCAGGGCCTCACCCAGCTGAAGCTGGGTTTGAATTGGCAATCCTCCTGCCTCATTCTCCCTAGCCACTGGGATTAGAGGCATTCAGCACTGCACCCAGATGACTCTTGTAAATACAAGCGTATTACCTATTTTTTTATCTTTTGTCTATGGAAGTTCTATAAAGTGTCTTATTTAATACAATTTTAAAATGAATCTTGTGATCAGAATATGTGTCCCTCTGTGTGTTCTTCCTATGTAAGGTCATTTTGGCTAGTCCAGGTGTGTGTATTATTTTAAAGAGTACTCTAGTGGCAGGTGCCAGTACTCAGAAGGTGCTGTGCTCTTTGACACTTTCAAAGTAAATGAGAAAGTCTACATCAACTTTTCTATTACAATTTGTTTTCTCTTCTTTCATTGATTTCATTATTGATTGACAACCTCTAAAAGACATCAAAGTTTAGAAAATTAAAAAAGAACTGAAATTGTTAATTAAAATACAATTATGGAACAAAATTTAAGAACATTTGTATGCTAGAAACAGACTACATGAGTCTGGGAGGACTTTAGCCCCCATAAAATGCTCCCTGTTTCTCCTGAATTTATGCTGTGTAAAACTTTGTAAGTATTGAATATCTTTTATTATGTAATTATCCCTTTCAATATTATAAAGTCTACTACTGAACTTAAAAAGGTCTCAAGTCAAGAAAAATATGAAAGATGAAACAAAGCAAGACCATATATTAAAGGTGAAGATTGTAAGCATTGGGAAAAGTTGAGACTTAGGAGGAGGTGATGGGAATGTGCTGAAGTGTTAAAGAAATAAATGCTAACATCATGTGTCATCTCTTGCGGGTTTTTTAATCACCAGCTTTGCTTTTGTTGTTGTTGTTTAAAAACATGTGACTTAAAAATCTACATATACATGTACACATCTGAATATAGATACATATGTATTTTTCCTAAATACATGTAATTCAGAATATATAATTATGAAAATATAATCCTAAAATTTCATATTCCTGACAAAATTTTTAATAATACTCAGATTCCTACCCAAGTGTGCAGGCATATAACTATAATCCCAGCAATTTCGGAAGTTGAGGATGGAGGATCCCAAGTTTGAGGCCAGACTGGACAATTTAAGGAGAACCTGTCTCAAAAAAATAAAATGTTCTTGGGATTGCATCTCAGTAGTAGAATATTCGTGGGTCCCATCTCCATATCACAACGTGAATCAAAATAAAATAAAACACTGATTCATAGAACATATTCTCAAGCAGTTGATATTGCATTCAGTAATTCAACTATATCTAATAATGCTTAAATTAATAAATGAAATATAAAATTTCTATGCAATTGATAATTTTAGTTCACATTGAGACCATTTCAATTGATTACTTATATATTCTGAAACAAAATACAGAAAGACAGAAGCAAGATGCAGAGAAAAAAATGGGTGCTTGTCTAAGTTGTTGTCTTTATTTATATCATTAGGATACATTAGTTCAGTGGCACTATTAGTACATTATTGTTATATCATTAAGCAGGGTACATTGGGTTATAGTGTGAGATGTTCTTGCTTATTATTAGATATGTGCATCAGCCAAGTTTGTATTAGTTATCTTAATAGTTTTGGGAAAAATCACAGTCTTGCTTTGTTTTATCTTTCATATTTTTCTTGACTTGAGACCCTTTTAAGTTCAGTAGTAGATTTTTATAATATTGAAAGGAATAATCACATAAGAAAAGATATTCTATACTCACGAAGTTTTACATAGTATAAATGCATTTGAAAGGTAGGCCTAGGAATGCAGTCTCTAGAAGTTCTACTGGCTGACAGGCAGCAAAAAATAGGGACCTCAACACATGTCCTACAACCACATGATAGTGAGTAATGGAACAGTGTGAAATAAACGTGGAAACAAATGTTCCCCAAGAATCTCCAGAAGAAACGCATCCCGGTTGACCTTGGTTTTAGCTGAAGGTAACCCAGAGAGAACCAAATTTACCATACTGTGCCCGTACTTTAATTTACCATACTTTACCAAACTGTAAAATGATAAATTAGTGTCACTTCAGGCTCTTCAATGTGTGGTAATTTGCTACATAAACAATATTATTAACACAGACTTCATAAATTTCACTTTTGAATTTGAACATTTCTAATGTTAAGGAAATGTAATACCAGAGGGTCAACAAGCAAACTACAACCCTGTGGAGGGCAGGACAGGGTGGAAACTGGCCCTCAGCCTGTTTTCATACAGCATGAGAACAAAGAATAATTTCACATTGTTAAATGGCTACCAAAATTACTTTAAAAAAATTAATGTTTTGTGAAACAGAGAAGTCAAATTTAACTATCTATAAATATTTAATGGAGAGCACTCACCTCCATTTATTTGTAGTTTTTGATTGAATTATTATTGTTATTTTTCTTGTCTAATGAAAGAATTCAATAGTTGTGATAGAGACCATATGGCTTGCAAAGACTATAAGTTTCTCCAGGGAAACATTATCAAGGATACCCACATTCTTTCCTAGGAATGCCTGGAAATTCATGTAAGACAGTCTTTAACAGAATGCAGATCCATCTGTATCTGCAGCCTTTAGAGTGGCCACATTTCACAGTGTAGCCCAGACCTAGTACTGAAGACGTTAAATCCTTCGTTGAATTCTTTTTAACACTTTATTTGAAAACAACAATGTTTATGTCAGGTAAGAAATGACTGGGTTATGGTTCTTCTTTTTGGTCCTGTTATTTCCCAGATTTTGTTAGATCGTTGCCCTCTGACTTCAGGTTTTCCTTGGGTTCAGGAAAACCATTCATTTGCTGTTCTGAAGTACAGAAGTGGTGCTCTTTCCAATTCTCTACATCTCCAAACTGAAAACACATAGATCTTTTAATTTACACGCATTATCAAAGGACATTTTTAGTTAAACCAAAGCTTAGTAAATAACAAAGACTTGAGAAGTATTTGTTATTGATATTAATCTTAAAAACTCATAATTATTTCCATTAATTGGGTACAGTGTGATATTTGGAAATGTATATATAAACAGTGAAATATTCTTCAGCCTAAAAAGAAAAGGAACCTCTGACATTTGTGACAATATAGATGACCCTGGAAAACATTATGCTAAGTGAAATAAGCTAGGCACAGAAAGACAAATAAATTGAGATATATTTGTAATATGCCTTCAAACTCTAAATAATGATGATAATAATATTAATCATAATTTCTGAGTTCATAATTAATACACTTAGAAAAGGAGTAGATCACAGCTTCAAAATATAATCCCCAAATTCTAGAATATTTAATTCTGCAGAATGTGGATGGGAGGATTTTGAGGATTTCTTTTGTATTATCAGAAGGTGAACTTAGCTGATATATAGCTGTAAAAAGTCAAAGAAATTATAACCAAGGCTTAAATCTCTCAGAACAATTCTCTCTTTTTTTAAACTCAGTAGGGAAAGAAAATGTTTGGAAATGGTGCTATTATCACATAGAAGGGGAGGCCAGTTGAAAATGAATCACTGTGAACTACTTCCTACCAAACATTTGAGTGAAAACTGTGTGTTTCCGCTCCAGAGAAGCATACAACTATGAGCTTTCAAAGATATTGAACTCAGGAAAGAATCTTGGTGTACTGATAAATTTACACATTCTGGATAACCAGTCACTGAGTATTAATGTTACCATATGAAAATGATGAGGGCTAGGTGGTCTATTCCTCACATTTTATTTCCTATTAGTCTTGTCAATCACTTCTTTTTTGGAGAGAAGATGTGATGAAGCATGGGTTTCCTGAATTAATGAGAGCTCTGTCTCAATGGCTTTCAGAAGTGAAAATATTTCAGAGAGAAATATAATGGACTTATCTCCTAGAAAAATAATATAGCTGCTCAAGAGATAAGTGAACCCCTCATAATTTTGATATGAATCACACTTGCTTTGGTTTGGCTTTTATATTTTCACATACTGAACGCTTGGTATTTGTTAATGTGCCCTGAGGAGAAAGAGGTGAGCAGAGTGGACAGAGTTCATACTAATTAAACTCATAAAAATGCACAGTATAACTAGAAGAAAGTTTAATCATAGATAATGAGAAGTGCAAATTTAGTATGAGCTGGTCATTGTATTACCGCCTAGTAGGAAAATCATCATCATTGCCTGTTATAACCCAAAGATAATAATAATACCAATTATCATCACCATCATTCCCTGTATTTTATTGAAACCATTATGAGGTATATAAAAGCTATTATATGCAATTCACAAGTGTTATTTTAATTTTATTCTCCAAATAATGTATAAGGTAAGTTCTATTATCTTGCAAAAGAGGAAACTAATGCTTGAGAATGAAGAATTTTTAGGAAATAAAAGAACAGATAGGCATACATCTAGAAGTCGGAGTTCTTAACCAATTTCCAGGATGAATGTTAAATGAAAGAAAAGAGGGAAATATCAGAATTTTTTTTGGGGGGGAGCATATTAATATTTAATGATCTGTTCTCATGTAGAAAAGATATACAGAGTTCTTGGACATTTTTATCACCTTCCTGATAAGGTAGCAAGAACATGCTATTTGTAGAGTGCATTTAAATATGCATCCCAAACAACTTTGTTTATGAAATGAATTGAAAATACAAGTTAGTATATTATTTCTTATTAACTGTATGTTGTCAAAGTCCTTTACAAACCAACTCTGTGATGTTGGTTAATTCTTGTTTTAAAGTACTTTGGCTAGGGCTGCCATAAAATCGAGAGGATGAGAATGCCAGCATTGTAGGTGAGAAGGTAGAACTTTTTAAAATCAGGAGTATTAATGCCCTTGATATTCATCAATTTCTAAATACTTTTAATGATTGTTTAATGCCACAATTAAATAACAATTCAATTTCCTCTAATAGCTTAAGGAAAGAAATTTTAATATGGAAACATAATTAAACTTGGCAAAACCAGATGCATGAAAAAACCAGATGCAGGTTAAGAATTTTGAAAGTTCGTATAGAATCTAAGGACTAAAACTTGGTTATAAATTTGTTGACCTACCAAACACTGTTTAGATTAATTAGTGTTCAACACTGCATGTTTCAGAGGGATGTATTAATTTTTATAGCTGCTACTCACATTTAAATCAATGAAGAGAAACTATATTTGGAATTATTCTGTATGGAACTCTGAAACTGACCTCCAAGAGAGAGCAGCTCTTCACATGTTGAGGAAATGTTGACTGCCATCCTCTGTTCATGTCTCCCGCTGGGATATGGCATATCCATTGAAGACCATAAAAGCTAGGACTAACAGAGTTCCTTATCATGGCTGAAAACATCACTCTCTACAAAAGATCATTAGAAACAATTGCAATTTTAATGTCCATTTCACCCTCTAATACTAGTGTGTTCCTCCACTAACTGTAATGTAAAATACATAAAAGAAGTGAATTAAAATCCACAAAGAAACTTTATTTGACAGAATAGTCATTCAGCAATAACTAGACAAGATTTTTCTAGACACATTAATGATAGGAAGATTATCCAAGATTATTTTCAACAAGGAAATAAAACAGTGTTTATAAATTTTACTATAAGTCAAAGACATTTAAGAAAATGCATGGGAGGAAACCACAGGACAATTTCAAGATCCTGTTGTCTTCACAGCAAGTGCATCATCTCCCTGTATGTGTCCTTAGATTTATAACAAATTTTTGGTTTATTTAAATTTTGTCAAAACTGAAAATTATAACACAGGTATTTGGATGAGTTTGTGAGCTTAATTTCATAACCCAGCATTTTACCAGACTTTGTTCTGGTATTATTAAATGTTTTTGTTTTTCTGGAAGAAGAAAATTCTGATACATTCATTGAATTGTATCACATGAAGATAATAATATAATTTGGAGATGTTTTACATATATAAGGACATGTTGGATACATTAACCAAATGGAGCTAGGGAAAATGTCTAAGTCTTTGCTTTTTAATAGTCTATGCAATGCCTTAATAGCCTGGCATCTTTGTTGACTATTTTTATGTGATTGAATAAATATGTCTCATCTTCCATATTCCCAAATGACCTCTAAACCATGTACCAACATAGCAGATGATTTTTCATGGATTTTATATCACAAAGAGGGGGAGAGTGGGAGCTATGTACATAGAGCTCCATAACCTTTGGACAGAAGCTTTCTAGCCTTTTCCTATTGATTTTATAGACTTGATACCCATCATAGTAATGCTAATAATGTTTAAGCAACATTTACATAGTCAAGCTGTATCACATTTGTGATTTAGAAGAGTAAATGAAGACACTTAAAATATGGCCTCTTCTCTCTCAATAGTCTTAGTCATTTTATATTGCTACAACAGAATACCTGAGACTCTATACTATATAAGGTAAAGAAGTTCATTTAGCTCACAGTCTGAGAGGCTTAAAGTTCAAGATTGGTGACTTCATTGATTTGGTACCTGGCATGGACTTCTGGCTGTATCACAAGATGGCAATTGTCATCATGTCAGAGGTACATGAAAAAGAGAGAATGAGAGGTGTCCTATGATGAATGGGGGGAAAAAAAGAAGAGGTTGAGGAAAGGCTAGGTTTTGCTACTTTATAACAGTTCACTTTCATAGTAATGGACCTATTCCTATCAGGCCTGATCCACTCCAGTGAGCCAGCATTGATCATGAGGTTGCTCATACCATGACTTAATTACTTTCCACTAGGACTCAGAATGACAAAAAGGAAACACAAAGATTCACTTTAATGACACTCTCCATTACTTTCTCTCTCTGTCTCTCTCACACGCGTGTGCATACACACAAACACACACACACACACACACAAACACACACTGACACAGTGACATTATTTCAAAAAAATCTTTACCCCACCTCCTTGAACTCACGTGTAACCCTTTAATAGCAATTCTATCATCTTTTTTCTTTTAAAAGTTTTCTATGACAGTTTTTCATGTTAAATTTTCCTTGGTCCAAATTTCTATCAGTATCTTATGGATGGTGAGACTCCCTCCAGCATGTACTTACTTACGTGTGACCTGATAAATTCTATTTAGCTAAAGGAATGTTACTTTCAAAATTTTCCTTTCTTATGCACTAAACTTTATAGTGGCCTATTACTGAAAAATCAGGATATTAGAAAATAGGTCTTTCTTTTAAAAATAACATATTGTATAGAGAATATAAAATTACATTTACACACTCAATTGGTTAACTTAGAAAATATTAAAAAGAGAAAATCTTTTGCAAGATCACCATTCAGAAACTCAATTAGTAATTTTTTAAAAAAATATTTTAAAAAAATTTATTATTAAAATAATATCATTTTTAGTAACTTTTAACAATGTTTTTAAATAAATGGATATATGTATTTACTGCCACGGTTATTTAAAACAGCAATATAATCAGATTCTGAAAGTAAGTACAAAAGGCTAGGATTGCTGGGAGTAGTAGCACATGTTTGTAATCCCAGCAACTGGAGAAACTGAGGCAGAAGGATCCCTTGTTGAGGCCAGTCTCACCAAATTAGGGAGACCCTCAGCAACTTAGCAAGACCTTCAGTAACCCTGTATCAAAAGTAAAAAGGACTGACAGTGTAGCTGAGTGTTAAAAATGTTCCTGAGTTCAATCCTCTGTATCCAAGTAAACTAATTAAAAAGGAAATATTTGATTATGAAATTCATAATTTATATTTAACAGTCTTTCACTGATAGTGGTAACTGAGTTTTAGTTTAGTACAATTAGATTAACAATTTAGTTCCAAATAAGGATCTTTTTTTACCAGTAATCTCAAGTAAATGAGGCTTAGAGAAAACAACATTATCTTAATTGAGGTTTTACTAACTTTCCCTGAGTAGATTTTGAATGGAGTTTGTTTTTAGTATATAATTGTTCCATAACTACACAGAGACTTTATTAAAATATTCTTAATTGTGAAATTTTAGAACAGTGGAGATAAAGTCTTAGATAAGAGTGAAATGGTAGCTATAAATGTTTTTAAAACCTTTCTGAATTTATGTATTCCCACTGTGTGAAACTTACTCAAAAAATCCTTCAATCACATGAGTTATAAAGACAGCAAAGAGCTGAATTGATATTCTTTCTCATTTACTTCATGAATCAGGCAGAAATTAATTTACCCAAAACGAGAATGTTTGAAAATTCTAATATGTGATAAGAGTCTGCTTCTCAAATTAATTATTGTGAACACTGGAAGTGCTTAAAGAATATAGCTGCCTAGTTCCATAATATTCTTCCAACTGATAAAAACGTTCAATGCATTTTATTAGAAAAACTGCATTAATATAATTTAAAACATAGTTTTAAATGTCAGAACATTGCAATTCAAGTCACAAACGCTGGTGTCTACTGTAGTCACTTAAGGTAATAAGATGTGATTGATATAATCAAAATGGTTTGATTTTAAGAATGAAGCATTCTCTTGATAATTTAAGGTTTGGTGAAATATGCTGACAGCAAGTACTCCTGTTATAGATAATGTTTTCTTTAGAAATAGACTTCTTTATAGATTTATAGTTGAAAAAGTTAGTAACCTAAAAGTTTGTCTAGGTGGAAAAATTGTTGTTTTTCTTCCCAATTCCAAGTTTGGAACATAAGAGAGAGCCCAGAAATGAACCTGAGCAAGTACAGTTGATTGATTTTCAACAGATACTAAAAATACACAATGCTGGATAAGAACACCTCTTATAAATGATGTTGGGAAAAATAAATGTCTCTAAGTAGAAGAATGAAACCCTGATCTTTCAACAAGTTCCAAAATCAACTCAAAATGGATTAAATACCCAAACTTAAAATTTAATACTGTAAAACCACTAAAAGAAAACAGGGGAAAACTACATAGTATTTGACTTGGCAATGAGTTTTTGGGTTTCATACCAAAAGTTCAGACAACAACAGCAAACATAGACAAATTTAATTACATAAAATTTAAAAGCTTCTGCCAAAAGTGCTAGTACATGTCTGTAATCCCAGCTGCTTGTGAGATTGCAAGTTCAAGGCCAGCCTGGGCAATTTAGCAAAATGCTATCTCAAAAAATAAAAGGGACTGGGGATGTTTCTCAGTGGATGCATGCCCTAAATTAAATTCTCAGTACTGAAAAATGATAAAAAAAAATAGATAAATAAAAATGTTCCACACAAAAAAGTAAACAGCAGCATGAAAAGAGAATCTACATCTTGGGAGAAAATATTTTCAAGACATGCAAGTGATAAGTGGATAATATCCAAAACACACAAGAATCTCCAACAACTATACAAAAAGAAAACAACTAAACCAATAACAAAATGGGCAAGCCACCAGTCTTGACATTTCTTAAGTGAAGACTAACAAATGGCAAACTGTAAACGAAATAGTGTTTAACATCACTAATCATGAGACAGACACAAATTAAAGTTGCAATGAGAAACCACCTCACACCTGTCATTATGAATATTATAAAAGAGAAACAAGATGAACAGTGTCTGTTGAGATGTGAAGAAAAGAGAATCTTTTTAGACAGGAGAAGAGAAAATCAGTACAGCATAGAGATTCCTCTGAAAGCTACAAATAAAATTAGAAAATAATCCAGCAATCTTACTTCTGGTTATTAACCCTAAAGATTTGAGACAGTATGCTGAAGATTTGTTTGCACTCCCACATTCATTATATTCTAATTCATAATAGCCAAGTTATAGAACCAATCTGTGTCCATCAACAGATAAAGAAAATTTGGCATACACACACACACACACACACACACACACACACACAGCTACACTTATATGCAATAGAATACTTTTTTTTTTTTTTTTTGGTACCAGGGATTGAATCCAGGGGACACTTATTGACCACTGAGTCACATCCCCATTCCTATTTATTTATTTTTAGTTGTTTTGAGACAGGGTCTGGCTAAATTGCTGACGTTGGCTTTAAATTTGCAATCCTCCTGCTTCAGCCTCCCAAGCTGAATTATAGGCCTGTACCACCACTCCCAATAAAGGGCTATTATTCTACTTTTAAAAACAAAGAGATTTTCTTATTCAAAACAACATGAATGAATAACAAAATCTTTTTTAAAAAATAGAATAGTGTTCTGCTCAAATACAAGCTTAAGAAAATCTTTTATTTTATTTTGTGGCAGACTTTAGCTGAATACCAATGAAGTAAAAATGTTACATAATATCTAATAGGAAGGTCTCCTTCACCCTATGAATTTGCTGTTGTGATAATTCATTAAATTTGTCTATGTTTACTTTTGTTGCCTGAGCTTTTGGTATGAAACCTAATCCTTATCTTTCTATGCATCATTTTAATGGAACATCATAACCAAACTATCATAAATATTTCCAAGTGCTAAGGGTACTTACAGTTCAATATTTTTAGCATTGCACAATTCTTCCTAATCAGAGAATGAACATTGTTCTAAGGGAAAAATTTGTCATTGTTTGCATGTTCAATTCGTTAGCTATACATTTCCTAAAGCAATAACTCCCTATGAAGTGCTTTTTTTTCCAGCAGGATTCTAAAACAAATAAATTAGTACAAGTCATCAGGTGTAGAACTCATGAAAAAAGGGGGGAAATGTCCATGTTAAGTCGGTATTAACAAAGAATTTTTAACTGAAACCTGAATAAAGTGCATCTCTGACTGAAAACCTGTTTTTGCATAATCAGGCTATCAATCTAGAAAAAGACATGATCTTAATATAAAAAAAGGAGAATTATAAATTTTTCTCTTTTGATATCATTTTATCCTTTTGAAAGAAAACTCTACAAAACTAAAATCAAATTTAAGAAATACTAGCTACATCCTTTCGTTAGTACTTCTGATATTTTTTATCTGTGGTCACAAAGCTATTTTTTCCCCATATTTACTATGTCCCACTTGAGTTTGATAAAGAGTTCACGCTTACTGCATTTTCAGTAAGATATTTTTCAATGTAGCTGGTTCTTAACAGAATTTAAAAAGCTATTAACAGTAATTTTGATGTTTAGATGCTCATTAACTTTACTCTTACGATTTAATACCTGCAAAATTAAGTGTTGCTGGAATTACTTTGATCTTTTTAATTATTTGCTTATTTCAGACAATCAAAGTGACAGAGGACAAGAAATCAAAGATTTTCCATGTTGTTTTATTCACAAACAAACAAAAGCTAGGCAATATTTAGCTATCACCCTTTGTGAACCTAACTTCCACATGTCCCTTGATTTAATTGATTGCTTTTACTATTCTAATGAAAGAGTCTTAAGTTTCAAGAAAGCAGGGACCATATCTACTTTAATCATCCTTTTAGGAAAAGGAATAAATAGTTATAAGACTTACAAAATTCTACTTAACTATATATAAATTGCAATATTCATTTATTGAAAAGTCACTGCTGTGTCTCTATTGAGTAACATTAGTTCTCATCACACAAAACAAGAATAATCTTTATTAAATTGGCCTGAAATTGAAAATGAGGTGTTTTCTTTTTATATAGTTTGTCTATGACTATATACATATATCTTGTGTACTATAACTTGGAAATATGTACTGTTATTAGAATATACATTGATTTACTCATATTACCAATAGGATATTTTAGAAGACTCCTTATAAAAACCTTCACTTTATCTTCATAATTTTACTATTTTCAAATATTCTGGGAAGGAAACCAAGCTTGAATATTTTATCTCTCTGAAGTTTGAAATGAAAGCAGTTCTTTAACATATTATATTTAATATGCATATATTCATTACATATTATATATATATATATATACATTATATATATGTTGAAAAGCCTTTATATGAAATGTTCACCTATTCCTGAAATTATTATAGATTTAGTAAAAATTATTTTTTTTACATTTTCTGACTGCAATTTAAATATTTGCTAAAGGAAACCCACAAAGTAAATCCAATATTGTTTTAAATATTTCTACAAATTTATTGCCCACATCTCACTGGCTAAAAAGCAGCTGTATCATTTAATGTTAAGGGCTTAGTTCTCTAGCATATGCTTTGGTCTATATTTCAGTTTGATACTCATTCTCTGTCTTTTAAAACTCTACTAGAAAACTTTCAATATTCATATTGGGCTAACTGAAAGTTTTTAAAAGAAGTGAATTAAAATATAAATCTAGAGTTTACCATAGTCTTTGACAAGGACATGTACTCAAAAAATATTTACTATTATCATTATCTGGCAGTTGCAGATTATCAAATTAATTAGAATTTCAATATTCACTTTAGTTTTATAGCTATTATACATCAAAATTTTACATCCAGCCCACAATTACTTTGTTCTTTTTCAGGTAGCCAGTATGAGATGATTAGGTGATTTATTGAACTATTAAGCAGAAAATGATATTCATTATTAGTTTACAAACTTTCAAGTCATTATATTTAAACTGCTAAGATAAATCATAATTTGTTTATTAACATGCTGATGAATATCAAAAGGATAAATCCCAAACAATAACCTCAGACTTCTTTCCTTATTTTATTATGCATGGGGTTCATAGTTTTAACTGAAGTTTTTCTCGTTTTAGTTTCTGCTGCTTTTCTTATTTTTCTCTTTTATTTCTGGTTGGTTTTTTGTTGTTGTTGTTTTGGGTTTTTTTGTTTTGTTTTGTTTTGGTTTTTTTTTGCACATAGAAACTAAACAATCACTTTGATGTTTGATGTTCAGGAAAAATTGTAGTTAATGATTATGTTACAAATTATATAACTTCTACAATACTATTTTCTTAGTCAAATGACTTAAATTTTATTTCCATAATTATTTTAGTTTTATTACCATTACTATTACTAATTCTAAAAGCTTTTCCAATTTTACTTCATCATTTTAAACAAAAAGGGCTGAAATGTGATATACAGTTGTAATAGAATGAGGGTTTATTCTATATAGACAATAAGGGAAGACGAACCTTCATATCCTAGTACATTCTAGGCATTTCAAACTCCAGATTGTTTTACCAGTCATAGTTCTGCTTATTTTTCTTTTGACTTCCATTAGTACATTTTTTTTCTTATTCTGTACTTGCATTGTTGTTTACGCTACCAAATTAAGCTTACATTATCTCTATAATGTGGGTGATTCAACTGCTTACTAGTTGAGTTTGCTGAATTCTACCACTTCTTCACATTTGATTATCTTGGTCTTGATTCCTTCATACACATTATCATCAAGGATTTCTGACAGAGTGTGTCTTGTGGAAGATGGCAAGATGAGTTCTAATATACACTCAATTAGATGACCACTGTCATGTACTGAGAGTTGACATTGCGCCAAACATAATGTGCCATTGTCTCTCGTTTAACCCTTACAGGAGGGACATGGATATTATTATCCCCATTATTCAGGTGAAGGAAATGAGACCCAAGATTATGCAGGCAGGGAGTACAAAAGTGGCTTTGTACTCAGCTTAGTCATCTGACACAAGCCATGGTTCTGCCACCAAAGGACACTTCTGCCTCCTTCTTCTCTTGCTAGCTGCCTTCTCACTCCTTCTCTTTTCACTTTCATGACCCTATAACTTCCCTTTCACCTTTTCTCTAAATTGTACTAGGGACAGGAGACTCAAAAGATGAGTTGGGCAATGATCTTGTATTCAAGTAAATCTTAGATTCAACTTTAGTTGATCAGGGTCACAAATCAAGTTGAGAGTTACTATTTCTAAATGAATCAATGAATAAAAGGAATTGCTGAGAGCCTTGGCCCACTCTGTATGGCCCCTGGCATTTTGCCAACAGTATTGGTTGACAGGCGAGGCATTACTATCCGCCTTGGCTGCTGCTTTTGAGTTCTCATGCTACTTTGGAGTTCTCATTGGGATTCTCAGGGATTCCCCGAGAGTTCCCATTGGTTGGGGAAGTGCAGGAGGAGGGATTTCGGGGAGAGATATTTCCGGCTGGGAGTAAGTGTTTTCTTGCAGTTCAAAAATAAAGTTTGTTCCTGCTTCAGTGGCTCGTGATTTGTGCCCAGCAAGACTGCGGCAAGGAATGGTACCCTATTTAACATAGAGTATATTCCCCCTCTCATTCAGCTAGCTAATAGGGTACTTGTGGACATCAGTGACAGAATTTAGGAGAGCAGTGTCTGAGATTGGGGTCTCTGGTGACTTCATGGCTATGGCATTCTCAGTGCCTAGGAAAGGTTCT
This sequence comes from Callospermophilus lateralis, assembly GCF_048772815.1. Lineage (NCBI taxonomy): Eukaryota > Metazoa > Chordata > Mammalia > Rodentia > Sciuridae > Callospermophilus > Callospermophilus lateralis. The sequence continues at coordinate 171,879,908 of NC_135306.1, read as the reverse complement.
CTGAAAATGTGCAGAATGCCCAGCTGCTTATCCCTTTTTAACTTTATATTCTGAAATGATCCTTATGGAATTTTTGAATTATTTCCAATTACTCCTCATAATAAGATGAAATACTTTATGCTGTTTACAGTATTGTAATTGAAACTTGTTGGATCCTTTACATGTAGAATTATACCTGTATCTTATGCCTATATTATTATTATAATAATATAGTAATAATAATATAATTATACCTATATCTTAAACTTCTTTCTTAATTTATCCATTTAAGAAAACATTTATGAAGATTAATCTCATTTATGTTAAATTTAATTTACTCATTTTAATTGTAAGATAAAATATCAGAAAGACGTAGTGAACAGTATTATCCATGTCTTTACTGTTGAAGAAAAATCCTAGAAGCAATGGATAATTACATTACATTTCAGAGATTTTTAGAAATCAGCACTATTAATTGTCTGACCACAAACAAAAAAATTTGTAAGTTAGAATTTTAAAGACATCTATATTTTTATCTGATTATTGGTTTGAATTAAATTATTTGGATCCATTTCCTTAATTAAATTTTAATTGATGAGCGCTCATTTGCCTAAATGCCAATTTTGAAACCAAGTACATAATATATAGACATAGGAAAGATCTGTACAATTGGAAATACCAGGTATAAAATCCAACAGCCATGATGGACACTGAAATCAAAGGTTTCAGATACTCGTCTATTTGTCCTTGAAGGTTATTAGACTCATTTCCAACATCACCATGTCTATATCCTCCTAAGGATTTATTAAAAGGAATTTTTTGATGTATTTGAGAGCTAATTCTGGAAAAATTTGCCTCTGAACAAAGACAGAAAACCTTTATAGATAGATAAAACTGCTCAGAAAATACATTAACTTTAAGTAAAATATTTAAAAAAAAAAACTTAAACAGCCTCAATACTAATATCTTTAACAGGTCAGATTGTACTTTTAGCTCAGTAAAGAGTTCGTTTATATATCTAAATAATGTTGAAGTAAGGAAGTTTGTACATTTGGAATCTTTCTACTTTTGTCTTTCTGTGATGTAGCATTAGGGAGGAACTGGTAAAGAAAGCTGTCTGAAAACATATAAGACAGCCAGCCACTCAGTTTGGATTTAAAAGGGACATTTTTTTTCCCTTTTATGTTAACTAGTTTTTCATAAGCCTTATAAATCTTGCAAGCCCTATAATTTGTATTTTAAATATAAGGCTAGGATAGCTAGAGATCTAAGAAGTAATGAAAACTGCTGTAACCATTTTTTTAATTTTTAATTTTATAAGACTATTCTCTTAAACATGGCATTATAGTTTATATTCTCTCTGGAGATCTTCCCCCCAGCCTTTGTTGTTGTTGTTGTTGTTGTTGTTGTTCTTGGAGCTTTAAGCATTACTTTAATCAAGGTGCCAATTGTCCATGTCTTTATATTTGCCACTCCTTCTGTAGGAAACCATGGGCAAGTTTTAGTAATAAAATTTATAAACCATAATAACTGTGATCTTCTAACAGAACTACCCTTTTTCTTAAGCATATATGTACCAATAGACACATAATGAGTCCTCTTTTTGGATCCTGTATATCCATGTTTTACAGCCAATGCTAAATTTTCTCCCTACACCTCCTTTTTTGAGGCTTTTTCTTGGCTTATAGGGAGCACCTGAATGGGAGGGTTCTCCTCAACTGTTAGTTCTCCTCTTACTAACACAGGTATGGACCACCATCTGCCACGACCAGCTCTGCCAATCTAGCAGGTTCCAGTAAAGAGGGATAAGCAAAATTGCTGAGAGCCATAGCCAAGTAGGAATGATGCATGGAATTTTTGGTTGAAAGGTGACACCAGCAAGCCATTGAGATGATAATGATTATGTTAAAATGTGTATTCAATTGGAGATTAGACCCCTGCTGTCCGCCTTGGCCTGCTACTTTGGAGCTCTGGGACTCCCAGAGAGTTCCCATTGGTTGGGGAAGTGTGGTAGGAGGGAATTTCGGAGGAGGGATTTCCTGGTGGTGTAGTGTGTCCCGGGAGAAGGCTGCTTGCGTGGCATCCGTGGGAGTTTTGGAAATAAAGTTTGTTCCTGCTTGAGTGGCTTGTGATTTTGTGCCATGCCGCAGATTTTGAAGGTAACACCTGGGGTCAGGTGGAGCACTGATCTCTGATGGAGAAGAAGCAATCCTTATTTATATGTCTCATTATCATATTAAAGACTACACAATCTATTATTTGTACTCAGGAAAGTCACAGAGTTAGCAACATTATGCATTTATTCAACAGTTACATTCTGAGTTGCAGTGCACAATATTAGGAGCTTTGCTTAGCTCTCAAAAAAAAGCCCACTGTTATGCAGGCAGGTTCAGGAGCAAACATCCTGGTTGTCTAGCAAAAGAGTTCTTCTATTCTCAGGAGCTGTGTGTCTGAGATAAAGGTCAAGGCTGATAGGACTGTATCACAGAGTTTCCTCATGAAGGCCATTAGCACAACAGCTAGGCATCCTGCACCTTTGCAAAGAAACTTTCCCAGGCACCAAGCATGCCAAAGCCATGAAGTCATCAGAGACCCCAGTCTCAGACACTGCTCTTCTATTCTCTGTCACTCTCCACAGGTACTAAAATAGCCTCCAAGCCTTTAAAAATTTACCCATATTCTAGAAATTTGTGATATTGTAATAAAATAAGAAATTTATTTTTGGTTTCTGCCCCAAGGTTCTAAAAACCTTTATAATTTACAGAATAATAGGATTTCCTGAGGCAGAGCTTCCAAGTCCCTAGAAATTTCCTGGGTAATAAGAATATCTTTTGTAAATCTGGGGGTATCCTGGAGAAGGGCTGGTCAACAGAAAAACAAAATAAAATTAGAACTTTTAATTTTCATTCCAACACCTCATCCCCTCCTCTGTGAAAGGGAGAGGGGCTAGAAGGGCTAGAATCTGAGTCAATAATCAATTCTGCCCATAATGATAAAGTTTTATGGTTTTAGATCTTATACTGAAGTCTTTAATTTATTTCATATTAATTTTGAGTGATTTAGGGTAGGAGTACACTTTTATTCTTTAGCATGTTAATATCTAGTTCTCCCATTGTAATTTATTGAAGATACTACCCTTTCTTCATTGTGTATTTTTAACACCATTAGCAAATATTAGTTGACCATATATGGTTAGTTTTTTTTTTATTTCTAGATCCTCAATTTTTTTCCATTGTTCTATGTTTTGTTTTTTATGCTAGTTTCATACTGTTCTGGTTATTACAATTTTGTATAATACTTTGAAATCAGGAAAGGAAGGCCTCCAACTTTGTTATTTCTCAACAAAGAAAAAAATGTTTTGACTATTCAAAGCACTTTGTGTTTACTTACAGCAAAGATTACAATCATTAACAAAATGAAAAGAACCTAGAGATTAGGTTAGAGATTAGGGGAGCATATTTTCAAACCAAATATATGATAAGGAGATTATTTCAGAAACTCAAACAAATCAAGAGCAAAAACCAAAAAACCCAAATAATCCAATTTTAAAATGAGATAAGAGCTTAAGAATATATTTTTATAAAGAAAACATGCAAATGGAAATAGTACTTAAAAAATGCTCAATATTGCTACTTACCTCAGAAATGAAAATCAAAACTAGGAAGAGATATATCATCATTCATTTGTATTAGAATAACAAAAAATAACAAATATTGTCAACAATGTAAAGAAGAGGAAGCCCTGGTTCACTGTTGACAGGAATTTAAATTAGCACAGCTCTCATGGAAAACAATACAAAGACGGCTCAAATAATTAAGAATGGGACTATGATCAGCAATGATACTTCTGGGAATATATCTAAAGGAATAAAATCACTAATTTGAAGAGATATCTGCATTTCCATATTTATTAAAGTATTATTCACAATAACTAAGGTAAAGAAACAACCTAAATATTCATTAACAGATAAATGGATAAAGAAAATGATTATGTATACATACATACACATATATACATATAAATAACATTATGTTCTTTATAAAAAATTATTAAATGTGTACTTAGACTTGCCTTAAATAAAACAGTGTTGAATGTCAAAATAATATGATGTAATATTGACCAAATCAACAGTATCAATATACATAAGTGTATTACCAGTCTGTTTTAGTGGGAATCCTCAAAGTGACAATCAAAAGCCAAAAATCTATCTGAACATCTTCTACAGAATCAAGTTAATGATATATATATATATATATATATATATATATATATATATATATATATACACACACATACACACACACACACACACACACACACACACCACAATTATTTACTATTTAATTTTTAAGCTTTTATAGGATGCAAATGGATTCACTATAGTAGCAAAGATAACCCTGTTCATGGTTCCTTGTTCTAAAGGACATTACCGATTTTATATCTAGAAATTGTATTCTTGTTTAAAGAAAAACACTGCTTGAACACAATTCCTGAAAATACTCATAGAGAATAGCTTTATCAGCTTATTGGTTTGCTCATTAATAAATGAGTTGGATAAAATCTTTGACACATGTTCAAAAATAATTAAAAGCAATATGCATAATAATGAGTCAACCTCCTAAGCCAAAAGCAACAAATTTTCCCTAATGAATCATACTGAATTGCTCTTTAGAATGAATCTGAAGGCATTAAATAGCATACTAGAAAGAGGAAGGGAATGTTGTAATAATACTTATCCAAGAAATCAATAATTTAATTTAGATAATTGTAAAGAACAACTATTTGAAATGTTAAATGTTACAATTTTGTATTGAACTTTTGAAATTCTATTTTTTAATGTATAATTTAAAGAAGTGTAATTATGTAATATATTTAATCATAGATTACATTTAGATGAAAAAGAAGGTCCTGGTTAAGAAATACAGCATGAATGTAATAAATAAATCTGATATCTTTCCCAGAACACATAAGATTTCATTCCTTCTACTTACATATCTCTAAATTCAGGAGCTATTTAAAATATCTTTTAAAAACATTAATAAAGAACTTCTATGATAATAAAGTCATTGTGTATAAAAGCAAATTTGAACAATGTCTAAATTGGCATAATTGCTGTGGTTGTTGAACTTTTTTAAAAGCAAATATTATAATATTATTCATTGATAGGGTAAGTAAGCTGAGATCATACTTATTTTGTTTTTCATCCCTGCCTCATGAAAGTTTAAATACATCTGAATTTTTTTTTAAAAAAAATGTTTTCTAGGTTGTATTTTGAGGTGAAAAGGGATATGCCCTCAGAAGACTCCTAAATAACATAAATTCAAAAAAAATTCGGAAAAACTGAATTTTCTGAGCAAAATTATATATCTTTCAGAAACACCCAGAAAAATAAATGGGCCTTATCCAAAGTATAATGTTAATTGTATTATTAATGTTAAAAATTATACACACACACACACACACAAACACACACACACACATATACACACACACAAGTGAGGTATCACCATTACATTTATTTTAAGATTAGACTATTAAATAGCTGTTGATTTCTTCTATCAATGGCAACATATTTATTGGAAATGTATTAAAATAATGCATGTAATATTTTTCTGACCACAAAGCACATGTTATTTACATTCTTCATGGCACATGAAAACTCACAATATTCTTTCCTTTTGTGCTACATTTCCTCATTACCTACATAGACCTGGGATGTAAGCCCTGTCATTGTTCAAACTTAATATATTTTGGAATTAATATAAAATAGCCAATAATCCTCTCTATGTGTTTCTGTTTAATATACACAGCTTGCTAATAGCTTGAGTATGTTTTATACTCGGAACTTATAGTGAGTAACTTGATTAAAATGAGGCAGTTGTCTTAATAAGTCTTCCTTAATGAACTGCCAAGGGAATACAAATATTATTTGTGAAGAACAAGCGCTCAGTGACTTTATACTACACCATAAAGTACTCAGAGACTGAATACAAGTGGCTTAAAATGAATAAAAACAATTTAAGCAGTTCCAGGTGAGTACCTAGCCATATTCTATTTTATGAGGTACATATATTTGCTTAGCAGAGAGCTGATTTTGTCTCTGTCACTGCAATGACCAGGTGAACTATAATTGGTGTTTTTTGTTCACAATAGTTGTTTTGTTTTGTTTTTTAATGACTAGAGAGTAGTTCAGTCCCTACAAGTACTTCTTTATTATTAGTCTCTCTAGATCTTGTCCAATGTTTTGAAACCAATATATTTTTCTTCTCTACTGAATTTTATTCTCAACTATGATGTTGTCAATTAGTTCAATTCAGCCTAATATATTTCCAATGAATTTGTCACCTATTATCCATTTCTTATAACATTCCAGATCAGTTTAAGAGATCTATTGTTGTTTTGGAAAGTCATAAAGCATACCAGCAAAAAATAAATAAACTTTAAATACTTCAGAATGTATGAGTGTGTACATGTGTATGTTTGTGTATGTGTATGTACAGTTCTTGTAGTATGTGGAATGTTATAAAAAAAAAATTGACAGGGAAAGAGTACTCCATTTGACGAATATCAAGGGCCAAGTTCTATGTTGGAACATTATGCAATTGCTTTTCTTTTTTTTTTTTTTTTTGACCAGTGACCAGAGTCAGGAAATATTGCACCTATTTTAGAGGCAGCACATTTTAGAATTTAAATTATTAGATTAAAACCAGTTAGATTATAAATGGTATAGCCAGGATTCATGCTGTAGTCCAAATGTTTCCCAAATTCCTGCTTTTTTCTAACACAATCATTACATTTTGGTGTACAATTTTGCTATTATATTATTTGCTATTATATATATATAATTTGCTATTTTATATATATATATATTATTTGCTATTTTATATATATATATATATATATATATATATATATATATAAACATTTCACAGAGTTAATCCTCTTTAGTTACTTACTTTCTATTTAGCACAAACCAGGTCTGTTTCTTTAAGAGGTAGCATAGTTCATCACGAAATCAGTGAAATTGGTGAACAAAGCTGTAAACATAGATCATTTTTATGTATATACTATTATTGTATAAAATCCTGCAATTTCTTTCAAAAAAGACCAAATAACAAGTATGGATCTTTTCATATGATTAAATTTAAAATGCCCTTGTTGGACTTTGGCACTTGTATCATATTGCCTCTACATAGAATGTGTGCTTTTGTGTCTGTACTGGGCAGGATAAGGAATATGCTACTGAAGAAAGAGAAAATATGTGTGATGTGAGCCTCTCTACATGGCACTGGGAATTCTCATAGCATGCTGGCTGAGATCCAGGAATGCCCTGGAGAACCAAGAGAAAGTGGTGATGTCTTGCATGACATCAGATTATAAGGTACAGGTGTGTACCTTTACTTCTGTCACAATCACAAAACTGCTCCTATTTAACAAGAGGAACAATGATGTTACTTTCTTATGGAAAGATCATCAGAGTCATATGTTAGAGTATGCTAGTTCAGAGACACATTTGTTATCTATTTATGAGAATAAAATCTACTAAACAGATTTTCATGTATGAAGATTCAAAGATCTACTTAAGTATATGCCTACATTATGACTTATTACTTAAATAAAATTTACACATGCATATTACAAAACAATTACATTACAGAAATACTAATGTTAAAAAAAATAGACTAGCCAGGCTCAGTGACACAAGCTTGTAATCCCACTGGCATGGGAGGCTAAGGCAGGAGGATCACATGTTCAAAGCCAACTTCAGCAAAAGCAAGGTGCTAAGCAACTCATTGAGACCCTGTCTTACAATATCATACTAAATAGAGCTGGGGTTGTCACTCAGTGGTCAAGAGCCCCTGAGTTTATTCCCCAGTACAAAAAGAAAGACTAAGAATTGCTCCCAAATTTCACTCAAACTGAGGCAAGAATTTTACACACCTTATTTTTGTCCCTTCTCTGGATGCATGTATACATGCATAAAAGTCACATAAATATATTTATATGTCATACATATTGTAAAGGTCGGGCAAGCGTCAGAGGAAGAGACCACCAAGAGACTGTCTCATGCAACAGCAAAGGGTTTATTTGGGGACCAGCATGCTGGGGCTCAGAGCTCACTAGAGCAAAAAGAGATAGAGCAAAGAGCCCTGAGAACAGCTTAAGCAGAGCTTATATACTTTCCTTGGAGAGGGCAGGGAGGGAAGTTACATTCTGCAGTTTGGCAGTTGGGGACAGCACATTCTGGGAACAAGATTAGCAAACAGTTCGCAGTTAGGGACAGCACATTTTGGGAACAAGATTAGCAAACAGTTCTTAAGATTTCAACAGTGTTTTGTTAAGCATACAGAAAAACGGAGTGACAAGTACCTATTTTATTAACCTTTCACTCCCCACTTCTTCTTCTGGCTACTTTTAATCATAAAAGTGATCATTGGGGGGTGTCACATTCTGTGTCTGCTAGTGGGGTATATTGTTGTCTGATTACCATAAGTTTAACTTGTCTAATTTGAGCTTGGAGAAAAGAAATTACATGGTTGAGCAAACAAGGTTCTATAGTTAGCAATAATATGAGGATTATTAATGGACCGGCCAGGACTGATAAAAGCGTAGTTAACCAGGGGGACTGTGTGAACCAAGACTCATACCACCCTTTTTGGGCTTCTCTTTCTAGCTGACGCTCTTCAAGGCGTCTTTTTAATTTACTCATAGATTTTTTTTACAACTCCAGTAAGGTCGGCATTAAAACAACATTTTTTCCTCAATGCAGCACAAAGGCCCTCCTCTCTCATGAAGAGGAGATCTAACTCTCGCCTGTTCTGTAAAACAACTTCAGAGAGAGAGGTTAAAGATTCCTGCAAAGCTGTGATGGAGGTTTCTAATATCTTTAAGTTTTGATCCATTGCTGTTTCTAATTGGGTCATTTGTTGTGTCCCATGGACCAGGGCAGTGGTTCCTGTGCCCACCCCTGCAGCAACTCCCATTGCTAATAGGATGGCTAAAGTGAGGGATACAGGCTCCCAGCGGAACCGGGTTGTATGCCCCCCTATTTGATCTTCAAATGAACCTGCGTCATGATAGAGCACTCTGGGAAACATCTGCACCATTACATAATTAATTACATCTGTTGACCATTTTATGAAAACATAAACAATGTTTAAGTATATAGAATTATACTATTGTAGGGACGGACAAGGCAAGGCATCTAAGATAGCACCGAAGACAGGGAAACAGTCCTATTTGGTTGCAACCGGATTCAGAGGGCATTGTTTCTGTTGTAATCAATTAATCCCCTGAACCCCAAGTTTAGGTAGTTTCAGAATTTTGTACTTAACATGTAAGGGAAGGGGCTTAGAAGTTCACAGTCTGCAGAAGTTCACAAAAAGCAGTTTTTGTTTTTGTTTTTTCCTCTGTTCTGGGCAAGTTAACTTTTCAAGGACACCTGGGAGGGGGAGAGCTTTTTCCTCCCTGCCAGCTATTACCATGGAGTTCAATTGGTAATTTTTGTATCTTAGAAATGTAGCCATCTCTGTGAAGCCCCAGCTCAAGGCCAGAGGCCTTGTTCACATATTTTGTGAAAAACTAGTAAGGGGGTGTCTAGCTTAGGAGTGCTGATTTTTTTTTTTTTTTTTTTTTTTAGCCAGTGGCCAAGTAGAACAGGGCAACAGGAAAAGAGGAAGTTTATCTACACTGAACTCTTTTATAGGGACTCTTGCTGAAAGTCCTAAAGTCGGCCATGGTGAAAACTTCTGGAAAAGGTCAGTTAAGACTTTTTTGTGGGCCTGGTACAGAGGGGGAAGACGGGGAAGGTGGGGTTGAGAGCAGCTCCGTGGATCTGAGAATGAGGAAGGAGGGATGTGAAAGAATAATGGGAAAGGGTTTCGGGATTTTCCTTGCAAACTTGAGTAGTAGAACAGGTAGACCAGAGGGGAAGATGGGAGTGAGTATCCCAAAAAACCTGTGAGGGACTTTAAATGCGGGGTTCCAGGGATGACACCTAATGTCGTCTTACGTAAGTTTCCCACTTGATATTGGTGTGGAGTTTCTTCGTCCCCAGGTTGGTAGGCAGTGGCCAGCTGTTTCCACAGGTATCACTGAGTTGTTTTAAGAGCTTTAAGTCTGTCAAGAAAGGGGGTGTGAAAGGAATCGTTAGGTCTTAGAGTTGGGGTTAGGTCCCTTACTGGAGGAGGGGCACCATAGAGAATTTCATAGGGGGTGAGGTTACACAAAGAAACAGAGGGAGTATTTCTTGCATGAAACAGTGCATAAGGCAGGAGCATAGTCCAATCTTTTATGCCAGTCTCTAAGCTTAATTTCGTTAAGGTCTCTTTAATGGTTCTATTCATTTTTTTCTACCTGTCCTGAGCTCTGGGGTCTATAAGCACAATGTAACCTCCAATTAATCCTCAGGGTCCTGGCTAACCCCTGACTTACCTGGGCCACAAACGCCGGTTCATTATTAGACCCTATTACCTTAGGCAGGCCGTATCTTGGAAAAATATCTTCCAGGATTTTTTTGACCACCATTTGTGCCATTTCTTTTTTTGTGGGGAAGGCTTCAATCCATCCTGAAAATGTATCATCCTGGAGGAAGCTGCTGCCATCAGTGAACCATATGATCTCAGGGTGGGGCACTGGCTGATCCTTTAAATCCCGTCGTATACTGGTTTCTTCTGCCAGTATATGTTGACAGTCATGAGTGACGGGTCCTGATGATTGTTCAGGTAGTAGTGTAGCCGGGTTAAGCGGGGTGGGGGGGGGGGGCGAGTCCCAGCGTTATTCTGTCCTTGTTGAGCAGCAGGCTCTGATAGTGTGTTATTCTAGAATTTGATAGCCATCTGTCTGGTGGCTGGTGAATGATGCTCTCTAGGGCATGGGGGGCTATAATGGTTAGCTTCTGCCCCAGCATTAACTTATCAGCATCCTTAATTAGTAGGGCCGCCGCTGCTATAGGTTTTAGGCAATGGGGCCATCCACTAGCCACTGGGTCCCGCTTTTTAGACAAGTAGGCTATAGGCCTTTTTCAGGTCCTAGAGTCTGAGTGAGCACTCCTCGTGCTATTCTTTTCTTTTCCTCAATGTAGAGAGTAAAGGGTTTTTTTACATCTGGGAGTGCTAAGGCCGGAGCAGATAGCAGCGCCCTTTTGATGTTATCAAAAGTTTGCTGGTGCTCAGGGGTCCATTGGAATTGGGCATCTCCCTTTAACAGCAGGTACAAAGGAGCAGCTAAGGACGCAAACCCAGGTATCCATAACCTAGAAAGCCAGCAGTCCCAAGAAACTCTCTGAGTTTCCTCCTGTTAGATGGGGGTGGTATCTGCACAACGGTTTGTTTTCTGGGCTTAGTGAGCCATTGTTTACCGCCCCTAAGGGAATAGCCCAGGAAGATTACTTCTTGCTGGCAAATTTGGGCCTTTTTGGCAGAAGCTCTATACCCGAGTGAGCAAGCTTGGATAGTAGTGCTTGGGTCCCAGACTCACAGTTTTTCCTTGGTGTCTGCTGCCAGTAGCAGGTCATCCACATATTGAAGTAGGGTGCCTTCGGGGTGCGTAGTTCTGAAGTTGTTGAGATCTCTGTGGAGGGCTTCATCAAAGAGAGTGAGGGAGTTTTTGAACCCCTGTGGGAGTTTGGTCCAAGTTAGTTGACCAGACGTTCCGGTTTCTGGGTTTACCCACTCGAAAGCAAAAAGCAACTGACTATCTTTAGGCAGAGGCAAGCAAAAGAAAGTATCTTTTAAGTCCAGAACAGTATACCATTTTCGTTCAGGGTTCAGAATGCTGAGCAAATTGTACGGATTAGGTACTGTGGGGTGAATGTCCTGCACTCTGTTGTTGATCTCTCTTAGGTCTTGTATGGGGCGATAGTCCCCAGTTCCTGGCTTTTTTACTGGTAGCAGGGGAGTGTTCCAGGCCAATTGACAGGGCCTTAGGACCCCTAAGGCCAGATATTTCTGAATATGGGGCCTTATCCCATCTTTAGCTTCTTTGCTCAGAGTATTTTGTTTAATATTAATTGGGGAGGCTGAGGTTTTTAATTTCACTGTTATTGGAGGTTGTTTTATGGCTAGGCTTAACCCATCAGTTTCTGCCCAGGCATCTGGGTAATCTGTTATCCATTTCTGGGATAGCTTGCCTATTTGATCAGTCTTGGGGGGTGTAAAGAGTTGATGTTCATGTTCTACTGACATAGTTAAAGCCGTAACTATAGGAGTTTTTACTGAAGGATTTAGAAATTCCATTTGGGGGCCTTCAGGGTTAAAAGTTATTCTGGCCCAGAGCTTGGTGAGCAGATCTCTGCCCATCAATGGGGCTGGGCATTCTGGGATCACTAGAAAGGAGTGATGGACTTTTCCTTTCCCCAGGTCCATGGTCCTCTTAGTTGTCCAAGCCCGATATTTACTGCCGTTATCCCCTTGAACTAGAGACCTTTTAGTTGATAGAGGGCCCAATGGGGCCTTAAGGGCTGAGTATACTGCCCCTGTATCCAGTTCAAAGTTTACTGGGGTCCCTTCCCCGACTTTCCTAGTCATCCTCCAGAGTTAGAATGGCTGGCTGGCGTGGCTGTTTCTTTCTAGGGCACTCTTTGGCCCAGTGTCCTTTTTCTCTACAGTAGGCACATTGATCTGAGGCCAGAGGTGGCTTCTGGCGTGGGCCCAGGTATCCCTTTCTGTCTCCCTGTCTCTTAATTTCTGGCCTATTTGTTGTTGTGACCAGGACCTTAGTCAATGCCTTAGTCTGTCTTTTGCTTCTCTCATCCTCCCTTACTCCTTTTCTTTCTCCCTCCTTTGTTCCTTCTCTTCCTCAGTTTCTCTCTTATATTATACCTTTTCGGCTTCTCTGACTAAATCTCTCAAAGTCATATCCATCTAAGCGTTGTAACTTTCTTTTAATATCCAGGGCAGCTTGCCCAATAAAGGCCATCATGACAGATGCCTTTTTGATCCTCTGCCTGAGGATCGAAAGGAGTATATCTCCTATATACTTTTATAATTTTTTCTAGAAACATAGAGGGAGATTCATCAGGCCCTTGAATAATCTTTCTTACCTTGGCCAAATTAGTTGGCCATCTAGCGGCTGCTCAGAGACCCACTATTAGAGCCCGGTGATAAGTGGACAGATGCTCCCTACCTTCAAAGGTGTTGGAGTCCCAGTTGGGTCGGTTCAAGGGAAAGTCGACTTCGATTATGTTGGGAAGTTGTGTCGGTTGCCCATCTGGTCTGAGGATATTTTTTTCTAGCTTCCAGGAGGATTTTCTTTTGTTCCTCTGTCATGAAGAGAGTCCTTAGGAGTTGTTGGCAGTCATCCCAAGTAGGCGGAGAGGCTGAGTCAGCAGCAGGGGAATCACTTAGAGGGTGTTGGGGGTTGGGGGATGAGGGCAGGGGATAAGGAGGGGGAGGAGAGTCCAGTAGAGTCAAATCTTGAGACTCAGGGAGAACAGAGGGTGGAGGAGGAGGAGAAGAGGGTTTGAGAGATAGAATCATGGGGGAAGGAGTAGGAGAGGGGACAGGAACAAGGAAAGGCTTCACCCATGGAGGAGGAGATTCACAGAGGTCCTGAAAAGTTAAGATATACGGCTGTTGATCTGGATGGCTATGTGGCCCCGGCTGAAAGACAAAGACAATATCTCTGACTCTTCAAATTAGTGGGGGGTAGAAAGATCCTTCTGGGGGCCATCCGACTCCAAAGGTGGGTCATTCTGAGGCACAGAGAGTCTGCCAGGTCCAGCGTTTTACTGAAAAAGAAAGATTCTGAGCCCTTAAGCGGACTTCAGTCCAGTGATCAAGGGTCAGGGACAGAGGCGTGGAATGGCTCTGTCCCATAATGAAAGTTACTTGAACAAAGACAGGGACAATACAAACGAGTGACACAAACACAGACACACAAGTAAACACAGACACACAAGTAAACACAGACACACAAGTAAACGTGTAACACAAGTTCAGAGGCAAAGATTAAAAACAGACAGTGAATTAAACCTGAGAGAAAGAATTGCCGGCAAGACCAGACGGGTTGGCAGCAGAATATACCCAACGAGGGCGCTTCCATCCCTCTACCAGATGAGGGCGCTTCCGTCCCTCCCAGAGTCCTCCAAGGAGTCCCTTGAAGGACGTGGCCTGTGGCTTCTGGACACGTCTGTCCACCACCGCCAGGGGGAGCTCACGCTCTCCTCTGGCAGCCACCCTGCCAACCCAAACAGAAAAACCAGAAAAGCTCTGAGAGCTCACGCTCTCCACTGAGCCAAAAATCAAACCCTGAGCGATCTCAAAGGAAAATAAAGAAGGAGAAAAAGGAAGAGAAGAAGAGGAAGAAGAAGAGACGCCTTACTTACCCCGAGAGGAGCCCATTGGGATCCCTTGTCCGCCGCTGCCGGATCTCGGTGGAACTTCCAAATGTAAAGGTCAGGCGAACGTCAGAGGAAGAGACCACCAAGAGACTGTCTCATGCAACAGCAAAGGGTTTATTTGGGGACCAGCATGCTGGGGCTCAGAGCTCACTAGAGCAAAAAGAGATAGAGCAAAGAGCCCTGAGAACAGCCTAAGCAGAGCTTATATAATTTCCTTGGAGAGGGCAGGGAGGGAAGTTACATTCTGAAGTTTGGCAGTTGGGGACAGCACATTCTGGGAACAAGATTAGCAAACAGTTCACAGTTGGGGACAGCACATTTTGGGAACAAGATTAGCAAACAGTTCTTAAGATTTCAACAATGTTTTGTTAAGCATACAGAAAAACGGAGTGACAAGTACCTATTTTATTAACCTTTCAATATGTGCACACAGATACACATATGTGCTCATTAATATGCATGATATGTATATATATATATATATATATATATATATAATATGTATATATATGCACCCACATATTTAACTCACATTTTTGAGTTTGCATCCTTCTCTATTCTTCAATCAAAGCCAAACATATGAGTCTTTTGATACCAGCATTTCCCCCTTCATTTTAGAAATAGCAGTTATAAATGCTAAAATATTTATTATCTAATCCACTAAACAGATCTCTGCTTACTTTATGACTCAAGTCCTTCTTATCTTCCTGCATTTATAGCTAAATGATTAATAATCAGCACATACGCTGACAGAAAGCCCTTTAGACAGCTCCGGCTTGTTATTTATTGTATGTGTAATACTAATGTAAATCTGAAATACTATTAAAAGAGATTGGGAAGAGAACAGATGAAAAAGAGGCAACATCTTAGTAGAATTGTAAAAGGTAGTACTTGGTGGAGGAAGTTGTATTAGAGTAGTTTATATAAAAAACTAAAGGAGTATACTTGATTTCAAATAGAAATAACCCAAAAGAGAGCTAAGAACTAATGACATAACAAAGACATGGAAGGATTATGAGATCATAGTCTTAAATAAGGGAAGCAGGAATACAGCATACTGCACACATGGAGATTTTGGCTTTCTGTGGGAATATGAAAAACCCATCTCTGATAGGCCGAGTATGTTGGTTTCAATTCCACTAAATGGGTATGTGTGGTAAAGGTAGCTTATGATGGTTCTCTATTGAGTATTTCATCAGAGATAAGTTACATGTCTACACATTTAGTTTGACTTCTTTGTGACAGAATGCACTCCCTGACTTTTCAGACAGAGGACTTATCTATGAAATGTGATTTATCCAACAGTACATTTACAAGGGAGGTGTGAGCAGAGGTTTGAAATATACTTGGCAGTGTTACTCTCTTTTTATTTTTTTTCCTCTTTCCTTCTCCTTGTCTCTCCCCCTGTTCCTCTCGTTAGTAAATAGAGCTGGGGATGTCTACTGGTATTTCTTCTATTTATTTGTGAATTTAAAAAACTATATAGTGCTTTATAGATATACATAAGGGTAAAATTCACTGTGGTCTATTTATATATGTACATACCAAAATTTGTTTCATTTCATTCAACACACTTTCCCTTTTTCAGTCCCTCCTCCTTCGCCTGGTATACTCTTTCTCTTCTCCACTGATCTCCCTTCTATTTCCCTGGGGAACTCCTCCCCCTGATTTTTTTCTAGGCTTCATTTTGGTCTAGGTTATGCTTATGAGACAAAATATTCAAGCCTTGACTTTTCAAGTGTGACTTATTTCACTTACATAATGTTCTCCAGTTCCATCCATTTACCAGCCAAGGCCATAATTTCATTCTTCTTTATGGCTGACTAAAACTCCATTATGTATATCTTCCACATTTTCTTAATGTGTTCATCTATTGACAGGCAGCTGGGCTGGTTTCATAATTTGGCTACTGTGAATTGTGCTGCTATAAATATTGATGTGGCTGTATCACTATAGAATGCTGATTTTAATTCTTTGGGATTAATACTGAGGATAGGGATAGCTGAGTCTTATGGTGGGTCCATTCTTTGTCTTCTGAGGAATCTCCATAACCACTTCCCAGAGTGGTTGTACTAATTTGCAGTCCCATTGACAAGATATGAGTGTACCTTTTCTTCCACATCCTCATCATTATTGATTATTATTTGTACTGATATGATTGACATTCTAACTAGAGAAAAATAAGATCTCTATGAAGTTTGGATTTGCATTTCACTGATTCCTAGGGATATTGAACTTTTTCATATATTTTTTGGCCATTTGTATTTTTTTCCCCTAGTAAGTGTCTATTTTGTTCTTTTGTCCATTTATTGATTGTGTTATTTGTGGGGTTTTTGTTTTTGTGTATTGTGTTGAATTTTTTGAGTTCTCTTTATACTCTGGATATTAATCTCCTGTCAGAGGAGCCAAAGGCAAATATTTTCTTCCATTCTCTAGGCTCTTTATTCACACTTAATTTTTTCTTTTGCTGTGCAGAAGCTTTTTTAATTTGATGGCTTGCCATTTACTGATTTTTGGGTTTATTTCCTGAGCTTTAGGTATCTTGTTAGGAAAGTAGGTTCCTGCAACAATATGTTTGAGTGTGGAGTCTGATTTCTTCCAGCAGTTGTTAAGTTTCTGGCCCTAATCTTATATATAGAAGTGTTATGGGCCAGTCTTTATGGGCAATGACCAAACAGACTCCATTATACTCTGAGACTCCTTGTCATGTCATGGAAACACTCTGCCTCTGTAACCATTAACAGTTGCTTGGCATAGCATGTTTGTTTTGGCAACACAAAATGGCAACTCTTAGACAATGTAAAATTGTTCTCTTTTTGGCTCCCACTTTTCTTGGACAATGTACCCTTTCAGAAAATTATTGTCCAGATGATACCAATCATTAACTTGTACTCAACTAGGGTCATTTTGACTCACTTCCTCTTCTGCTTATAATTTTAGATCTCATGACTTTTTTATGGTCTTAAATGCTTTTTAAAAAATGATGCTGAGAAAACTATATATTCTTATGTAGAAGAATAAAATCATATATTTCCATCTTTTACCCTGCAATAAAGTCAACTCAAAGTGGCAGTGTTGATCCTTTACTCCTGTCTTTAACATGCTACCAAAAGTGTAATACAGATGCAATGCAATCCCCATCAAAATACTGATGACACTCTTAACAGAATTAGAAAAGAACAGTCCTAAAATTCATTTGGAATAATTAAAGAACCAGAGTAGCCAAAGCAACCCTGAGTAAGAAAGTAATGCTGAAGGCATCAGAATAACTGATCTCCAGTTATATTTCATATTACAGAGCTATAGTAACAAAAACAGCATGGTATTGGCGTCAAGGAAGACATGAAGACTGATGGAATAGAATGGAAAACACAGAGACAAATCTGTGTCAATACAGTTATCTGATATTTGACAAAGGTGTCAAAAAAAAAAACACATTGGAGAAAAGATAGCCTTTTTAACAAATGAAGCTGAGAAAACTAGATATCCTTATGTAGAAGAATAAAACCATAAATTTCCATCTTTTACCCTGCAATAAAGTCAACTCAAAGTGGCAGTGTTGATCCTTTTCTTCTGTCTTCAAGTCTAAGAACAAGCAAAGTGATTTCTATATGGAATAGGAAGAGCTATTATGTGATACATTTTGTCCTATTAAATAAAAAATACACATATGTAACTTTTTGAATACAAAAACAAAGGATCAACATCTAAAATTGCCCCTTAATTTGATGCAATTATTATTCTTTTGAAAAAATGTTTTAGTTATAGATGAACATAATTTTACTTTATTTTATTTATTTTCGTTGGGTTCTGAGGATCAAACCCAGTGCCTCACACATACTAGGAAAGCACTCTACCACTGAGCTACAATTATTATCCTTTATAAATCTTTTCTTGAGAACATTCATTTTATTTATTTATTTATGAATTTGGTACTGAGGATTAAACCCAGGGGTACTTAACTACTGAGCAACAACTCTTGCCCCTCCTCTTTTTAAAAAATATTGATTTTTTTGTAGTTTTAGTTGAACACAATAACTTTATATCATTTATTTGTATGTGGTGCTGAGGATCGAACCCAGGACCTTGCGCTTTACCGCTGAGCCATAACCCCAGCCCTTCTAGCCCCTTTTTTTAAAAAAAAATAATTTGAGAAAGGGTTTCACTAAGTTACCTGCGGCCTTATTAAGTTGTTGAGGCTCAGTTTGAATTTGTAATCCTCCTGTCTCAGCTTCCCGAGTCACGGGAATCACAGGCATGTGGCATGCCACCCAGCTTCTTTAGACTACTTAAAAGATCCATGAAAACAAATAACAAATGTGGAGTGTGCTCAGATTGCAGATCCATCCTTCAACTCAGAAAATTCTCCACACCTTGCACTGTGAACTCACTGAAGATGAATAATAAACTAGGACTGGGTTTCTTCTCTTTGCCCTCAAAAAATATAGTCAGAGTCATAATCCCCCAAACAATGTCATCTTTTGTAATGATGTGTTATCAAGGCAATAGATCAAAAATTTGAGATGCATAACTTTGTGAAGCAAGCACAGCAGGTTAATTGTACTACCCATAGAGTGAATCAGCTCATACTCAAACTTATCTCATGCCTCTGCTATATCTGGACCTCCCCTAGTACTTCCAATCCATGTATGTCTACACTTTTTGTCACAGTTTAAGTAATATCTCCTCCAAGGAATCTGCTGGAATTGTTTTAGCTATTAATCACTATTTTAGGGTATGTTCTATGTATTTTACAGCCCACAAAGAAGTAACTTGCCTTGGGAAAATAGTTGGTTAATCATACTTTTGCTTACTTAGATTGAAGACCCCAGGTCCACAGAGCCATGTAAAATATTGAGGGATAGAGTGAGAGTTTTTATATATTGCTTACTTTTGACTAACTTTAGCAAGAAAAGAACTGGTCAGAAACTTGTCCATTTTCAAATACAGATCAAAGGGGATTGAGAGAAATCAGAGATCAAGGGACAAACAGACTCAAAAAAAAGTGCTTATGAACATTGAGTAGCATGAAATAAGGATGAAAAAATAGTATGATGCAAAGACGAGTATAAATTCTCATTTGAACAAAATTTTTCAGCCTTGAGTTAAAACTCAGACTAAGGAGATTACCTTTTCACTCAAGTCTATTGGCACAAAGTTGAAGGTAACTAGAGAAACCCTGAAAATAATGAGAACATTAACCTCATGTTACCAAAAGGTATAAGCCTATAATTGAATCTAATTGCTCTATATTCTGATGTAGTGGGGGCTTTTAATAACAATGGGACAGTGCAACAAAAAGAGGTGATACTCAACTATAGTAAGAGTGATAATATTATATATCCATGCAGCAGGTGTCTGGGGAAAAGTCTTTCTTCAAAAATGACATCACCAAACTTGTGGTTCCATTGCTCACCATGCCTCCATCCCTTACTCAGGAATGCATGATTATTCAGCTTAATGGCATTTTTAATATCACAGTTGAGTCAATATTTATTCTACTTCCCTGTACTGTGTGCTGTGATACAGACAGTTAAGTAACATTATTCCCGTCCTCAAAAACTCATGTTCCAGAAGGACATTGAATTATACAAATATTCATGACTAAAATAATTCTATTAAGACATGCTGCAGCTAAAAATCTGATGGGATTCTAGAAATCAATAAGACCAAATGAACAAGGGAAATTATAAGAAGTTTTGATGAAGATTTTTAATTGAAATTTTGCTTCAGGGAACCAACTTTTCCTAGCATCTCAGATAGGTAGATAGAGCCAGCTTGAATCTTGCTTAACAAAAATTCTACATTTTTTTATGTAGCTTAAAAAAAATTAGGTCCCAGTCAGACCAAAATCATCCATTTGTCAAATTCACCTTATTTCCATATGTGTATTTGAGAATTCCACAATAAACACCAATTAGGAAAAAAAAATCTTTGAACATAAAAGAAAATGGAGATAAGGGAAAAAAAACATGTATAACAAATGTAATGATCAAAGAAATGGCTAATATATAGGATTATTACAAGCAAATGCCAACAGTTTATGATTATTTTTTGCCTTTATAAGGCTATCTTGAGACTCTCCAGTCTATATAGACTACAAATTTCAGTATCCTAAAGTCATAAAAGGACCTTGTCACCCTCTTATGGAACAATTCCTTTTGATTTATACATGAACATAGGTCAATTTGATCAAATATGCTGTCACTGACAATGTAGAATCTGCTGGCCACTCTATCACCTAGAATTTAAATAAGCTGTGCTTGAGAGTTTGGACTTTCATGCTAAAACACTGTCTTTGAAACTCACCAATTGTTTGACCTTGAGCAAGTCACTATCCTCTATGCACCCCCATCTTCTGCAGAGAATATTGTAAGGGCTCTGTATGAAAGCATTTTACAATAGTGAAAACAATTCATTGCCCTTAAATACCTTCCTGGTCTCTATTGAAACTTGTTCAGTTCAAAACCTGGTGCTTTAATCTTCGTGATGGATTTGAGAAAGAAGGAGAATGACTAGACCCAGTTCAGCCAGCCCTTGTGTTCTTGATGAAGAAATAGACAACCTACTTTTTGTTGATTTAATTTGCATCTCTAACCCATCACCTAATAAAGTCCTTGAGACATCATAGATCATCAATAAGTATCTAATTAACAAATGAATGAATGACACATCTTGTAGCCCAGGATGCAATAAATATCATGACAATGGTAGAAAGAGGACAAATAATGAAGAGAATAGTTACTATTCATCATTAAAAATTTGAAAATGGAGAAATGGGTAGTGGAAAAATGAAGAAATGATTAGTGGAATTCTTGGCCCCTAGAAAGATGACGAGTTTTCAATGTATTCTAACTTTATATTAATATCATTTACAATCATAACAAATATTTACAAATCATAACATGAATTAGTCAAGGCATTTCTAAATTATAATTTTACACCATTTTAGTCTGTAATTAATACCATATATTACTTGCTTTACTTAATGTAGAACTTTAAGAATAAATCCAGTCTTGGAATATGCTCAACCTTCACATTCATTCTAAAATATCATTTTAGCAATTTTAATTAAAGTTATTCACCTTATATTTTTTATCAGTCATGATCTTGGCAGTGAGCCCTTCTTTTCCTATCTAGATCTAATCAGAAATAATGAATTAAGCATGTGCTTTGGTGTCAAGAGACTTTAAGTCATTTTTTTCATTCATATTAATTTTCTTACCAAAAGAAAATCATGCAATCATGCTGAATATTCCTTTTCCATGTACTAAATGAAGATTTAATAGGATGAGTTCCTGTTATTACTACCCCAGAGAGTTTTTACAAGGCTAAATTAAATTTTAAAATATGAAGTAATCTTTGAAATTAGAAAATAGAATACATACTAATTTTAAGAATCATTTCATACTTGGAGGGCCAGGAATAATAATAGTTCTTGCCAATTGCTGAGTGAAGCACACCCAGACCAGGTTTTGGGAAGTGGCTATGTTTGTTTATTCTGAGGTATGGTGGGATGAATAAGTATTCAAATGAATCTAGAATAATTATTATGTTCATCTAGCTTTGACATTTCTTCATCAGACTTTAGTTTTGTTGATTCTGGACAACTTGAACATTATGAATAAGTATTCAACAACTTCTATGTGTCCTGAATTTTATACAGTCTGGAGCCATATTAAGAAAAGAGAATAAAAAATTGCAAAGACAAAATTAAGCCTGCAAATGCCATATTTTAATTCTTCTTTAAGGCTGAGTAATATTCCATTATATATATATATTTTTGTATATATATATATATATATATATATATATATATATATATAGTATGTATATATATACTGTATATATTTTATGTATATATAGTATATATTACATATGTATACCTAATATATATGCATATATATTAGATATACATATATCACAATTGTTAATCCATTCATCTATTAAAGGGCATCTAGGTTGGTACTGTAGTTTACCTATTGTGAATTGAGCTTCTATAAACATTGATGTGGCTGCATCAATGTAATATTTTGATTTTAAGTCCTTTGTGGATAGACCAAGGAGTGAGATATCTGGATTAAATGGTGGTTCCATTGCATTTCTGAGAAATCTCCATACAATTTTCCATAATGGTTGCACGAATTTGCATACCAGCAAATTATGAGTCTTTTTTACTCACATCCTCGCCAACATTTATTGTTGCTTGTATTCTTGATGACTGCCATTCTGACTGTGGTGAGATGAAATTTTAGAGTAGTTTTGATGTGTATGTCTCTAATTACTAAGGATATTGAACATTTTTTCATATATTTGTTGATTGATTGTGTTTCTTCTTCCGTGAAGTGTCTATTCTATTCCTTAGCCCATTTATTGTTTGGGTTATTTGTTTTTTGCAATGGTAAGTAGACGGTACTGAATTATATCATGCTATGCAAAATCAGCCAATCCCAAAAAATCAAAAGCTGAATGTTTTCTTTGATATGTGGGTGCTAATTCAAAGGGGGTGTGGTGCTAGAGACAAATAAGTTATTTTAGATTAGGTAAAGGGAAGTGAAGGGAGGGAAGGGTATAGGAGAGTAAGAAGGATATTAGAATGAATAAGACATTATTACCCTATATACACAATTAACTATATGACCAGTGGAATTCAACATCATGTATAATCAGAAGAATGAGAAATTATACTCCATTATATATGCAATATCAAAGTGTATTCTACTGTCTAATTAATACAATTTAATTTTTTAAAATAATAACATAAAATTAAGCTTGCAAGTTAATATACGATCAGAAAAAGAAACAAGTTACAAAGTATAACAACTCAAATAAAAAATGAGATAAAGAGAATAATATTTTTGTTAATTACCTGCATGGGGTGACTTAGTAAAATGTATATTTTCTGCATGCTCTTTTATTGCTTCCTGATTTTAGCAAAATTTTAGTTTTTTTTTTATCATTTTAGTGTTTTTATTAGTACATTATAGTTATGTATCAGAGTGGGGTACATTTACACATAATTATGCATGCATAGAATATTATTTGCTCCATTTCAGTCTCTGGTAATTTTCCTATGTATACAACAAAATTTAAAATAAGTAATGCTCTATCTAACATAGTTAATTAAAAGTTTTTTAATATTGATACTCATAATAGTATAACTTACTTTCTTAAGTTATTATGTAAGCCAATAACTTAGAGTCCTGCAAAATTTTGCATGTTTTCAAATATAGGGGGAATTTTTTATATAACATTATTTAAATATCTAAGTAAACAGTCTGGAAAAACTTTCCACAAATTACCTTTTGGCTCTGTGTATCAAACTTTGTTCCTCTTCTACTGTGTATAGATAGAATATTCCATTATGTACTGAGGCCTTAAAGTATTCCTGGATGTCATTTCTACACTGAAAAAAGCATTGATAACTACATGTGGATACAGTTTTTAGCTCCGTAGTTATATTTCACTGAACTCAATCTAAAGTTGATTTTTATCATTTTTGCTTAGCAAGATCACAAAATTCTCACAGCTGTTCCATTGTTCCTCAAGGTAAAGGGAAAGCCTGATAAAATAGGAATTCAAGACAGTACTCTCGTTTTATTAGTGATTAAAATATCTTAGAAAAAAATGTGGATTATCAAAGAGTACCTCCATTTCATAAAACAGTTTGGCAGTTTTTTTATCAAGCTAATGTGTGATTACCATGTCACCTAATAATTGTCCTGTTGGGCACTTGTACTAGAGAAATAAAAACTTATATTCATATTAATACCTATATGAGAATGTGCATTTAAGCTTTATTTGTAATAGCTGAAAAATTGAAAGTAGTACCAATGTCACCTGATAGGCAAAACAAATTGAAGTAGATTAATAACCCAGAGTAATACTCTGTGTTATAAATAAAATATTCCTATTTTTACAAAATTGAGGCTTTCTGAACACATTTTTGGAAAACTTGAAATGCTGGGCTAAGAGCAAATTTTTTGAACTCATTTTGCAACTATCAAGACAATGTGAGAGACTTATTTAGCTCTAAAGGCATATATTTCTAAGTGAATTAGGGACCCAGAACTTGGAGATCTCTTCAGGTCAGGAAGTCAGGAAAATCAGAGATCATTTAACCCGTAGAGAGATGTATTTACATCACAGAAACTAGAGTGAGAACTCAGAAAATCTTAATACCCTTACAGAATATTATCTCTTAGATAAAAATAAACAGTGCATTTCACTCTAAGAGAATCTTGAGGATGAAAAGAGAAGACAGAAAGTACACCAAAGAACAGTGAGGAGTGCAGAGAAAATATATGGCATAGAAGATTTTGTCCTCAAGTACTTGTTGTTGTATAAGATACCAACATAACACTCTTAGTGCACCTCATACTGCTGGTAAGAGGTTGCAGAATCATGCTCCAGAGTACTAGCAGGCTCTGAGAAGATGAGCAGTGTTTAAGAATTATTTAATTATTTAATTATTTAATTAAGAATCATGATAAAGTGACAAAGACAATGGTAAAGCCCTAAGAGGACGTGGGTTCACATGGTGACTGTAAAAGGAAACCGGAATTTTTCACTTAAACATTATAGGATCCCACTTTTTCTAGAAGTGAAACAGGGAATCTGAAACGAAAATCATTTATGCCATTTTTCTCTAAGTTTCGAGGTTCTGTTTTTAGCATGAGTCAACAGTGTCCCTATAAGCTATGCTGAAGCTCACTCTGCTCCAACTGGGGTGTTCCTTGGATTAACCAGTCTCTGATCACTGATGCTGATGTGATCTTTCTTTTTATCACTTGTGTTAGTTATTTTTGGGAACTGTGTTATTTGGGCTCTACCCCTGCCATCTGCTTTTCCCAGAATAATGAAACAAGTCATATCTTATAACCTAAATGATGTTGAAGTCCTACAGTCTACATTAAAAAAAAAAAAATACTTGGTGATCTTCTGCAGATTTTCAGTAAACTAATAGCTCCTATTTTATAATCCATTGCCCAAACTCTTCCTTCCATTTTCTCTTCTTTTCTCCAAACTGCATCTCTCCCTTCCGATTCCTTCAAAAGGAGGAATAAAAAATAGCATTCCTTCCTTTTACTACATGGGTAAGAAGGAGTCCTGTGTGAAGAAAACTTGTAATAATTGTTTGTCTTTGGCCTTTTTAAAATAGTTTTTCAGGTCAGTGTGGAGATGGATCACAATTGCTACCTAGCCAAATACCACTCTATATTTTCTTACCAGCCTTACAGGCCCTAAGGTAATCTACTTCCATTTGTTGAAGCTGTTTAAATAAAGGCCCTTTCTAACCTTTGATAACTCTGTCAGAACAGGAGGAAGATCTGTTGTATGTAAACATCAGGAAGTAATAGGTACAAACCTAGGGATCCACGAATGAGTTTTATTTTGTCAATAATGTCCAGGACAACTTTATTCCTCCACAAAGAAGCCAATTAAAAAAAAAAAAAAAAAAGGACGGGAATTAAAAAAGAAAGCACAAAAAGAGTAAAAGGAAAGGAGGGAGGGAGAAAGGAAGAAAATAAGTTACTCTGACCATCAGCTGGGAAGACAAATTCAAATGTTGCATCATTCCTTTTCTTCAAAATCATTAGTTCAATAAAAGCTACTGAGAATATGCAAGTTTCAGATATGATGCTATTTGTTAAAGCCTGCTGCTAATGAAGCCAGCATACTGCCAATTTTAGGTATGTGTATCATTTTCAATTTTATAAAGGGCTAAAATAAATCAAGAATGAAATGTGGTCAGGTTCACATTTTATGCATATATCATTGTTGCTCTGATGCCAGAACAAAGAATAGATTGGTGTGGAGAGAATAGGGGCAGGGAGATCAATAAAGATCAATTTTATGGGTGAAATATAATGAGGACCCCAAACTAAAGCATTTGCTCTGGAAAGGGGAAAGTTTAATGAAAATAAGAGGATTTTCTTATTCTGATTCTTCTCATAGTTGTACTTTCCCACCAGGAACTTGGCACACAGATTATTTTCAATAAATGTTTAAACTTAAACACTTAAAGTATAATACAGCAGAATTCCATGTCTTTATATGTAAAATATTACCTAATTTTCCAGGTTCCTTACTAAAGTTTCTGATTGGTGGTTGGATAACAAGTAGATATAAAATCTTGTATGAATGCCAAGTTCATGTAGACCCCTTCTTAATCTAATTCCAATGAAAGATCTATTTTTCCTGGCATTCTCTATATGCATATTCCTCACATCCCTTGTACTGCATGTATAAGTATATTTTCTTCCCCGCCAAGCTAGGGAAATAGATCTCTGATGTTGTAGAACAATGCTTGAATCCTTGTAGAAATCAGCATATAGTTATACTGATAGGTTAGATTAATATATTTCAAGTTCCCTGAGCAAACACACATCTCACTTTTTGTGTGAGTACACTCTAGCTTTAAAAGTATGTCTAGGGTCCACACACTTCAGAGAATGTCCATTCTTCTATGGGACAGTGCCATCTCTTTTCTATTTTATTTTTTTGCATTGACTTCCTAAGTAGTCTTCTCTTATATGCATGCTATCCATCCTTTAACCCATAATCAACACACAACCCACAGTGACACTTATGTTGGTTGGCTCTCACTTATGTTCTCAAAATTTTAATATCTTCCTGTTTCACTAAACATAAATCCTAATTCCTTACAATAGATTACAAAACACTAGGTGATATGTTCTAGGGTTACTTCTGTGAATTCCACCTCCTATGCACCTCTCTTATTGTTACCCAACTCCAGACACATTCGGATCCACAGGTTTTGTATCTCTTATTTTTATACCCAGGAATGTTCTTTCAATTTATGGCCACGTATTTTTCTTTTTCACCTACTTCAGTTTATTCTCAAAATTCTTCTTCAGAATGAGATTCCCTCCTCATTATTCTATTTAAAAATGCAATCTTCTCTCCATTTTACACATACTTCCTTATCTCCTTTCTGATTTGTTTTTATCCATTGCACATACCACCTTCTAAAATATTTTATGTTCAGCCTCAAACTTTCTCCAAATTCCAAAATTAAATGTAACTGTCTATTCTATCTCTCTCCTTAATTCCTTATAGACTAAGCTCCTTATCTTCTCTCAAAAACACGTGCCCTATCACAATTGTCATTTCAATCAAAGAGGACATCTCTTGTAACAATGGTCTACTGTCTGCTTTGAATACAGACCTTGCTGCTCTGACACTGAGGCTTATTTTAAAGTTGAATATGTTTTCCTTTCCTCTCGTCCCTCTGCCCCTCCTAATGTGGGGGCAGGGAACAGGATAACATATTTTTCCATCCTTAGCCAAGTTATCTGTATTACAGCATGCACCCACCACAGGAACCAAGTAATTCAGACTTCAGGGATGGTGCCAGAAAAATCTAAGAAATGGCTATTTCTCAAATTAACAAATGAATCACAACACCCCACAGGGAACACCTGGAATGAATCTCTTCTTTAAAAACTCTGTTCTCCCTGATGGGCACAATCATAGCCTCTGGGACAGAAGTCCCCTGTGTTTCTCCTTTGCTAGCAAAGCAATAAACTGCATTTTCCTTTTTTCTCAAAACTATGTCCTCTTTATTAAATTGGCATCAGAGACAAGGGCAAGCTTTCGGTTACATACTGCAAAATTATTCAGGTCAAAATTTCAATGCCTTCTTTGACTTCTCTATTTTTGTGCATATTGCAAATGCAATTCTACAATAAATTTTATTGGCTTTACCAAAAATCAATTCAGAATCCTTCCACTAAGGACTTCCAGTGTTGATGACCTTGTGAAAAATATTATCATATCTGACCAGATTACTCCTATCATGCCTCCTTCTTTCTGTGTTTGACCTTCTATATTACATTCTCAATAGAGCAGTGAAAATGAGCTTTGTAAAATTAATGCAACTAATGTCATTATCAATGAGAGTGTTTCAGAGTAAATCCTAAAGTCTTTATAAAGGTTTACAATGCTGCTGTAGGGGACAGACAGATGACAATGATGGGAACAGGAGGTTAAGAGAATAATTCTATAAAATGGGCTCACTGTGTTGACCGCTACAAGCTTTCTTTGCCAAAAAGCAATTTGCCTGCAGCCCTACCTGGCCTAAGTGGACAGGATATGTCACATTTCTCAGCAAACTGAGGCAGAGCCAAGGTCAGGCAGTCAGTGTAGGAAATGAGGATGGAGAGGACGACAACTGGTTATGAAAGAGAGAACAATGGCTTGCTAATGATTAATTTCTATGATCTTGCTCCTGGGCACTCTAAATTGATAACAATTAACCTCTACATTCCTTCCCTTGGTCACATGCATGGAGTAGAAAGAGAAAACAATGATCAAAGAGGGGGGCGTCTGGAATCTATATGAAAACAAGTCGCACTCTTTCTGTGCTTTAGGCTCCAAGCTCCTCTCCTCTTCGTAGAAGTCTGTCTCTATCACTTTCTTAAATAAAACTTGCTATATACCCTTGCTTGCCTTGTGTCTCTTGGGTGTTTAACCTTCAACACCAGGGAATAAGAACCTGTTTCCAAACTAACCACAGACTGTTATCACTGAGATCTGGCCTCCTATTGTGTCTCTAACCTCAACCTCTAAAACATTCACCCACCTCAACCTCTAAAACATTCATCCACAGCTCTGGTCTTCCTTTTTGTCATTCCAGAACTTTCCAGGCACATTTCACTATTAGGGCCTCCATTTCATCTTCTCCACACGCTTACATGCTGAGTTATATTATGTTCTTTAAGTGTTTATTCAAATAAATATCTCCTGTCTATGAAATATAGTTAATATTGCAAACAATTTCTTCCTTTTAAGCTACACTGCTCATTGTTTTTTATATCATTAATTTGTTCTAAATTATTTAACTAGATTGAGCCTCATGAATATTAGATTCATTTTTGGCATTGATCGTAGGTATGAGAGATTCCTAGAACAGGGCCTTACACAAAGTATCCATACCATTGCCTGTTGATTTCATTTGTGAGTTTTCTGTCTCTTCCCATTAAAGGCTGACCCATTGCATGACAACCAGGAGTGCCATCACATGGCAATGGACAACCTAGGAGGATGTATTAGAGAAGCCTTCTGAACACTCAAGTGCAGTGTCATGAGGGTCAGAGTTTGTGTCCATTTTCTCGATTTCCTCACTTCTACATATTCATGTGTTCAAACAGTTCCTAATATGAAGTAGGTGCTTGATAAATAACAATCAAGTGAATAAATATTGGCTCAAAGCCTCCAATTTTAATTATTAGAGGGAAAATGCTGTAGTCCTGCTTTGCGGTTGATGGCATAGGCTTGCTTTTTAAAATTTGTTTATTTGTTGGTTGAGGCACTATTTAGGAAAGCAGAGATATTCAAGGGAGAATGAGGGCCATCCCCAAAACAACAATCAGCCTAGGTTCTTAATATTAATACTTCCAATAATTAAAGTAAGACAGCAGAAAATTGACTTATTTCCTTTCAAATGACATCACCATTAGTGCAGCTTTTAAGATAAGCTTTTGATTCAAAAGTGAAACTCATAAACAGTCTAACAATAAATTTCATTTCTCCAAACTCATATATTCACCACCTACTACCACAGGAGAAGCTTCTAGTTGAGCACATGTAGGTACGGAACAAGAGGGATTACATGAGCAAGGGAAAGAAAACACAGGAGGAAATGGACATTTACTGCACATTGGTTCATAATAACATGCTAGTGTTTGCAAGTGAGACTGTGGGTTAAGTTGATAGTCCTTTTGATTTCTTGCTAAAAGTAAGAAAAATATAGGAAAAAAACAAATGAGAATAAAATTTTTTTTAAAAAATAAAAAGGAAATGTAATATACAGTACCTGAACACACACACACACACACACACACACACACACACACACACCTTGAAACCTACAATTGAAATTGGATATGCATCTAAATGTTTTAAAGGAAGTAACACTTCAGGGTCTTTTGGTGCTTATTCATAACCAGGTTTCATCCAACAAACAAAATGAAGATCTCTGATTGTATCCATCAGTGGAAGTCTGTAAAACACTGTGCTACTGGTATTCTATGCTTCACAACTGATTGGTCAGTACTGCTGCTATTCTATACTGTGCTCTACAAACAACCCATTTATTCAACAACTTTAATGAGGCATAATTTACTGTATATTTTATGTAATCATTGTTTACACAGACTAAAATTCACCCAATTTTAATAAAACCATCACAGTATTCCTATTTCAGAATATTTTCTTGACCCTGATAAGATTATGCATCACATTTAGAGTTAATCTTCATTTCTGCCATCATCTCCATAGGGTCACAATATAATTTGCTCTATAACATGCCTAATCTGAATATTTCATATAAACAAATTTACAGGGTACATAGTCTTTTCTGTTTGCTTTCATTCATTTAGTATGTTTTTGAAGATATCCATGCGATAACATTCATTTTTACTGAATAGCATGGATATACCCACGTTGTTAATTCACAAGTTGATCTACACTTGGTTGGCCTTAACTCCTTGTTAGAGCACTGGTGCTCTGACCACTTGAATGAAGAAAATGGACTGTGATGGCTGTGAGAATGGGAGTGGCATGTTAGAAATTGCATGGTAAGTGCTATGGGAGAAAGGAAATGTAGAACAGGGGTTGGAAAGGTCAATGGTGCAGAGATGGGAGGATGTGGCAGTGATGAATAATCCAATCAGTGAAAACCTTGAGTAGAAATCAGACTTAAAAACTTAAAGGAAATGAAACAGTTGGCAAGAAGGCTGGTGTGTACTCTCAACTAGTAGTGAGGCCAGGACCTGAGGACTGTCAGTGTAGGTAATGAATGATTGGGTGAGAAAGATAGAGGATGATTCAAAAGGAAATTGTTGGAACATTTTACCTCCTTTGGGACCATGGCCATTATTGGGTGTTGGCTGAGGTGGCCTCATGCATTCTTCCTGAGCATTTCCGTGACCTGGCTGGATTCCTGGCCTGTGGGCTTTTTTGACCTTAGCCCCGCCTAATGGTTTAATCTGAAATCTGCCAAGGCCCCTTAGTGATAGTGACTTAACTGCCCCTTATTGGTTCTCGCTACTGTCTCTTCTTACCCCCCTCCTATCACTATATAACCTTGTCCCTGACACAATAAAGTTGAGATTGCTGCACCTCCATGGTTGACTCAACTCCTGACTCCATGTGATTCTTGGCCAGGCTGGGTGGCGGGGCCGGTTGCAACACTCACCCTCTTGCTCAGATAAGGGAAGCACCAGCTGGTCTGGTCTCCTGCATTCCCCAAACATTTGTTGGAGGGCGGTTTTGAAAGGAAATAAAATGCTAATACCTCCAGAGCTCTTCCCCCTCCTCCAACCTGTTGCCAAGGTTACCTGCCTTCAGGGAATTGTTCCTCTCAACAAAGAGTTGTAAGTGAATACCCCCGGGGCTGCTCTATTCCTGCCTATACCCCTGGAAGGCTTCTTTCCCACCTTTTGTCCACTTAGAGGCATGAAAACAAAGGAAATCTGAAATGTATAAAAGGGTCAGGACACCCCCACTCCTTGGGCACTAACTTAGACTCCCTCAGTATTTCTTGTATGTCCAGTCTTCAACAATGGAGGAAAAGGATTCAATCCTGATTCTCAACTCCGGTATTAGTAGGTCCACTCTAGAGACATACTATCTTCTTTTACATCTCATATTTGCTTCAATTAATGTTAAGATTCCTCAATGTATTTTGTTTTATAATATCACTATTTCCTGAACCATGCAATGAGAAATATTGACTGAGATTGTTCCAATCTTTTCTAATAAGTGTATTTTTTAAAGATAGTAAAAACAACATTTAGTGCAGTGTTTTTCTTTAACGAAGTAGCATATGCAAATAATCTAGTATCTATTTCCCCAAACAAGGATAGTGAAAAATGAAAAATTGAGACAATTTGCAAGAGATACTTAAGAGTATTTCTAACTGTGAAAAGTAAGAATAAAATAGTAAGTAGATGACAGAAGGGAATCTTCCCTCTAAGAGGGATGAATATTACTGGAAATAGGCTTCATTCAGGAGGTAGAGAAAGCAGTAGAGACAAAGAATTGTGACTTATATCTCTTAGATACAAAAATGATTGAGCTTTGAAAAAAATAAACTTTGGTGATTTTAATTAATCCACTGTGGCATAGATATGAAGAAATACAGTGAAGTGTTTCAGATCAAGAATCTTATATGGAGATAAATTTGATTAACCCTAGAATTTCACATGTATGCGCTGAATGTTTTAAAGTAAATTATAAAATATTTTGAAGCCTCAGTTTTGTGCCTATAAAATGAAAATGATGGTTGGGCATGGTGACACTCACCTATAATGCCAGAGGCTCTGGAGGCTGAGGCAGGAGGATCTTAAATGCAACGCCAACCTCAGCAAATTAGTGAGGCCAAATGCAACTTAGCAAGAACCTGTCTCAGAATTAAAAAAGAAGGAGGAGGAGGAGGAGGAGGAGGAGGAGGAGGAGGAAGAAAAGTAGAAATAAAAAAGTGGCTTGAGTTGTGGCTCAGTGGTTAAGTGTCCCTGAGTATAATCTCTTGTCAAATAAATAAATAAGGAAGAAAAGAAAATGATAATATCAACTTCACAGATTTTCAAGGATCACATTAAATCCAACATTGTCAATATGCCATATAAAGAGACTGCATAGAGCAAGAACACAATAAATTGTAGAAGTTGCTACTGCTACTAATAAGAAAAGCACCTCCAACACTGTGAGATGCCTCTGTATCCTTCTCCAGAACAACATTATCCAGTCTTAGGTTTGTCTCTCTTATCTACAAACCAAAGAAAATTAGAATACTAGAAAATTTCTGCTGCAAAATAACCTCCTTCAGCAAATCATCTCAACTCCTTAATAACAAATATATTATGAGTCCCAAGCCTGTACTTTATGTCTCCCAAGGGTATATTATGAAAGAGAGAGAGAGAGATTTCTCTGCTATTTATATTTTCTCTTTCCAATCCTTAATTATCTCTTTAGTTCTATTTACTAATTTAGAGGGTTAGGGATACCACAGAACAAAGGAAAACATTTGTCTTTTTAAGGGGAGTAGTTTTTCTTTTTCTTTTCAAAGCACTGGGTGAACTTCTGTAAATTCAAGGCTTAAGATACAGACCTCTCATTGCTGAAGTCAAATCAAGCAATGACCACAAATGAACCCTAGTAATTTTCTCAGTTCTAAACAATTCAAACTCCACAGACTAGAGTGATCCTCAAACATACAGAGTAGTGTCCATTTTATTTTATTTTGAACTGAATTGATCTAATACCCACTTGATCCATTAATTCTTTCCTATTTCATTGTCTGTCACTTGCCTGAACAATTAACAGCCTCTTACTATTGCAGTGGATTTTGTTGGTACATTCCTATGAGAATCCTCTTTCTAGGGTAATTTTACAATGACATTTTCATTTATTATACTTTACTTCAAATTGTGTAGCTAAAAGAGTTCCATCGAGCTGGTGACATTTAACCTGAGAGCAAAACAGCAAGAAAGTCAGTAGTAATGCAAAGATCAAGTCTTACAGTGAAAATTAACTGTATTTAAAGGAATCTAAGAAGCCAGTGTGCATAAAATGTAGAGGGGAAGGGGAAAGCAGTAGAAAAAGACGATGCAATGGTTTGTAAAGTCTATCAATTTAGTGCTGCTGTGAGGAGAGTAAATTTTGGCAGTGGGTCCAGTTGGGAAGATGCTAGCTTTGTGATCAAGAGAGACAATGGCAGCTTTGGTTTGGGATGTGATTCCAGGAAGAATCATCAGGACTCATTAAGGGATTGGAATGGGAGGTTTGAGACAAAGTAAGGAGTTAAGGATGACTTCTAAAGCTGGGAGTTAGTAGCTAAATGGACAGCAATGATCTTTACTGAAACACCAAAGACTGATTAAGAAGCAGACTCAAAACATCACAAAGTGGCCATTTTCACCATGTTCCCTCCTGCCAGTTTAGATGATAACTGAAATATAGGTAGGCTATCCACATTATGAGTTCATACATTTCGCTAACATAGAACATGAACACACTGCCGTAAGTGTGTAACTAGGAAATGCATTTATGCATTTATCAGAGAGTATCGCCCTGAGAGGCTGGGTTTCAAGAAATTATGATGATTCTTAAAACAGGTTTCTTTCTTTCTGAATTACCATTTATCTTTGTGACTTTATGCTAATTCTTAACCTCTTCATTCATCAAACTCCTTACCTAGAAAATAAAACCCTTAGTAGAACATACTTCATTAGATAAGTTTAAATATACTAATACTTAAAACTTCAGAATAATGACTGACACAAAGAATATGTTCAAGATATTATTGTTAATAAGAAATTCCTTATTATATGAGTATCTATTAATTGCCATACAATGAATAAAAAGGACAATGTTTTAGGGCAGATTTGTCCTCTATTTGCCCAGGAGTACTTCCTGCGGGCTCTACTCCCTGTTCATTTTAGGACAGTTTACTTGTGGTCACCTTCTCCAGGCAACATCCTTGCTTAATTATAAAACTAAATGCAGAACAATAATCCCCGTGTGCCAGTAAGAAATGTTTCCATGTTATTAATCTTGTTTATCTAATAACCCTATGAAAATTGGCTTCATAATCTATATTTCACAAATAAAAAGAAACTGAAATTTAGGGATGATGCAAAATGGAACCAAGCACTGACACAACCAGTAAGTGACTAGAATTGGTGTTAAATTCAGACAGAACTGTGTGAGTGCCAAATTGTACTTTAACTACTTAATGAGACTACCCCCATGCGATTCTGGATTCTCATACCTCACATAGAAGTATGCAGATATAATATTCCTAGGGGGCAGTGGTGTTTATTTCTTCTCTCTCAGAATAATAACACCCTCTCCCTGGGCTATGTCCCCACACATACCCATCCCTTATACTGAGACTCTTTCCCTTCACCAGCTCACTCATTCATTTCATAAGGGCAGAGTTTCCCAGGATGCTTCTGAAAGCCCACAGGTTACCTTCCTTATGATTCTTCTTCTCTCCTAAAAAGAGCATGTGGCTTCATGTATTCATGCATCTCTGCTATAAAAGTAGCACTTCTTAGAGCTGGTCTTCCCAGTACCCATGAACTCACATTCCCTGAGCTCCAACAGAACTTCTTAAGCACAAGCCCACAAACTCACTAAAGCTCATTTGTACAGGACAGCAAAACTGAGGTCTAGGGGAACTATTTTCAGCAAAGTGAGGCAGTGTAACTGAAGGTTTTTTTGTTTTTGTTTTTTTCTTTATTTCCCATTAGTTTTTTTTTCCTTTCTTTTTTATTTTTTGTAAATTTTTGATGACATTCAGGTTTACTAGAAACTGTCTACAGTCAGGCTAAGTGCTAATTTGCTTGGGAAAAGAATAGCAAAGCAGGTAGTATTTGAATGCTTAACTTCTGCTGTTCTTGATCCTTGCTTCCATGTGCACACACCTCTAATGAATAAGGTAGCTTTTTCAATCTATCAGAAGACCAAATAAAATTATGGTAATATAATCCCTATTCTGTGAAAAAAATATTTAAATACTAAAAAACTATAAGATAATTCATCATATGAGGGAGAGTGATGGAGGGTAAAGTTGAGGGAAGACTGGGATTCTGGTCCTGGGAGGTGAGAATGGAGCTTGGGGAACAATAACTATTAGAATCTATGCCATGGTGTGAAAACAGGGATTCTCAAAGACAGGGAGAACATACATAAAGTAGAGTAGAAAGTCTGAGGTGGAGTGGGGTTTAGTGACATACATGTAGTTTAAAGATTTATGTCATATTAGAAAAATATTTTATATCTAGAAAAATTATCAACACTACCAAATTGCAAGTTAAAGAATGTAGGGTACAAAAAAATCTTGGCCAATGATGCATGATTTTAAATAAAGGTTGAGAAACATTGCTTTATAAAATCTATGTGCTCAGCTAATTAAATGGATATATAAATAAATCATTTGATTAAAAGTTGCCATACAGTGCATTTTCTTGCTCATAATAGAAAAGTTATAAATTGCACAGCAATGTCCTTTGATAAATTATGACTTTTTTCTCTAATGAAAGGAATAAAAAATAAAAGGCATGATTCTTTAAAATCCCTTTATCCTACACGAATGCCCCATGCTGCATGCACTTAGCATGATGAATGATTGCTGATTATATGAATAAAGTCAATTGAACAGAAAAGAAAAGAATTATGTCATACATGCATGCTTGAAATATGTCTTATTGAAGAACGTGGCTTTCAGTGATGGTTGTATCTATTGATGTGATTTTCTGACAGTATTAATAAATCTGAAATCTCTTTCCCCTATGGTTTTAAGATCAGGGGTGTGATATAGCACAGCATTTCGACTTACACTTAGTAACTTGGTATAATGCTGCTAGTTCTTGAGGTTACCCACTCTGTGATCATGGGGAATTCAAATCAGTTTCTAACCCTTGGTTTACCAAAGCACTAGGCAGAGTAACAACAGTAATCTTGTAAGATGAACTAAATACAAGTAAAATATTTACAGCAATGCCTAAATAAAGCTCTTAATGAACATTAACTGGCATTATTATCTGTTTTCTTTCTCTTTCACAAATGCCTTGTTTGTCCCAGTAACGTGTAGAAAATGTCAGTGCTCAAGTATTTTTTGTCTTCTGTAGGAGCAGTACTGTGAGTGCACTCCATTTGAACATCTAGGGATTGAATTCTAAGACCACTATTTACTAGTTGGATGGGAATGGCACTTAATCTTTATGAGTATCTACTTTCTTATTTGTAAGAAATGTTTTGAGAAATAAATGACATGTTAATTATAGGTATTCCCAAGGAGATTTCCATATCCTTTTATTTAGTCTTCTTTCCCTAAATATTGTTGTTAGAATAGTAATAATGGCTAGAATTTTTAATATTTGAAATGAACTTACGAAATTCCAAGGCAGACAACTTATTTTTTTTCAATATTTGATGGTTTTCTAAAGTAAAATTATTTTTCATACATTTTAATTTTTGTAATTTGTTCTTTTTTAGATATACATGAGAGTAGAATGTATTTTAACATATTATACATACATGAAATAGAATTTATTCTAATTAGGATCCCATTCTTGTGATTGAACATGATTGGAGTTACACTGGTCATATATAATATATGAACATAGGAAAGACATGTCTGACTCATTGTACTGCTTTTCCTATACCCATCTCACTTCCATTTCCTTCATTCCTTTTTGTCTAATGGTTTTGAGTGATCAAATACCTGCATAACACTTAAAATCCTTCTATTTTTATGTCATTTAAATTAGATTCTCTTTTTTAAGGAAATCTAACTTCAGCAACTTCCTATAAATAATGTTATGTGTAGAAAAGACAAGGAAATCACATTTCTGTAAGGTTCATGATAATCAGATGTATTTTGAGGTGTGGTTCAAAAATTTTAGTACAGCCTAGATAATTACAGTTAATGAGAAGACAGTGTATATGAAAAGTATCAAGATCACATTTTTAAAAAGCATTGGAGGATGGTGGGTTAGGAAAGATATTTTTCAAAGGACACAAATCTTCAGTTACAAAGCAAAAGTTAAAGAACTCTATTATACAATACAGTGACTACAGTTGAGAACTATGTATTGTATCCTTGAAAATTTGTGAATAAATTTTGTGTGTGTTACCCTTCACAAAAAGAGTAAACATGAGATAATGCATATGGTTCTCATCTCTGTTTGATCATTTCCATATATATAAATAATTTATATAAAGAATTTATATATATATATATATATATATATATATATATATATATATATATATAAACTTAAAGTGCATATACATGTGCAAAAATAAGAATAAAACACACTGGAGAATTCCTAAAAGACCAGTCCAGAAATGTCCACAACTCAGATTACAAATGGAAATCTACACACCACAAATGGGCCCTTCAACCCATTGCCAAAGATGGTTACCTTTTTTCCCTGATGTTAAGGGAGTTTCACCCTCCCCAAGACCTCAAATGTCTCTTCATATGTAACTTTTCCTTTCCAGGGTTTACAGGTTATTCTAATTGCCTCCCAAATTAAATCATAGCAGCAGCAAGGAGTCAGGGAAAATAGTCACAAGGGAAGCTAGACAGCTTGCATAGATGGACAGTTTCAGGTGGTGGTGGGCCGCCATTTCTAAGCTAAAGCAGTATCTCTTTCTAAGGATTTCCAGCATAGAGGCTATGGTTTTTATTATTATTAAGATTATTCTGCAACTAAGATTACTAAGATTATTATTATTACTAAGATTATTCTGCAACTAAAGCAACACAGAAGATGAGTGTATTACTTGAGTACAACATTAGTGATTATGTCCAATAACTTACCGCCCAACACACAAATATCAGGGGATTAATACAACATAAAATGATTTTCCAAAAGTACAAATAAACATTTTTAATCAGTGGAAAACTGTTATAAATGGGATTTCAACACCTAATTTAATTCTATCTTGGGGGCGTAATATCTTCCAAGACTGCTGTGCTCATATACATCCTGAAAGAAAGGAAAAGTACCAAGGAAAATGTACAGGGTGTATTTATGGATCCAAAAGAACTTAAGTAGGGGATGCTAGAAAGTGCATTTGACCTGCATTTTAAGAAAAAGTTT
Source organism: Callospermophilus lateralis (assembly GCF_048772815.1). Taxonomy (NCBI): domain Eukaryota; kingdom Metazoa; phylum Chordata; class Mammalia; order Rodentia; family Sciuridae; genus Callospermophilus; species Callospermophilus lateralis. The sequence continues at coordinate 171,840,941 of NC_135306.1, read as the reverse complement.
TTTTGACCTTTTGTTGTTGAGTTATAAGTGTATTCATTCTATATATGAGATAACAATTCCTGTTTAAACAAATAAATTGTAAATATCTTCTCCTGTCTGTGGTTGGACATTTTTGTCTTTATAGTGAAGTTCAAAGAGGAGAATCTTTTAAATTTTATGTTTTTCTAATTAAAAATGTTTTGTTCATGTTCAATGGTATATTTTATTTACTATCTAAAAAACATTTGGTTACTGTAAGGATATGTACTTATTGTTCTCGATTTTCCTTGACAGGTATTATAGTATTAATATTTAGGTTTGAGTCTAAGATTATTATAGTAATAATACTTAGGTTTAAGTCTAAGATTGCTTTTGGTGTGATATAGGATTCAAGTTTCACATTTATATCAAATTTTCATTATAATTTCTGAAAGAATATCTTTTTCTGTCAAGTTAACTTGTAAATTGTAGAAAATTGTCTCCATATATTAGTAATGCAATTTTGTGTGAAATCTTATTAATATCCTCAACAAATCTTTCTAATAAATCACAAAAACGCTGCAGAATGCATAGAAACCCCATTCCTCTGTCACTTCTTCCATCTTAGCTTAAAGCTAATTATCATGAGAAAAAAGAGCAAAATTCATTGTTCACGCTAGAGTAAACATTTTTTATGTATTTTTTCCTGCTTAGAAGACTCTCTACAAGGAAGACCTTTGTTTCATTACACAAAGCACCTGACTTATTCCACTCAGTTATGCTTTCTTTTATGCTTTTTTTTTTTTTGTCCCAGGGATTGAATCCAGGGAAGCTTAATCACTGAGCCATATCCCCAGCCTTTTTTTGTTTTTATTTTGAGACAGGGTCTCACTAAGTTGCTTAAGGCCTCACTAAGTTGCTGAGGCTGGCTTTGAACCAGGATCCTCCTGCCTCAGCCTCCCAAGCCACTGGTATTACAGGTTTGTACCAGCAAGCCCAGACAGTTATGCTTTCTTGTACATACAGTGACATGTGATATGCACCATTCATAAAAAACAGTCTCCCCAAATATCCCCCATCTTACTAGAAATAGAACATTAGGTTCAGCTCACCATAAAAGCAAATGTCACAATTTATGAAAATGTTTTGGAAGATTTTTAATAAAATTCTAATTAATTTTCTGAATATATCAGAAATTTACATGTTACAATTTAAAACTTTCTATTCTTTACTACTTGCTATTTGCAGTAAGGAATAGTATTAAACTTCATCATTTCTATGGAATTATAACTTTTTTAGCTAAGATGCTCAAGAGTTTCTCATGGAGCATTATATTTTTTCATGTTACTTTTTCATATGTAAACATACACATCTGCAGCAATGAATTTACAAATTATTACATAATATTAGGATCAGATCATCTTGTTCTATAGCATCTCTTCCCTAATGACAGATGTTGTAAAAGGCAAAGTATTTTGAAGCCAGTGAATTTTGTCAATACTATTTATTACATAATGGCAATTGTGAAAGATCCTTATTTTTATTTCCTTTAGTCTGAAAAAAAACCCAAAATAAAGAAATAATAACTACAAAAATCTGCTCAAGAATACTTCTATTTACTCTCCAATGCATTAAATTCTTCTATTATACCTGGTGAATATTTCTTTATACCAAATAAATAGGAAGGGATGCAGAACAAATGACTGTGAGGAGAGAAGATATGTTGACTGCACAATGCACTACCTGAAAATTAGACTTCAGGATGGAAAACAAATAATCTGTTGCTTTTCACTCTTGAGGAAGTTTTGTCTTTATGAACTGTTGTTTCAATTTAAAAAGTTACTCTCAGTCCCATATACATTTATTTGGAACATTGTGTATGTTTATTAATCTTAAAAACAGAATTAAAAAAGAAATTGCACTACCATCTCACATATTTTACTGGGGGACTGGTAAGGGTAAGGTAACATATCTAGGGTGATCAGTTATTGCATTAGGTAGTCTTCACGTCTGTTGATCTAATAACGGCTCTTCTGTTGGGAAAAATATAACAAAAAAAAAACTGGATCAAGATAGTAATGAATAGCTAAAAGAAGTAGTATTTTCATCAGTTGTAATTAATGTATATTCTCTCTGGTCTGTGGCTGGAAAGAAGTGTAACATGAACCCATTGGGGCCCCATATTACAGCAGTGATGTAAGGAGCATGCTTGAGACTTGGTAGCTCCATCAGCTATCATGCAGTAATCACAGAATCAGAGGGAGAATAGAGATCTCTGGGTCCAATGAAAATATAACAATTCTGGCTTCTGGATACAACAGGGCTTGGCTTACATAGCAGGGTGAAGAGGAAATTAAAACCATGGTAAAAGATAAGTTATTATCATTAATAAGAGACTCAGGAACTAAAGATAAATGGTTTGACTGTAAATAAACTCAGTAGAAGTGACAGGAAAAGAGATTTATGTAGGGAAGTTTGCACAAGTTGCATTACTGATTGAATTGTATCATCGAAAAAGGTGTATTCAAATCCTAATAAGCCATACAAGTGAATGTGATCCTATCTGGAAATAAAATCCCTGCAAATACAATCAAGTTAGGATAAGGTTCTGGGAGTTGTGGGAATCTAGTGAGACTGGTATCCTTATATGAAGAAGAAAAGCTCATGTGAAGACAGAGATACACAGAGTAGACTACCATGTGATGACAGAGGCAAAGATGAGAGGTGACACAGCTGTCAGGAAATGAACACCAAGGGTTGGTGGCCACTGCCAGAAACTGGGAATAGGCAAGACGAGATGCTCCTCTACAGGCTGCAGAGAGAGCACAGCCATTATCACCTTGACTCCGGACTTCTAACCTGCAGAATTGTGAAAACATTAACACCTGGTTGTTTGGTCACCCAGTTTCTAGTATTTTATGATAGTTCTAAGAAAATAATGCAAGAAGCAATAACAGTAAGCAACCAAGTAAAAGAGAGGCCAAGACACTTCTATTCTACTTAGACTGCCAATGTGAGCTAAGTCAAGGTTGTGACCTACCCTGAGCTCTTGTCAGAAGGCTATTTTGGGCTCTAACTGCACTGAGTTGAAATTAGGAAGGGAGTATAGTTGGGTAGAATTCATGTGTCTTAAAATGTGTTCCTCTATTTATTGGCATAGGTTTTTTAAAGTCTGTCAACATACTGGATGTTTTAGCCAGTTTTTTTTTTTTTTCCACTTTGACCAAAAGATCTGAGAACAACAACTTTAGAAGAGGAAATTTATTTGGCAAACATGGTTTCAGAGCTCTCAATCCATAGATGGACAATTCTGTTTCTGTGGGCCCAAGGTAAAGCAGAACTTCATGGCGAAGTGTGTGGCAGAAGAAAGCATTCCAGGACACAGCAACCATGAAATAAAGAGAGAGCTCTGCTCATTGCAGACAAAATGTATACCCCAGAGTCACACTTACAGTTTCTACATCCTCCAATCACAACCTACCTGTCTGCAGTTACTGCCTAGTGAATCCATATCAGTGGATTAATCCACTGATTAGATTAAGTCTCATAATCTAATCATTTTACCTCTGAAAAATTTTCATATATGAGATTTGGGGGACATATCCTATTGACCCAATAACACTAGGATTCAAAGTTTTAAAGATCAATATGTGTCAACTATTCCAGAAGAGAGCATAATCATAATTGTAATGAATTTCATTAACTTCTATATGAAAAAGCACATTAAACATACATGGTTCAGGCAGATACACAGAGCAGAGAGTGTTTAGTTTGGGCACATGCTGACCTAGGTCACAATACCTGCTTTCAAACTGCTATTTCTATATTGAGGTATGAATTACTTAATATTTTAAAAATTATCTCCCTTAACTTGTAAATAAATGAAATAATAAGTACCTTATAGAATTTGGGTGAAATAAAAGGATGATACAGGCAAAGTTCCAGAGCAGAGAGTTCCAGAGTGAATGTTCAATTAATAGAAGCTCTTATGGATAGTCATAATATAAAATTAAATAGAAAAGTATAGAAAAATGAACAATTTTAATGGCTGAAAGTATCTCCAAAAGCTTTAAGAAAAAAAAAAAGATACCATATATTATCAAGTAAGATAAATAGGAATTCCTTAGGAAAGCAAGAAGTTATACAAAGGAAGAGAAAAATCGGCATGCAAATATGGAGATGTTTTCATCTCCTGACATCCATGCAAAAATAATGGACATTCAACTAATATTTTGTGTGCCTTTCCAGCTTACCTGGATACTAGGTTAAATAAATGATATACTAAATGATCAGTGCATCAGGCAGAGGTGATGTAAGCTACTCTCAGTCCAACTATTTGGAAATATCCTATGTGAATGAGTCCCCATCTCAGTTTTCCCTTATCAAGCTTATCTTAGAGTCTGTATGCTGAAATGATTGAGTCCCAAGCTGGACGGATCCTTCACTGGCACATGTAAGGCCCTACCTGAACAAAAATTGTGTGAGTATGTGTATACCAAGCCACTAAAATATCTGGTTATATTACTGCTGTTAACATTAACTATATTGACTAATAAACATGGTGTCCTATAACACCTTCTTATGGTTTGAGTCCGGAATGTCCTCCCCAAAAATGTACTGGAAACATGGTCTCCAATTAAACAGGGTTCAGAAGCTGGGTTTTTAGGAAATGATTTACGTGTGTGGGTTGTAACTTCATCAGTGTATTAAGTAATTTGATGAATGGATTAACCATTTTAATGGATTTACAGGAAGGAGGTAAAACTATAGGCAGGTGGGGGCTCAAGGAATTAGGTCACTGGGGACATGGGCTTGGGGACTATATCCATCCTCGGCTTCTTCCCCAACCACCTTTCTCTTGACTTCTTGGCTGCTATGAGGTGAGCAACTTTCCTCCATATATTCTGCCTGAGTTTAGACCTAGAACAATGGAGGCAGTCAACCATGAACTGAGACCCCTGGAATCAAACCATGAGTACAACTGAACTTTTAAACCCAAATTGTCAGGTCTTTTGGTCACAGCAACAAATTTCTGAGTAACACTCCTCTCCATTTTTTACCCTCAGTGCTCAACATATAACTTTCCTATCCAATCACTACAAGGAGTTGACCAAACTATCTTAGATTTAAATCTGGTTGCAATCCAGCCAACAAACCATGGTGATAGGAGGAAACTAAATGGATAACTGTATAAATATCTGCATTCTACCTCTTCACTGGTAGAAATATTCCATTCCTTCAATGGCCAACATCAGAAATTTTTCCATGTAGTAATCCATTATTACCTAACTATTAACTACATAATATTAACAACACAGAGGGATCATGAATAGAGAACATAGGCATAAAGCAAAACAGAATTAAATTATTTTAGCTTTTGAGAACATGGAAGCTATTAAAATATAATTTTTGAAATTGAGAATGCCATTTCACAGGCATAATTCAAAATAGTTTAAGGAAACATTCACTGTGTGTAATTATTTGTAAATATAAATTAGAGGGAACTGTGGCAGCTGAATGAAGTCTACTAAAATTAGGTTTATGAAGCTTTCCCTAATGTGGAAAAAAGTATCTCATAACTTAGGTCATTACAATTCTTATAAACTTATACTAACCAGAATGAGAGCCATCAAGAATAATTCAAAGGGTAAAAGAAAATTAAAATAATAATTTATGCTTATTATTATTCATGAGGAGATTATATGACTGTGTAAAAGAAGGCCAAAGCAGGAAAACAGTAACTATCATTCAAAATAAACAATTTAATAATGGTACCAGCTTCCCAGAGTAGGATATGAATAATGGTAAATCTGAGAATAAACAAATAATTTGCTAAATAAAACTTCACAAATTGTTGAGAGGAATGGTTTCCCATTTTGCCCACCACTGACACTTTGTATATGTGTGTGAGGATGTGTGTGTATATCTACCTCGAACTACATGTATATATTAAACTTTTAGCTCTTGGTTTTGAGCTACCTGAAGAAGTCTCATACTGAACAAAGATAAAGGTAGATTTAGATTTTAGCACTTTTCTCACTCCATTTTCCTTTTTCTTTCTTCAGTTGCTAATATCTTTTGACTGCAGCTCTCAGGCCTCACATTTCCATAATGAATATAAATTATTAAAGTATAATGGAGTCATTGATCTGGGAGGAAGCAGCTCCCTCAACATGGAAATGAAAAATGAATAACAAGTGTTAAATTTAGATGCACAAAATATCTGCTATTTATACTTCTAACATCTACTTCAGAGGTCACAATCTCCTTTAACCTACGCCACAATTGCATGTTAAGGACTGTGCTTAAATCACTTTAAATGGAACATTAGAAAAATTAAATTTTTCCATTGTTCTCATCATTTTGATGAAAACCTGAGTTCCATCAAATCTTGATGTAATAATGTTTTTGCTGTTGTAATTTTCTTCTTTGATTTTTATTGTCCTTCCTTTTACCCTTCCATTGTTATATTTAGAACTTTGCATTGTTTTCAAAGGTTATTATTCCTGTTTGACTATTTTAATGATTAGAATGCAAAATGTCTTCTGTATTGATTCACAGTCATGCTTTAATTTCTCCTCTAAAGTAACAGTTTTGTTTAATTAAATATATTTTAAAATGCTATGCTTAAGGGAACAAATGGTATATTATTGCCAAAAAAAATGTTTGCGGGGGCGTTAGAATATTGGCAAAATAAAGTGTTTCTCCTTTTAATTTCTCTCCTATTACACACCTCACTAAAAATATGTCAAAAGTTGAAAGTAAAGATGTTGAAGCATATTTGCAAAAGTGAAAAACTGCAAACCAGAACTGCAAATCACATCTTTTCAAAATAAGTAACTTTATAAGTTTAACAAGTAAGTCTGAGACCTGTGATTCAAAAGTGGTGTGGGTATGTTTTATTCATTCTCCAAATGGTTGTTTTGATGAATTATAGATGTCAGTTTTCTCAAATGCACTAAAGAAACTTCTTACAAGCATCTTTCAACTAAGACATATGCACATCCCCTGCGCCAACCCTTCTCAGTACATGTTTCTGGACTTGCTCAGAAACCTAATGGAACATTGCCTTTACCTGATGCCTTTGCAATCAATTCCACCAGGGCAGAGTAAAGCTTCAAGATTACATCTTCAAATCCCAAATGCACAGAACCTTATATATTAGATCATTTAAAAGTTTGATCTTTCAATAAAATGTGTGTAAATGTAACTATGGTGCAAAGGGCTCAAATTATACTTTTCCTCATTTTCCAATTGCTAAGCAATCCCTGAGCAAGTGATATTTCCAGAACACACACATACATCAGGGCTTAAGTTGTTTTTAGGGCCCAACCAATAAGTGAACAGTACTTCTCATGGAAATTTTTGAAGTCTTTGTTTCCATGAACTATCAATGCAATCTTGTAGGAACTCGTTTAATTAACAGGCAAGAGCAGCAACAACTATTCATTCTGCTGCTTGCTTATGATGACTACAAGTGTTCTACAGCAATCAAGTTTCTTCCTGAGTCTGGGAAATGCATATAAATGCAGAACCAACACATTTAGAGCAACTAGTCACAAGAAACTGAACCAAACTTTAATGTTTATCTGCCTAGGCTGGAATAAATGGAGTGGTCACCACTGGCAGCAAAACACTATAAGTCAGGGAGTACTTGATTAGAGTTGAGGAAGTGCAGAGTTGAAGTAAAAGAAGGAAGGGGGAGGGGGGGGAGGGAGAGGGAGAGACAGAGAGAGAGAGAGATGAATAAGACAATATATGGTGAGATACATACAGAGATAGAGAGATGAATAAGATAATATATGGTGAGCCAGAATTAGCAAAAAGCGAGGCACTAAGTAACTCAGTGAGACCCTGTCTCTAAATAAAATACAAAATAGGTCTGGGGATGTGGCTCAGTGTTCGAGTCCTCCTAGTTCAATCTCCGGTATCCCTTCCCCCCCCAAAAAAAAAATATATATATATGATGAGAAAAGGCAAGCAAGTCATGAGCTAAGAAACAGAAGAACTGATTAGAGGTTGAATAGAAGTTGGATTTTGGCACAAAGCATTAGGCCATATGTATGTTGATTTTCTGATATAAAAGTGAGTCAGCTTGCCTAAAGAGTTAAGCACCACTAGGCTCCAGGGCATACATCTATAATCCCAATGGCTTGAGTGGCTGAGACAGGAGGATCACAAGTTCAAAGCCAGCCTCAACAAAAAGCAAGGCACTCAATAACTCAGTGAAACCCTATCTCTAAATAAAATACAAAATAGGGCTGTGAATGATGCTCAGTGGTCACATGCCCCTGAGTTCAATTCCTGGTACCAAAAAAAAAAAAAAAAAAAAAAAGAAAGAAAAAAATAGGAATGGGGAAGTAGCTCAATGGTAATGGGTTCAATCCCTGGTACTGAGAGAGAGAGAGAGAGAGAGAGAGAGAGAGAGAGAGAGAGAGAGAATATTTAAACGATTCTTAATAATAGTAACACAATGGGGTCTCAGACATATTGTATCTTAGTGTCCACTCTCTTAGATGCTGTCAAATGTATTCATATGCTTCTGATACTAAAATGCAAAACAGAAAAAACAATATGCCATTAGAAAAACATTGCACTATTTTGTCATGTCACACATTATTTCTAGACACCTATTTATCCAGGTGAAACTTCTGTATTATCTAGAGGAAGAACATGTTTTTTAACCTCTCTGTATCTTCTCATTTGAAAAATAGGAATTATGCTAAAAAGAAAAGAGTTCAGTTTAGGGACTGGTGGCTAACAAGATCTCAAACACATGAACTGTGTTTTGCTCTTTTCATGTGGTAATTCATAGGAAACTTGTTAAGGTTGGGATGTTAGGTGTTCCCTAAAAGCTCATGTGTGAGACAAGGCAGGAAAGTTGACAGATGAAATGATTGGGATATGGAACTTTCACCTAATAAGTGTGTTACTCCTCCTACCAGGATTGGGTGTGTGGTAACTATGGATATGTGGGGTGTAATTGAGGGACTGGGTTTATTGGGGCCTGTCCTTGGAGCCTATATTTTATCTATATAAGGAAATTGCCTGTCCCCTCCTTCCTGAGTCCATGTCCAGAGCTGCTATGATGTTCTGCCTCATCTCAGGTCCAGAGCAATGGTGTTGCCAATCTGTGAACCCAGAGTTCTGAAACTGTAAATTCCCAAATATACTTTTCCTCCACTAATTGTTCTTGTCAGTTTTTTGGTCACAGTACTGAAAATGCTGACTAAAACAGAACATAAATTGGGGAGAATAAAGACAAATTGAAAGGGATAATATAGAGAAGCTAAAGAATACTGAAAACATCATATAAGGATGCATGCTTTAAAAGACAAAGAATGAAGGAGGGACAGGGATATTTCTAAGAAATATACTTATTTCTCTCTCTTTCTCTATCTCTGCATTTCCAAAAGCAATACATATATAAAATACAAGTGTTATGTATATAATGTATATATTATATACATAACTTGATCCCTGTCTCACCCTATATATATACTTTATACATAATATATACATAATATGTGTACATAATATATATACGTAATATACGTATATATATTATGTATATTTCTGAAAAAAATACCTGTCCATCTATATCTATATCCATATATATACATATATATTTATATATACAGAGAGAGAGAGAGTTGATATTCAGTTACTCAGTTACTTTGACGAAATCCTGAAATTTCTTCACATTCATTGGTAAAGGAAAACGTTGTAATAGGAACTGTGTTATTGTACTTTTTGTCTCTGTGATCAGAATGCCTGACAAGAACAACTTAGAGGGCTGGGGTTGTGGCTCAGTGGTAGAGCGCTCACCTAGCATGCATGAGGCACTGGGTTAGATCCTCAGCACCACATACATGTAAAATAAAGATATTATGTCCACCTAAAATTAAGACATAATTTTTTTAAAAAAAAGAACAACTTAAAGAAAAGATTTATTTTGGCTCACAATTTTAGAGGTCTAAGTCAGTGACTCCATTGCAGAAACAACACAGTATAAGGGCACGTGAGCTCGATTGCCTAACACATGAGCTCTGGGGGGAAATTCCTAGATCCAATAAAGCAGAACTTTGGAGTTTCCTGGTGAGTTTGATGGCAGGAGCCATGAGCAGGAAATAAGGACAAAGAACAGTGTTGGCAAGACACAGGCTGCACCTGTAACTGCTGAGCACAATAAAGTAGCACTGAGGAATTTGGGATGGAAAGGAGGAATGTGAAATAAGATAATTTATTCTTATTCTCATATTTTGTTATAATTTGTCTTATTAGTTTTAAATTGACAAAATGAATATACTTACAGTATGCAATATGACACTTAAAAACATGTATCCATAAAAATAGTTTTTTCGTTGTGAAGTGATTAAATTAAGAAAATAAACATATGCTTTACTTCACACTCTGACAATTTATTTTTTGTGAAAACATTTAAAATATACTCCCTCATTAATTTTTATGTATAAAATGTATTGTTTTTTAACTATAGTCACCTTGTTGTTTAATACATTTTTTGACTTATTCCTCTTTCATATATTTATATATTTATATATATTTATATATATTTATATATTTATATATTCATATATTTATTGGCCATTTGTATTTCTTCTTTTGAGAAGTATCTCTTTAGTTCCTTTGCCCATTTATTCATTGGGTTATTTACATTGATAATCTTCATATATTCTGGATATTAATCCCCTGAGGAATAGGCTGCAAATATCTTCTTCCACTCTGTAGGCTCTCTTCTCAGGCTTATAACTGTTTCCTTTAGTGTGTAGAAACTTTAATTTGATGCCATCCCACTTACTGATTCTTGGTTTTATTTCTTATGCCTTAGAAGTCTTGTTAAGGAAGTTGATTCCTGTTCCGACCCCTTGGAGTTGGGCCTATGTTTTCTTCAAGCAGCTGCAGAATTTCTGGTCTAATTCCTAGGTTTTTGATCTATTCTGAGTTGAATTTTGCATAGGGTGAGATAGGGATCAAGTTTCGTTCTTCTATATATGAATATCCTGTTTTTCTATAACCATTTGTTAAAAAACTATCTTTTCTCCTAAGTATGTTTTTGTCATTTTTGTTGAGTATTAAATAACTATTTATGTGAGTTAGTTTCTGTATCTTCTACGCTATTCCATTGGTCTTCATGTTTCATTAGATGCAAATACTGTTTTGTTCCTGTAGATCTATAACAGAATTTGACGTCTAGTATTGTGATGTCTCCAGCATTGCTCTTCTTGTTTAGGATTGCTTCAAGGATCATTTTCAAACCTTGAAAAAAATACAAAATCTCAGTTAGAAAAGAGGAAGAGAATTGAGGGAGAGAGTGGTAAAACGGAATAAAGGTGGAATGATTCTGGTCTAACTTTCCTATGTGCATATATGAATTTACTACTGTGAATTCACCTTTATGTGTATCCACAAGACACTAATTTTTTTAATCCATAAACAAATAGAGGAAAGATCAGTAAAATAGAGGGAAGGGAACAGGGGCCAGGAAGAGGGGAAGGAAAGAAGAAATACTGTGGACTGTATTAGGGCAAATTATATCCCATGTTTGTAAAATTATGTCAAAAAGAATCCTAATATAACGAATAACTAAAGTGAACTGATAAAAATCGATGCTTTTAAAAAATAATTCTTATAATTACAATATGGATATCTTAGGATTTTTGTTTTCATTAGGTGCCACAAAAATGTTAACCATTCTAAATATTGGTAATTACTGGCACTTAAACACTCTATAAGTCAGTTTCTTCAGATCCTGAGAACCATGCTAAGAAGATGAACTATTCAACTTGCATAATCATGAGGATTTTTGATTAAGGTAAATACACAGAGTGTCAAATTTACCATTTCATCAACTTTCAAGTGTATAGTTCAGTGGCATTAAGCACATACACTAAGCACATTCACACTGCTGTGCAATGATTGCCACCATCCATCTTTACAACTCTTTTCATCATTTCCAACTGAAACACTGAACTGATTAAATAATAACTCTGCATGTTTCCCAATTAAGTCTGTGTAAACCACAAGAGATTTTCTGCCTCTATGTATTTGATTATTTTATGTATCTCACTTCCATTTAAGGTTAAATAATATTCCACTATATGAATATACCACACTTTTTCCCTACTCGTTCATCAATGTACACGTATGTTGCTTTCATCTTTTGGCAATTCTAAATAATATCACCAAGGACCTAGGGGTAGAAATATCTCATTATTAACAAGAGTTGATATCAATTTGAGTACTCAGAAATAGAATTGCTGAATCATATGGTAATTCTATTTTGATGCATGATCACACTGTTTTCCATAGTGTTATAATATTTCACATTCTTACCAGTCTTGCGTAAATGTGCCAACTTTTCCCATATTCTTGCTAACATTTGTCATTTTCTTTTTTCCCCTTAATATTAACTATCATAATGGAGTGATATGTTATTGTGGTTGAAACATTTTAATTGATGACTCAGTATGTGGTGTAATGGGAGCAAGATAGTACATCCTAACCAGTGCCAATGGGTATATATTAGCGAAGTCCCTTTGTATGTCACAAATTCCGTCATTTTATCCCTGTTTCATCAATTTAAAAATATTTCCTCTTCCATTAATTTAAAAATAGCTCCCACATAATATGCAGCAGGTTCGTATCAAAAAAGAAAAAATACCTGAAAAAATATCACTGAAAAGTCATGGTCAATTCATCACCAATCTATCATTTGCTCAATCTCGTTTATTCTTTTCTTCTAAATTACCATAACTTATGAATGGCAATAAAACAAGTGTTCACAAGTGTAAACACTTGTACAGTGTTTACAAGTGTTTGCAAAAATTCACAAAAATTCTATGTGATAGAAAGTCTATTATTACTGTAACAGACTCAATGTTTGTGTGGCCTCATGTATCCATGTGTTGAAATTCTAACCCCAATGTGATGTATTAGGAGGTTGGTCCTTTGGAAGAAATTTACGTCATAAATATGGGACTGAATACTCCGAAATGGTATTAGTTATCTTATAAAAAGCATTCCAAAGGATCTCTCTTGCCCTGTTTCTGCCACATGAGGATGAGGATGGAAGGAGAGTCGGCAGTTTACATCCTGGAAGATAATCCTCACAAAGCACTGAACCTATAGGCACCTTCACCTTGGGGAATTCCCATCTTCCAAACCTGCAAGAAGTGAAAGCATGTTTGAGTTACCCAACCTGTGGTATTCTGCTAGACCAGCTTAAACTGACAAAAATCATTAGATAATTCCTGAGGGGGGAAGAGAGAGAGAGAGAGAGAGAGAGAGAGAGAGAGAGAGAGAGAGAGAATGAATTAAACAAAAATAATTTAACTACACTCACTACCTACCTAAATAGGGAATACTTCATATCCCCAATTCTAAACCATGCCTTGTTAGAACACGTTTCTTTGTTTATGTTCTGAGATTAAAACCAAACTTAAATGCTAGTGAGAGAATTCCTCAGGCCCTAAGGGACAGAGAACTGAATTCATAAGGTGCCAACAGCAAGGGAAGCAATCGAAGGCGATGGATTCAGAAAACTGCTAAAGTCCGGGCAGCAGTGCCAGTGCCCACCTCCCCTGGCTCCAGATCACTCCCAGAAGCAACCAAGGCTGCAGAGGCAGTGGCCTGGGGTCGTAAACCAGAAGGCACATAGAGTGACTCTAGGGTTTCAGTTAGAAGGAGGGGATGTGATGGAATTTAAGTGACACTGAGAACTTGATCTGGGAGGTTTTCTACCCAATGAGAACGACAACAGGGGAAATTAGAGGCCACATGAGGTTCACTCTTACTGGAAGCAGGAATTGCTTTTTCAAATTGATTGGAAAAGTTATTTAATTTGTACTTGAATATCTTTCAAGAGTAAAAGCTTACTCCTGAGTGAAGGAACATAATCCTTCGTACTGACAGAGAAATAGCTGATGTGGGGTTAAAAGACATACACCCCTCTATAAATTCTTTCAGTCCTTCCCTTGGTTTTGTATCCTCTAGAACCTCAACCTATTCCTCCTGCTGATCAGCTAAGTATCATGTATCTTCTCTGCATTTTGTATTCTTAAGTTAATCATTTCTATCACCTTCAACCTACTTAGTTCCTCAATTTAATAAACTTCATTTTCCTGGTAGGATTCCTCTGAAATGGGTCAATGAGGGCAAAATTATTGCCTTATTCATTTGTGCTCCTATTATCACTTATGTTTATTGGAAACTTAGTAAACGTCTTCTGACATATAAGTCATTTTTAAAAATGTAGCACCCCAAACACATTGTAATATTCAACTTGCTACCAACAAAATTACACAATGCTCAGTAATAAGTTTTTAAAAGTAGACATTTCTAGCCAGTTCTGAAAGCACACACCTGTAATAATAAATAATAATAAATACTCAGGAGACTAAGACAGGAGGATCCCAAGTTTGAGGCCAGCCTCTGCAGCCTAGAAAATTCTGTCCAAAAAGAAAAAAAAAAAAAAAAAGATTTTCTAGCCATCTCTTCTCCTATCTCCAACCCCCATCTGGCATATAATGCTCTGTTCTTCTTCTCTAGCATATAAATTATCTCAAAGGAATGAGTAGAGCATGTTTTTTCACTTAAATGGGTGAAATCTGATGGTTTATTTATAATTATTGAATGTGCTTTGGCTCATTATTAGAAGTGTCAGTAAATGACACTTTCAAATAATGGAAAGCCAATGGATGGGCTTATTATTAAAATATAAGAGAATGGAGTTCTGGTACCATCTTAAAGCATTGTTCAGATATTAATTGACACATGCTAAGTGCTAGCATTTTGTAATAGTTTGTAAGGTAGATATAAAGATCCAGAAGAGGTCCATAAAAGAAGTCGCAGGAGTATTTGTGTAAAATAATTATTTTCACTACTAGCATAGTAATGTCTCTTGAGACATCTGCATCTGCATCCCTCCCAATTGACATTCCTTCACAAGGGGAAGCACTATTCTGGCCTCCATTTGCATAGGAATTTGTTCTCTATTTTAAAACACAATATAAATAAAATTATGCAGTTTCTATTTTTATATTTGACTCTTTTTCTCATCATCACAAGTATGAGATTCATCCATTTTATTGCATGTATCAGAAATTTCTTTTATTTCATTGTCCCATCCATCTCATGAACAATTTTTATTCTGCTTTTATCCATTTGGTGACATAAAAATTATTACCAACTAGAGACAATTATAAATATTTTTGTACACATTTTGTATCTAGTATTCATTTCTCTTGGGCACACTTCAGTAATAGAATTGCTAGGCCTTGTACATGTATGGCTACTTTATCTAATAAAGCAGATATTTGCCAAAATGATGTTATCATTTTGCACTGCCACAAATAATGTAAAATATTCAGCAGGTGTTACTATTTTTTTTGTCAAAAACTGGTATTTACAGTAGTTAAACTTTAGCTATTGTCATGTATAGTGACATTTATTTTTTCTTATTAAATAAAATGTTCAGAAATTGTTAAAGAAATGTTGTAATTTACATTTCTCTAGAGCTGAAGGTGTGGTGCATACCTCATGTTTCAGGTATTTTGGTACTTGGCATTCAATGCCTGTTTTGCTTATCCCTCTTTTGTAAAAAAAAAAAAAAAAAAAAAAAAAAAAAATTATATATATATTTATATTTATATTTTAAGCTTATACAATTTATTAGATTCTGCATAACTGCCTGTGAAGCTTCTCTTCAGTCTTCTCAAGAGACATTACTATGCTAGTAGTGAAAATAGAAAATGAATACCCAAAGCCATGACCCCAATGCCCTCCTTCTCCAGCCACACCCTACTCACCTTCAGTTACCATTTAGTTAATCCCTATCAGGGGATCAATTCACTGATTGGATTAGGACTCTCACAGACCCATCATTTCTCCTCTGAACCTTCATACGTGAGCTTCTGGGGGGACTCCTCACCTCCAAACCATAGCATTCTGGCTCTTAGCTGTGATTTGAGTTTGAAACTGAAGATTTCTCTATATGACTGTATAAAACATACATTTAAATTAAAAAGTAAAAGAATAGAAACAGAAAAGAAAAAATCATTTTAACAAATTGCAACATCATGAGAAAGGGAGGATTAATTCATTCTAGAAAATTAAGAATGAAACCCAGACTATTATGGCTTGAAAGTAGGCATCAAATGAGTATGCAATGAGAGGCGATACTACTCTTGATGAATTTCAAGTAGCCCTGAATTCCACGTGTACTTGTTATAGCTTAGTTCCTGACAAATTAGATCTAATATTTAATATTTCAGTACAATATAAATTTATTTTACTCCAATATTAGTTATGAACAAGTATGATTCTGATCAGAAAGATAATTATTCATGTGATTACTAGGGATACACGTCAATATAAAACTCAGAGCCTAATCACTTCCATTCACATGCCATCAGAGTAAGACAGATGGCCCCTCTTAGTTAAAGGAGAGGGTTGGAAGTGTAGTTTAGCTGTGCCCAGAAAGGAAAGAAGAGTAGATTTTTTTATGTTAATATGTAAGTATGCATTTCAATAGGTATTGCAGAACCATTGAAGCTTACTTTCCAGCTGGGAATGACAGAAGCAAAGTCAAATCAGAGAAAAAATATATTTTCCGTGCAATTATCTAAAAGAGTTGAGAGTGCTCTGTGAAGAACTTTTCCTCTGTTGATCTTAGTGTTGAAAATTATTGTCAAATGCCAAGTGGATTTTCACTCCTGCTCCTGAGCTAATGGCATATGGTGACTGTCATACAACCACCATCAAACCATTAGCTAAATTACTAAATATCCATTGCCATTGTTCCTGGGAAGCTAATTTTACCACCTTTCAACACAAGCACACCTTATTAGATTGTATATTAGATTCTAAATTTCATGTTGATATGAAAAACAAAGGAATTCAATTTCCACTGTGACATGCCAGAGGACATAAGAAGATAGAGGAACTTAATCCTACCGAGAGGTTGATTGGGTTTCTTTCTTTCTTTCTTTTTAACCTGTTTGACATTTTCACAATTACTTTTCCTGTAACTGCAGAAAAAGGTTAAGCTTATAATGTATTTTCAGATGCCAGGTACTTATCTATAGGCATTCAAACACACCCACATGTAGCTTTTAGAAAGCCTTAGGTATCTTTCAAAGTAATTCAAAGATTGAATTTTCTTTGTCTAGAATAATATAAAGAAATTGCAGTGAATCACAGAATGATAAAACCTCCACATAAGATGATCTTTGGAAAGAACCTCACCCAGCTCTCCCCTAAGTGCAAATTGATTCCCTTTGGCATCAGTGTTGATGAGTAGTTGTGTCACATTCTCAATGTCAGAAAGTTCATTGTGAGGGAACCCAGTGAACCTTCCAGAATTCTAGGTGACAATCATTTAGGTTACAATGCTCTTTACAATGAACAGCGTATTAGGAACACAGCAGTAACACTGAAAAAGGACAAGTTAGCTCTTAATGTTTGTGTGCCCTCCCCCATTTATTGTTACAGTGGTCATTTTGAGACTAGAAGGTTCAAATATTCACAAAATACCTTCTCATTTGTTTAAATAATTGAAAATACATTTATAAGATATGCCTTGATACCTCTACTAATCGAAGGCATGTGTGAGAAAAGTAAAGGTATATAGTTCTTCTAAATGGCATAAAAATGTAGATGATTTTGTAGTATTTATGTGGCATTATGATTTCTGAAAAAGTCCAAATTCTCGGGTAGTGATGACTATTACGTTCAGTCAAGTAAAAAACTTTGGAATTATACTTGACTCCTATTTCTACTGAGGAGCAAGGATTAAAATTATCATGAGTCCAGAACGTAAAATATTGCTTAACACCTTAAATGATGACCATGAATATGAAAAAATATGTGTGTGTGCGTGTATGTGTATATGTGTGTGTGTATGTATACACATACATACATAAATATACATCATTTAAGGTGTTAAACTATATATACATATATATACACACATACACACTCACACACACATGTATATTGAATTTTTCAAGTAATGGCTTTATTATAGAAAGTTGTGTTTTTCCCAACAAATTCTTAAATAAAAGGTATGGAAATAATTTAAACAATAAGAGATATTTTTCTCTGTTAACTGGATATTTAAAATAAAATTGGTATTTAGTCCCTACCAAGATTTTTGTTGTTGTTGTTAAGGCAAATAGAAATTGCATTTGTTTTCTATAGTTTCCCTTGTGTATCTGAGATGTTTTCTTAGCTATATGAATTATATGGCTCAGTAGGTATTTATAAATTGATTTACAATAGAAAATAAAAATATTAAGATACTGTTAAAATTAATACAGGGTTAATATTAACACCACCAAAATCTTTCACTTTTTCTTTTAATTGGCTATTCTCTAATATATTTTTCTCACTTAAAGAGTAGTCTCTTTAAATTTTAATTTTGGGTTTGGGATGCAGCTCAAAAGTGGTAGAGAATTTTCCTGGCATGGTTGAAACCTGCGCTTTTATTCCCAACACTGAAAAAAATAAAAAAATTTATTTTCTTTGGCCATACTTTTTCAGCTACTGTTATCAAATACAATTTTATGAACTCAGTATAGTAATCCTTTATCATTTGTGGTTAATTTTCTGCAGTTTCTGCTACCCTCAGTCAAGTTCTGAAAATATTAAGCAGAAAACTCTAGATAAGCCATAAGTTTTAAATTGTGTACTATTCTGAGAAACATAGTAAAATCTCATACTATTGTACCTGATCCTTCATTGAATTTGGTCATCCCTTTATCCTGTGTATCCACACTGTATATATTACCCTCCTCTTAGTTATATGCAATCTTGTGAATCAGGGTAGCATTGTTTTTCCTGTGTTTAATTAATCCTTATATTACTTTAGGATGGCTTCCAAGTACAAAAGTACTGATATTGGCAATTTGGATATGCCAAATAGAAGAACTAAAGTGTTTACTTTATATGAAAAAGTGAAAGAATAATCAGATATTTGGAGAGAAGCAAAGAGAAATAGAGACACTATATTCACATAACATATTATAACATATTATTATAACTGTTCTGCTTTATTATTAGTTATTCTTTTGTCTCATTGTTATACTATTTAAGATTTTAATATAATATTGTGAATATAGAAAAACATGGCATGCTTAGGGTTCAGTACTAAGTACTATCTGTAGTTTTAGGCATTCACTGGGAGTTATGGAATGTTTCCTTCATGGATAAGGGATCTACTATATTAGCAATTTCTTTTCTCCCTAACAAATAAACTATGCAGATGCTTCCT
The DNA here is from genome assembly GCF_048772815.1 of Callospermophilus lateralis. Classification (NCBI taxonomy): domain Eukaryota; kingdom Metazoa; phylum Chordata; class Mammalia; order Rodentia; family Sciuridae; genus Callospermophilus; species Callospermophilus lateralis. Next base: position 171,821,692 of record NC_135306.1, on the reverse strand, counting down.
TGGCCAACAGGCATATTTTAATTTTCTATTTTTGTGAAGAAATTCTGCTCTGATGAAATACTTTAAATTTTCTAGTGTTTCTAACTTCTGCTTCCTGGTGAGTTGGGAATATTTGTTGAGTGAATTATTTGGTAATACTAATGTAAATTTTATTATTTTAGCACATCTATACTGTCATTATATAACAGACTCAAATGTCAATAACAAACCACGCTGGAGACTACTGTGTCTTACATACTAGTCATTCAAATTCTACTTTTTTTCTTAGGATTTTTGTTTTGTCATGATTGGTATGGAACATTAAAATGATATAAGATAAACTAAAACAAAATAAAAGCTAAAAATGCTGTGGCAAGACAGTACCGGAAAAATTGTCAAGTTATTACAGCAACAATTTGATTTGTAATACACTAACTGAAATGCAAAGCAACATGTATTGCTTTTGTTCTAACAACTTTACTATTACAGAGCATAAGCACCTGGACAGGAGTGAGCATAGCATTTTCCAAAACAACTTTATTTATACAAACTGAAATTGAATTTCACATCAGCTTTATGTGTCATAAAATATTATATTTCTTTTGATATTTTCACTATTCAAGTATGTCAAAACTATCCTTAACTTATGGCCATAACTAAACTAGGCTGTGAGCTTAGTCCTGCAGGTGAGACTTGGGCAGCTCTTGAATTAAACTAAAGATTTGTGCCCAAGTAACTAAGACAAATTCAGATATGAAAGTGCTTTAGCTTTTTCAATTTTATAAAAAATAGCAGAACAAATTCCAGTATTCTGAGGAACCAGAATACTGTTAAATACCCTGTTAAATCTTCATCCCGAAAGATTTAACAGGGATGAGAAGTCTGAAGCAATTCTGGTCTTCAACCCATAGTATGTAACCTTTTTCTCCTGCTCACTGTAATGGCTTTAAGGTTTTCCCCTTATCCCCCATGCCACAAATATTCATGATGACACGTATGCCTTGATATGATTGTTTTTCTTATTATTTTGTGAGTTTAGGATTTTTTTGACTGATTCATTTATAAAACACATATTTTCTTTTGTTTTTTACAACTTTGTCCTGCAAAATAGTTTGTATTTTACCCTTTACACCCTCTAGGGGCTTTGATGGATTTATGATACTTCAACTATATCATTAGTGTAAACCAATGAGCAATAAAGAAATACATAAGTTGGATGAGTTCTTAGAAGTCAAAAGACTAGGAATGGAACCACCATATGACCCAGCAATACCACTCCTTGGTATTTATCCTGAAGAACTAAAGTCATTGGGGCTGGGGTTATGGCTCAGCATTACAGCACTCACCTCACATGTAAGACACCCTGGGTTCGATCCTCAGCACCACATATAAACAAACAAACAAACAAATAAATAAAGTTATTTAAAAAAAGAATTAAAGTCATCATAGTACAATGATAATGCATGTCCATGTTTACAGCAGCACAAATCACAATAGCCAAACAATCAGACCAGATTATGTGTCTATCAACAGATGAAGGGTAAAAAAAAATACGGTATATATACATAATGGAATTTCTTTCAACCATAAAGAAAAATGAAATTATGTAAACTTTCTTTTTAACATCTGCTCACTCCTTTTAAGCTCCTTCAAGTGGTTTCTCAGACACTTAAAGCACAATTGCTATAGAACACAATCTACATTAGCTGAACTGTAGTAATTATAAAACCAAACTTAACTCCTAGAACATCTACCATCTGATTGATTCATTTGTGCTGATTAATAATGAATATCTTTTAAGTATTTGAAGTTAGATATGTTCTCCATTTTATGTGCCAGTACAACTTAAATATTCACCATTTTTAAAATTATTTCATTGCTTTCATAATTCATGGATTCTAGGACCTCACTATCCTTCAACCAAACTCCTGACTGGCAATTAGTATTTTCTGGCAAGTGTCAGTAACAGTCCTGTAGGAGAAAACAGATCTTCATACCGAAGTACAGGACATTCTCTACTTTGCTTTAGACATCATAAAAAGATGCTCAAGTAATATTAGATTTTATATCACTTCACTGTAGGCTCATTTTGAAAATTACTCTCTTTGATAATAGGTATATACACCTAACATCTGCCTAAAAGCTCTGACAAAGTGGTATGCTCTCTACCTTATAAATTAGAAAACTTATAATCAAGGATTTTAAACACTTTGGCAGTTGCCACCACTTTTGAGATCCAAGATTTGAAATGAGCAGTCAGTCAAGTCATATATGAAGTAACTTTTCCAAGATCCTAAATGAAAAACTGCAAGGTTTTCTTCTGCATACATCTTTATAGGCATGAGAATTGGTATCAGTATTTCAAAGATGGATAACTAAATTCCATGACCTTAAAATATGACTTTTTTCTCTTTAATTACAGTTCCATGTTGAATGAAGAGTTTAATTACAAACAGGATAGAAAATACTGCTCATGTTTAATTCACAAGTTTTAGGCATGAGTTATCTCACATTTTCAAATATTGCCTGATAATAGCATAATTTATTCTCATTAAGCAGGACAGTACTTTTCATCCTTCTCAAATCTCAGAAGGAAAGGGATTCAAAGTCTTTAAATGATACAAAGGGTTCTTGCACTTTAAAATCAATATAAATCAATTAGGTACATGGTTATATTTTTTCCTTGATAAAAGAATTAGTTTTAAAGAGTCTAGTAGTAAAAGATTGAATTACATTTGAAAGGCAGTAGATAATTGTTTTACATTAAAATTATTTTTAAATGAATCATCCCTAAATTAGAACACTTCCTCCAGATTCCTCCCCTGACGCTACATCTCCAAAGGCATAAGGAATACCCATAGAAATTACTTCAAATTAAAGTAGATTACTCTGCTTTTTAAATCTATGCAAATTTTAGTTCTGATCTATAAAACCATCATTAATCTCAAGGTAGCAGTATGCAATTGATTCATAATCTGTCAGAGGCCCACTGTATCTGATATCTTTAGCTACAAAATTAACTTGCACAGCATTTCATTACCACCAACCCTCCATACTGGGGATGAAACCCAGGGGTGCTCTACCACTAAGACACATTTGCAACGTTTTTTTTACTTTTTGAGACAGCATCTCACACTAAGTAGCTAAGTGGCTTCAAACTTGCATCTGCCTGCCTCAGCCTCCTGAGCAGCTTTCATGGTGGGTGTGTACCACCATGCCCAGCTCTATTTTGTTTTTTAATCTACATGTTGGATCCCAAACGCACCATGTGTGATGTTCAGAGATTAGTGTCCTTATGGAGCAGTCAGTCTTTTCAGTGAATAACCTAAGCTTTCATACTCATGTATATGACCTCAACTGGTCATCTGGACATGGTTGCATAATTCAGTAAATGAATATGCCTGGAAAAGTCACAAATAATTTAAAATTATGGAGCATGGTGTTTTACCTTAATGGCAAATAACTTGATTTTGCTCTTTGTTGGCCTTACTTGACTGTTGCTGAATTTCTGATCATGTTGCTCTTCTCTCTCAACAAGACCTTTGGTTATTGTGGCTTTGTTTCTATAGTTCCCTTCTGTGCTAAGATTCTGTACACCACATAAGGAAAATAATGTGCTAGTTAGATTTATTGGATTAGCAATTTCAACTTCATAGCTGATTATTCTTTAAAACCCCTTTGGTCATAGTCAAACTCTCCTTATTTCATGAGCAGTGTTCATGTGCAGCTGTACAGCAAGGGTAAGGTGAACATATAATTTATCTTCCAAACCAGAATCATTTGGAGAGTAACAGGGTATTCTATTTGTAATCACAGTAGTACAATAAATGTAAACTGAAAGCAGATATGTATGATAAGGAAAAGAAGACAGATGTTGGGTTCAGACATGAATCTGTATCCTAATTATGCCTTGCTGTGTGACCTCATGCAAGTCACTTGAAATTTCTCAGTCTCAAATTCTTTATCAAAAGTATAGTAATAACCAACCAGGCATATAACATATGGGAATTAAATTGGGGAAAAATACTTCAAATAACTTCTAAACAAAATGGGGGAGGGTAGTTATTAAATGTAGTTGTCTTAATTATTGCTATCACTTGTACCATGAGAACTTAGAACATTGTTGAACATGGAAAGTTTTAAGTTACTACATGTTGAATAATTTTTTTAAAAAAATAAGTTAATGAATAAATATATCAAACTGAATTATTATTGAAGTAAATGAAGTCACAACTATCTTTTATGATAGCCATGTAATTCATAGAAAAGCTGAATCATGTATAGATTGTACTAGGGAACAATCAAGACAGATTTGAAGGAACTACAAAGTAAATTCAAACTAATATTAATCAGCAGAAAATTAACACAACTTCAATATTAAGCGAATCTTAAACTTTAGAACAATTTTAATTATTCACTTAAGTATATATAATATTTTTAATTTGATATCAAATATTTTGTCTTTATCTCACAACTCAGGAAAAGCAAAGTTGTTACTTTAATAAATAAACATATAAAATAATTATCTTAAAGAAATTGTTTATTTACACTGGGTGCCTAGGGCACAGTGGGTCTAGGCGATTCAGCAGATCAACTACTTATTAAGGAATTGTGTGACCCAAGATACCTTACCCTACAGCTCCAAGTCTCCAAATGGGATGTCTTCTGTGATCTCTGTGATAGGGAGGAGACAGCCCAAAGAACTCACCCCAGCAAATAGATGCTTCAGCAGGGAAATGCTCCGCACTACTTCTCACAGTCCACAATCAACCATAGGATCTCAGCTAGCTACACATGAGAAGTACCTATATTTCAAACCTCCATAGGGGCAGATTGTCAGCCTGTGGGAAGATCAGGAGCTGCTATCACATGTGTGCTGCCATCAGTGTTGATGAAAGCTATGAAAAGATCATTTATCTTAATCCCAGCCTTATACCAAGATATTTTGGCTGCTTGTTTTGTGAGTTTTTTTTTTTTTCTTCATTTCAGTGCACATGGAATGACACTTGTAATTATATAGTGGTTGTGCTTCATGTTATTTCATCTGATATTACACCATAATATACCTGGGAATGAGTCCATATTCCTGCATTCTTCAGATGTATTATCCTACATTCTAATAGTTGCATAGTATTTCATCATGTTAAAGTACTGCCATTTATTAAATCTAAATATTTAAATTGTTTTTAATTTCAAGCTATTTTATTTTTGGAAAAATATTTGAAATAGTTAAGAAAGACAGAAAATAATCTAAACTATGTGACTATGGAGAGGAGTTAGAAAATATAAAGCACAGAGTTAAACCAGTAGGGAGGTATGTCAATACTTTAAGCAAACAGCAGTGAGATACTGGATTTCAATGATACTGAAGTACAGGATTCCCTGAAGTAGTCAACTTGATGGAACTTATCAAAGTTTTACATATGGGGAGTGAAAAACAGAAATAAGTTAAAGACAGTTTGGAAATGCTTAGTTTTCATGTCCAGAGTAGCAACAATCCTGTAATTCAGAATTCAGAAGAAAGAACCAGCTGATATTTGACTGTGAACACACTGAGGTTGGTTCTTATATTGTTGCCAGATTTTTATTTTATCTTTTGTATGTTGTGGTCACTCATATTCAGTCTTTTCAGTCTTCTTCCAGACACACATTCCTTCCCCAGTCCTAATGCTTAGTTTCTAGTAAGGCCTTTACTATTCATATCTCTAAATCAAAGTGCTGTTTGACATAATTAGCACTTTCCACCCTCTTGCTTCAGGAATGGAGGCCAATTAAAGTCTACAAAAAAGCAGATTCACTTCTCTCTTTGGATCTTAAACTCGGAGAAAGTAGGTCCCAGGGCCTCTGGATCCAGCCATGCAAGTCACCATTCCATAGTTTCACAAATTACACATTATGTTTTTACTTACTGCTAAAGATATAGATTCAGAGATTTGGCTCACACACATACACACAAAACACATGTATTAGTTCGTTTGAGTTGCTGTAACAAATTTACAATAACAGGTGACTTAAAGAATAGAAATATGTTTTCTCTTACTTCTGAAGGATAGAAATCAAAGATTAGGATGCAGTGTGGCTGGATTCTAGTGAAGACCTTTTCTGTATTGCAGACAGCTAATATCAAGGTGTGTTCTCACATGTTGGAGGAAAGAGGGACCTCTGTTTTCTTTCTTTCTTTATAAGGGCATAGTCCAATTGGAGGAAAGCCTTGACCCTAATGAACTAATTTAACTTTAATTCCCTCTTGAAGATCCATCTCCAAATATCGTCACATTGGAAGTTAGGGCTTCAAATTTTGGGTGTACACAATTCAATCTTTAATTACAGGTGAACAGTATTCACACGAATCATGTAGTAAACTATGATAGTCTCCTCATAAATATTTCCTTTGCCCTGAATTGTTTTATTTCCTAGTTTATTTTTCTGTGTAATAAGTATAATTTGGCTTCAAACACTTTTCCAAGGTTTAAATCACCACTAAAGACATTTAAGTATGGCAATTATTTTACCCACCCCACCACCCTAAGCCATCTGGATGTGGATGATCCCTGGTTTTAAGATGTGACCTAGCAGAGACAGTTTGAGGCCAAAAGTCCTCCAGGCCTGGGTCACACACACCTCCCCTCTCCATTCTCAGGCTGCGTATTTGTTCATTATTTTGGGGGGTGTTGGTGACCCTATTTCCATATGTTCATATCTTCATCTTATTTTTCATATCCAGTCTCACTTTAGTGAAACTTTCCAGAAAGTGGGAGCAGGGCAGGCACATGATCTGTGACACATTGCATGTGGTTTTTAAATAATACTTGTTTTACTACCATACTTCCTTGATGGTTTCTTCACATATAAGTTTCTAGTTTGGAAATTACAATCCATCTGAAAGGCATAATTTTGAAGACATAGCACTACTGGTATTTTTTTCTTGTTTGTTTTTGTTTCCATTATTTTAGGTGAGAAGTTTGAAGACACTTTACTCTGTTGCTTGTCCAAATTTATGTGTATTTCAAAATATTTAAGTTCTTTTATTGGTTTTCAGATTCTGAAAATTTTGTGGTGTTTTGTTCAGTGAATCCTTTTAATTTGAAAATGCACAATATTCACTTCTGAAAGATTTCTCTGCTTGTTCTTTGAAGATATTTACTAAAATTTTTTGGAGCATCAGCTATTCTCTTTTTCAGTGCTTTTTGCTGTGTATGTGTGTCTTGTTTTATATATGTATATTTTGTCAAAGGATTTTTTCCAGATGTCTAATATGCATCTAATTGTTACATAACCATTTCAAGGGTTGGGAACAAAATAGAGTGAGAAGCTTTGTGCTTGGATCAGCCTGTTTTTTTTTTGTTGTTGTTGTGCCTTGCATCTTTTTGTTCAGAGTTTTTAGGTTTAACTCAACTATTTCCACAATATGAACCTTTAGAACTTTTGTTGACATGGAAGCAGTTGTCTGGCTGCACAGATGAAAGAGGAGTTCTGAGGCTAAAATCCGCTTTATGCTAGATCTCCTTGTTTTTGTCCCTTCCTCTTCTTGTCTCCCTGCCCCCAGGTGAGCTTGATGCCACATATTTCTGACCTCTTGGAGAATCTATGGAATCAATTTGTTTGGTTCTCAGTTACTCCACTTGCAGACTGATGCTCATTTTTCTCAAGTCTGTTATATCTCTAAGTACCATTCTCTTTTTTAGCTTCCAATGTGTTGCTTCTATTTATCCTTCCTCTTTATTCCCATTCTCTATAGGTTTAAGTCTCTTCAAATTACTTTTCCAGGCCTAGACCACACACATTATAGGTTTAAGTCTCTTGTAGGTTTAACTCTCTTAAATTGCTTTTCTCCCATGTTAGTGGGTTTATTGAAAGGAACAAAGGGCCCGTATGTGTTAATTCACCATTTTTATAGAGGTGGATTCCAGTGGCTGATCTTTTCACTAGGAAAACTCATCTTTCCCATAGTGAAAAATCAAAACGCTTAAAATCTTAAATTGTCAGTTATGTAGCCTCTTATCTAATTATAATAGCTAATTTTAACTGAATCCAATATTGTAAGAACTATAATATTTCTACTAAAACTGTGAGTACATGTATCCACTTAGAGACTCTGGCGATTTAGCCAATATAGGGGGAAAATGAAAACAGCAAAGTCACTAATATAGAGTTACTCTTAGAGAGACAATAACATTAATTTCATTCCCATAGATCAAAAGCAAACATCCTTTTTAAGTATTGTTTATTTCAAAGAAGTCATTTTTCAAAGAAGTAGAAAATAAAAGGAAGGCAGGCATGACATTCATTTTCCATATTTTAATTAGTTCAGTGGAGACCTAAGGTTCTGAAAATCACTTAGTCACACCCTTCAAGTCAAAAATTGGTTTGCATGTTAACATTTTACTGGGCTGCAATAATACCAAAGTAATAAACACTCAGCTCAATAATATTTATTCTTTAAAATCTGGAAAGAAATTATTCATTCAATAAGAACATCAGAGGTAGAAGTAATTTAATCTTTTGGACCCAGATGCATAGAATTACATTAATAGTTGTTTTTGGTTTTTGCATGACATGTTTTATTCTAATCAATGGACACAACTTGGGACTAGATCATTATCAATTTTTTAAAATCTATCTAGAATTTTGCCACTCATCTTCCTGCCTTCCCCACAAAACAGCATGGTTTATAGTTTTCTTACACATATATTTAATATGAAATAAATTTTCTTTGTTTTTCCTGGTTTTATATTTTACCATACAGTATTGTAGTGCTTGCACTACCCTGGAATTTGAAATTTTCATTCAACGTTGTGTCACCAAGATTCATTCACAGTTCTTCTAGTATCGTAAATCATGAATTTCCCTCATTTACAATATTCCATAATATAGTTCTAACAAAATGTACTTATCTCTTCTCCCGCCTGTGAGAATTTGGTTTTGGATCCCAGCTGGTCTAACACCATGTTGCTCTAATCCTGGCTCCCATTTTTGTGGATTTGTGTCTCTGCTACCCAGTCCCAATCTAAAGCATCCCTACTCCCAGCCACTGAGCACTTCTCCCCTAACTCTTGGTCACCTAAACTGACTCCTGAGTGCCCTAGTTCAGATTGATTATGCTCTTTGTTTCTCTGGGAAAAAAGTGCAGGTGAGATATCAAGAGATCTCTCCTGCTTTTTGGTTATTACCAATATCACAAAGGGCATGTCAGATCAAGGGTTAGTCAGGGTGCAACAACCAGGAATTTCAGTGATTCTACTTACCCCTGATATACAGGTCCAAGTGGCAATTTCATTCGGTGAATTACAGGGAAGTGAAAATGAGCATAGCAGTGACTACAACAGTTATGGCATATTGCTAACTGTACATAACCTGTGAAAGAGACCATGTGTTCCCTGGAAAAATACAGAATATCGCCTTGATATTTCCCCTACTTAACATTTATCACTACTAGATGAAGCATTTCACTGTTTATTACACAGAAGCAGCAACACATACAAAATGCTATTTTCGCAGTACATGGTCTGGATACTGACTACTAAAGGTTCTCACAATCTTTTTCATAACTTCATGAACTCAAAACTATTTTCAACATGTTACTTGACTTTTCTTCCTCTCATCCTCTCCCAAGAATACAGTGACATTTATCAGAGGGCACATAATGTATATTTTTTTCAAAAGAAGCGAGAATAACTTATTAACTTAGATATTAAAATTATTTTTGAAATTGTATAACACTGTCACTCTCCTAACTTTTCTTGTTTTGTAAAATTTGATAATTTTGATTCTTTATTAAGATAAATCACTAGTTAAATGTTTCAATATTTGTAGTTCAATTTATAAGTAGTAAATATTTATAAAAATAGTCCATATAAATAAATGTTCAATCTATTGAGTTTCAACCCTTTTAAGAATATAAAACAGTGTTTAAAAGCAAAGTACGTGAGCACTGATAGTATAGAAAGTTCTTTTAAAAAAATTTTTAACTATTTTGGATGTTAGATACTCTATATCCATAAAAATTTCATGTCCTTTCTACTTGAACAAATGCAGACATATAAATACACAGATTTGTACATAATTTATGGTTGATTGGGGTGATTCTAAAATCTTTTCATAGAGACTTTAGGTGTAGAAATTCCAAATATCATCATTTGATCAGAGACACTGCCTTGCTCAGGGCTAGACAATTTTTAGCAATAACCCAAGGTTTGACTAGGATCAAGTCTTCCATGTGGGAATCAACCAACCCATCCTGGAACATTATCACTAATCACCTCTTTATCTAACTTTCACACATTGAATTAACATTTTCCCTGCATTTAATGATTTCAGGATCCAGAGGCAGGCCATTGTAGATCACCCTGTAACCCAAAGACCACAAGAATAATTAAACCTGTCAGTTCTAAACTCTGCACTCTGTCCAGCTTTGCCTTTCCTACAGGATCCCCCATAAACACTCTGGCCTGAGATTATTCCCCTCACTTCTGCTTCAGCCTACTAACTAGAACTTAATGCTTTCTCTGTAACTCTGTGATGTGGCATGTCCCCATCTTTTGGGAAATGAATGCAATGAACTCTTTTCAGGATGATACTGGTCTTTCCATCAACACACTCATAGCACTGGGTGGATAGGTTGTTAACTATACCATCTAGAGTCATCATTATGTAGATCAGAAGAATATTATCCAAAGATATATACCCAGGAAGAGCTGTGTTTCTGCTAAAAATTTTGTTGGTTTGTATGTTATAGACACTTAATTTTAGAAATTACAAATTCGTTTGTTTTCCTGTATGGTAAGAATCAAAGTCAAATTCATGGATTTACTTCAGGAGTGTGGTTGTCAAGTTTTATCTATGAAGAGTCAGACAATAAGTGTTTCAAACCTTGCATCTATACAGCATCTACTTCCATGACTCAACTCCCCCTGTAGAGTGAAAATAGTCACAGTGTGTGAATGAGAGAGTATGGTGTGCTCCAGTACAATTTTATTCAAGAAAATAGGTTGTTGGCTGTACTTGGCTAGCAGGATGAAGTTTACTGATACCTCTTGTAGATATTAAACTTTGCTTTATAATAACTTATGCACATACATACCTTACCCATTCACACATATGTGCACTTGAAACTTTTTATTGTGTTTATTGAATTGATCAAAACATGTAATTTCTGGTTTACTCCTCACCTGCCTTTGTCTTATTTGTATGACTTTATACCTCCAACATCGTGTCTATCTACCTATATTCATGTATCTTTTACAAGTTATGAAATGCATTAAAATATGGTATGTTTAAATATTCTTTAAGTTAGAGGCAACAGAAATTATCTTATACTGTTCTTTACAAAAGGAATATGAGGCTGGTAAACCTAATAAATAAATAACCAAGGCTTTAAAAACGCAGGATGACTTCTAAAATCTCAGCTTCATTAATGTGTTGAGTCCCAAAGACTTTCAGGTTTTTGTAAATTAAAATTTTATAGTTTTTGTCATAAAAGTGTGACATATACATCTTAGGTCAGAGCCTTCCTCTGAACTAATCAAATACAACCAGGCAGCATCATGCATAGTGCATCCAGCATCTAGCACTTCCAGCCCCCTCCAAGGAGTCATGGTAATGGGTCGGAAGGACAAAGACTACAAGTTGTATTGTCATCATACGAGATCAAGCTACACATTCATTTTACAATTTTAAAAAATAACATACCCAGATTACACATTGGCCTATTTAGTCTATGACTGAATACCTTCATTAGAAAACAACAAGTTTATCTTTCAATTGTACAAAAATAAGATGGTATATTATACCTTGAAAACTTTAAAACATATATATTCTTGGACCATGACCCCAGATTACTACTCACATTTATTAACATAAAATGTTGATACCATTGTGGTAGACATTGTAGTGATCTTCAGTCTTTTCTTTCTTTTCTTTATCCTGGAAACAGAATATTATCTTTCTTGACTCAATTAACAAGACAGGTCCAAATAACTGGATCCTATGAAAGGACACCACTTCAATACATGTAGCTTTAGGGTGAAACAGATTAAAAGTATTAGTTTCCAAATGTCTAAAACAGTTCATGAATTTGTCAGTTATCTCCTAAGTATACTCGTACTTGGCTTAGACAAAATGGTTGCTTTGTAAAAAAAAAAAAATGAGCACTGGACTTGAAGTGGTAATAAAACAATCTCTTCATTAAATAGTTCCTCTTTGGGAAAAAAGTAATACCATGATGATACTTTGTCAAATATTCATTGATAATTCAGTTAATAGTCTCTCATACTCTTTACCTGGTTTGCCTAAGATAATTTCAAATGCTATTATTTCTTTATACATACATATACTTTTTTACTCATATTGAACTTTTTGTCTTTAACTGAGCTATTTATCAGAAATAAAGCTGCAAAAACCGGTATTTGTTTAGGGGTATATTAACCTGAATTCTAGGTTCTAGGTCTTATGGGGTTATCAAGTTTGCTGCGGTCCTTCATGTTGCAGGATCAGAAATGCTGGGAAAGAGGACTCAGGTAGGAAAAATGATAGAGAAAATATTATGTGCATTACAAATTTGGTTGCTGCTTAAAATGAGCAAGGCAATTGCTAGTTTGTTTTGTTTTTGAGAGATCCTATAAACTGCTTTGTTTTAGGATCATCCATCCAGGGAAAGAAAGGGATAATTTATCAATCACTTTTTATCTCCCATTACTCAAAGGTTTACTGCTTACCTGAGTTCAAGCAAGCTTTACACTGTCTAATGATTCCATATGAAAAATAAATCTCCGATACAGGAGGCAAGGGGCACAGAGTGCAGGCAATGTGCACAAGGAATCAGTCACTAAGGTGTCTGAGACAAAACAAATAGACAAGGACCCCAAATGTACATGCAACGGATGAGGTCAAAGCTGGCACATGAGAAGAAACTACCACAACACCCACCTCTATCTACCAATTGAATTTGATTTCTTTCCCTCTCTCCCAGGCTCTTCCTCTTTCCCCACCAAGTCTTCATAGACAAATGGGTTTTCATGGACATGATGTAACATAATATAGATATAATATACATTATACTATTAACTATGTGCATTGTTTTTAATGTTTAAATCACAGTGTTTTTCAGCTCAGACGGCTTCAAGCAGTTTATCTTGTCATTTTTTTTTAACACCACCTCACAAATGTTTGGAGTTTTCTTTCAACAAAATATACCCCTGGTATCTTTATTCCATTCCTTTCTGCCTCACACTTGGAACTAGATTTTTTTTTTCTAATGAACTTCAGTTTATTTATTTATTTATTTATTTATTTATTCATTTTTTATGCACATGGGCACCAGGGAATCAGTCCATGGGTTAGACAATTTACAGGTCATTTTTTTTTTTTTTTTGAGGGTTACAGGTGAGAGATATTTAGGAGACAGGTTTTAAAATAATTCATGTTGATATATCCAGCTCAATGTTAACATGGCAGTGTGCTTACTTATAATCTTTGAGTAACTGTTTGTCTTCTCCAGCATTGAAAATCTTGATGCAAAATAAATGATATGGTCATTGACTTTTCTCATCATGTCTTATGATAACATTAGTAATATCATTGTTATTAATTAAATTAGGGAATGAAATGGAATAGTCATTTTTATATTTTTATGCATATAATACCTTTTCCTAAGACTGTAGACAGGTTTATGCTGTGATGACCCATTTGTTTCCTTTTGTTTTCAATTGCAGGGCATTGTCTGTTTGTTTTGAAATAGTAATGAGCTTATAGGATCTGTGAAAATGATATAGGCACCCAGAGAGTGTTTTGACTCATTTTATTTCTGCCCTCAGCACTTCTGGTCTCCACTTCCATTTCTTATTAGTAAAAGTCCCTCAGGACCAGTTATCTCACCTCAGCAGGTGAGGGGAGAGTTAGAGGTCAAAACTATGAGCACAGGAAAGGCACTTCAGGGAAGCTGCCTGGGTTTCTCAGCTCACGGGCGCCCTCTTCTGTCATGTCTCAAGCAGTCTATTCAGGAAAGACTCCTGCTCTGTAGGTCAAACTTCCAAATCTTTTACATGAGCTTTCCCAGGCATCCTGTCAATTCTGGCACTTCCCATAGCTCTTTCTTACCACACAGTGCGGGGCTCTCTACTCTTGGAAGGAATTGTATTTGCTGGGCTTTGGGGGCTTCTTCACTGTTCCTGCTGTTGCTGTGATTCTCCCAATTCTGACCAAAGCAGTCATTCTGATGTCTCACTGGCATGGCACACAGTAACACCTTCTGTCCTAACTGTGTGGTCCCCATCAGATCTACTCCCTCCCTCCACATGTACAATAGGGAAAGGATGATTTTGTGGATTTTGTCTGCCTAAAGGTGTGGATTGTTTTACTTTTTTTTTTTTTTTTTTTTTGGTATACATCTTATAAAATTGCTTAAATTGTTTTTTTTGTTTGTTTGTTTTGTTTTGTTTTGTTTTTATTTTAAAGGATTTCCAAAGACAAAATGTGCTGGAAATGGGTTAAAGGCTGCCATTATGTTCCTGTAGGAACCCAAAACTTAGGAGGGCTTCTCAAGGCATTTGCAATTAGAGTTCTCTTCTATTCCTTCCATGCAAACTGTGTGGAAAGAATGAAGAAACCAGCTGACAGAGGCCTGGAGGATCACAAGTGGAGAAAAATTACACACACTGCTGTGGCAGAATCCCGCTGAGAAGTCGAGAACACTGCTTTTGTTCAAGTATTTTCTCCAGAGGGACACAACTAAAGCAAAGTACTCCCAACTCTAGTGCAAAGTATGGCAAATATGCAAAGTAGGGGGGAAATGTCTGGCACCAAACTGATTTCAGAGTTCAATGGATATTTCTAACATGCTTTAAACTCAGACCTCAATTCAGTGCTCTAAATGAACCCCCATGGATCTCAGAAAACTTTCTCATCTTTTTAAAGAGCATGTACATATCAAGGTCCTCACTTCATATGGAAATCCAAGTGAGATTAAAATGATTCTGTCACAATTTAAGAAAAAAAAAAGAACAATATTCTTCACATACATTTTTTAAGGTGCTTGTTTCTGGCCTTGGTTTCTTGAATTATTAAAATGTAGAAATGGTTTAGTTCTAGATCTGAAAAGTAGAATACAAAAACTGATATATGTAGCAAGTCAGAGGAATTACTGCAGTACATTTTTGTTTGTATGTTTGTTTTGCTCATTTATTGTTTTTGCTTCAACTCTTAAGGTGGTTATATCTGAAAATTTGTTAAAAGAAGAAGACAGAGGTAATTTCTCCAGAAATAATATCAAAGACAAGTTTAAAACCAATATTCTTAAAGCAACTGGAGACTCTCTTGTTAATCTGGATCTTCTGAGAAGCAGACATCAAGACATAATCGTATGGGCAAAAGGTTTACTAAATACACTGGCTGTGAAGGTAAAGAGGAAGCCAGCCACAGGAAGCAATGGATGCATATTTGACCCATGTGGTAGAGGGAGAGAGGAAGTTTGCATGGGAGCATCTTACCCTGCAGTACAGTTTCTAGAAATTTCATGAAGGATGTCACAGAGTTCCTCTGTCAAAATCACCCTCCAGAAACAATGCTGCTACAGTTTCCTGCTGTGTTCCATCACTGACTGTGAGCAGCCTGTTGGAAGTGTGATCTTGGCATGAACTGGGTGTTGGTGAATTCACAGCACAGCCGCTGGGGCCCTAAGTCAATCACTGTCCCAGCAGTTAGAGCCCTCATTTTCATGCCTGCTACTCACCTAAAGTAAAGAAAGTACCCTACACTATCTACCTCTAAGATTACAGCATATCATTTGTCTTTTATGCAAAACTCTAAAATTAGATGCAAAATTCACCTATGTAGAAGATTGTCAGGGACAGCAACTGACTTATGGGTCTTAAACTATCCTGAGACAAAGGCGATACCTCTCTTGAGAATTCTCAGTGTGATGGTGTCAATTTGAGACTGCCCAGTTTCTATGGTGATACCTTCTTCAGTAGGAGGTTCTGTGCCAGCCACAGAGCTAGTCAGTTTTTGGCCTTGAAGTTCAGATGTCAGCTGGTCAGAGGTAGAAAGTTATGGGTACAAGCTGATAATTATAATCAGGTACTCATACTCATGACCTTGGTTCTGTTTGCTTTGAAGAAATTTTCTGACAATAAATCCTTTTGATGTTTATACCTAAATAATAAATGTGCTGAGTTTGTTATGTGTCACTATCTCCCTATCAGGATTACAGTCAACCACCAAGACCCAGCTTTTTCTCTGTGTGTCTGTCTTTTCTCCATCCCCTTACTGCACAGTCTAGGGACCAAAATTAATGGCACTGCAGAACGTGGCAGAAGATGCCATATCTACAACAACAATAAGAACCACTCCATTCTTTGGCCCATTAAAATATGCCTATGGTCTAAAAAGTGAGCTACATTGAAATCTTCAATGAAAAGAAAAGTTGGCTATAAAGATTGTTAGTTTTATGAAACAAAAAGGAATGTGAATGTTTTGGATGTAGACATATTGCTTATTAAAATATAATTGTTGCCCTAACTATATGAGAAGAAGGAAGGATTCCAGAATATTTGACTTATTTCCAATTCTGATCTCATTTACTTGTGCTTTTAACAAATTTATTAACTAATGATTAATACATAGGGCAAGGGATCCAGGAATCAAAATTCTCATATTAGGGAACTTATACCATTTTGCTGTTTCCCAGTGTTATGGCCTGGATCTGGAATGTCCCTCAGAGTTTCATCCATTGAAGTCTTGTTCCTCAGTGCAGTAATATTCAGAGGTAAAGCTTTCGGGAAGTTACTGTATTATGAGTGTTTTGACCTCGTCAATTGATTAAACCATTGATGAACTCACAGTGGAATACACTATTGGAAAACGGTGGGAACTATATAAGGTGGGACTTAGTTGGATGGATGGGTCCTTGAGGGTATAATGTTGGGGACTGTGTTGTGTTTCTGGCTCCTTCCTTTCTCTCTCCCTGCCTACTGGTTGCCATAAAGTGAGCGGCTTTGCTTTGCCATGCCGTCAGCCATAACATAACATAACATCACTGCAAGACCAGAAACAATGGAGCAAGCAAACCATGGAAAATATGAACTGTGAGCCAAAATACGTGCTTCCTTCGTTAAGTTGCTTTTCTCAGGTATTTTTTCATAGAGTCAGGAAGCAGAGGGGCATGCCCAACCTAGGTGAATTGTTTCTTCTAGTGTCTTCTTCCACCCCCTCAGTGTTCTAAGTCCTGAACTCCAATTACACTCCACCAATCCAATCCCTGATGATTCACCTTCCTTCCATCTTATATTGCATACTACTGTGACTTGTGGTTTCTCACAATAGTGTTTTCTGATCATACAATGATTTTCCAGGTGGTCCACAGGGACCTGGTCATGTTGTCCCATGCTGGCATTTCCAGGACTTAATCCTTTTAGTACACATATAGATACTGTCACTCCTATCAGCAGTCTTCTATTTATAACAGTCCATTTGAGATTTTACTGACTGAGTTTCATCATTATGGAATAATTTGGGCTCCTTTCAAACAAGATAAAGGAAGCATGCTGGGTAATGGAAAAGGAAGATGTGTCATCTCCTCGTTTTCTAAAAATGAAAAAGTAAGAATAAGATGAAAATTTTTCTTAAAAAAATTTATTAGAACTCGTCTCTAAAAGTGTCATTGGAAGAAATATCTTAATTTGTTTAATTTGCAATTCAGTAGGAAAAGAAGGTCATAAATGTTAACAAAAACACAGGGAGTAAGAAAGAAGAAAGTAGGAAAAAGGCTAATAAAGAATTGGAAAAAATAAATAGGATTACTAAATCAGTCAGTTGAGCAGTTCATTAGATAATAAATATTTAACCATGTTGCTATCATATCAAAATACAACATTAATAGCATAAAAAATTCCCAAGCACTAATATAAAGAGCCATGAAAAAAATCAGTAGGATGTGGCTCAAGCGGTAGCACGCTCGCCTGGCATGTGTGCGGCCCGGATTCAATCCTCAGCACCACATACAAAGATGTTGTGTCCGCCGAAAACTAAAAAATAAATATTAAAATTCTCTCTCTCTCTCTCTTAAAAAAAAAAACAATCAGTAGGTTGATAAAGTTAAGAATGGGCAACTGATTTCCCTAAGGTCGTGGGGAAAACCTCAGAGAAGGTGATTTTTAAGACATAAGTGATTGAGGACTTATGGTAAAGCACCTGCCTTTATTTGTGAGGCCCTGGATTTAATCCCCAGCAACTGAAGAAAACTATTTGGGTGATTTAAAGGGTTCTGGATTGGTACATCTTAAAGAAACATCTCAATATATCAGGAGATTACTGTTTGATCACTGTAACTCTCCTGGTTGTAGAAACATTTTTGTCATGTGTATTTCTCAGAAACAAATTAGATTAAAATTTCCATGTTATTTTCTTACCATTATTTTAGTCCCCTGATGTTTCAATTTATGCTGTATCTTTGTTTCTAAATTTATCTTATTTGACCCTTATATCTGTTTCTTAATTATACTTCAGAAGTTTCATATATATTGTTATTGTGTCACTTTAAAACTTCTGATTTTTTAACTCTACTTAAAAATTTTATAACATTCATTTCTACTTTTTCTCTACTAATTTCTTTGTAAACTTAGGCTTATTTTGATTGTTGCCTAACTTAACATGTAAGCAGAGCTCACTAATTTTTAACATTTGTGTTATTAATAAGTGAACTTGAACTGGAAATATTTTTCCTATCTGTCTTAGAACACTTGCATCTTTCTGTTGAAAGTGTTCCATTGTGGTCTTAACTTCAGTATACCATGGTCAGGTTTTCCTGAGAAATTTAGGTTTAATTTTACTTTTGAAGTCATCATAATCACTCTTTGACACTGTGTCTAAATTTTCTACTTTATTTTCTTCATAAAATCTCTTCTTTTCATCAGATCACTGATTCTTCAATTCTAGGCCAACCGTATATTGTCTTCTATGTCACATGTGTGCCTCTGGCTCTCAAATACTCTAAATGTTGGAACTATGTATTGCATGCTCCATGGTTCACAGAATTTTTTCATGTCTCCTATCTCTTTCTCCATCTCTACCGGTTTCTGTACTAACTCCTTACCTAACTCTTCCAAGCCCTAGTTTGCTTTTTCTTCCAGTCTGTTTTTTTTTTTATTTTTAATTTACCCAACAGTTTTCATTTTTGAGATAACTAATTTTTTCTCGATTCCCTGTTCTTCTTTTATGACTGTAGTTTACTACCATATATCGCCCCTCCCCCAGTTAGTTTAGAATGCATAACACTTGAAAAGGTTCTAGCCATGCAAGAAATGATCAATGTTAGCTCCTATAATTAATATCATCATACTTATTTTAATTTAAAAGCATGCCTTTTAAACTAACATTTGACTGATGTTTAGGTTCTCTGTGTTTGACTTTCATCTGTCTTGGGTTTCTTGATCTGTTAGACAACTTGATTTGCGCTCATAATTGCAATTAATTCCCATTTAGAAAATCTTCTGTGTCTGTTTGTACTAAATTCTTAGAAGGAAAAAAAAGTAAAATGTGTCTTAAATCTTTGCCTAGTTTTAGAGAGAGTAGAATGTAATGAGTAGCTTGGTAGTATGTTCAGAGCTAGCCTTCTGTATTCAGTTCCTCCCCTTCCTCCCATCCACAACACCACCCTGACTCTCTTGCCTGAGATTCTGCACTTACTGCAGGACACTGGTAATGCAGCTCTTGGCTGCTCCTGCTTTGGCTACTTCACTCTTAATGTCCACTACATCCTGTATACAATAGTTTGGGTGTTATTTTCACTTTTGGCATTGGTCCTCCATTCGGAGATTGTCTTGTAACATCTCATATACTGTTCATCTTTTAGATATTTCTCACTCCTTTATAACATCTAAACCATTGTTGTGTTTACTTTCTGGCTTTAAGTGCTTATCCTTTGGTTTTATACTTTCTCTATAGTTTTATTCAATATGAAATAAGTAAAGAAAGATTATAACTTCTTCTCAAGCTGCATCTTGAAAGGGAATTTAGTATAGAAAGTTTTAAAGTTCTCAGTAATCTTTGAAAAACTATTCTGTGAAACTTAAATTATTCAGGTCACAAAATACTATAAAAAGTACTTGCCAAAGGTTGTGCCAGAACCTTATCTAACTTATTACTACACACACAGAATTTCAGTTGAAATGTTATCACATAAAATCAAACAGTATATTAAAAGCATAATATATTAATGTTATGTTAAAAACAGTACATGAAAGCATATAACTAGGTATACTGTTTTTAACTGTTATGTTAAAAACAGTACATGAAAGCATATAACCAGGAATACTGTCATAATTCTGGAGCCGTATCATCATAAACCATTGAATCAATAAATTAAAAAGTAAAAAAATAATCATATAAGCAGATAACAAAAGGGCATCAGATAGGATCAGCCATAAATTCTAATACTAATTTAGATAAAATAGCAATGGTTGAAGGAGAATAATTTAGAAACAATGTTACAAAATATAAAACATTACTTTCTTCTCACTAAATATTTTCAGGGCCTAGTTTCAGCTCTGTGTGTCTCTGCTCCATTTTGCTAAACATAGCTTCTTCATTTGTGGATCCCAACTAATGGAATATTATTTTTCTAAAACATGCTATTACTGTGGAATAAATGAATCTTGGCAAATTTATGAGATGGTTCTTTAACCTTGCATTGAATATAGCATGCAGAGTTGGATGCTTACATTCTTTTAACTAACATAACTCTTGTGACAAGCATGAAATCAAAAGAGAAATATGCACTCTTTCTACTGAGAGGTATTAGAAGTCAAATTGTCATGAGCATACAAAGTTAGAGAACATAATACTTTTGAATCCATCCCTCTTCATCATAGGGTCTTCAGTGTACAACCGATGGTTGGGCTTATTGGTATGCATGTGAGAGAACTATTATGCATATTTACTACTGTTCAAAGAAGTAGAAGTCACTGATTAAAAATAATTTGATGTACCATGGGATTCAAATTTCATTGGTATGCGTTTTCTCAATGTTCAAAGCATTCTTACAAATTCCTTAGAAATAATATATTGGAAAACACAATTTTAGAAAAAATATATCCAATAATTATAATTAATATAAAACACTATTAAGACAACACATAATATCTTGCACTTAACACTTTGCAGTTGGATCTACATATTAAGTATTTTTAAGAGCAATTAATTGCAGAATGGTTAACAATTTGAACAAAATATTATAATGTCTTTAAAGAGGTCATAAAATCTTAATGAAAAATCTCCTATTTGTTATTTCTTGACTACATATTTCTTGCCATTTGAGAGAGATAAGGAGAACATTATTTTGAATAAGTGAACAAACATACATTAGAATCTAAGTTTGAGTTTTAATTCTCCAAATTTTTAATTTACTCAGTAAAACTAGAACTTGAATTGCTGCCTATTGAGCAAATCCCAGAAGATAAATTTTCTAACACATATAAAAGCATATTCCTCGATGTGATTTTTACTTGATATATAAAGATGGTGTCTGTAAACTAAGTCTAAATGCAATATTTGATATAAATAAATCGTTCTGAGGTAATTTATCTTTCCTTTATTTCATACAATGTGATGTTATAATTACCTTCTGGGCCTTTATTGTCTTTGTATTTTGCCATTGTTTCTATCTGAATTGTATAGTTCCCACGCAGGACCAGCAACATTGACACATAGACAGAGTTCTACTATTGCCAAAGAAATTCAAATTAAAATATTTATGAGTTCATTGTGCTTTATATGATAACAAATTCAATAACAGACCATTTATTGGCTGGCTGTCCATCTGTTCCCACTATAATTCAAATCTGGAAGGGAATATAATCTTGAGCTGGAAGAAGTAACTGCTTTCAGATGCCAAGTTCATATTTTTTTTTCTCTTAATCTGGTCTGTAATAGCATTTTTACCCAGGGTGACATGCTTAGAGAGGAAAAAATAAATCAAAATGTTGAATATGTTTGTTTGAAAGAGTGACCAGAGTCAGAAGAAAATTCTTCTAGTTCAAAATAGAATGAAGTAACAAAAATGAGAATGAAAATAGATTTAAAATTTAATATGTATTTACAAACCTAAACAAACTCTCAAATCAGAAAATATTTTAAAATGAGAAAATAAATCTTTCATAGAATATATATATAAAATGACCACTCTTGCATTTTTTAAATGGTGAGAAAAGGCTTCCTTTTTTAACAAAACTAAGTAATTGGCTTTTTTTCAATTCTAGTTAAAATGTGTTTTCCACATCTGTGAAAGCATAATATTTGGTTGAACAATAACAAACTGACAGTATTTTATTGTTAAAAATTGATAAAATATTACTGGCACACGGTCAGATATCCTCAATCCCAGCAACTTCAGAGAATGTGGCAGAAGGATTACAAGTTCAAGGCCAGTCTCAACTTAGCAGTACCCTGTCTTAAAAAAAAAAAAAAAGTGTGTGTGTGTGTGTGTGTTTATATACACACACACACATATGCATATATATATATGCATAAGGTACAAATATATGCAAATAGTAGCACAGGGCATAATTATATACTGTGTGCGAATAATAAATGGATACAACTGATACACATACATAGTTCATTTAAGATTTGTGTAATTATAAAAGAAGACTATGCTAAAATTAATAATGTTTTCTTCTCCAGGGCCGTGACTAATTTTTTCAGTCAGTGATCAGTTATGGATGCCAACTACTGGAACACACACATTCAAATGATTACAGTTACTTGGTCTTAAACAACTCAATAAGTCCAGGGGATTTGCTTGTTTTCAGTTTCAACCTGTAGCCTACAGCCATCTGAGCAGGCAGTAAAGAGAGACGAAGGACTTAACAATGGGGATAGCAAAAACTAAAAGGAATTTGAAAGGATGAGTGAAATTGGTGTAGACAGACTGGAAGTTGCAAGAGTATCTCATGCCTCTGATTTTGCAAATTTGATGATGAAGTTTTCCTACAGGATATATTTTGCCCTAAACAACAGCAGATAACTGACAGTACACATTAAGTACCACTTGCCTGGTGAACTGCTTTGACTTCATAACTAAAAACCACAGGACAAGCCGGGAACAGTGGCACACCCCTGTAAGGAGCATCATGAATTCAAAGCCAACCTCAGGAAAGGGTAGGTGCTAAGCAATTGAGTGAGACCCTGTCTCTAAATAAAATACAAAATAGGGCTTGGCTGTGGCTCAGCAATTGAGTGCTCCTGAGTTCAATCTCTAGTACCTCCCCAGCCGCAAAAAATGCATAGTGCTTTTATTTCACTACTTCCTTTCAATTTTTACTTTTAAAAATCTGGCTGAAATAACTTAGAATGATAACAGCAAGGGGTTTCATGAAAATATAGTTCTATCTATCTCAAATGGACACAATAAAATCCCAAGACAATTCATCCCTTACAACCTCACATTTAGGTTCAACTTTGTTAGCTATACTTCACATGTTTTTGTTTTGCTTTGCTTGCTTTATTTATTCTTTATAGATATACATGACAATAGAGTTATATTTTGACACATTATACATACATAGAGTATAACTTAGAATTCTAATTAGGTTCATATTCTTGTGGTTGTATGTGATGTAGAGTTTCACTTGTTGGTTGTGTATACATAAATTAACATAGGAAAGTGATGTCCAATTCATTGTACTGTCGTTCCCATTCCTATCCCCCTCCCTCCCCTTCATTCCTTTTTGTCTAATGGAATAATCTTCTATTCTTCCATCCTCTGCTTTATTGTGTGACTTAACATGATTTCTAAATAAAGACAATAGCAAAATCATGCTTCTCTACATCATAAGCAAATGTCCTTTGTACAATTCTCCTTCCAAAAAAAGATACAAAATTCATTTAACCCTCCTTGAATAATATTCCTTCCTCTTCTACCTGAGTCATAATCACTATTTGATAGCTGATGAAATAAGTACTGTGATACAAGATTTACTGCTATTAATATTTCTCATGTTAGGTGTTCGACAAATACAGGAGAATAAAAGCAAAATGTTAATTATGTGCAGGTGTTTGTATCTCAAAATAAGGAAAAGTACTCATAATTATCACAGTTTTCATTGGTCACATGGGGCATGTTTGATAATTACAATCACTGTGTTCTGCTCCCTTTTGTCTTCAGCAAGTACCTTAGATAATTATGATTTAGTCTGTACCAGAAGAATTCAATTGTTTTCATTTTCCAGTAATTCTATTCACTGCACATGGGAATTCTAAGAGAAACTCCAGATGACCTCCTGCATTCCAGGTAAGATTCTCTTTATCCCTATCGTATCTTAGCAACAAAATTTATCTGTGCTGTTATGGTTTAGATGTGGTATCCCCCAAAATCTCTCATGTGAGACAATGCAAAGAGAGCTTGGAGGAGAGATGATTGGGTGATAGTCTTAATCCAATAAGTGAATTAATCCCCTGATAGGGATAACTGGGTGGTAAGATGTGGCTGGAGGAGGTGAAAATTAGGAGATATATATATATATATATATATATATATATATATATATATATATATATATATCTGGAGATGGTGTCTCTCTCTCTCTCTGCTCTCTGATCATGATGGGAGTTGCTTCCCACTGCCACACCCTTCTGCCATGATGTTTTGCCTCACCTCAAGCCATGAGGAATGTAACAAGTCTTCTATGGACTAAGACCTCTGAAACTGTGAGCCCTCAAACTTTTCCTCCTCTACAATTGTGCTGACCTATTAGGGACAGGAGCAAAAAAGTATACTAATACACTTGGTATTTAGAATCAAATTCCCCATCCAGAAAAATCAATCTTCTCTTTGTGGATTAACTAATGTGAACAGCCCAGAGAAACCAGGTAACGTTCTCACTTTTTAGTTTAATGGAACTCTTGTTGTAGACCTTTGTAAAAGCATTTCTCCCTTAGAAACCAAGACTTCTAGAGAAAGCACTTCAAATGTGTTGAAGATGGGCAACAAGAATATCATTACTCTAATTCTAGCCATAGCTGCAAGAAAAACAGTTATTCCTCTTTACCTCTTTGGTAAAATCAAGAGATTTAAGAGAAATGTAGTTTGATTTTTGTTTAGTTGAGCTACTTATTATTTTATCATCCAGGACTCAATGGATTTGTGAATCTTCACTACAAGAGAAATAGCACCATATGTTGATTGCCAATGTAGACCACATACTATACTCTGGAGAATACTACATCTCCCCCACAAACTTTAATCATTCCCTTGGTATTTTAAAATATCACTTTACAATTATATTAGGTCAGTCCCAGTTAAGTGATGGGAATCCTGTTGAGAGCAACAAATTTCATGATCATATCAACAATTTATGTTCAGCAAATGAATTCCTTTCAGTGGAACATCAGGATGGTTAACAAAGCATCCGTTAAGTTCACAGGTGGTGAGTTTTGCAGAAGCATTACGAGAAAGAATGGCAAATCCTTTTATGGAATAAGTTCTATTCCTTTAAAAACAAAACAGTGTTGCAGGTGAATGTCCTAAAGGAGCATTGCTAAAGAGAGTCTCTCCATAGATTTATTTCACAGACACCATTGTACTATTCATGGGACTATTGTTCTCATTATTCATTCAGAGGTACTTGTATTAAAATTGTTTCTTGTACATTGTATACGTACTTGCAACAGATGTTGATGCTTTTCTAAAATCAGAATCTTTTTGTTCATGACATTTCAGTTGGTTGCTGGAAATGTGTAAACTTATGTTGCAGAGAGTGGTCACAATGATAAAGAAAATTTGTAAAGAATTATATTTTCTGAAAATATTCGAAAGTACAGAAACGATATATGTGCACGTATATATGCATATAGGCATATAGTTATGTAAAACTATATAAATAATTATGCAGATGTTTATAGATACATATTTACATTTAAATGTATGTATATGTATACAGAGGCATATTAACATATAAATATACATGTGTGTATTTATTTACAAATGCATATATGCAAATATGCAAATTAATATGTATATATGCATAAATATTTACATATAAATATATACATTATCTGTACTCATGCATACATATGTACATTTATTTATAAATATTTCTATATATTTTTGTTTACAAATAATTATTCTCAGTTTTAACTTGAAAATTGAATGAACTTTGCATCCTTTAAACAAGACAGATATTATTTCCTACTTGTTTCAGCCTGAAGTGGATTCATCAAAATATATATATTGACACCTGACCCATAGTACATCAATATGTAACCATATTTGGAGAAAATTCTTTGAACAAGAATGAGATCCTTTGTGGGGCTCTACTGAAATATGGTTGATGTCTTTATAAGAAGAGGAAATTTGTTCATACACAGGGAGATATCAGAAACATACACATGCAGAGAGGCAATCATGTGAATACTAAGAAAGGAGGTGGCCAATCTGTAAGACAAGGAAAGAGGCATCAAGGAGATTAACTTGTTTATACTTTGATCTTAGATGTTTAATTTCCCAAGCTATAATAATATAAATCTGTCAAGTAAAATCACCCTATTTAATTATGGCAGCCACAAGAATCTGATATACTACATAACTGATATATTTAATTGTCCTGCAAATAAAGTTCATTATCCATACTGCCAGCTTGTCATCTCTCCAAAATACAGATCTGACGATCATATTCCTTGATGTCCTTACATTTTTCCTCTATATTCTTCAGAGGTGACCCAATCTCCTTGGAGATAATACAAGGCCCTTCACAATCTGGATCCTCAGATTCCCTTTTATGTATCTGTCCTTCTATATCCATGTTTCTGCATCTACATTGGACTAGTTTCCATTACCAGAAATCACCGCACTCACTTACCCTTTTGCCTTTACAAATGTGGATGCCTAGTTGAGCCTCTATAACCCCTACCTCACCTGCCACTCACTGTTCACTCTACCTCACCTGCCACTCAACCTAACCTCAACCTAACTTCGTTTTATCAGTATTTATTAAACACCATCTAAGCCTTAATTACAATGATTAGAACATAACTCAGGTTATCATTTGGGAAAACATTCACATAATAATTCTAAATTTTCATAAAGCATGGCAATATAACAAACAAGATGGAATGATATATGAGAAGAGGAAGAATTACAGAAAGTTTAAGGATGGTGGCTTTCTTTCACTGTCTAAAAGAGGCTCACTTGATTTTTTTTTTTTTTTTACTGTGGTGCTGAGGATTAAATCCATGGCCTTGTGCTTGCAAGGCAAGCCCTCTACCAACTGAGCTATATCCCCAATCTTTACTTGCTATTTTTAATTTGTTTTTTAATTGATATTTTATAATTGTACACATGTATGGAGTAAATTTTTATATTTAGATACCTTGTAGATTGATAATTAACCTGCCCATCATCTCATGCATTTATCATTTCTTTGTGGTGAGAACATTAAAAGTCCTCTTCTGAAATATATAATACCTTATTAAAGGAAGTAACTTTTGAGCTAAAATTCAAATAGCGTAAGGGGCATTTGTATAGAAACATGGACATTGGAAAGGGACCATCAAGCAGAGGAAACAGAATGAGAAGGGCATGCTGGTTAAGAACAGCAAGAAGTGTCATCTAACCTGATGACAAGGGAAGATAAATGTTCAGAGGCAGAAAGGGAGGCAGAGTCAGCTTTGCTTTGCAATGGTGTCAAGACCTGGCTTCAAAAGAACATTCTTGTGAATATTTCATTATTTTTTTTTTTCCTTTTAGCTCACCACACTCTCTATGCATCCCCATTTACGGTAAACATTGTTACCGTAAATGTTTCTTTGAATCTGTACCCCTCTTACTAGGAAGAGGGACTAGAGAAGAAGGACCTCAGTTTACCAGATTTCTCCAATATTGATGCCATGTCTGGTAGAGTCAAATTTTATAATTAAGTTTTGGATTAACTAGTATTTAAGTGAAAACTGTTATATGTCTTAGTCTATCTTTTATCTGACATCAAGATACCAGTTTTTTCCATTTCTGTTAAACTGTCATTTAAAACATATCTGTATATATATAAGCAGATTTATAATTTGAATGTGGATTTTTTTTTCTCTTTACAGAATGTTTTAAAATATCTATTGACACATGAACTCAAAAAACCTTGGAAAATATCTGGTACAAAAATATTTTTAAAATATTTTAGCACATCTCTAATTGTTTTTTTCTGTCTGACCATATTTACTTGCATGTGTTTCAAAAATAAGGAAAAGAGAAATATTGTATAATGGCTGATTTGAATTGCTAATTATGAGTCATTTTATTCCAAGAGGGTTGACTTTAAAGAGAATTTTATAAGGGCTAACACGCAAGTAGCTTCACTTATTAATTAGAGTTCTTGTGAATTTTGTCCAAAAATATAATTCTCTTTTGGAAGGACAAAATGAGTGTTCTGTACATAGAAATCATAATTATGGCTAAATAGTTGACAGGTCATAAGATAATATATCTGTTGCACAAAGTTGAAATAAAGTTTCAATTTCATATCCAGCAATCTATATTTATGTGAAGTAGATTTGATTACTTACCAAGTGTTCTTGTCAGATGAGCAAATGCTTCTTTTCTTTTTAAATTCACTAATTAACATTGGGCAAAGACATTTTCCTGAAATTTTCAAACATACAAATCCAATATGCAGATTCTTCTTACAGCTACAGAATATAAATAAGTCTCCCATATCAGTTTCTAACTTTTCTCACATAAAATTGAAAAGCATTTGAAATTTTATGAAAAACAAGAACCAAAATTGAATCTAAGAAAGCTGTAGCTGTAGTTAGAAATTAGAAACTGAATTATGATAATTATCTGCCTCAATTTAAAACTGATGACTTTTTCTTCAGGGTTATGTTATTTAAATTGAATTATTTTCAACTGATAAGTAAGAACAAAAATATACATATTTATGGGATATTATATAATATATTGATACACGTTTATATTGTATAATGTTTAAATCATGCTAAATGTATCTGTCTCCTCAATATTGTTTGGCATCTTGTGTATATTTTTTTCACTTTCATCTTCAGTGCATGAGGTGGCCACAATATAAATCTGCAGATCCATGTTGTTATTCTTTCTTTTTCAGCCACACTGATTTCCTTTAATGCTTTAAATTCATTGTCATTTAATGTACTTTCACAACCTGTCACCTCTGTCCAGCATATCATTTCTCTTTTCCCTTCTACTGGGTTACCACTGCACAGCTCACTTGGCTCAATCTCAGTATCCCTTCCTGATTGACAACTTATCTGAAGAAATCACATTCTACTTCTCATAATACCAAGTACATTGTCCTTATCCTTGTTCACACAAGATGGCAGGCAGAAAGTTTCAGAGAATAGCTTCTAAAGTCAGAACACAAGGATTCTAATTGTAGCCTTGCACTACAATTTCACTACGTAGTGAAAAGGCAATACAGACAATCACTTGAAAATTTTGTAGAATAACAGAAAGCATCAGGGACATGTACTCAGGATCAAAGCCACAGTCTTCTATTTACTGGTTCTGCAATATCTTAGAAAAGGCACCAACATTTATGTACCTTGATTTCAGCATTTTAAGACAGGTATATTAATACCATTGAACTTATAGTTTGTGTATTAAAATAGTATGTGACACACAAATATATATACGTGAACACACTATAGGTAAGAATATAGCTTGTTACCTGTCACATAATATGGGCTCAATAAATTGCATGATACATGTATTTATGGTAATATGGGTACCCTGTTGTAAAGGTATTGCTATGGTTTAGATGTGAGGTGTCTCCCAAAAGATCGCTTGTGAGACAATGCAAGAAGGTTCAGAGGAGAAGTGATTGGGTTGTGAGTGTCTTAATCCAATCAGTGAATTAATAACCTGATAGGGATTTACTGAGTTGTAAATGAAGGGTTAGGGTGTGGCTGGAGGAGGTGGCAATTAAGGAGTGGCTTTGGGATATATATATTTGTATCTGGCAAGTGGAGATCTTTCTCTACTTCTTGGTTACGATGATGTGAGCTGCATCCATCTACCACACATTCTGTCATAATGTTTAGCCTTATCTCAAGCCCAGAGAAATGTAGGTAGCCTTCTATGGATTATGAAACCATAAGCCCTCAAATAAACTCTTCTTCCTCTACTGTTGTTCTAGTCAGATCTGTTAGTCATCGCAGTGAAAAAGCTGACTAATCAGTTATATTACTTTTTGTTTATTGTACTTGCTTCATACCTGTGAGACCCTAGCTTCAATTCCCAAACCAGACAGAAAAAAAAACAAGAGAGAGAGAGAGAGAAAGAGATGGGGGGAGGATAGAGAGAGAAGGAATGGAGAAGAGAAGGAGGAGAAACAGATGAAACTGCAGGATATTAAGTTAAGTCAAAATAAGCCAGGCACAGAAAGATAATCACTGTATGATCTTATTTATATTTGCAGAACCTAAAACAGTTTGGAAAAAGAGAATAAAAAGGTGGTTACTAAAGGCTATGAGGAGAAGGGAAGGGAGAGGGAAAGGAAAAATGCTAATCAAAAGGTGAGGTGTTTCAGTCCCACTGGAGGAATAAGTATTAGTGATCTATGGCACTGCATGGTGACAATAGTTAATAATAACATTACATGTTTCAAAATTGCTTAAAATAGATTTTTAATGTTCTCACCACAAAAATATGATTTATTGATGAAGTGATGGATATGTTAACTAATTTGATTGGCTATATCTATAATCTATACATAGAACAAAATACTGCCTGGAACCAAATCGTACACACTATTTTGGGCAATTAAAAGTAAGTTTTAAAAATTAATTATCATAGAAAGGACTTTATACAGTCTTTTAAAGAAACATTTGCAAACATGCAGGCACACATAGCTCTGAGGTGAAATTTATGTAATTTTTTATCATAACAATGAAAAAAAAGGATTGGAAAATTTGTCTCTGATTTCATTTAGATTTTGCAATACTTGGTATACTCTTATCAAAACCTCAAAAACTTTTTTGGGGGAATTTTTAAATTTAAT
Source organism: Callospermophilus lateralis (assembly GCF_048772815.1). Lineage (NCBI taxonomy): Eukaryota > Metazoa > Chordata > Mammalia > Rodentia > Sciuridae > Callospermophilus > Callospermophilus lateralis. The sequence continues at coordinate 171,790,703 of NC_135306.1, read as the reverse complement.
TTTGTTGGATGGAAAAAGACTAGGTATTTTATACTTACAAGAGAACTGAAAAATGCATTTAACATACTATGATTTATTCTTTTTCACTTCAAAAATATATGAAGTCATAAGCCAGTACTTGTGGACAGCTGCATTTCCCTCTTCTGACATTTGAAATTCAAAGATTGTAAAGCTTTGCTGAGAGAAAGCCCAGGGGAGACTTTTCTCTGTGGTGTGTGCTGTGTGGGTCAGCAGAGGCACGACACCATTAGGAAGCCATAGGAGGCCCTGAGTGGCAGCCTCATCTATGACCTTTGCTGGTGGAAGGGCTCCTTGCAGAGAACATTGGCTTGCCCTTTCCTCTATAGACAGGCAGTCGGTTCAGATGGTTCCTTAGATTTACTGATTTACTGACTCTTAAAAATCCACTTTTCAATGACTGATAAAACTTGAGTTGTTGTCTAGGTGTTTTCTGAACATTATTGAGGTGGGTCAACAATTGTTTCCTAATGTAATGATTGTGGCGGTTGGAGGTTCAGAAAATTGTAGGGACCTTTCATAGACTTTGTCACTTACAATTTACTTGAATAAAATCATATGGCTGAAATGTATTAAAAGACACTTAGTAGATGCAGGATGCTATATTGAGTAAATTGTAGGCATAATATTTAATATTAATCTTGAGACTTTGATATTTTGAATCATGATTTCTGAATTGTTTATAGTGATGACTACATGATTCTATGAATATACTGGAAACAGGTTGTGCAATTTAATTGACCAAATTGTATGTATGTGAATTTTATCTCAGAAAAATGCTATAGAATCAGCTTGAGATATTTACTGTGTTTGCTGGGCAAAAGAATTCATAATCATTTTAGTGCAATGCTATTCTCTCTGAAACTTCTTCTGTTCCACACACCCACACCCTTCGTCATTCCACTTAACACGCAGAGATGATCTTTCCCCAGATCTGCTTCACTTGTTTTTTATTGTGAATTCATTTTGCCTTTCTCTCTTAATAAAATGCCCTTCTTGCTTATATACCTATATCATTTAGTCATGATGTGAAAATGTGAATGTACTATATGCCCAGCATTAAACAATTTACTGCAGACAATTTTTTAAAAAATAATATACGAGTAACATAAAAATAAATAAACTGCTTTGCAAGGTGCTAGAAGAAAATTCTGTCATTTGAAATATTCTAGGTCTTTATTAGAGCATTTCTTATAGCATTTATATCTTAGAACATAATGTTCAATTGTTTGCATTCATTATGAAACTTCCTAGCTGTTATGTATTTTTCCAGTCTAGGAATCAAAGTATGTTTCTATGAATTTTAGACATTAATTCAAGAATAAACATTTAGGTAAAAATCTAGTCTCAGTTCTAAAATTTCATGAATTATTGACATTTCTTTCATCCATTAACTTTGTTCACTCATACAAATAATTACTTTTGATTATATACCTTGTATCTGGCAATGAATGTGGGATGCAGTGGCCTGCACTTCTAAGGATAAAGAAGTAACTGTAGAGAGTTAGTATTAACTCTTATTAGTATGACCAAATTTGTAGCCAATAAATGTTGAGGCTGGATTTTTTTAGCTGAAGCAATTGTACTTGCTGCACTCTTAATTACCCTCTGTCTTCTATTCCCAGTCAAGCTCAACTCCATTGGCCTACTGACTTTCACATGTGTGTTTCACAGTGCTTGTAATTTAACATCTCAGATGAAAATAATAAATTCAATTATTTGCCTTCTAAGGAACACAATTTCACACCATCTAATTCACTTAAGAACTCAGTCATACAGACAAATGCTATTTAGGGAGAAGATGTATTAAACTTTTATGAAAAAAGTTTGGAAAACATTTGGGTTTTTTTTTAGTTTTACAATCTTAATGTCTTTATATGTCACCAGTCTTTCTGGAATACTCTAGAAAACATGACATATAACAATCTTTACAGATTTACTTATTATGTTAACAGTTGGAATCACAGGATTTTCTTGATCATGCCAAATCTAGATTTCATGCAGCATCAAATCCCTCCCAATTTTCAGTTCAACCAACAATGTATGAGTATATCTTTAAAAAGTACAGTTACTGAGAGAACCAAAAGGATGATCTAACTAGAAAGCAGCCACTTCCTTCTTCATCTGAGATTTCCACTCATTGTGAGGAAATCTTATTTCTGTTTCTGATGTCTATGGAAGTGACTCCTCTGACCACCCAAGACTGCAGTGGAAATGACTTTTCTTACCATCTGACTAAGGTTCTTTCTAGGGGCACCTTAGAAAAGACCTGCCCACTTTTTGTTATGTTATGAATATGGGGTAGGGGTTGAAGAAGACATGGCCAACCACTGAGATCACCTTAATACTTTTAGGATTTTTGAGGAAGTGGTGTGTGTTCCGTTGACAACTAGAAGTTTTGCTATATCTAGCTTTGTTTCTTGCTCTTTCTGTTCATGACATTTGGACTGCTAATAGCCAAATGGAAATTTTGCAACCTGCCCATGTTGTCTTTGTCTATCCTCCACACCTTCACCATAAAAGGGATGTGTTTCTTAATGACAGAAATGCTATTTATCTTTTTTTTCTTTTTTTAAATTTTTTATTAGTTGCTCATGACAATACAATGATCTTGACATATCATACATTTGAATCAAATGGGGTATAATTTCTTATTTTTCCAAGTGTACAGGTTGCAGAATCACTGTATAATATAGCCATGTTTATACATATAGCAATATTAGTGTCTATTTTATTCTGCTGCCCTTCCTATCCCCCATTCCCCTCCCCTCCCCTCCCATCACCTTTCTCTACACAATCTAATGTGACACATTTCTTTTTTTTCCCCTCATTTCATCATACATGTATTCTATATAACGATGAGGGTCTCCTTCCATCTTCCATGCAATTCCCCTTCTCCCTCCCATTCCCTCCCACCTCTCTTCCCTATTTAGTGGTAGTCTTCTTCTCATGCTCTTCCTCCCTACCCATTTAGAGTCACCCCCCTTATATCAGAGAAGACATTCGGCATTTGTTTTTTAGGGATTGGCTAACTTCACTTAGCATAATCTGCTCTAATGCATCCATTTCCCTGCAAATGCCATGATATTGTTATTTAATTTATCTTTAGGGGTATTTGCTTAATAATGCCCAATAAATATTGGTTAAATCAATGTCTTTTCATTATTTGAAAAGGTGATGTTATGTGTCATTTATACCCCCATTCTAGTCATAAAAATCTCAGCTTTTCTGAATTAAACATTCTTTTCCTCCCTCAAAAATTTTTTCTAAGCCAGTCAGGCATGGTGGCACACCCCTATAATGCCAGCTACGTGGGAGGCTGAGACAGGAAGGTCACAAGTTCAAGACAAGCCTGAGTAAATTAGCAAGAGCCTATTTCAAAATCTAAGAAAATAAAAGGGCTGAGGAGGTTGCTCAGTGGTACAGTATCCTTGGGTTCATTCCTAGTAGGAAAACCAAACCAACACAAAACCTCCAAGTTAAAAGTCAAAGATATGCACAATAAAGTAATCATAATTTTCAAGTTAAAGTGACAAAAATTTATAAAGCATTAAACATGGCTTATTGCTTTTAGTTATTTTGTTTAGAAATAGTTGAAGTATTTAGTAATCTCTCGTGAAAATTTGGAAATTTAGAAGAAATCATGTCTTTATATTCAGAGCATGAAGCCAAATAGAAGGGAAATGCATTGAGAAACAAGCTACTACTGAGAAAATAACTATCACTACAGCTTGTTCTTTTTATATGAAAATGATAAGCTTATTTTGAATACATACACTTATTAGTATTTTGAAGTAAACATGTCAGATTGTTGGGATCTGCAATGTTAAATGTTCTGAAGTTTATGATGTTGATGATAAGTTCTCAGTGAAGTTTAGTAATTATCTTTAGCTATTACAGTGCTGTGTATAAAGTGATTTACTAAGGTAAATAATCTTAACAATTTAGAGTAGAACTTTTCTCTGCAAAGTAAGAAACAGAACAAATGCACAATTCTAAAATTATGTAAGAAGCGTGACATCTAATTAACAATTCTTCCACAGAAAATAAAATTCATGCTTCAATCATAGCAATAATTTGATTTTCAGATTATGATCAACAATAAAATAAAGCAATACAAATTGACATTACAAAAGACATCCAAACTGATGGATGTCTTAAGCAAACTTTCTCACGTTATTTGTGTGGTTGCACTTAAATAAATCTCATTTTCTTTTAATACAAGACATAAAACTTTTCTTCCCATAAACATCTCTGTAATAGTAAAATTCAAAAGATTATATCTGTGCCTCCATGACTTTTATGAGAAACATTTTCTCTCACACAGGTAAATCTACAGAAAAGTATGGATTTGAGATTTATGTTACCATTAGGAACAAAATATATATTGATTTGCTATTTTTTGTTCATTTAGTTCATGAAAATGCTGAACTCGCTCTTTCCACTCTTTGTATTTATCTCTGTAGAGAAAATGCATTGGCGGGAGGAAATATGTGATTTAAAGTCAGCAAACTTGTGTTCTTGCTTTACTCTCTGACAGGATTAACCAGGTATTTGATGGTTATGTGCAGCACAACTTCCATATGTTAAAATGAACAAGAACATACATATCAGAATGCTTCAGTTCCAGTTTAGCCTCTGCCCCACCCTTCTGTGACATTGGATATAAAAATTAATAGTGATAGATGTCAGATTAACGCATCTGTAATGTTATGGAATAGGATTACTGTATAGCATCAAATAAGAGAGATTACTTGGCTGCACTTTTTCCTAGCATCCTTTTATTTCCTTGTGTGAACACAGATCACAACAGCAATTAAATGTTTCATGTAACTGATTTCTTGTGTCTGAGGAATGAAATAATTTAATAAAACCAATTGTCTCTTGGTTTCATTGATTACATGAATAGAATTTAACACAGTTTCTGGAACATAGTCAGAGTTCATTAATAGCAGTTATTATTATTTATTGTTCCTCCATAAATTAGTCAAGTTAGAAAAATATGCTTCCAAAAATAATGGATGTTACCATTATGAAAAATTAGAGTTTATTCTAAAGAACTGTTTATTCAAAATTATTCATTTAGTATAACATTTGTACTGAACAATGTGCTTGGAATGTAGTGAAAGATATACTGCATATTTTATTCATTCAATTCAGGAACTATTACTCCTTTTCTTAGAATTACCTACTCCATAGAGACATGAATGCATCTGTAAGCAGTCATATTTTTACCATATGGCAGCACCTGTACTTGTCCTAGCAGAATAATAATGGGCAACTGAACCTACTAACCAAGCAACATCTCTCTTGAGATGCTTATTTAGTCTATGTTGAAAATTGGCTGAAGGTTTGAAATCATGTCTCAGATATTTTCTGGATTTTTCATGGAAAGCCAATTCTTGGAAACAGAAGACAAAGTCAGACAAGGACTAATGAACAGAGGCATGCAGTAGGAAGAGAAAACTGATGAATTACTAAAAATATTCAGTCTCTGCTTCCAACCCTCTGGTTAAGAACCAACTGCATTCTTACCTTCAGTTCCATGACAGACCTTGTACACTAAAAAGCTTGCAATAAAGCAATAAATTCCTACTCTAATAGTTAGTTTGAGTTAGAACCTTTTGTTCTAATCAAAATAATAACATATTCAAGTTTGTTAATTCATCTTCAAAGATAGATTTCCCATTATAGGAGAATAAATGTCCATAGTCCCTTTTCTCTAGCACTTCAATTTTAAAAAAGAAAATCCAAATTATCTTCTGCTATTATTGCTTTTGTTAGTGTGTATGTTATTAAAAGGTGTGTTTTTGCATCCATATTTTCTTTTGAAATATTAATCATGCTTATCATTGGCTTCATTATAAGAAAGTCAAGATGATTTACTGTGTGTAAAGTGAAAATACTAAGTTAATGCTAATCTTGTTAATATTTTAATTTGTTTGGACAAATTGAGTCCAGTTGAGGATCAAAGGGTAGCATATAAAATGAATTCTGTTCAACTCATTTCAAATATAAAGAATCAAATGCATGGAGAGGTGCAAAAATTTCATTCAATTCAATACACTTTGCACACCTGAACACATTCACCATTTATTTCCCTTGTGTTCTGAATATTTTTAGACATTTGTTACTCATTGCAATAGAATAAGTTATATTCTCTAAACTCATATACTTTTAATCTTCTAAAGTTAATAATTTCTGCAGAAGTGTCTAGGATTCAGGAAAAAATAAAAATGTGAAACCTTGTGATATTTCATTTGATGTAAATAGAGTTCTGCATTTGCTTCTCTTTCTAATTAGAACCAACTCAGTGGATCAGAAGGAAGATGACTATTATTTACCATGAAATTCTACTGAAGAATAGTATTTTAATTATATTCAATGAATTATTAAATATTTTTCAGAAAGTAAAGCTACAGGATGCAGCTAGTGGAAAATTCATGAGAAAGGTGATGTAGGAGCTTTATTTACACCCAGCAGCACGATTAAGTTGCTGGGTGTAAGAAAGAGTTTACTCTGTGAGAAGGGAATAAATGATTTTGAAAATCATTTCCAACTCTAAAAGTCCATTATACAATGTGAAACATAAAACTATAAGGTATGGCCACAATCAAATACTACATTTAGCTCATGTATTTTAAATAGTGCAATGTTACTACTTCATTTAACTTTCTTCTTCTTAACTTTAAATAACTGTGTGTTTAATGAAGCAGTCTTAAATTAGACCAAATAGTTTAAAATGACTGATAATCAACTCATCAATTACAGATGTGGCTCAAATATTCATTTGCTTCCTCACCCTTGAATTTATTGTTAATATAATAATGTACTACCAATTAAGTCCTGATACCTGCCAACATAGTGGAATACTATTCAGTTTAAACATCTCTCACACCTGTCACACCTGTACTTTTGGCTAGCCTTAGCTTCTTTCTGAGTAATATTCTGACAGCAGCAATTAGCACTCTACATTTAAATTAAATTTAGTGTCCCCAAGAGAAGTTGAGGTACATAATGTTAATTTGCTTATGTACTTTAGGTTTTCTTTAATTAAGGAGTTCAGGCTATTTCTGATGGAATGTATGTGAGATGGCCATGTGTGTTCAGATTGTCCACATATAATTAGACTTAGTTTCTGTAGAGCATTATTATAGTTCATAAGTTAACAATTTTCCCTGAATTATTATGTTCATTTAATTAAAGTCACATACGTTTTAAATCTCTGTGACATTAAAATTCTGTTAAGAAAAGAATTGGTGATTTGCATAAAATAAATCTTTCTGCAGTCAGGAGCTTATTTAATTTCTTATAAAATGAATAGCTTGATCATTGCATTGCAAAACCAGATCAGCTCTTTTTTAAAAAAAAAAATATATATATAATATATATACTATAATATAATATATAATATATATATATGGCTGGGAATGTGGCTCAAGTGGTAGTGCGTTCGCCTAGCATGCGTGAGGCACTGGGTTCAATTCTTAGCACCACATAAAAATAAAATAAAGATATTGTGTGGCCACCTAAAAGAAAAAAGAAATATTTTTTTAAAATAACATATATATATATATTTAAATATATGCATTCTTCTATTTCTCTATATTATATTCTATATACATTACATCTGCTATACTCTATATTTATATAACATTGAATAATGAAATTATTTGACACAAATACTCTTTAGCAGTTTAATTTTACAGAGCTTGAATAGTGAGTCTGTCCTTTTAAAATGAAAGATTTCCAGCATAATACTTACATGAGAATTTATGTAAGACACTCTGACAGCAATGTTCTGAGAAAAATAAAAACCCTTGAAGTCACTTTTCTCTAGTGTCCTCAGACACTTAGCAAAATGTTATGGCCCAATAAACCACTGTACATGCTTATAGGTACTCTGGGTTTATTCTGACATATGCCAGTCTCCTATCACTTCATTCACTCTTTACCTGAAATGGTACAAAACAGGCTCACAGCTCTGTCAGAAGTATTAAGTCAAGTCTAGGTGACTTTCATCATTTAGACCACAAGTCTTTCTGATAAGAACCTCTTTTTTTCTTGACATTAAAGCACATTCTCAGGGCTACGTAACACCCTGTATTAAAAAGAAGGTAATGTACTTGAGGAACAATTAGGTATTTTGATAATGAATACCATAAAACTTTGAAGTTCATAACAGCAGTATTTTTATATTTTAAAGTATTCCATTTATACTTTAATTGCTATAATTAAGCATAATGTTTGAATAAATAGAAAATTTGCTTTTAATATTACTTTTGTATTTTAAATTTTGTTCATTAAATATTTTATCATCACTAAAATGAGCTAATCTCCATCAACATTCTACCATTGACTTTCTGTGTCTGGCTTATTTCATATAGCATGATGTTATTTAGTTCCATACATTCTCCAGCAAATGCCATAATTTCATTCTTCTTATATCAGTAAGCATTAGCTTTAGACACTTTAGTGCCCAGCTTTCCAAAAATAGGTTGTTTTTGTGAAACCAAGTAATATGAGTAAAATTAGTTGAAAAATATTCTAAATTGAAAAGTGATATATCTTCATGATTATAGAGTAAAAGTGCTTTTAAAAATTAAATAAAATATAATTTTGAATTTAATATTGTTAAAATGTTATCAAATATTTGAATAAAGTTTACTGATATAAAACAAAGCTCCTACATGATTGTATGAATAAAGTTTTTTAAAATTTTTTGTTGAATATTAAAATACAAAGTATTTTCATGCACTTCATATGTTGCACTTTGCAAAAACAAAAAGAGATTTCTTTTAATGATGACCAAAATTTCCAAAGGCAGATAATTACAGAAACATGTTTTAATAACAAATAAAAATATATATGTATCATATAAAGCAAAGTGGGAAACAATCAAAAATCATTCAAAAATTTGGGAGACATAAATAGGTCATAAATGACCATATGGATTCAAATGAATATAAACTTTAATTCTAAGAAGTATCATTCAGGAAAAAAAAAATGCTCTTGTAAAAGGGCAATAGTGGAAGCAGAGACACTAGTTAGGATTAGAGAGAAATGGTGGCTTGGACAATGGTCATACCAGTGGAGATAGAGAAAAGTAGATGGTATCAGAATGTATTTGAAGATTGATTATACCTGATCCACAATTTAATCAACTTCCCTAAGTCATGTTTAGTTTCTTATTAAGTCAATTCAGTAGCCATTAAAAATATGAACAATTATGTTAATCTACTTAGACGTTGATTAGGTGTAGTGAGGGAAGGATTAAAAGAAATCAAACAATAAAAAATGTAATTTTAGGATTTAATTTGATTAAACTTGGGACAACTTGGGATGAATAGAATTGATTGGAAAGGGTGCATTATTTTAACATGTAGTCATTCAATTGAGGAATTTTTGGTAGACAAATTTGGATATGCCATTTAAACTTAGAAAATGAAATGTATCTCTTTGTTTTTTGGTCCAATTGATTCTAGTTCTACTGTTCACTGTCATGGCAAAAATAATTTTATATCCTCCACAGAGAAGTTTCCTATAATATTACATTTCTCTTCTAGTTCTGTTCATAAGACACACTTTCATCATCATCCCATTTGCTGTCCTTCAAATATGTTTATTTCTTTATAAATAACCTAAAATTTTGTACAGAAAGTTAATAAAACTGAACTGGTGATATTTTAAGAAAACATTACTGGTCTCGCTCAAATTGAACCATACACATATTTTCCTAAACTAGTAAGTAATATATATGTATACCTTATGGTGTATCATTTTATTTTCTCCAATACAGTTTTCCCAATAAAATGGTAAAATTTAGTGTAATAAATGTTGGTAGTAAAGTAGGAACAGGAGCAGTGCCCAGGATGATGGCATGAGTTGTGAACAGAGACAGCCCCAAAAATGTGGAAGAGAGGGTGTGGTTTTCAAAACTGGGGAGAGGTGGAGACGCTGAGACCTTAGCATATTGACATTCTGGTGAAAAAAGTGACAGATGATATACATATCAGAAAATCTAAGTATTTTTAGTGTGCAAGAAAGTGGGATTGGAGCTGGGATTGTGGCTTGGAGGGAGAACACTCGCCTCACATGTGTGAGGCACTGGGTTTGATCCTTAGCACAACATAAAAATAAAATATATTGTGTCCACCTATAACTAAAAAAAATATTAAAAAAGAAAGTGGGATAGTATATGGACTTGTGAAAAAAGAAAATGGGAGGGGTAGTAAATATCTAGATTTTCACTCTCCTCTTTAACTTAGGCATTATTTTAACATTTAGTCATTCAATTGAGAAATTTAAAATAATCCTTTTAATGTTTGTGTTCTTTCAGGAAAAGTTGGGATCAATGACCCTCATAGACATTTTATCAAAAATATCCTTAATTCTTTACTTTTTACCCACAGGAAAGACTATTGTTGGAAAATGATTTCAATTCTGAAAAACATCCTCAATGGAAATGAACTTAAACTGTTTTGTGTGTTTGTGTGTGTGTGTGTGTGTGTGTGTGTGTGTGTGTGTGAAATTAGAAGACGGAACTAATACCTGTTTGGGGAGCTACAGGAAATTGACTTTGTGTTCAATATAAAGAGGGATCTAATAATAATGGCCACCAATCAGCTCATGTGTTATTTAGTATGAATGGAAACTTTATCTCTCCAGATGTATAAGCAAATTAGATCACCATTTTGGAAATACAGGGAAAGTAAATATGAAATTTATATTTGGAGTCGATGATCTTTAAAGTTCCTTTCAAAGTAGAAAAGGTAACTTTAAAGTACCTTTCAAGGTACTATCTATAACTATTCCATAAGTTGAATGAATAAATTCTGTGTTTAATTTGACAATTTAGTGTTAGTGTTGAAACAGATTTGTTGATATTTTAAAACAGTATATATTTAATGTGATATATCCAGGTGATAGCAATTCGATGTCTCCTGACTCGAAATAAAATTTACTATTAACACACATCCAAAATATTTTCTGATACCTATAAAATATGTTTCTTTTTATTAAGAGAAACATCTCTGAGTCTATCCTTAACATCCCTGAGTCTAGTCCAATAATACATTTTTTTTATTTTATAGAATTTTTCAATTTTCAGAAAAGTTGCAGAGATTAGAGAGTTTACAAATATCTTTTTTCTAGTTTCCTTTTATTGTTAACACCTTACATTAGTAAAACATATGAAATAATACTAAAGAAACTGACAACAGTATATTTTCTCAAATTACACTGAAGATTATAATTAAATATAATTTTTTTCTGTGAATGTTCCTTTTCTGTAATAAAATCCAATTTAGAATACTATTCATTTAATCATCATATCTTTTATGTCTCCAGTCTCTGACAATTTCCTAGTTTTTACTTTTTTCATAGTAAAGAATTTCACAGAATGTTCTTTAATTTAGAATTGACTAAATTTATGAAAATTACAATTAGAATAGAATTATACATTTTGGAAGACATTGTCAGAGATGAAATGCTTTTGTTACAACAGCTATTGGAAGTCATAAAATATCCATATTTTTTCAGTGGTGATATTAACTATGATCATGTGACTAAAGACTATTTATCAAGAATCTCAACTATACAGGTAATATTTTCCATATTTATCATATCTGTTATTTGGAAGTGAGTGTTACTAAGTTTACCCCATACCAAAAGAGGTAAGAAAAGATTAAGTTACAGTGTCATTTTTATCTATGTATCCTATTTGCATCAACTAACTTAGAAGGACTTTAGTTTCAATTCTTTGATCTGCTGAAGAAAATCAATGTTTCCCAAAATAGAATGAAGTATATTGTATTTTCTCTAAGATTTAAAACATTGAATTACACAATCTAAATAAATTTTGTGTTCACATGTATTAGAGAATTTGCTGCTTTATTGAATGTTAAACTTATCTTTATACAAAAGTATTTTCAAAATATGAAATTGTTTTATGTTATACAAAAATGTACTCTCATTTTTATGGTAGGCAGGATGTATGTGCACCAGAAAAAGGATACATTCCCATACATAAACTATGAGAATTACTTTAAAAATAAAATAAAAATGCAAAATATTTCCAATGTGACATACATATACACATATCCTGTCACACACACACACACACACACACACAGAAATACATTATCTTTCCATTCATATTTAACAATTGTCAAGGAATTAATTTAATCATGTAAATATAAACAAAATTTTATAGTTAGCTTACTATTTACAAAAATATTAATTTTGCACAGCATTTTTTCTTTTGCAATCATGAAAACCCACTGAAACATTTTATTTTTCCTGTTATCACCTACATGAGGTGTAAAGATGTAAATCTGAAGAAAAATTACTTATTTAAGACTTCTAAACTTTCAAAAGGGCTTGCAAGAAGAATATAAACAAACTAAATAAGATACAAATGATACTAGTAGAAATTTAGTTGACAGTAGCATCAAGATATATATGGAAGTAACACAAAGCAGACATATTTAATCCTAAGAAAGGGCAAGACCTGTTGTGCTCTCTTGGAATTCATTGTAAATGGTACATCTATTGCTGTGAATGGCAAAAAGACATGCAAAGGTGACAAGATGAGAATAGCATCCGTTTGCATATCAATAAACATAAGTTGCAGTCACTACAATGAGAAAGACTTCCTTAAAACAAAATACCTTCTGAATCAAAATTTATTTCAAAATAATCAACAGAATTGCATTTAATTCATGCTCTATAGTTTTTGTAATATTTCTTGATTTTAGTTAACTGATGTTTTGCAATGTTAGGGTATGTTTATGGAATTTTTGAAACAAATAGAGGTTAGCTTGTTCCAATCTTGGTTAGCTTTAATCACATTCATAAACTTGAAGGTGAAGTATAAAAAAATAAAATTCCAAGGAAAAAATGTAGAATAAAATCTGGATCCAGGATTAGATGTAGAGTTCCTAGGCTTGAGAACAAAAGCATATTGCCTGAAAGGAAAAATCCAGAAACAACTTCATCAAATTAAAAACCTTTCACTCTGTGAAAGACCCTTTTCAGAATTTGAAAAATCAAACTACGAAAGAGTAGAAAAGTCTTGCAAACTATATATCCACCTGACAAAGGGCTTCCACATACAATATATAAATCACCTCCAAAACTCAATATATAAAAAATAATTCAGTCAGAAAAGTGGCAAAAGGCATGAACAAATATTTCACCAAAAATTATACAGGGGTGTCAAATAAGCACAAGATAAGATGTTCAACCTCATTCAGCCATTAGGGAGACAACAATTAAAATTATAAAGAGATGTTAGTACACACTAATCAAAATGGCTATTTTAAAAAAATAGTGATAATAGCAGGTGCTGTTCAGGATCAAAGAAAATTAGAAAATTCATGCATTGTTGGTTAAAATGTAAAATGATCTATTCCATAGAGCCACTATGAAAATTTTTGACATTTTTTTAAATTGCAAAGCATATAACTGCCATAAAACTAGATATTGTTCACAATTGGGGATTTTTCCATGTAAGCAATATTCACACAAAATGTATATGCAAATATGTTTAGCACCTTTACTTATCATGATCCAAAACTGAAAATAATCCAAATATCTTTCAATGGGTGAATAATCAATTAAAGGGTGATACATTCATACCATGGAAGACTACTTAGTAATTTAAAAATGTACTATAGATAATGAAACAACCTGGATAAATCTATAGAATATTGTGCTGAATAGAAAAAAAAAAGTCAATCCCACTTCAATAACATTCTTAAATGACAATACAGGATAACCAGTTAAAGTTTACTAGGGACTGAGGAAGGGTCAATTAGTAGAGGAGTAGGTGTGGCTATAAAAAGACATGAGAGATTCTTTTGTGGTTATAAACTTTGAGTTTTTATTGATCAATATCAACATCATAGTTGTAGTATTGTATAATCCTTTTACAAAAAACGTCACAAATGGAGGAAATTGGGGAGATCTCTTTGCATTATTTTTTACTACATGCTAATATACAATTATCTCAAAATAAAAATACAAGCTTTAATCTTAAACACGTGATCTAAACAATTGAGTGAAATGGTTAACATAGAACATAGAAAGACAACCTTTCCTAGGTTGAATCCATAACAAGGGAAATTGACAGATATACCACAGGGAAGGGAAATTTATCTCAGTCATGAAATGACTACCTGAAGTGGAAGGCCTCTTCCTTTCAGATAGATAAATATCAAGGATCATATTGTATTAGGCAATAAGTCATTGAAACTCTCTTAGATCTCTCCAGGCTACTTGAAAGTGGAAGAAATATGTCAAATAATTAAATTAAGTACTATTGCTCTTTGCCCAAATCAACCTTAAAATTTCAAATGCTAAAATAAAATGTCCTTTTGGATAAAATTATCTTTAACAAGCCTCTTCAGACCTGAATATACCTCCTTCTCTATAAAAAAATAATTTTAGTTTTCCCAAGGCATTTTCATGTGCATTCCCATTGCATTTTATATTGGAAAGCATATGATTTTTCCAGGTTGTAAATATTTCATTAGATTGGTTGAGAGTATTGCAATGTGATTTAATGCTTTGTCCAAAAATTTTAAAGACACTACAAATAATGTATAATTCTTTTTCTTGTATACTTTTCCATTTAGGGAACCATGTACACTGTTCATAAGATCATGAGAATAATATCAAAACCCTGGTATTACTTTTATAACTAAGACCCTATGATAAAGGAAAATTTGCTTATGGATTCCTCAGATAAAATTGTAAAATGCTGACAAAATCAATACTAAATTAACAACATGAAATAAATTATTTATAGTACACAGACATGCATTACAGCAAATAAATAATATGAAATAAACTTTTAAAATGTTGGATATACTTGTGTCAACTAAAGGGTGGCAAACTATTTCAAGTTCATTATTCATTATCATAAAGCCTTTTAGATTATTGTATCTATTTTAATAACACATAAAATGTGGTCTGTCACGTCTACTTCTAAGAGTTCAATTTGTAGATATACCATATGAGTATTACTTTATGGGAAAACATTTATTTGTTACAGTTTTATTTCCTCATGAGACTGATATAACAATGCAGTGAAATGCCATAAAGCAATTAAAAAGACTAAGGTAGTTATGTTTGTGCTGATATAAATATGTCCATGAAATATTGCTAGGTGAGTAGAAGAGGCAAATTGTAAAAGAGTATGTTTAAAGTAAAACTAATTATTAAATCAAAAGGGAATGTTATTCAAGGCTTTTCACCTGGGCTGGCTCCACAGTTTGGCTACTGTGAATTGTGCTGCTATAAACATGGGTATGCATGTATCACTATAATATGATGACTTTAGGTAAATACCAAGGTATAGTGGGATCACGTGATGGTTCTATTTTCTATTTCATGGGACCCTGAATACAGATTTCCATAGTTGTTGCACTAATTTACAATCCCACTAATAGTGTAAAATTGTTCCTTTTTCTCTACAGCCTTGGGAGACTATCTAAAAGTATGGCACTCTAATATATTTCTGGATTTTCTAAATGGAATTTGAAATATTGTAGAAATACATTAATCATAAAGATTTGCAAAGTACTGTATAATGGCTTTAAGTTAATAGAGTCATTTGTTTCTAATGTAGTTTATTTCCTTGAGGGAATGAAGTAATATCTTTTCTAAACTATATCCCTGATTGCACCTAACACAATAAGCAGCTGTTCAAAAATCATTTACTGATGACCTGTCGTGACCTGCTGATTTTCCCATTTAATTCTTTATTTCTCCTCAAAGCCTACTTCAATCTCATGAAAGAAAGCTCTAAAACGGAGATCTAGTATTATAATTATGTTTCCATCAATAGTTTTATATAAAAATGTTCAAATAACATGTATACTTATATGAGTAACTTTATATTAAAATGTTTATTATGAAGATATGCATTATCGAAATATTCATTATACAAAATACTCATTATACAGTGACATAGCAAAACAAACAAACAAACAAAAAACAGTAACTAGTAATTTCATCTCTTAAACAATCAACTTTCTCTTTTGTTTTGTCCCATTATAATTTTTATCAGTATGTACCTAGATATTTGCTAGCAGTGATATGATAATGGTTATAATTTTTATTCTACATGAAATATTATAATATGTATTGTGTGTATGGCAGAGTTTTACAAATATTATCAGGTAAAAAGGATTAAGCGATCAATATGTTTAAATAGACATACAAAAATTTACTAAGATTTGAATATTTTATACAGTTATATTTTAAAGAGTAATAGAATAATCCCTAAAATAAGATTGTATCAATTTATAGTTATATTTTAATAGTTGATATATTTAGTATTTGAAAGATCTACAGCTCAACAGATATTAGTTTTAAAAGTACACTAAAATATATTCAAATTGGTATCAGATATGAGTTAAATGGTACCTCATGATTTTATTGAGGCATTAATACCGAGTTTTTATCCCAATATTTGTACTTTGCTTCTCATTTTCTTTAGGTTTTTATTAATGTTTTATAATTATTCAAAATAGTGAGTTTCTCATGAGATATTCATATAGGCACATAACAATCGCTCCTCTCTTTTTCTGCATTTTTTAAAACTGCTTTCACTCTCTGAATTCTTCTTGTCTTACTTCTGTTTATTCACATATATATGTATTTTTTCCTTTGGTGCATTATAACGATGCATATAATTGGGACACATTTGCTGTACCCATACAGGCATGGTTGGTTTTATTTTCCAATAATTCTTCCCCTTTTCCTCCCTTCCTCTCTCTCTCCAGCTCAATTCCCTACATCTACTCTTTTGATCCCTTTTTAAATTTCAGGATATTCTCCTTTTTTATTCTTTTTTCTCTCTAGCTTCCATCTATGAGAGAAAACATGCAGCTTTTGACCTTCTGCGTCTAGGATATTTCATTTAGCATGATGTTGTTCAGTTCCATCCATTAACCAGCAAATGACATAATTCCATTCTTGTTTATGGATGAATTCAGCCATATATGAATTTAGTCCATATATGTATGGATCATATTTCCTTTGTAGACAGACACTACAACTTGGCTATTATGATGTGTAGTGCTATAAATATGGATATGCATGCATCACTATAGCATGCTAACCTTAATTCTTTTTGAAAAATACTGAGGAGTGATAAAGCTACATCATATGGCAGTTCCATTCCTAGTCTTTGAGAAGAAATCTCTGTAAAATTTCCATGGTGGTTGTAATGACTTACAAACCCACCAACAGCATACAAGGTTTCCTGTTTCCCCACATCCTCACCACCATTTATTTTTATTTGTAATCATGATGATTACAATCCTAACTGGAGTGAGATGAAATCTCAGTGTAGTTTCAATTGCATTTCCACGACTACTACAAAAACTGAGAAGTTTTCATGAATTTTTTGGCTATTTTAATTTCTTCCATTAAGAAGTATCTATTTAATTCATTTGTCCATTTTTAAATGAGCTATTTGAGTTTTTGTGTAATATTTTTGAGTTCTTCATATACAGTGAATATTAATGATATTTCAGAAGAGGAAATAACAAAAAATCTCTCCAATTCTGTAGGTTTTCTCTTTATAGTATTATTTTTTTTTATTTGATGCCACCTAATGTATTAATTCTTGATATTATTTTCTGAGCTTTAGGAGTCCTATTGATAAAATCATTGTCTGTGCTTATATGTTGGGATACAACTCTTTTGTTCTAGCAGTTGCAAAGTTCCTGATCTAATTTCTAAGTCTCAGATCCAAAAGTCTAAACTTTTGTGTAGAAGGAGAGATAGGATCTAATTTTATTCTTCTACATATGGAGAACCACTGTTCCTATATGTGGATATTAGTTTTTCCCAGTAAAATTTGTTACAAATGTTTTTTTATTTCTCCAGTATAAGCTTTTGACACCTTTGACAAGAATCAGATGATATTTTTGTATGGATACATATCTTTGTCTTCTTTATATCCCATTGGTCTTCAAGGAGGTAAGAGACCTCTACAATGAAAATTATAGAACACTGAAGAAAGAAATTGAAGAAAACACCAGAAGATCAGAGGAATACCCTCCATGCTCTTGGACAGAAAGAATCAATATTGCTAAAATGGCCATATTACCTAAAGTGACCTACAGATTCAATGTAATTCCCTTCAAAATTATGATGACACTTTTCACAGAATTAGGGAAAAAACTCACAAAATCCATATGTAAGTATCAAAGACTCAAACAAAGCAATCTTGAGCAATAAAAATAAGTCTGGTGGGGCTGGGATTGTGGCTCAGTGGTAGAGTGCTTGATTAGCATGGGCGGGACATGGGTTCAATTCTCAGCACCACATTAAAAAAAAAAAAAAATAAAGGCATTGTGTTGTGTTTAACTCCAAAAAAAAAAAAAGATTAAAAATCTCTCTCTCTCTCTCTCTCTCTCTCTCTCTCTCTCTCTCTCTCTCTCTCTCCCCCCTTTAAAAAAATAAAATTAAAATTAAAATAAATAAGTCTGGAGGCTTCATAATGACTTACCAAAAGCTATACTATAGGACTTGGTCTCATTTTCTCATCTAAATTGAAAGTATGTGGATAAAACAAATATATATATCAGGCTGAGAAAATGATATACAAAATCTGAAATCTCAGATACACCAAACAAAAGCAATAATTATGGCATTTGAAGGTTAAAACAAGAATTCTAGATTTGTGGCTTGTAGAGTAGATTCATTGATTTAAAGAATTAATCTCAGAACCTCAATTTCTTCAATTGAATATAGGGAAAGTTCATGGAACTTATCACCGAGATCCATATAAGAATCTCTAGGACTAAGACATTTACAAATTCTGCCTTATATATATTTTTTCTTTGACTTCCTGCATCTCTCTTATTTATTTATTTATTCTAATTAGTTATACATGACAGTAGAACTCATTCTGAAAGATCATACATAGATGGTATGTAACTTTTCATTCTTCTGGTTGTACATGATGTAGGATCACAGTGGTCATGTAGTCACATATTTTTAGAAAAAGGATTAAAGATAATTAGAACTTTTCATTTGCATTCCATTTCAAAGCAAGAGAAAAAAACAAGTCTCTCAAATAGGGGAAGCTATCATTTGATACCAGAAAGTATACTATACAAATACAGAGTGTTGCTTGAAAATTATTATAATTGAGCTTGTTGCAATCTTAATTAATACCTACATTTTAATAAGTATTCATGCCACTTCATGGAAGTTGATAAATTAATGCATTTTTACTTCCTCAAAATAGTTTTATACTTCTGACAGTAACTGTAGCTATGCCAGAAAATTTTCTGTAGCATTAACAGTTCACCTTTTTACTCTTAATTATTTCTTTTTCTTTTCAAAATCCTTCTGCATAGAGAAGACATTGCCTAATATTTGTAGAACCACCAATGAGGAGAAACCACTACAGATGTTTAATTGCCAAAAATGATTAATTTAACATCACATTGTACTCCATCTCAATAAATTCATACTGAGTGTGGTAGTGCAGCACACCTGCAATCCCAGCAACTCAGGATGCTGAGGCCGGTGGATTACAAGTTCAAGGCCAACCTCAGTAATTTATCAAGTTACAAAGCCAGCCTATGCAACTTAATGAGACTCTATTACAAAATAAAAAATATAAAGGACTGAGGTGTAGCTCAATGGTAAAGTGCAACCACATTCAATCCCCAGTACCCAAAATTAATAATTAATTAATCATTTAATCCATATATAATGCATTATTTCTGTTATCATAATGTAGGGAAGTAGTTCATAGGAAAAAAATTCTTAAACTTCTAAATTCTGCTTAAATAGTATTGATTATTTTTAGTAGAATCAAATTGCTATTAGTTTTTAAATTAAATTTTTGATATCCTCTGGATATAAGCAAAGTTGTACTTTGTTGTGCACATTCATATTTTGTACTTTTGCTTTTATTTCTGAATGGTGATGTCTTAGCTCGCACTGGTATAGGGATAGCCTCAGTATAGTTATCTGAAAAGGCAAACATTTGTTTTCACAGTTCCAGAGACTGGGAAGTCCATGTCTGGTATTTGGAGACAGCCATTTTCTTATTGCAGTTTCACGGATGAGATAGAGTATACACATTCAAAATAGAGCACTTTCTGGTCTCTTCCTCTTCATAGAAGGACGCTATAATTGTTTGTATTTAGGAGGAGATGCCTACTTGGAAAAAGTAGGTAAGTCATGGTGTGACTTTGAAGGGTATCTTTCATCCCTAAACCTTGGCTCTGTCTTGCCTTCTGATTCCTGGTTGCCATGAGGTGAGCAACTTTTCTTCACCATGCCTCCCCACCATAATGTTTTGCCTTACAACAGACCCAGACAAAAAAGTCAAGTGACTATGGACGGCAATCTCTGAAACTGTAAACCAAAATAAATTTTCCCTCCTTTATGTTTGCTCATGTATTTTGTCACACTGATGGAAAGCTGATAATACTGAAAAACGGTACCAACAAATGGGGACATTGCTATGACTATACCTGACCTTCTGTTTCAGCTTTTGGAACTAATTTCCAGGAAAAGTTTGAAAACCAGACTAGAGAAGGTTGAAATCATGAGTAGATCTTTATTTTTTTTCATAAAATAAAAATATCTATATATATATTTATATATTCATATATATGTACATACATATACACATATGTAGAATTTATTCAATACATGTGAGATGGATTTACATTAGTAATATAGTCCAATATTTATTATCTTCAAAATAATATTGAAGAAAAATTAGCAATTTGGAAAATAATATAGATGACAAAACATTTGAATGGACTTTAATATAATAGATATTACATATAATCATACCACTCATATAGGTTGTGGAAGCAAGCAGGGGTTTCCATCCTCATATCAAATAAGGTAGAATTCAAGCTGAAGTTAATAAGATGGGATAAAGAAGGACATTATATACTGCTTAATTATAATAATAACAATTATAAATATATATGTCCCAAACAATGGAACATCTAAGTTCATCAAACAAACTCTTCTCAAATCAAGAGTCAAATAGACCACAACACAATAATTTTGGGTGACTTTAACAAAACTCTTTCACCACAGGATAGGCCTTCCAAACAAAAGCTGAACAAAGAAACTATAGAACTCAATAATGCAATGAATAACTTCGACTTAACTGACATATATAGAATATTTCATCCTTCAGCAAGCAAATACACTTTCTTCTCAGCAGCACATGGATCCTACTCCGAAACAGACCATATACTATGCCACAAAACAACTCTTAGCAAATATTAAAAAAGTAGAGATACTACTCTGCATTCTATCAGATTAAAACGGAATGAAATTAGAAATCAATGATAAAATAAGAAATAAAAGCTACTCCAACACCTGGAGACTAAATAATATGCTACTGAATGAACAAGGTGTTACAGAAGACATCCAGGAGGAGATGAAAAAAATTTATAGGTGGGCCCTCATTGGAGGTAGTAGGACATTAGGGATGTGTTCTTGATGGGTATATTTTATTTCTGACCCCTGATGTGTCCTATCTCTGTTGATTTCTTCCTCTATTTCTATCTCTATCTCTATCACTATCTTCCTTGCTCTCCCACCTGGCAGCAATGAGGTGAGAAACTTAGTTCCATCACAATTCTCCACCATGATGTTCTACCTCACCATAAGTCCAGAAACAATGAAGCCAAGTGGCCAGGGATTGAAATATCTGAAATTGTGAACCAAAATAAAGCTTTCCTCCTTTTAAGTTGTTTTTATCTTATTTTTTTGTCAAAGCAATGGAAAGCTAACAAACACTTTTCACAAAAGTTTCTCCTTCATAACATGACTGCTTTCCAAAGATTTCATCTACAAATATGTTCACATTGATGATTAGACTTAAAAGCAACCTTTAGTTCATAGCATTAGGACTAGTGCCTGCCATGTAGACAGAATAAACTCTTCCCAGAAATCGAGTATTCTCCTTGTTGGTCTCACAGTTTTAAAGAAGCACTTAGAAAGAATAATTTGTGCTAGCACCTTTTATCACAAGGGTAATTGAAGCTTTAGAGGTTGTATAGATTTAATAACGTCCAATTCTTATGAATATTACCCCTTTGAGTAATTTCACCCTATCTTCTTGAGGAAGAAGAAATGCAGACTCAATTTCTTCCTGTTCTCCTGATACAGACTTTCCTTTTCTGTTTTGCACAATTTGATGCCCTCATCTCCTTAATGGTATGTCTAGCTTCTTGCTTACTGAACATGAACTTCATTTTCACAAGTTTAGTTTTAAATAAAACCTCTGCTTTTCATGGTTGAGATCTTTTACCAATTTTGTTAAATCATGAACATTATACATAAACTAAATCCTTCCCAGAAGTACATACTGTGTGTATAAGGGAGCTAATAAAGCTAATTGTGACTTGTTCATTGTGAGTCTCTGGAAGGAAATTGATTGAAGGCCATACAAAATAACAAACCAAGTGTTATAAACCACTATGAATCACAATGGGGGCTATGAAAGAATAAGGCAAGAACAAAGTAAGACTCTGTCTCTCAATAAAATACAAAAATGGGACTGGGGATGTGGTTCAGTGTTTGAGTGGCCCTGATTTTAATCCCCAGTACTGCGCCTTCCCCCACAAAATATATAGACTATTCCTCTGTTTTTTCCAGTGGAAGAATCCTAACATTTCATGTGGACAGTCCACCCACACACTGGTAAATTATCACTCTCTACTACAAGGAGTACTGTGTGCATGTAGTTGAAGAAGGAGGGACTGTAGGGGAGAGAAATCTAACCAACACTCTGTCAGTCACTTGATCATGATGAACATCAATAGTGATATATCATGTTGAGAGTACCCTTAATAAGATATAATAATGTCAGTTGGGCCTCTGCGATTTTGTTCCCCAAAACCCCATAAACTCTACAAGTCATGAGAAAAAAATATCAAACAAGAACAATAAAGACATTGCACAAATACCTGATCAGTATTCTTCAAAATTATCAAGGTCACCAATAGCAAAGTAAGTCTAAGAAGCTGTCAGATCCAAGGGAAGACAAATGAGTCATGATGATTAAATCTAATATGGTATGTTGGGTGGGATCTGGGAAGAGAATAATGGGAAGTATATTAAAAACAAAATATCTGAATGTCATGTGGAATTAGTTAACAATATTGATATAATTTTAATATAAAAACTGAAATTCTATCAGTGTTGATTTCCTAATTATAGCAAATATACCACAGTTATATAACATGCTAATAATAAGGGAATCTGGGTCTCAGGAATATGGGAGCTCTCTTTCAATGTTTCTATTAATGTAAACCTATTCTAAAATGGAAAAGTTTGTAAAATGACTTTTCCCCCTAAAAAAAAGCAGTAGCCTAAAATCAATTATGCAGATCTAAGAGATTACATGTTATGTCTTTGGAACCCTGGTTAAGATGTGGGTAAAAATAAACAGTCCTTGTGAGAGAGAGAGAGAGAGAGAGAGAGAGAGAGAGAGAATTCCTGATCAAGATCAGCAAGGACCAATTACATTTTGCTGAGACATGAAAATAAAATAAAATATTATTTTATTAAAATAAAATATTATTTTAAAATTTTAAAAAGCTATTAAGGACTTAAAAGAGGCTTATGGGAATTGTTGTGTTTTTTTTCAAAATTTTGGGTAGTTGAGTAACAGCAATGCATAATTAATGAAACAACACATTAAAGTATTTTTATGCCAAAAAATTCAATTTGAATCAAAACCTATTTACTTATGAATTTCAATATAACATTTGACACAGAAAAAAGTCCTGAAATTTTTGAAAAATAACTTCTTTCTTGAAATACAACATAATGAATTTAAATTATCTAATTTTTTTTGTTAATGGCAAGAAATATATCCATGCCAATAAAAGAAAAATTGATTTTCTTTTGACATTACTTACCAGCTGCTTGTATTACCTGTATTGGAAATATACGTATCAAAAATTAATAAGAATGTTTCTTCTCATGTGATCTAAGTTTTCATGTAAATATAATTTTTGTATAGATTGTAATGTAGAAATTAGTTCTGAAGTTATTGTAGACTGATCATGGATTATCTGGAAAACAAAAACAGATTTGATTCCAACCTTTATTTTTTAAAAAAGCAGAAAAACTAAAAATTCAAGTTAATAAATACATTGTAGGAAATAACATAAAGAAATTATGGGACCTGAGTAAACCTAAAGGATGTCATTTTAAGTGAAACAGAACAAATACTGTGTTATGTCACTAATGTGAAATCTAAAAATATTGATCTCACAAAAATAAAGTAGAATATACCAGGAATTGGACTGGTTATTGAGGTGGAAGGATGGGGAGAAACTGTTCAAAGGATGCAAAATTTTAGTAAGACTGAAGGAATACCTTCAAAAGATTTTGTATGCGATGTGATGAATGTTAACTTGTATTTTTTGCATTTTTGAAAAATGAGAACAGTGGAAGTAAGTATTGTCATCACAAAAACTATAACTATGTGAAATAATGTATATGTTAATTAGCTAGATGTGATATCTATATACTTTGAAATATCATAATAACATGTTAATCATATTTAATTATAACTATAAACATAAAACATAGAATAAAATTTTTAAAAGAAACCATGACAAAAATACTATTTTATGGAGAATTTAAGAAAATAAATTATTGGAAATATCTAGAACAAAACAATAATGAAAAAAGTCTGAATTACTTCTGAACCAATTGATGACTTTATATTTGGAAAACTATACTAATGTATAGGCTGTATAGATTACTTTAGAGTCTTATGTAATGCATTTTGACATTTAAATAGATAAAATACAGTTTATTAAATCCCAAGAGGTGTACTAGTAAGTTTCACCTATATAGCATAAATATCATGAGCATGAAATTCATTATCCAAATAGGACATCTATAATGCAAAGATGACAGGCACAAACCAGTGTGCTCCTTAGTACACCAGGACATGTGGTCATCCTGGAATGAGCCATAATAAGCAAAATCAATGCTTTCCAAGGGTTTAGCATGACTTTCCAATGACTCTGGAACACCTGTGAGGACTATACCCATATTAAGTTCCATTCCAGGTGGCACCACTCACATGGAGATAATGAGAATGGTGACACTGGAGCTATGCAAACTGAGAGTCCTTGCACTTACTGTTAGCCATACACCTTTTAGGATTTAATCTATCGCAAGTTACTTGTTATTAAAAAATCTGAAATGCTTATTATCTCCATTTTACAGATGAAGAAATAAAGATTGACCAAATACCTAGAATAGTGGTATACATTCAATACTGAAGAATTTGAACCTAGACATTTTGACTTTTTGTTTTAATTTCTACACTATGCTAAAGCATTATTTTTCTTTGCTTCTGTATAAATTTTCTTTAATAATCAGGACAACTCTTTCAGAGTATAAAACTTTTATGATGCATGACACTTTCAGAATAGATTCTATTCAAATAATTTCCTTTACAGTAATAGAGGATGTGCATGTACAATAATCAATAGTGAGTTTAGAACATTTCCCAAAGTGACAGACTTTGTAATGCAGAACTTTAACACTGTGATCTTGTTTGGACTCTAAAATGAAATGAAGATTTTTTTTTAAGAATTGTACTCAAGTATTCAGTATTCTTACTTCATGTTCTCAGGCTTATTGAAAATGAAAAGTCACACTCATGTGAAAAAAAAAAATCCACACCTTCCCTCCTGCTAACATAGACATTCAGTGAACAAAACATTGTGATAGGATTGCTTTCCTAATAAAAAAAAAATTCTCTGAATAAAATATTTCCCTGAAGGGGGAATTCTAAATAGCCTCATTTTTAAAAGTCAGATTGAATGTGAAGTAAAATGCATATATAGTATTCTTGAACCCACAATGTTTTCCTACCATGCATGTTCACCAACCCCAACCTCTTGCAAATCATGCCAGGAGAAAAGAGGGGATTTGTGGGAAAGTTTGTACAAGAAATGACAGAACAGAAAAGGAAGCTAAGGAATGTCTTAAAGTTAAAATATTTACCATGAGAATGCTCTGAATAAATAATATTTTCTTGTATTAATTTTGATGGTCTGCATTTGTTTCCAAATACCAAGAGAGATTATTGTTGCATTTCTCTCAGCATTTACCTCAGCATTTATTGCGTGGACTTAGCAAATAGTTGTGAGAATCTACTGGAGTTTTGCTTCGGATATGATAAGGATGACTCTCAAGCTTTCATTTTTTCTATTTTAATTGATGCACAAAATCATATATAATAGTGTTACATATTCATATGCGCATATAACAGTATAATTTAAAATAATTTGGTCTGTTTCATTCTCCAGTATCTCCTCTTGCCTTCCTCTCCTGCATATTTGGGTTTCCTTCTCTACTCCACTGATTTCACTTCTATTTTCATGAGACCTCCCAATACTTCTTTCCCCCTTTTCTCTCTAGTTTCTATATATCAGAAGAAACATACAACTCCTGAATTTTTAGTTTGGCTTATTTTGCTTATCATAATGCTCTCAAGTACCATCCATTTCTTCTTGATGGAATAAAACTTCATTGTGTACAAATACCAAATTTTTTATCTATTCATCTGTTATTGGGCACCTAGACTGTTCCATAACTCACCTACTGTGAGTTCTGCTGCTATAAACATGAATTTGTATGTATCTCTATAGCATGCTAGCTTTAACTCTTAAGGATACGTACCAGAGAGCGGTACAACTGGGTCATATGGTAGTTTTATTCCTAGTCTTTTGAGAAATATCCATAATTATTTCCACAGTAATTGTGCTAATTTATAATCCAACAAAAATGTTAAAGTGTTTCTTTTTTCCACATACTCTCTAATATTAATTATTATTCATATTCTTGATGGTGGCCATTCTAACTGGAGTAAGATGAAATCTCAATGGATATTTGACTTGTATCTTCCTAATTCTTAAAGATTTTGCTAAATATTTTGAATGTATCACTGGGTTCCTAGTCACTAATACATTCAAATGCATTCAAATATTTTTTTTCACATATTTGTTAGCCATTTGTATTTCTTCTTTTGAGAAGTATCTGTTCAGTTCACTTGCCCATTTATTGATTGGATTATCTTTTTTTTAGAAAAGTTATTTGCATTCTTTGTGTATTCAGAATATTAATCATCTGTCAGAATAGCTAGCAAAGATTTTCTCTCATTCTGCAGGTTTTCCCTTTATGCTCTAAATTATTTCCTTTGCTATGCAGAAGCTTTTTAATTTGGTTCAGACTGTCATCTTGAATGTTAATTCTCTCTGATTCTCTGATGCTATTAGGGATTTTTTCTTTAAGATATTTGTTGTTGTTATGGCTGTTATTTTCAACTGTTTTTGGAGAAAATAGCTTGGTATTTGTATACAATTCTCAATACCTACGAACAAAGTTAATTAAGGTTTACATGAGAGGCCAATGAATCATGTTCCCAGGATCTCTATAACTCCCTACCAGAAATGACTTGGGGGTCAGGAGGTAGAACTTGAGACTATAATGTTTAGCAGCAGTTTGGAGCTATTTTTCTAGTTTGGACATGCTGCTGTGTAAGTAAGCTTTTCATCCTTGTGGTCCAACTACCTTAAAAGAACAAATTGGAGAAGGAAAATTTTATTTGGGGCTCATGATTTCAGATGTTTAGTGCCTGGTTCATGACTTCTTTGTTCTGGGTGTTTGGGGAGGGAGGACATGGTTGAGGGGCATAGCAGAGGAAGCTGCTCAGTTCATGGTAGCCCTAAAAGAATAAGGGGGTGGGGAGCAGGTACAAATTATAAAATCCCCAAGGTACACACCATGACCTACTTCCTTCAGTTACTCTCCAGCTGCCTAGGGTTCTCAGCAAGTAATATATTCAAATTATTAATCTATAAAATGAATTAATCCACAGATAAGGTCACAGCTCTCATAATCTAACGATTTCACCTACCGCATCAACACAGGACCTATTGGGGGATACCTCCTATCCAAACCATAACATTTGCTGTTCACTGTCTCCTCATGTTCAGGGAGACATAGCTAATGAACAGGAATGCTCCAAAAGTGTCCTTGAGTTCAGGCCAGGTTTAGCACTGCTTCATGTTTCTAACATATTCTTTCCCTCATGCATTGTGAGATAACAAAAAGGAGGCAAAAAATATCCTCTTATTCCCCACTAAATTGTCTTATATTTAAAGAACATGAAGCAAAGATTATGCTGATAATCAGGAATAAAATCTATTACCTTTATGACCACCAAACTTAATGACATTGTTTCATCATTTCTCTGCGGAAAATGATCAATACTTACATAATAGGCATAGCCATAAAAACAGATACTATAATACAAGAATAGATGTGGCAATATTTTTCAAAAATTATTGTGCCACCATTTATTTCTTCTTTTTAAATTAAAACTTTGCACAAAGAAAATAGTAAATACAATGATTTTATATATGATTCAATCATTACCATATTGTTTAAAAACTTAGAAAACATATCTAGAAGAACCGGCTTTGTTATATTTAGATTCTGGTTTTAAGTCTTAATAAAACACTGATCTTACTTAAAATTTCCTGATGGATAATACATTTTTTTTTCAAGAAATTGCCTAAAGCTTAAGAATAAAAGAGATATTCTCTACAGTGTTCCCAGTTCTTGACAATGCCAGTTAAGCACAATTTTCTTTAAATGCCAACATCTGTTCTCTTTGGCCTAAAGTCACAAAATTAAGAAGTTGTTTTTGTATAAAACCCTTCCTGAGCCAAGTGGAAGTTCCAGCCACTCACCATTATACCTGAGTTTTTCCAGCATCCAACCATCAATTTGGAGTTTCCTAACTGCATCAATTCCCAGAGTCTCTAACTACGTATCAATTATTAAGAAAGAAAATGAAGACAAAAAGAGAACATGGTAGTGGAGAGTTTTAAAAAGAAAAACAAAGCAAAAAACTGCAAGATCTGTCATCTCCCTTTTCTTTGTGCAAACACATCCTAAAAAGGTCTTAAGACAGAGTTTCATTATGGATCTACATCACATGTATTTCTTGTGCTAAAATATTTTTATACTTTCATCTTAGTAATTTTGAGGGTAACAACATAGTTTTCTGCTTTTTGTATGGCTTTTCTTTATTAGAAGCCTGACTTTCTGATCATCACACCCAGGCTCTTTCCTCATTAGGGAATTGATTTATTCCATGCATGGATGCATCAGTCGTTTGATTCCTTTGTTTCATGGGCCTGTTGGCTTCTCATTGGCACCACTGCCTGAAGAGGTGAACAGGGTGGATGGAAGTAAGTGAAATGAAGATCAATTCCAGACCAATTCTCACTAAATGGTAGGGACAAACTTTATATCTGAAATAAAGTTTAGGGTTCAGGATAAATATCAGTGACTACCCTTGTGATCCATAATTTATGAAAAAGGGAGGAAGGAAGCAGGATTAGAAAGAGATGCAGGCAGGATTGCTTCATAGGAAGCCACAGAAATCTAGAGTTGGAAAGGTCCATCAGAGTTTTTACAGGTCATTACATTTCCATCGTGTCTAGTCATTGCATTGTTTGCCTTGCTTGAGAGGAAAGGATCCCAGATAGTCCCTGGGACTCAGAGCAGAAGTCTACCTCTGACAGAACCCCAGAAGCACAGCAACAAGTAATTTTTATGGAGGGCAATCTAGGTGGTGCATCTCCATGACCACCATGGGTGCTACCAAGCCATTTTCTATCCTTCATTTTTGATTATTGATGGTGCTAAATTTCTCTTTCCTTACATCTGCAGTCAATATCAGTGTCTTTTCAATTAGGACTTATTTTAAGTAATGAAAAACCTATCAGAGATATTCAGCATTGATTTAAAGTACTGTAATAATGTTGTTAAATATCTACAAGTTTAGAAAATTTGTACTTTGACCTCATAAAATTATACTAGTAAATTAAGTATAAAATGTAAGTACAAGAAATCAATAAGGAATACCTTTCAAATTGACATTATAATAGATAATGTTTTTATTTAATAGTTGGCAGTTAAACTCAAAATAGAGGTATATTTATCTGGTTTTAAAATAATCATTAATGCAGAGAAAACTAGCTGTAGTAAGTATATTATGGTATCATACTTGAAATTCATTTTGAAACACTCCTTGAATGCTTCTTCTAATAAAGTGGTATGTGGTAGCATTTCAAATGTCTCTTTGTTTACCATTGTCTCTAAGTTTATCATTCTCCACTGAGAATCAGGAACAAGAAAATTACATAATAATTATTAGTGTCAACTCAGCATATGCCATTCTCTCTCTTAAAGATTTTACCTGCATTGGCTTTTTCACTAACACAAGGAAAGTATGTGGTAGCTTCTATTAATAACACATTTAAACATAGGGATATTAAGGTCCAGAAAATGTTGTAAATAGGTAGTAAAAGATCTCAGCACTTCTTTGCATTTGTTTCTGAATGCTTATGTATCTTGAATTTTAAAATTAATTACATATTTATATTTTAAAGTTGAACTAAATATCATACTGTGCTATGCATTGCAATTAACACAAAAATCACAATCAGCTTTGTTATATTTAAAAACAAATAGAATCATAAGCATAAAATGTCTACATTTTCTAGTATCACAGTATTTCAAAGTACTTAATGGTTGCTAGAGTATTTTATAAGACATGGAAATTGCAAATTTAAAATATGCATTTTATAGTTAATGAAAAAATAGTAATACATGGGATATAAACAAGAGGGAATCTAATGCAAAAGGAAGAAAATCTAACTGTATGTATGAAAAAAGTGAGTCTTATTATACTTATAACCTCTGCCACGAATGACAGAATTAAAATGTTATTTCAGATCTCAAGCTTGTAATAATTATTCCATCTTTCAAATATTATTAAGAAAAATGTTTCAGAAAATTTTTGACATCTGAATTAATAAAGTTGGCATGGAGAGGAAAAAACAGTTTCTATTCTTAATACTATAGAAAGTCAAAACAAAACAAGTATTTTCCATCAACTATTCTGCTATATAGTAAACTTAACTCAATGAAAACTACAGGTAACTTACAGGATTGGAGAAAATGTTTGGAAATCAGATATGATAAAATGTTAACATTCAAAATTATAAGGAACTCAACTCATTAAATGGTAAATTAATAACCCGATAAGTGTGGGTTAAAAAAAAAACAAACAGATAATTCTCAAAAGAAGATATACAAATGGCCAGCAAAGATACAAAAAAAAAAAAAAAAACCAACAACAAAAAAAATCCAATGATTAACATTGTTAAAAACCAGAGAAAGGCAAAATAAAAGTGTAATGAGGGGCTGGGGATGTGGCTCAAGCGGTGGCGCGCTTGCCTGGCATGCTTGCGGCCCAGGTTCGATCCTCAGCACCACATACAAACAAAGATGTTGTGTCCGCCAAAAACTAAAAAATAAATATTAAAAAAAATTCTCTCTGTCTGTCTCTCTCTCTCTCACCTCTTTAAAAAAAAAAAAAAAGTGTAATGACATGACACCTCATACCTGTTAGAATGGTTATTATCAAAAAGGTGAAAGATTGGCCGGGCCTGGTGGCATGTGCCTATAATCCCAGAGGCTTATAAGGCTGAGGCAGGAGGATCTCAAGTTCAAAGAGAGCCTCAGCAACAGCAAGGCGCTAAGCAATTCAGTGAAATCCTAAATAATGTACAAAATGGGGCTGGGGATGTGGCTCAGTGATCCAGCACACCTGAGTTTAATTCCTAGTACAAAAAAAAAAAAAAAAAAAGTGAAAGAACAAGTGTGTGCAAGGATGCACAGAAAAAAAGAAATCATCATACACTATTTTGGGGAATATAAATTGGTGTAGCCATTTTGGAAAACGCTATGGCAGTTCCTCAAAAAATTAAAAATAGAGCCACCTATAATCCAGCATGTCCACTTCTGGATATGTATCCGAAGGAAATAGGCTATGTTAAACAGGTATGTGGCTTCCACGTTCAATGTAGCATCATTAACAAGAAACAAATAAGGAATCAATTTAAGTTCCGTCAACAGATGAATGGATGAATGTGTGTGTGTGTTCTCACCACTCTGCTTCAAGTTGAGTTAATAAATCTACTTTATTCTTAAATCCAATTGGTTTCTAAGGACCCATTTCATCAACCATGTAACATTTAAAAAATTATTTTCATTCAGTTATTAATAATTCTAAGAGGAAACAATGAAAGCTTGTTTATCCCCTTTCCTCCTACTGATTTCTTGGAGTCACAGGGAAGAAAATATGTGCTGAAGTAAGTGTTTTGGTACCAAAAGTTCCTGCAGTTCTCCAACTTAGCACTTTCTTTGCTAGTTCAGTGAATGTTACTTTAGAAAAAATACATGAACGCTGCTAGAGGTCACTGCTTTAACAGCACTTGGTTGGCACTAAAGCACACTCTTAGAGCTCTTTTATTGCTGTGTCTTATTGCTTCGGCAAGATAATCTTTGCTTCACTTTGCTAATAGCCTTATTATGAGAAAATACATTGGATATTCATAGCTCACACAAGGGCCAGGATATGACAATGGCAGCACAGTTGGGAAATTAAAAACGAAGAATTTATTTAATTTGAAAATGCACTGAAAGAGCAAGTGCTGAATCCCAATGCCCTCCACAGCAGGTGAAACCAAAGGACTCATAGATTCTGTTGAATTATGAACACTCATGCTCCTGCTGGATATTTGCTGATGCATAATTGAGATTTGTGCAATGATTGCAAGGAGGAATTTGGGTCATATGACATCACTCATTAAAATATTGCAGAGTATATTGCTTTGTCTAAACACTACAACCTATGCGTGATCATTCTCACTCTTAATGACTAACCTCTCTGCCCCTGCCTACACTCCCACTCTCCCCAGTTTTTAGTAACCAATATTCTTTGCTTGACATTTACAATCTAATCCCATCCTTCATATTTCTGTCCTCCATGCCACTACATACTCCATGTTAGCCAACAAGTGTGTACCATGTCCCATTGGTCCCTAGAGTTACGCAGCCACATACAAACATATTCATATATCTGCATACACCTATGTAAGCTTTGTCACGGTTTTCTAAATTACGGTCATTACTTAAATATTTTTCTCCCTAAATAATGTGTAGATATCCTTATTTGGTATAAATTTGGATAACATTTATACATATGTTGGTAATACTTGGGGTTATTTTCTATTTATTTTCTAATTTTCTATTGCCTCATAACAAATTGCCACAAAGTAGTTTAAAACAATGCCAATTTACTGTCTCACAGATTTGTAGATCAGAAGTCTGAACAAGAGTAATTGAATTTTTATTTTAGAGTATCACAAGGTCAAGGACAAGTTATTAATATGTATCTGGAGCCTTTGGTGAAGTTTCGTGGGGCATCCAGGGTAAGAACAGAGGTTTCATTTTTTTTTTTTTTTTTTTTTGCTAGATATGGGCTTAAGATTACTGTCTTCTTGAATTTGTTATTCCTACTCGCATAACATACCTTGCCGCAGTCTGGCTGCAGCAAAATAACTGGGGGATGACCAATAACTTGTGTAGATGGATACAGCAGGAGTGAGAGCCGTTTATTGTAGGACAGGAGTGGTATTTATACATTCCACACAGCTTATCTAATTAACATAAAATAGATACAGCTGTCAACCAATAAGGACTCTCCACATTTAATGGCTCTATTTTGTTACTTCACAAACCACTCCCTCTGGCATTTTGCCAGGCGCTATCCAGACTTGTTTACAGACTCTAACATTTCTCTGGCAAAATGCCAGGTGCCATCCTGACTTGTTTACAGACTCTAACAATACCTACACCTTCAAACTAGCCACTAGATACCAAGTCCTTTCTGTGCTTAGAATATCTATGACTTCCTCTTCTGTTATCAGCAGGAGAGGAGGGAGGCTGTTTTTAAGGGGTCACCTAATTGATTCAGGCCCACCCAGAAAAATCACCCAGTTATGTCAACTGCACTACCTACCAAACATAACCAAGGGAACTCTGCCTGCCATAGAGCATCACTATTTTTTATGCTTAATGGATGTATATCATATTTATCTGGAGATGCCATGATTTATCCATTCACTTTACTATATTCAGGGCTATCCTTTCCTGTCTTCTACTTGACATGACAACCCTCACATCCACCTCTCACTAAAATGCTTTCCGAGCCACAAAGTCCTGTGTCCTCTTGCTCTACTTGCCACTCCCGAGCCCAGTGGCCATCAATCACATGCCTTTCATTGTGTGCTCTTTCCCCTCACAGTCTGTCTTTTAGTTTTGTGAAGTTCACCATCTCCTTCTCACCCCAAGGTCTTTGTTCATGTTTCCAAAGCCTGAGCTGTATCTAAAACGCACCTAAACATACACATACAAACACAAAATTTGTTGTTGTTATAGATCACTTGTTTTCCTTCAGATCTAGCTAATTTATTGATTTTCTAGATGAGCCTTTATTTTCTATGAAGATCATCTCCCCAGCTAAAAGCCTTTAGAGTTTCATGACTATTCCCCACAGTGACTGAAATTTAAACATTGTTTGCATGCTTGATTGTCAATAGTAGTCTCCTCCACTAAACCGCACTTTCCAGAGACAAAACAATCTTATTCTTTTCTCGATTTTTGTGTTTCTTATCATTACCATTTTAACCCCTGGCATCTATCAAATTATTGGTGTAGAGAAGTACTAAACAGATATTTGGAGAATAAATAGACAAATGGATACAAATTGATACAAATACTTATAATAAAAAACCTGAAGTGTCAATAAGAGATACAGAAATTAAAATGTTTTAAAAGTAAATTAAAAATTTAAAAGGATAAGAATGGAATGAAAGTAAATAAGTTACATGATGCCACACATTTACCAAATCTAATGGAGAATTTTATTTTGATGCTTCCTGATGCCAAAGGAAAAGGAGAAACATGGAACAAAAGGTACACATTGTTCAGAGAAAGCAAAACTATTCATTTTTCTTAGCACTTAAATCCAAAAGAATGTCTTCATTTGGGGCTTTGCATAAAACAGTGAATTCCTGGAAACTTCTTTTCACCTGTTCTGTATTTGGAATTAGCTTCTTTTAGTATACTATTGTTATAATTAATATAGCATAATGATATATAGCACCTACTCTGTGCTAGCTACTTCTCAAGTGTTCTATATCCATTAATTCATCTAACCTTCACAACTTGTTAGGCTAAGTGCAGTTATAATCCCTTATTATAAGGAAGACTAAATTAAAGCAGAGAGTTTAAGAAACTTGACAGAGGGTTTATAGCTAACAAGTATCAGGTGTGAGATTTTTTTTCTTGTGTAATGCAATCACAATAACTCCACTACTAGTGAATAAAACACGATGGTTAAAAAACTACTCCGTTGATGAGTGTCGGGTTTCTGTTCTCGTGACTAAAAGACTCAGAGGTTACTCCAGTTGAACTGGGCTAATTGGGCTGCACAAAATAACCACACAAGAAACACAAATACCTTTTTCTTTGGGGTCAATGTGATGGCTTCTCTGACTTTAAGGGTCTGCAGGAAGAGAGAGAGAGAGAGAGAGCGCACACCCACTGACCCCCTTTTTTTTTTTGAGGAGAAGCTATTCAAATGAGGCAAGGGGTCAGGTTTAGGGGGCTGAGTCTATCTTCATGGTGTCCACTGTCAGCAGGTTGATATCTGGACAGGCCACACCCAAGGGCACAGTAAGAGAAGGGGACACACACAAGGCACTTCCATGGAAGATTCTATCCGAAACAGGGCAAGGAGTTATATTACAAAGGAACAGGTGAGCATAGCTCCACCATGGGGCTGTAGGAAGACAAGCCTGGGCAGGAAGACACAAGTCACTGGAACAGGACAGTCTAGCAGCATTGGTGCCTGACGTCACATTCCCCAAAAGGGGAGTTAACTTAGTCATCTGCGAGGTTGGTCTCCCACAGATGAGCAATCTATTTCTAGTTCCCTATTGCCCAAATATGTTATACCACATTAGACAATAAGCAGTTGATCAGGCCCACCTACAATTTCATTGTTTTCCCTTATTCTTCTTCATCGGTCTGTTTCTTTTTGGATCGGTGCTAAAAATTATAAAATGGAAAAAATGAATTAAACTCCATGCATCAAACTGCATCAATATTTACATATTCTTTTAATATTATTTTTAACTAATTCATAGAAATTATGCATAATAGTTAATTCCATTTGATAATTTAATACATGTGTACGTTGTATAATAATTAAATCAGATTAAACATATTTGTCTCCTATATTTATCATTTATGATGAAAACCTTCAAAATCTTTTCTTTTAGCTTTTAGAAATGCTCAGTGCACTGTTTTTTATAGCACTCCCAAACTTGACTCTGTATTAATGTGACATGGTAGCCATCAATCAACCTTTCCTTATTCTTCCTTCCCTAGTACTCTCTCCAGTCTCTGGTAACCATTATTCTAGTCTTAATTTCTATGCAATCAACTTTTTTATAATTCAAACATTAGTTGTCTTTTTGTGTCTGGCTTACTTTACTTAACATAATGATCTTCAGTTCTGTCCATGTTCACACAAATGACAGAATTTCACTGTTATGGCTGTATAGTATTCCACTGTAAAAATGGACCACATTTTTTTTCTCCATTCATCTGTTGATGAAAATCTAGATTGCTTGTAGACCCTAACTGTTATGAATAGTGCTGCAATAAACTTGGAAGTGCAAGTATTCTTAATCTTAGCAATTTGTTTCCTTTGGTACATACCTAGTATTGGAACTGTTTGATCATATATTAGTTCAATTTAAAATATGTTGCAGAACTTTCATACTGTATTCCATAATATTTGCACATTATTAGTTACCTTCTCTTCCAGAAGTCACCATATGTCTTCAAACATGGGGAAAAAAAATAACACAACTTTCTATAGCTGTCACCAGCACACACCTGCTGCCTTTCAGCTCCTCTCTACTATTCTGATCTGTGCTATGTTCAGCTGTCCTACAAATCCCCTAATTGACTAAACAAAGCATCTATGTTTGGCATCACCACTGGGCTTCTTGATTTCAAATGTTATTTCAATTAGAAATGGAGACACACATTAAAATATTAAAAGATAAGTGTAGACAATACCTAACCTGAGCTTCAACTTTAGATTCCCTGATTCGTGTAGAATAATTCTCAATCCACAAACATAGATCAAAAACTCACCCTAGCTACATATTCTACAGGGCACTGCAGCCCATAAAATATGTGTTTAGTTGAAGGAGCTCACAGTTAAAACAACTACAGAGAAATATACAGAGAAAGCTTGGTTCCAGGCAGTGGATAATTACTCTGATAGAGTTTCAAGCATACTGAGGAGGAGAATGAAGCATATAAACTCCTGTCCACATCTGGGCTCCCATCTTAGAGAGTGAGAAATTGCAGTGAGCTTCAAAAAATATTTTCCATACGTTAATAACATTCTAGGTAAAGGGAAGAGCTTGAGCAAAGAGCCAGAGGCAAGAAAGGGAATCGGGGATTTGGAAGAAAGTTTGTTAAGTCAATGTTATGACTAAATATCTAGTATCATAGAAAATGTAATCAGAGATGATGTTAGAAAGTAGAGAACAGGCAAACTCTGAAGAGTTTTGAAAAACAGGCTTGGGTTTTGAACTTAACATTTCACCTAGAGCCTGCCCAAGGCCATTTTTTTTTTAACCCAGAAGAGAGAACATAACTATGGCAAAACAGGAAGTTATTTTGATTAATTTAAGGATATCCATATCTTCCCAATGTTTGGTATGGTTTTGAATGTAGCTTCCCAATATCTGATGTGTCATGTCCAAGGATTTGAACAAGCATGTTCATAAAGCCATGAATCGAAATCCCTCCAGTGCAAGACTTTTTGGAAATATATAATGTGCAGTAAAGAATTTAAAATATCCTCTGAGAATGATATTATTAAATCCTCCTGAAACTTTCTAAGTTAAAATAATAAATAAATAAAACACTTCCTCTGCAAAAAAAAAAAAATTAAACATGGGCACCAGCTACTTAATAAATATTGTTTGAGCAATAAACATTATAAATACTTTCAGGCATAATCATCTCTCAAAATGGACAATTCAGTCCTCTCCCTCCAAACACCACATCTCAGAATAGCCTGGATATTGCAGCGATAAGCCTTTGATAAAGAAGCAGAAATTTTTAAATGGAAGGAGTTGACCGAATACTTTGATACAATTTTCTTTTTCTTGATTTATTCAGTTTTCTCCTTTTCCATTGTCATCACTTGGACTTGAATCATTTTCATTTCTGTTAAGAACTTTAATAACTTTCAACCTCTCTCTTTTTCTATTCTTGATTTTGTCCCTTTTTTTCTTGATAACAGGCAGTAGATAACAGAACATTCTGTAGGAAAAATCGAGATCACATTACCATGTGTTTTAGTCAACATTTTGTTACTGTAACAAAACACCTGGGATGATCAAATTAAAGAGGAAAGGTTTATTTTGGCTGCCAGTTTGTGAAGTTTCAGAGCATGGTTAGTTGGCCAGTTGCTTTTGGGACTTTGGCAAGGCAACATGTCATAATGGGAACACATGTTAGAAGAAGATTAGGAAGCTAAGAACGAGGAAGAGGAAAATGTGAGGTCCCACC
The DNA here is from genome assembly GCF_048772815.1 of Callospermophilus lateralis. Taxonomy (NCBI): domain Eukaryota; kingdom Metazoa; phylum Chordata; class Mammalia; order Rodentia; family Sciuridae; genus Callospermophilus; species Callospermophilus lateralis. Next base: position 171,752,045 of record NC_135306.1, on the reverse strand, counting down.
ATCACCATCAAATCATGCTTTCAATGTTCTAGAAATTCCACCTATGCCCCACCTCTTAGAAATTCCAACATTTACTCATAGTCCAACTCTAGGGAACAAGAATTTAACACATTAGACTTTGGAGGACATTTCAGATCTAAACTAGGGCACCTTGATGCTTGAAACCCTTTGGCATATTTCCATATTGTAAAAATAAAACAATCAGCATGAGCCTGCGGGGCTGTATATGAACTACACTCTAGTTCTTCAATATCTGGTAACCTGATGCAACTCAATATTTATACTCTATGGACGCTGAAATTCTAGCTCTTCAAATAAGATAATACTGAGCCTGTCTCATGGACCTTGCACTTTTAATTTCCTGTGTCTGGCCTGGTAGTTGTGTATCTACTCAAAACAGGGTCCTTCTCTTACTTCCGATATCCACTTTATTATCATCTCATTAGAAATTTCCAGGCATCTCTATCAGAAATATGTCATACCTTCTCTTTTTTTTCCTTTGTTAAATCACCTAGTTAAAGTTCTTTAAGACACTTATATATAAGTCCTTTATTTATTGCTGATTTATTTTCTGGTTTTCCTTTTTTAAAAAATATCCAGGAGGAAGGAAACCATGATTCTGACTCTTGCACATATTGATGCTCAACAATAATATGTACTAATTGAGTAAATAATGAATACTATCATAGATAAGTATTTCCAGAGCCTGTTTCAAAAACTAATACAATGTTAGTAACTAAAACAAAATGATTCAATGAACTCATTGAATTTAGTAAATATTCAGCAATAAACATTATAAATATAAATTTCTAAAAAACATTGATTTGACTGAATCATTGTACTATGCTGAACATAAATCCTTTGGGTATATACCAAGGAGTGGGATAACTCTGTCAAATAGTAGTTTCATCCAAGTTTTCTGAGGAATCTCCCTACAGAATTCCAGAATGGTTGCACCAATTTGAGGTTCCACTAGCGTTGTATGAGTGTACCCTTCCCCCCACAATCTCACCAACATTTATTGTTACTTATATTCTTGACAATTGCCATTCTGACTAGAGTGAAATGGAATCTCAGTGTAGGTTTAATTTGAATTTCTTTAATTGCTAGAGATGTTGAGAGACCCCATATCATGTACAGCCACAAGAATGGGATTCAAATTAGAATAAGTTGTATTCCATGTATGTGTAATATGTCAAAATAATCTTACTGTCGTGTATGTCTAAAAAAGAATGAATTAAAAAGAATAAAAATGCTTTTCTAATAAGCATTGTTCTTTAGTAGACTTAACATTCTAGTGTGTATTATGAATTTATAAGAGAGTTGCATGTTGTGCTGTATTATTGTTTGGGTTTGTAGTTTGGGATTAAAGATATATTTAAACTGATCATATTGTAATTCAACAGGAAGATGTGTCTGCATCACGTTTTTAATTTACCCTTATTGTAAAATAGAAGGATATGTGTTATAAATTGAGGTTAGAATTTCTTGTCTATTCAGTATAGGAATTTTTCTGGATTTTTGTCTCTACTTTTGGTTATTTATAATTCATACTTTCTGATTTTTTTCAATAAATAGGCAACCATGAATATAAGCATTGAATTGGGACTTAATAAAATTTTCAGTATTAAAATATGATTTTAGAGCTTTAAAAGATTTTATTCTCTTTAAAACATTAAATGAGATAATAAAGTTAGTCAGTGTTGAAATGTGGTTCTTCAGGCCATAGAACACAGGTTGGTTAATTAACACAGAGCAGCTTCCAAGGGCTGATTAAACTTTAGTAGAGATTTAAAACCATAAAACTCATATATAAGGACATGTAACCCCTTTTTCAATAGGTTACTTTATTTTATGACATTCACAAAGATAATAGATAAATAAATCTATGAAATTTTTTGTAATTATCATAATAAGACCTATAATTTTAGATTTACTGATTGTTCTTTTAATTTTAGGATATGGGAAAAATAATGATAAATCTTTCCAATCAGATTTGCATGTCTATGATAGAGAGGAAAGAGAAAATTTTCAAATCTTAAATCATAATCCACACTAATTTATTAAATTTTAAATATCATGCAAACATATATTGAGTAGGCCTCTATTGAATGGTCTGAGAAGCTCTGCCTGAATTCCCTGTTATCTACATATCCATCATTTGAATCATTGTAGTTTATTCATTTATTACTTTTACAAAAATACTGGACACCTCCACTCAAATACTGGGCTTCAGTAGAGAAAAAAAAAATGAGTATGTGCTGCTACTAGAGTCTCTAATTGAGTTGAACAGATGTTTAAAATAATGATAAATAAATAAGTACATAATTGCACCCACTATGGGTCTATAAAGCTCAGATGTGATAATTATTATTGAAAAAATATTAGTGACTATGCAAACATATTACAGTGGCACCTAATTTAACAAATTTTATTTTCTGTTGAAAAACTAGATGTTATTGTTTAGACACAGGTCACAAAAACTTATTAACTTAGGGATAAAAGTCTCATAAATGTTTACCGTAAATATACAACATATAAATGATAGACATTGACATATCAACCAATGGTATTATAAAACACACCTGTAAATATGTGTGGAAATAGATACTCCAGAATTTCTCCTTAAAATTGTTACTCAAAAAACCTGAGAACCTAATGAGGATTGAGAATAATATCTATTGAATAGTATTCACTATTACCAAAAATATGTTTCACTAATAAGCTTAATTATTTTTGTTATAAAAGATAGAAATCAGGTAAGTGTGGTGGTGCAAGCCTGTAATAAAAGTGACTCAATAAGTCATAGCAGTAGGATTGCAAGTTCAAGAACAGCCTGGACAGCTTAGTGAGATCTTGTCTCAAAATAAAAAATAAAATTGCTGGGGTTTAGCTCAATGATAAAGTACCCCTGAGTAAAACCCTCAGTACTATCGTGACAAAAATAAATAAAAAGTTAGAATTCACAGACTTTGCGAAGAATATAAATTTAACATAAATATAAATATTTTATCTTTTCTAAGTATTGTCTTTGGGTTTTGCTAATCATATCTTAAATTAATAAAAAATTAATAAAAAGTTAAACTGTGCAAACAGGATGAAGATATATCAGAAAACTGATAATTTACAGTTAACATGGCTGGCCTTTAATTCATTAAGAAAAGAAAGTAAAACCTAGAGAGAAAATCAATAACACTCTGCATCTTTGGAAGAAAAAAAAAACTGTTTTGAAAGCTCAAAGACTTTTTTTTTTTTGAAGTATAAAAGGCATCAAAATCACCTTCAAGCTTACAACTTTTAAAGAGTGTGTACAGAATTCTTGACATCCTTCCAGATAAGTGGTGTTTATGTAAGCTATTGAAATTTTCAGACAGATACATTTCTGGAAGTCTAACCTTGGTTTTTGACCTTCAATAATATCAGAAAACTACTCATATTGAAAAATTAACATAAAGTATGCTTGCAGTTGCTTTCTCTTATTTTTGTAGTTACAGTATTAAGCTTGAGTACTGATATGCTTAATATCCTGATTGACAGAAGAAAACTGTAATAATTAATTAATGTATTATGGATTAAAATGTCTGAGTTTAATGACTTCATGGAGTGTTTACTATATGTATATGACTCTGTGAAGATCACAAAGCAAGAAACTATACAATTACCAACTTCTTTAGTTGGTGGAAAATTACACCCATTTTGTAAATATCTATTGAGCACTCACTATGTGCCATGGCTCTGTGAATAGCACATGCTGGGTATTGAAGTGAATATAGTATGTTGTCACCAAAAAGTTAAAAACAGAGGAAAAAGAAGCAATATATTAGTATGAAGAATAGATGAACCATGAAATTTGAATAGTTACAGACACTTAAGAGCAATATTTTATTATTTATACTCTGCTTAATTTAAACATAAATTGATACAACACATACCCAAATAAAGAACATTTTATTTTAGTAAAATAAGTTGCAGAACATAGGATTTTTAGTACTGTGAAACTACTCTTTCAGCTATGATAATAATGAGTACATGTCATTATACATTTTTCCAAACCCATAAAATGTATGTCACCAAAAATAAACTCTCATGTAACTTAGACAATTAGTTTGGGGGTGTTAATAATATGTCAAAGTATGCTTACCAATTGTAACAAATAGTCCACTGTGAAGAAGAATTTGCATGGTAGGAGAAGCTGAATGTGCAAGGGAACAGGATACATAGGCTTATGTATCTGTGTGCCTGCCACTCAAAACATAAAATGGCTCTCAAATATAAAGTGTATTCAAAAAGTGAAAGAAAAACTAAGATGAAGAAAAATGAAAGTTCAAGTATACAAAATAACTATCATAATGTTCCCTTGTAGTTTCCAGGAGTGTGCCAAAAATGTGGCTTTTGACAAATGCAAAGAAATCAATATCAGTATCAATACTTCAATATTCCATAAAGTCAGAAGAAATTTTCCTAACAATCAGAAATACTTTCCTTTAACCTCTTTCTAAATGGAGTCATCATGTTACTTAGTGAAATGCAATATAATAAATGCATCAACAGTGTTCTCATAGCTAATTCCTATGAAATGGAATACCAAATACCAGAACAGTGCATTTTGAGTGTGCAGTTTTTTAGTGATTTGGATATTTCATAATAAAATTTAAGATATACTTCTCAAATTGTATGCAGAATGGACCCAAAGATATATGGAAATGAGTAGGAGAATCAAAGTCACAATTTACTCAATATTGAATTCCTTTTAAGTACTAATTTTTTATTGAAAGAAACAAGGCTTTCACAACCAAACATAATCTACCCAGAACAAAAAAATAAATAAAAAAAGGAGAGTGGGGTAATGGTGGGCAAAATCATGTGACTTCAAAGAAATCGTACTTCATGGCCAAGGATTTGGGTTTATTCTAGGCACACAAGTACCACCCATGAGAGTGACTTCAGTGAAAGTGTTTGACATTATTGTAGAAGAAGTTCATGAATTTGTATGTAGTTGATGTTTGCGATGTTTTTGATGTGTTTCATAGGGCCGAACACTTCAGCCTGGTCACATGCCCCATTTTTCTTCTTGGAATTCATCATTTCCCTATAGCAGCCTGATTTCCTTTAGAGCTACTGATGAAAAAACTAGAGATCCGTAGAATATATACAGAATAGAAACTTCAAAAAAGTAGTACATGTAGTAGGTTAGAAATATGATATTCAGAACCAGATCATAGAAGACAAGAGGACTGTATCTTAACATTCTTCTTTGTAAATGTGAATAACAATAATGTCTTCTCCTTAAATTGTACCAAGGGCTAGATGGTGCAAAATTGCACTGTCTGACCTGCTAGCCAATAGACACTTTTGGTTTTTGAATATTTGAAACATGGTCTGAATTCAAATGAGCTATAATTACAAAACATACCCTGGATTTTGAAGATGTGGTGTGAAAAATAAAAAACTTAAAATATTAGATTAATATTTTCTACATAGCTTATGTTTTTATGTTTTAATGTTACTTTGAATATAATGGTTAAATATATTATTTAATTGATATCACCCAATCCTTTTCACTTTTTTTAGTATTCACATCTGTTCTACTTATCTGCTCTGAGAGGTGGAGAGTAATGGCTTCATTTTATAGGTGAGGAAACTGAACTCTGACACTTGAAACTACTTTAAATGTACTGAAGAGTTTTATACTCACACTCCCTCTTGAGGTAGATGCTATTGTGATCTCCATTTTGGAAAATGGAGAAAGTGAGGTACACAACATGTAAAGCCGGGCTTAATGTGTACAGATGTTTCTCCTATGACTAGATTTTGTTATGATAAACCCATAATGAATTGAAGATACTCTAAGTTGAAAATGTATTTCCCATATCTAACCTACAGAATATCATTGCTTAGCAACACAGTACAGACAGACCTCTGAATCCATGAACTCTGTGTCATTGGAGCCAACAATGTCAGATACGAAATATTAACAAAACAATTGCATCTGTATAGACTATGCACAGACCTTCTTGTCATTATTCCCTGTAGTAATTATTGCAAAATATTTATTTTGTATTGCATATTTAAGTAAATCTAGAGGTAGTTTTAATGTATATGTTAATTATGACATTATTATATGAAAATACTATGCCATTTTAAATAAAGAAATTGGAAATCAAAGGATTTTGGTATCTGCAGAGGATTCTGGAACCAATCCTCTGCAGTTATTAAGGGACAGCTGTAAACTGTACAGTGTTAATTTTTACCTTCATAATTGTATGGCTGACTAAGAGCTGTCAGCATCTCCAGAGATGATCATACCACAGACTGCTAAATTGTGGAAAGATCATAGCGCTTTCAATTCCTGGTGAAATCCAGAAATTCTGTCAAATTCTTGTTAGATTATGACCATCTGTACTTGCTTTTTGGACTTCGAACTGTCTCCATAGATACTCACTTAAGTAGGAACCAAACTTATTGACCCTGAAACTTGTTTAATTTTCAACCTTAAAGTCAGACTTTTTGCATATCCAGTGCTCAAGCTGAATTTTGGTGGTAATACTAGATGATTAACCATTCTCACAGATTATCTTTGGAGTTTGCCAATTGCACTGAGTGTTAACTCTGCAGAGTGCATATCATAGTGGTTCAAAGTGCAATGTTGGATATAAACCTGCTAGGTTCAAATTCAGGATGTAAAGATAGCTATGAATTTGGGCAAGTTGATAATTTCAGATCATTGTTTATTTTTATCTATGCAATATAAAATAGTAGAAAGCAAAGGAAGAAGTAACATAGCAAAACAAACTCCTGTTTCAAAAATTGTCATGTACCTCAAGGTTTACTAAAGGATATTTTTCAAGGGTATAATGAAAATATTTTTTATAAAAAAAACCTCTGAAATCCATAAATTTATAAGTTTTTTATTTAAATATGAAAGCAGAATGCATTACAATTCTTATTACACATATAGAGCACAATTTTTCATATCTTTGGTTGTATACAAGTATATCCACACCAGTTCATGTCTTCATACCTGTACTTTGGAAATAATGATCATCACATTCCACCATCATTAATAACCCCATTCCCCCTTCAACCCCTCTGCCCATTTAGAGTTCACCTATTTCTCCCATGCTTCCACTCCATATCCCACTATGAATCAGACTCCTTATATCAAAGAAAATATTTGGCATTTGGTTTTTTGGGATTGGATAACTTCACTTAGAATTATCTTCTTTAACTCCATCCACTTACCTGCAAATGCAATGATTTTACTCTCTTTTATGGCTGAGTAATATTCCATTGTGTACATATGCCACATTTTTTATCCTTTCATCTATTGAAGGGCATCTAGGTTGGTTCCACAGTTTACCTATTGTGAATTGTGCTGCTATAAATATTGGTGTGGCTGTGTCCCTGTAGTATGCTATTTTTAAGTCCCAATTTTTAAGTCCTTTGGGTATAGACCCAGGAGATAGATAGCTGGGTCAAATGGTGGTTTCATTCCCAATTTTCAAAGAAATTTCCATACTGCTTCTCATACTGGCTGCACCAACTTGCAGTGTATGAGTGTACCTTCCCCCCCACATCCTTGTCAACACTTATTGATGTTTCTATGTATAATAGCTGCCAATCTGACTGGAGTGAGATGAAATCTTGGAGTGGTTTTGATTCACATTTCTCTAATTGCTAATGATGATGAACATTTTTTATGTATTTGTTGATTGATTGTCCATTATCTCCTGAGAAGTGTCTGTTCAGGCCCTTAGCCCATTTATTGATTTGGTTATTTGTTTGCTTGGTGTTTAGCTTTTTAAGTTCTTTATATACCCTAGAGTTTAGTGCTTTATCTGAAGTGTGAGAGGTAAAAATTTGCTCCCAAGATGTAGGCTCTCAGGCAAATATCATTCTAAATGAAGAAAAATTGAAGGAATTCCCTCTAAAAACTGAAGCAAGACAGGGATGCCCTCTTTCACCACTTCTATTTAACATAGTTCTTGAAACACTGGCCAGAGCAATTAGACAGACAAAAGAAATTAAAGAGGTACACATAGGAAAAGAAGAACTCAAATTGGCACTATTTGCTGATGATATGATTCTATACCTGGAGGACCCTAAAAGTTCCACCAGAAAACTTCTAGAACTAGTAAATGTATTCAACAAAGTGGCAGGATATAAAATCAACACCCATAAATCAAAGGCATTTCTGTATATCAGTGGCAAATCCACAGAAAAGGAAACAAGGAAAACTACCCCATTTTCAATAGCCTCAAAAATAAATAAAATACTTGGGAATCAACTTAATGAAAGAGGTGAAGGATCTATATGATGAAAATTACAGAACCCTAAAGAAATAAATCAAATAAAACCTTAGAAATGGAAAGATCTACCTTGCTCTTGGATAGGCAGAATTAAATATTATCAAAATGACCATACTTCCAAAAGCACTATACAGATTTAATGCAATTCCAATCAAAATTCCAATGATTATAGCAGCACAATTCACAATAGCTAGACTGTGGAACCAACCTAGATGCCCTTCAATAGATGAATGGATAAAAAAAAATGTGGCATTTATACACAATGGAATATCACTCAGCACTAAAAAACAACAAAATCATGGCATTTGCAGGTAAATGGATGGCATTAGAGCAGATTATGCTAAGTGAAGTTAGTCAATTCCTAAAAAGCAAATGCTGAATGTCTTCTTTGATATAAGGAGGGTGACTTAAAACAGAGCAGGAAGGAAGAGCATGAGAAGAAGATTACCATTAAGCAGGGATGAGAGGTGGGAGGGAATGGGAGAGAGAAGAGGAATTGCATGGAAGATGGAAGGAGACTCTCATTGTTATGCAAAATTACATATAAGAGGATGTGAGGGGAAAGGGGAAAAAGAGAGAGAGAGAGATGAGTTACAGTAGATGGGGTAGAGAGACATGATGGGAGGGGAGGGGAGGGGAAGGGAGTAGGAAGGGGATAGGAAAGGCAGCAAAATACAACAGACACTAGTATGGCAGTATGTATAAACGTGGCTGTATAACCAATGTGATCCTGCAATCTGTACACATGGGAAAAATAAGATTTCATACCCCATTTGAATCAAATGTATGATATATGATATGTCAAGAGCATTGCAATGTTTTGAGCAACCAATAAAAAAATTCCAATGACATTCCTCATATAAATAGAAAAAGCAATCATTAAATTCATCTTGAAAAATAAGAAACCCAAAATAGTTAAAGCAATCCTTAGCAGGAAGAGTGAATCAAGTGGTGGCACTATACCAGAACTTAAACTATACTACAGAGCAATAGTAACAAAAACAGCATAGTATTGGCACCAAAACAGACTTGTAGACCAATGGTACAGAACAGAGGGCACAGAGACTAACCCACAAAACTACAATTATTTTATATTAGACAAAGGTGCCAAGAACACGCATTGGATAAAAGATAGCCTCTTCAACAAATGGTGCTGGGAAAACTGGAAATCCATGTATAACAAAATGCAATTAAACCCCTATCTTTCTCTATGCACAAAACTCAACTCAAAATGGATCAAAGACTTAGGAATGCAACCAGAGGCCCTGCGCCTAGTAGAAGAAAAAAGTAGGCCCTAATCTCCATCATGTGGGATTAGGCCCCAACTTCCTTAATAAGACTCTGGTGGCACAGGAATTAAAATATCAGATTTTTATTACTGACATTTTGTATAGTAGCCCCCTTATCCACAGAGGATATGTTCTAAGACCTCCATTGGATGCTGGTAGTACTAAATGAGACACTTATCATGTACAATGGCCAGAACTTTTATGCTATTGTTTACAATAGCAAAACTAGTATTTACTTATTTCTTCTTCTTGCCAGTTTAATGAACAGAGGATTCTTTCTTACTGTAGATGTCACCATCACCATATTTTTTTCCCTTTTAATCATTAAGAAGTTTTAATTTTTTTTTTTAAAGCACTAATTCTCTTTGGCATTTTCAAATTTCCAGCATCTCTATTCCTGCACTTCGTGAAAATTTCTAAGTAAAGTAAGATTACTTGAACACAAGTACTGGAATAATATGACAGTTAACTCTCACAGATAATCAAAACAACCCCTAAGTGACTGACAGGAGGATAGCATGCATACAGCATGGGCTACTGAACCAGAGGATGATTCTCACTCGGAGTGCAGATGGAATGGCTGCTGGGCCATTCCATCGCATGACTCAGAATGTCATACAGTTTAAAATTTATGAATTATCTATTACTGGAAATTTACATTTAACATTTTGGACCACATTTGATTACAGGTAACTGAAACCATAGAAAGCAAGACCATGAATATGAGGGTCCACTGTGTAGTGATATATAAACGGGAATAAAGGAGAAAAATCACTGTTACATAAAGATCTTTAAAGAGACAGATAGGTTGATGAAGGGATATGGTACATGCATGATTGGTGCTATTTACAGTGTTATATCTTAAGTTTAAATAAAATTGAGAAGACCTTTATAAAAGCTTCCATTTAGAGGACATTAAATTATTCATGTATAGAACTTTAACCTTTTACTCTTATCTTGTTTTATATAAGAACACCATTTTTATTGCAACAATTTTTCCAGGAATATAAACTACTCAAGCATGTGAATTTTGTGTGTTAGTTGAACTCTATGACTTAATTTGTAATAACTAGGTATGAAATGACTAGTTTGCAATTTCTCTAAGGGAATTATGTAAAATCATAGATTAAATGTAGAAAAAAAACTTTCTGAATTTACAAAGTTTTGAGCATTATCTTTGACAGTAATGAAATAAATACTGTTCAATTCCATTTTGTTTATATATCCTCAAACTATTTATAACATTCTGTTGATACGTTATCCCTCACACTATCATAAAAATAATGAAAAACATGCAGTTTTACTTAGTTGATAATCCTTAAATAAGTATAAAAAATGAAAACCAACTCTTAGTAACTGGATTCTATTCACAAGAGGAAATAAACACTAAAACTTTTGTTGACTCATAGCTATAAATTTTCTCTCTCTGGATTTAGTAATTTAATTATCTGTGTCCCAATAGCTACTGACATATAAGAGAATTCTATATACAAAATCCAAATACTCATCATTACAGGAATATTAGGAAAAGACAGAGACCATATTGAATATTCAAATCTATATGATAATCCTTATTTAAATTATTGTTCCTAATTCCAAAATATGCTAACATCACATTATTAAATATTTCACAGATTTGTTTAGTCAACATTTATTTTTGAAATGTTTAATGTTTATTCCTCCAGAGATATCATGATAGAGACTCTTGTTAGAAGCAGCAGAAATAGTACCTGTCTTCAAGTAACTAAAACTGAACATGGTATCAATGAAACTGAGGAGACATGAGCCTGTTAGTGCACCTGGGCAGGAGACTCCCAGAGGGTGGACAGAAGAAGTTTCACCAAGGAGGAAATGATTACACTGCCTCCTCAATGAAAATTGACCTGGTTTACAAGACAGAATAGAATCTGGGGTATGGACTGGTCAGTCTGTGGAGAGACAAATCACTCACAGAGGCAAATCCAGTATGGTAAGACAAGAAACAGAGTGGTGTGTGTAAAATTGGGTCAGTAGCGGAGTATGTTTCATGATCAGGTTGTAAGGGAAGAGACAGGATTGAAAAATGATGGTGCAGGGAAACAACAGGGCTTTCTCATACTGCAGACCTGCCTTCAATACCTGTAAAACACAAGGGAGGGAGACAGATTAAAGTTTACATATACTGTATCAAAAACATTATTCTATAAATTAAGCTGAAAAAAATTCAGTAAAATAAGTTTTTTTTTTAATTTTTCCTGTAACTATATACTTAACGCAATTTGGAAGTCCATTTGACTAGCCTTCATTTTTCTCATTTGTCACCATCCTATATTATAAGAGTTACCCCCCCACATACACACACACAAATATGGAAATCCTAGCACACGTATCCAAGCTCAACCCTAACTCTCCTTTCCAAATGGTTAAGCTTTGTCTACTCATAAGACCCAGTGGTGCACACACATGGGATCATAAGGTCCCAGCTTGGCAGGATATTCATGGGCTGAATCAGCTACCTCTTTGTCATGATGAGGTCTGAGGTAAACACACCTGTGGTTCTGTATGATATAAAAAATTGGCACTTACTAGTCCCATGGATACCTTATAAATAGGTCATAATTGGGCAAGAAATTACAGAACAAAATGTGAAAGGTGTATGTTCAGGTGCAAGGACAGCAGATGGGCATACTGCCTTCACCCCACAGGTTGCTTTCAGGTTCAGCTGGGAAGGTTGGGCATAGACAGAAGAGAATCACCTAGCATCCTATAAATCACAGCAAATTGGAAGGAGTGTCCTACAGAGAGCTGTTGAAGATTTTCTGGTAGTGAATGCCTTATATAATATTCTTGTTATTCATATAAGTGTAAATTAGTGAAGGATACAGGTAGGAAGATTTTCTTTTCAAGGTAAAGTGATACATGCTGTAACCGTTTTTGAAAGATGCCACGTATTAAGATGCTGCATAATAGAATTGGAAAACTACATAATTAAAGCAGATATTACCATTTGTCAACTGTATTTTTATTTTAAAAATTTCTCAATAACCATGCCAACCTGTGGGTTTTATCTGCATAATGTTTGCTCTGAGCATTGAGAGTGATTGACTTTCTTCAAAGGAGATTTGTAAATATCAGGCTGAGCCTTATAGGAGTTCTCAGAAAGGGACAGGAGGATGGGCAGAGAAGAGATAAAAATGAATATTCAGGAATTGAATCTAGGCCACCTAGTTTTCAAGCAGCCAAATCCAATTGGTCTTCATTTATTCCTTAAATGCACACTGTAAGAAAATTCACAAATCCTCTGGTAGTTCTTTTATTAAAAACTGACCATCTACAGGATAAGTCATAAATGTATAAATGTGAGAATTGTGTTAATATATAACACAGTTTAGAGCCCAGGAAATGTGAAACACACAGTAGTGCATGCAATGGGCTGCTGGTAACCACTCCTTTAGAACAGAAGCACTCATTGCCCCAGATGCTGGGATTGAAGGCTGAGTCTCACCCTGGAAATAGTCATTTTCTGAAGAGAATGACCTCTTCCAGAGTTACAACCCCTGCCCAGAGGAAGTCCGCACACATACAATCAGTCAAGGAAAGCTCCCTTACAAAGACCCAGACGCCTGGCTTCCATGCATGCAAGACTTCCCAGCAAGAAAGCTAACTACTTCACCTGTTCCTTCTGCAAATCCTGCTCCTATCACCTCTTGCATAGAGACATTGATCCTAAAGATTATACATTCACATCTCTGAACAGGAACATCAATCACAGAATCTACTTTCCAGTGAAAATTACCAAAAACTTTTACTGAACTAATTGTCTCTTAAAACTGTTATCTCAAGAAATGATGGAGAAAATTCCATTTTAAAGATCACTTGTGAAGCCAATGACCCCATCTTTGCCTTAGCATTGCAGTTATACAATTCTATGATTACTTTAGTTTTGTAACAGTAATTTAAGTTTTATTTAGTCTTTCCTGATGCCAAAAGTTAAAAAGCCCTTTCTTCTCCTCCCTTCTTACATAATTTCCTTTAGAGACCCAGTGTTTACAAATCTTCTCTCCATCCCTGTAATAGGCATGCATCTATTTTGAAAGCTAAATAAGCCAGTGTCGCAGCCCAAGGGTATTTCTTTCAAGGGACTGTCAAGCCATGTCCTTGAGATATAAACATCAAGGAAGCCAGACCGCCATCTACCTGCCATCTGAATTTTAACCTGAAAGCCTGCTCCAATCTGTAACCACTGGATTGTCATAAAGATACAGAAGTTTTACTGTTTATTCACATATAATCAATTAGCCATCCCAATTGTCTGCCCCCAATCCCAGGTGAATTTGGGATCAACCATAAAAGAATGTATCCTTTCCTGTTCTGATAAGGAGACCTGTCATTAATCTCTTTTTCTTAATTCAAATATAATATTTGTACTTTTTATTGGTATATTATGATAATTGGATACATGGGTACATTGTGTAATAATCAAAGCAGAGCAATAACCACTTCCATATCTTAAACACTAAATACGTGCTGGGAATTTCATATAATTCTAGTAATTTTTAAATATTTCATAGATTCTTTTAACCAAAAATGTTCCTACTGTGCTGAAGAAAACCAGAAAAAAATTGTACTTCTCATACGTAACTGAGTTTTGGTGCCCTTTATTTAACCTCTTTCCATCCACTTTCCTTTGCTCTCCCCTTTTGTATACAATATCCACTCCATTCATCTGATTATTCAGTTTCTCAAATAAGTAGGAACATGTGGTATTATTTTTTGTGTGTATCTGATTTACTTTACTTAACGTAATAATATCTTGTTCCATCCATGCTGACATAAATGACAGAATTTCATTCTGGTTTACGGCTGAATAATATTCTACTCTGTTTGTATGCCATATTTTGTTTACCCATTCATATACTAATGGGCATCTAGGATGATTTCATATTTTAGCTATTGAGAACAATGCTGCAATAAATATAGTAGTACAAGTAATTCTTTTGTATAGTGATTTCATCTTCTTTGGATATATATCCAGCAGTGGGATTGCTGAATCATATGATAGTTCTATTTTTAATTTTTAAGGATCTCCATAGTGCTTTCTATATTGGCTTTACTAATTTAGACACCACCAACATAAGACTTTTTATGTCTCCATATCCTTATCAGCATTTTTTATTTGGGTCTTTTTAAAAATAATTTATATATATATATATATATATATATATATATATATATATATATATATATATATATATGTTTTTGATAGACTATTATTTTATTCATTTAATATGCAATGCTGAAAATCAAACCCAGTGTCTCACACATGATAGGCAAGCACAACCCCAGCCCTATTTGGGTCTTTCTTGATTCCAGTCATTCATTATATTTTAGACTTGCATTTACCTTATTATTCGTAATATAGAATTTTTTTCACATACTATTTTACAATTTTATGCCTTCTTTCAAAAAGCATCTATTCAGATCTTTAGCCCAATTTAAAATCATACTATTCAGGGTTTTTTTGTTGTTGTTGTTGTTCAGTTTTTTTGAATTTCTTATATATTCTGGATATTAATCACTTGTTGAATGAGTAATTTGCAAATATATTACTCTATAAGTTTTCTGCATTCTATTTATTTTTTCCTTTGCTATGCAGAATCTTCTTATTTTATACAATTACATTTTCTCTTTTTACTTCTGCTGCTTTTATGGTCCTATTCAAAAAATCTTTGCCTATGCCAGTGTCTTAATGTGTTTCCATTTTTAATTTCATTCTAGTGATTTCATAGTTTCACGTTTTATATCTAGGTCTTTAAACTATTTTGTGTTGCTCTCTATGTATGTTGAGCAGGAAGGGAACCAGTTTTATTTTTCTACATATGTGTTTCTAGTGTTTCCAGCACCATTACTGAAGAGATAACCCTTTCTCCATGGTATGTTATCTATGTTATAGAAGCTTCAAAAATCAATTGGGTGTAGGTGGGTGCCCTGATTTCTAGGTTCCATATTGTTACATTGTTCTGTGTATTGGTTTTCATGCCAGTACCAAGCTTTTTGGTTACTATAGCTTTGTAGAACATTTGGAGGTCAGGTCTTAAGATGCCTCCAATTTTTGTTTCCCCTCAGAACTACTTCAGCTATTCTGGATCTTTGGTAGTTCCATGCAAGTTTTAGGATTTTTTCCCCTTTTCTGATAAAAAAAGGGAATTGATATTTTGATGCATTGAATCTATAGATAACTTTGAGAACTATGAGAATTACGGAACATGGGTACAATGTATCAGATCTGATTGACTGTATATTAAGAATGGGACTTCTTCTAACCTTAAAATCTCATAACATTTATAGTCTCAATTTATCAGTGATATAAATCCCAGGATGATTCATGTTTATTCAATAATAAAACTGTTTGCCTACATCCATGCAGAGCTTTATCTAGGTTAAAGATGATTTTAGTATTAATTTTCCTCAACACTCTAAACAAGTTTCTATCCCATGTAAAAATATGAAATGAAATAATGTTATTATCACTCCAACTCTGTAGAAGCCTTTGGTTTTCCTCTCATTTTGTTATTTCCTGGGGATGTAGTTGTAAAGCTAGATGAGTCTTCACAGTGGAAAGACTTAGAGAGCAGCTGGACACAGAATCCAGAATCCTCATTTATACAAAACTGCCCTGGAAAAAATCACACTTTTCAACACTGTAGGGGGCTAGGAGTACCCTACTCAGAAAAGTGCACATTGCTTTAAAGTCAAATTTTTATATTCAGATTAAGGAATGTTTTAAAACTCCCAAGCTTCTTTCCTCCAAATGTCATGACATTAAACATTCACTAACATATGATATGTTTTTGATAGGTGTTCTGTAATTAAATCCAATACTTCTGATTGAAATCATAAACGGTTTTTCCTTGTTTTTCTATGAAGCACTAAGTCACCAGAATATAGAGTCTTTGGTCATCCCCAAATTTTAGTTTGACATAACTCTGTGTCCAGGAAGAGCCCTGTCTTTATATCCCCTATGCTATGTGGGCGAGATAATGTAATAGTTAAGACCAGTATCTCTGGTGTCAGATTAACCAAGTTTCAAAAAATAACCCTTACTATTCCTCAGATCCTTATAAAAAGAAGATAATAACAATATCCAGATTTTTGAGGGCTTTTTACTTGTGGAAATTAACAATGTAATTTGCCTACTATATGTAGTAAATATTTGATATATTAAATATACTAAGAACAGAACAGGAAGGATGAGCATGAGGAAAAGACTGATATTAAACAAAGACGAGAGTGGGGAGAGAAAGGGAGAGAGAAGGGAAAGCATATGGAAAAAGTAGGAGACCTTCAATGTTACACAAAATTATAAGAGGTTGTGAGGGGAAAGGAGGAGGGGAAAAGGGAGAGAATTAAACAACAGCAGAGGAGGTAGAGAGGGAAGATGGGAGGGGAGGGGAGGGGAGGGGGGATAGTAGGGGATAGGAATGGTAGCAGAACACAACAGTCACTAATATGCCATTATGTAAAAATGTGAGTGTGTAACCGATGTGATTCTGCAATTTGTATTTGGGGAAAAAATGGGAATTCATAACCCAATCGAGTCAAATGTATGAAAGATGATATATCATGAGCTCTGTAATGTTTTGAACAATCAATAAAAAAATTAAAAAATATATACAATTACTATTGACTATAGTAATTATAAGAGGAAAGTTTATATATAAGAGATTACAATTAAGAATTTAGCTGGTATAAAGCAACCACAGGGAAATTTAACATGTCAAGTTCTGATATATTTGTACTTGAAAAGTAAACATTTTGATAAAGTGCCATAGACTTGTGCAGACATCTTATCTCTGAGGTGAGGCAATTAGAATGAGTGAAATAAGAGAAAAGCTGGGGTAATGGTAATGGTAGCCTGTTTCTTATACTAGGTAAAAAATGAGCTGAGGAATAATACTCATATTTGAAATTTTGACACATGAAGAAGTTTTAGGAATTTAAGAGGATACAGTAGGTTATTTTTTCCTTTAAGATTGAGCACATTTTATTTTTAAACATTCACAAGCTTCAATCTGATTAATCAGAAAAAAATAAATGAGACTCAATGGCAAAGTTGTAAATGATGCAATAGAATTGAAATAATATAAATAGGGAATGATTGGAGAAAAAAGTTTAATCTTGATAACTCTGCTCTTACTTTGCCTATACCCCACCCTCACCATAATTATTAAAAGTTTTTGTTTTCTGATATAAATTATGTTTTAAGAAAATGTAATCTCTGTTAACTTGAAGGGGTTTTATTTCATTTTTAACACAATTGTACGTAATGTGAAAATTCACATTATTTAGCCCACTATTTATGAAATGCTTTGAAATGCACATAATGAGTTAATACAGTTGCAGGGTTTTATTTCAAAATTTAACAAGGCAGCCATAAAGCAAAAATTTTCTAAAAAATCTTATTTTTTAAATTTCATATCCATTTCAGGCCCAAAAGGATATTCCAGAATGTCTTTCTCTTGCAGAATGTCCTGGGGAACCAAAGCTACAAATCCTGTCCACCACGTGTAGCAATAAGTTCACAGCCAAAATAGCCAAGGTGGATTTATTATAGAGAAGCACAATTTTGTACATTGTTCTTCTGATTCTATAAATTCAGAGTCTGTTGGGTTGACACTATGAAACTGAGAGTCATTCTCTTCTTTTTATTTTACCTGAGGGTGAAATTATAATGATCTCTATTTCATGATTGTAGGGTAGTAGATAACTTACTTGTAAATATTGGCAATAGCCTTAAAGCCTCTATTTTTGTTGGTTTTTTTTTTTAGTTTTAGTTTAATTTAATTATAGAAATTATAATTACTTCAAATTAATTGCATCTTATTCTAGATTCCTACATCCATTTTATTCTCTCATTTTTTACTACCATTAGAATTCTTTTATGCCCATCTAAATTTATGTAAATTCTATTCACAGATCAGTAAATTTACATCTCCCTCACATACCCTCTTGGGTCTGCCCAAATTTTAAATAGCTCATTCCTCTCTATAGTGTTGAGTGCAGTAAATTTTTTTGATGTACTGCTTGGGGAAAAATCACACTGTCTATTCAATCCAATGGTGTTTTACCACTGAGCCCCATCCTCAGTCCTTTTTAGCTTTTAAGACAGGGTCTCAGAACCTCACTATCTTGCTGAGGCTGGCCTCAAACTTGCAATTATCCTGCCTCAGCCTCCTGAGTCCCTGAGATTGCAGGCATGTACCACCACACCCAGCTCAACTAATTTATGTGCAAGTGAACATGTTGGGTTCTCTGAATGAGGATGTCAGCTCTTTCAAGGCCAGATCAATGTTTACACTTCTTGTGTATGCCACAGGGAACAACTACTTTTTCTTCTATTCTTCACAATTCAGAGGCACATATACCACGTACATAAAGATACTTCAGTGACATTCACTTATTTAACAAAGGCCTTGTTTTCAGGCACTGAGATTTCTACATTTTGACCAAAAGAATTAACAGAAAATCTAATAACCTGGAGGGTGAGAGAGCTGCCACAGCCTGAAGTCACTGTCTGTATTTGTGGTGATCCTGGGGCTGTAGATAATGATGATGGTTGGTAACATGACTGACTGCCCATTCTTTGGGCAGGCTTCAGGAATAGGGAACCAAGAATTAGCTGGAAACAGGTACAGTCGAGCACACCTGTAATCCCAGTGGCTAGGGAGGCTGAAGATTGCGAGTTCAAAACCAGCCTCAGCAAAAGCAAGGAACTAAGCAACTCAGTGAGATCCTGTCTCTAAACATAATACAAAATAGGGTTGAGGATGTGGCTCCGTGCCCCTGAGTTCAATCCCTGGCACAAAAAAAAAAAAAAAAAAAAAAAAAAAAATGGAGTGGGGTAAAGGTGATACAGAATAATAGAATGTTGTAGAAAGGGCTGAGCAGAATGGAATTCATGCCAAAGGCAGTGTTCCTAAGCAAAAAGCACTGTCTGTGTTTAAACTACCATACAGGAAATTGGAGACCTGACATTCTCAATAAGGGCATGTATAGCTGGGAGCAGCTCTTGTAATCTGATTTAAAAAAAAAAATCAATCCTTCCAGAGGAAACATGGATTTATCTTTCATTTTCTGTATAGAAAATGATATTACAAAACAATGATTATATGAAGTGATAGTTGAAGAATATGAAGTTTAAAAAAAAGCTTAAGAACAAAAATATTTCACAGGTATTTCTGTCAGATAATTAAAAGTAATACAAATATTAAAATTTTTCTGAAAGTATTTTGATGTTAATGACACTTGTAACTTTTTACCTTTTTATTGATAATTTTTTATCTTTGTCTTTCTTATTAAAGGTGTCCAAGTGTTTGTGATTTGAATCGCAGCCTGGCTATGCCCTACCAGAAACCCTGCACCTTGATGTGCCAGGTCCACTGACAGTCAATCTGAGCTCACTAGCTTCCTTATCCTCATTTCTTCCTTTGATTTTTCTATTTATTTACATAGCTCCGCCACCACCTTTTCCCTCAGGGTTCAGATTGGAGGAAAACTCCAAGGAAAATTCTCAAACTATCCACTCACTAGCTGGATTATTTCATTTCTGGTGAAGTGGCCCCTGTAGTCTTCCTCTAAAAGAGCCATCTTCACACTCTACCTTATGTCCACATCCAACTTCCGCCTCTGCTGACTCATTTCCTGTCTCTATAAACTCTTCAAATTTTTAAATGATGGAGTCTATTAGGTCTTATCCATTTAGCATCAGATTGTTCAGCAAAAGCCTGACTTAGTAGCACAAAATTAATTACTAATTGAGTGAAATCTTTCCTGAACTCTTAGCAAAGTTTTATTCCTTACTTTATCAATTCATTGGTTCAATAATTCAATAAACAAACTTTGATCACTTGCAAGTCACCAGGCACTCTAGTAGCTGCTAAGAACACACTGTTGAATAAGAATCAGAAACTGCTTTCAGGTTACTTTCAAGTTTAGAAGACAGAAACATAAATTGACACTTACAAGGAAGTTTGAAATTGCCTGGGTAGAGGAAAGCACAAAAGATATTGGAAGCACATCAAAGGAGTGGCTATCATGGTTTGGGATTGTTAGAGAATGCTTTCTTAAGATGTAAAACCAAAACCAAAAAATGAGGAATATATGTGGATCGTCTAGGTGAAGAAAATATAAAGAAAAAAAGAGATCTTCCAGAAAAAAAAAAAGTGGTTTGCACAAGGCACTAAATTGCAAGAGCATGTTTCCCATTAATGCTACAATAATTAATAGGAGTTAATATAGAAAGGATGGAACACAGTAAAAGAGATGGTTATAGAAGTCTGCAGCTCCAGTGCTGGTGATTCAATCTGTTATAGTTTAGATGTGAGGTGTCCCTTTAAAATTCATGTTTAAGACACTGTAAGAAGGTTCAGAGGTGAAACGATTGAGTTATGAGAGTCTAAACCTAATCAGTGTATTAACCCCCTGATAAGGATTAACTGGATGGTAACTGTAGGCAGGTAGGGTGTGGCTGGAGGAGGTGGAGCATTGGGGCTCTACCTTTGGAGTTCCTATTTTGTCCTTGTTGAGTGGAGGCCTCAATCTGCCTCTTGGTGCAATGTCTTGAGCTGCTTCCCTCCATCCCACTCCTGCATCATGATGTCCTGTCTCACCTTAAGCCCTGAGGAATGGAGTCGACTTCCAATGGACTCAGACTTCAGAAACTGTGAACCAGCAAATAAACTTTTTCTCCTCTAAAATTTATCTTGTCAGGTCTTTTGGTCATAGCAGTGAAAAAGCTAGTTAACCGCTGGTGAAGGCGATCCCCCACTCACTGTCTTGACAGGGTCACAGTGAGAAAAAGTGTTGGCAAAGCTGCTCTCCCACTGTCTTGACAGGGTCACAGTGAGGATGAATGCTGGCAAAGCCACGCTGGTTGGTGGGCAAGCGAAACCATGAGACCCTTTTTTATGTAATTGGGATTTTGCATTTTCATGCTTATGTTTCTGACAGGAGGCATGAGTATGTTAAATGCCAAACAAATTAAATTTCAGATGGCTAGAACATAACAGGTAGTTCATGCCTTGGAGGCTGTTCTACTACCCCTCAGCATATCAAGAACAAAGTAGAAGGCTGTTCTTCTACCTCAGTACATTGTGGACAAACCCGATAATGGACAACAATCATCCTTTGAAAGGTCACGAGAATTTTAGGCACCACATTGATTATATCAACTAGAACCCAAGCCCATATTTCCAACCTCTTAGAAAACCTAATCAGTATGCTTATTTTACAAAGTTCATCACATGTAGTCTCATTTTTACATTTAGGAAAGTTAAAACATATAAAGATATATTCTTCTCTTTTTATAAACTCTTTCTTACTTTACATAGGAATATATGATGAGCATAGTTAACATTGGTGGAAAGTGGATTGGTGTTTAGAACTTACTTTTCTATTGAGAAAGATTATAAAGATATGAGAACTAGTGCACCTTGACTGAGAAACAAAGAAATTCTTTGAGAAAGCAGCTCAACCAGTTTTATGAGAATAAATTTAGGAATTAATTAAAATAGCTTTATAAGACAGTTTTAGAATAATGTTAGAAATATTTTAGATTCTTAAGTTTAGAAATTCTTAAGTTTTTAGTTGTATAGGTTTCTGATATGTTTTAAGAATGATTCATAAACTTTAGGATATTTTAAATATAAGATTTAAAGGGACTTTTTTAGATGGGAATTTTAGATTAGAAATAAAGTACAAGTGTACTTTAGGTTAATGATTGGTTAGGAGACTTAGAGTCTGGTTACGTAGTTTGGCATTAGTTAATAAGAAAATAACATATCTTGGGAAAAATGGTAAATCTTGGGAAAATCTGAAAAATGTAAATTAGTGACGTATTTTATTAATGATTCTGTACTTTTAATAATTATATAACTGAAGGACATATGCTGGGAAAATGTAAATTAATGTTACATTTTTTGTACCCCCAATCATGGTTAAGGAAATGTCATGTCTTGGCAAAGTTTTAAATTATATAATCAATGACATATTCTGAATCTATAATGATGAGAAGAATTGTAATAAAAGATGACCCAGAGAAAGCTGCATTAGTTCTCTCTCTGGAGATTGCTCGAATGGAATGACTCCTGTCTCATCTTTTCGCCGATGCCACTCATCCTTCAGGACTCCCTGGACCCTGGTAGGGCAGGACCCCGGCAAACCACAGTACTTTTTCTGTAACTCTAGCATTGGCATATATTCATTATCAAACTATATTGGTTACCAGGTCAGTTCCACTACTAATATATATGTGTCTTACTGTCATGATGGCTAGGGATTGAACCCAGGTATGCTTTACTACTAAAATGCTCACATTTACTGAACACTATAACACTGTTCTAGACTCTTAACTTGCACTAGCACATTTAAGTTTTACAATACCATTGTGTGGTAGACATTTTCATTAAACCCATTTTATAGATGAGAAAATTGGATAATTCTCTCGTCCAAGGTTACACAGTCCGTGACAGGTGGAGCTGAATCAAATTTAGGTAATCTGATTCAAAATTCATGTCCTTGTCCACATCACCAACTTTAAAAAATGCTGGATATCTTTTGTTTCTGGGGCATGTCAGGTAACAGGGGTATGTTCTCACAGTGGAATAGTAAAAACCTATCTCTAAACTGATAGTACTAAAGGCGAACACCATTTACACAAGGATTTTGATTATTTTTATAATGTTCATATACTTTTATTTTGAAATATTCAAAGCACTGAAAATATTTACTAACAGTATAACATAAAGATACAAATTAAAATAATATCAAAAATAATTTCTCAAAACCATTACAAACAAATCATATTTCTTGTTTTCTCATTTGTTTTCCTCTGAGGCCTTCACAAATTCTTAGAATTATTTCATATTTTACTTTTTGCCACTTAACATGCCACTTACTTAATACATATATATTATGTACAGAATTTGGCCATGACCAAAAAACTTTGTTGGGGCTTCATCCTTGTATTCTGGGAAGTAATCTACGTCATACTTAATAGGAGTTTCTGTTTTTAGACTGAGGGGATGACTACAATGGATTTTTTCCCCCATAGGATAGGCACTGCCCACATCAGAAAGACCAACAACGTGATTAAGGGCTCTGGGTCATGCACTTTTAGTGCAGCTGGAGGCTGATATCAGAACTTCAATTAATGATATGTCCTGAAGCCCCAGTTAAAATGCTGGATCCTGATGTTCAGATGATCTTTTATAGCAGTCCTCCGTGTTCATGGTCCCAGATCCATCCAAAAAGAGTGACATGTTCTGAGGACAACAAAAACTTCCTGTTTCTAACCCCTGCAGACCCTAGTCTATAAGTTTCTTCCTTTGGGTAATTTTGATCTTTGATGTTCCCTATAATAAGCCATAACCATTATTATCACATCTTTGAGACCCTCTGAATTTACAGGATGTGTCGAAGTGAGGGTATGTTTGGGAAACGTACCTTCAAGTATCACTCTGTGCCTAACTCGGTGCAGTCATGCAGAACACACAGAACATGCTTACTCTTTCAGTTTGGGACAATTAGGATGTTCCTATTTTTCTAATATTAGGGGTTCCTACTTTTCTAATATTATTGGTGGTGTTCTGCTCAGTAGTAGTTCTTCAAGGAGACCTACAGAGAACTTTTCCTTTACTTTTGGTCTTTAGACTTGCATTTCCTTATATAATTGTTCTGAAATGACAATTTCAGTGCATTTACTGTGTCTCTCCTTGGATATAAATATCTATCTCTTTTGTTTCCCAAGAAAGTAACTCATTTAAAAAAATTATCCTATTATAACTAGCATGTCATAAACTGGAAGCTGTTTTTCTTTTGCCTTTTCTTTTGTCATATCTACATATTTATTTAACTAATTTTGGTCAGGATCAGCTCTGCCTATTGTTTTAATAGCTTTATTAAAGTACAAGTTATATACTATGAGGTTTATAGATTTACAATGTACATTTTAGCAATTTTTTTATCTGCAGAGCTGTGCTTCTGTATGGAAAAAGTCTCCAAATAATGTAAAATAAGAACATAATTTTATCATTTTATTTTAATAATCCTTAGAGAAGAAAAAGATTATAGCATTCACTCTATTCCAGACATGTAGCATCATATAAGATATTCCCTCTGTTCTTTTGACAGGTACTTTGATGGTTTGGTCATTCTACCCGCTCTTCCCAGAATTTTTGTTCCTAATTTGTAATTGTCAGATCGCAGCATTGCACTTTTAACTTTTCTTGTCTTCTATTCTTATTAGTACAATCAGTAGCCTAGCGATGAACACTTTCTCCTTTAAAAGGTGCTACAGCTCAAGGGATGGGGACTGGCATACAAATAGCTATTAAAATGTATGGAGCAATGAATCAGGTTAGGTTTCCTGAGATGTTTATTTGACATGTTTTGAAGTCTTGCAACAACTATCTCTTGGTGGTGTTCTGCTCAGTAGTAGTTCTTCAAGGAGACCTACAGAGAACTTTTCCTTCACTTCGGTCTTTAGACTTGCATTTCCTTATAGTTTGCTTTGGGGCTTGCTGTCCACTGATGTAATTGGAAAAACTAAGGCTCTAAAGTTCCTTTGCCTACAGTTACTTTGATGGATTACTCCAGGGCATAGAAGAAGAGCTACAGCACTGTCAAAAATTGGCTTACCATCGCAGCACATTTTCTAAACAAGAATAACAGCACCATCCATTTTTTGAAATACCCTTGAGTTTGTATTTGACCTGTTTTCCAGAAGGTGATCCTTTTCTTTAAAAATATTTTCTTCCTCTGCAGTAAAAAAGAACCAGCAGTTTCTCAAACATGTACCACAAGCTGAAGTACAATTTATAGCAACATTTATTCCTTTCTTTAATTTCCACTGATATCCTACCCAGGCAAAATTTACAATCCTCTGGGTTATTGCATTATTCCTATAACTCCTTGATTTTAATATCATATGTATTTCCCAAGACATGCACATTACTGTTTTGTTAAAAATTCTAAAATACAACTGACCCTGTGTTTTCTCTAACTCAAAAATGGGTCCCTATTACCTGTAGGACTTTATTATTTAGACTTTATTTTTAAAAAAGAGTAAGTTGTAAAAACATGAATTTGTATTTCTACTCTGTTAGCCATTTTATGATTTAAAGGGTACTTTATGTCCATGCAACTCAGCTTCTCTTTTGACAAAATTGATGTACCCCTTCAAAAGTACGCTAATGCATAACCAATTCCTGGGAAACAACAGGTGCAAAATAAACGTTTTCTTTATTGCCTTAGCCTTATTTTCAAGTCTTTCCACTCTCTTGTCTAAATTTTTTAAATAAATATTTTCTGAACATCTATTACACACTGTATAAAGTATTAATATCAGTATTCTTTGGGGATTGAGAAAAAGACATGTCCTCAAAATTTTTCAATAAATATAAATAACATAAAAAGAGGAAATTAATATGAAGTGATATGGATAGGTTTATCAAATATATGGGGGTAAACTTGATAAGATTTGGTGATTTATTGAAAGATGATATGACCTTAAAAATAAATAAAAAAAGAAGACCCTGGAGTTTTTGGATTAACCCAGTTGTTAAATGGCGGGATTTTGTTTAATATAATTTTACTTTTTGTGTTTTCTCCCTTTTTTTGTTGGATCCCCTCTAACCTTAAATGGACTGAAAAATTTGTAAGCTCACAGACAATAGTATAGAATTATTTTGGATCCACCAGACTACTCTGTATAAAAAGGCACACAGTCAATAAATATTTAATGAAGGAGCAAGCACTTTTAGAAAAAGCAAGTAATTTGGGGGCAAGCAAGGTCTGCCAGGGAAGAGACTTTCCTTGCTAATAGCTAATCAGTTCAATTTCATTAAATAATACCAAGACATAAATACAAACCCCTATGGTGAAGCAAATTATTTTAACGAAAATCCAGAGATGCACACATCTTTATTTCAGTCATTTTAATTCTATCTCTTGGAGATGTTTCAAAGCCAAAAAATTACTGATGTAGGTTTTTTTTTTCTTAGCAGTATCAAAAAATTTTAAATATGGGCAGATATTTGGAGAAGAGAAATTTAACAAATGGATTATATATAAGAAAGTCATTTCCTGAATTTAATAACATTTTATAATAAATAATTTGTAAATAATTATTTATCAAGATGCTATGCATAAATGTATACACATAAAAATATAAATGCATACATTTATTTATACTATTTAAACTGCTAATTAAAATTTCAAAATTTTTTAATATACTTGGGGCTTTCTAAAAATCAAGTTATTTTCTATAATCTATTGTATCAAGATAAGCCAAACACTGTAAATATAGGTTTACTCGTTCTCAGAAGTAATTTATAATGGGTCACTTTAAAAATGTCTATATATATATATGGTTGATGAAGCAATTAAAATAATTCTTGGTTTCCATTCAGAAACAAATGTTGGATGGAGCTAACCGTGGCAGTAACCAGCAGGAGTGTTTTAGTTATCACAGTACAGTAGACCATAATTCTGGAAGAAAAAGAAATACACTCTGCTTACCAGAGCCATTAGTTGCTATTCTGATGTGGCCCACAAAATAGCAAAGAGCAGTTGTGCACCATGTATTAACTACAGGGGACAAAGGCATCATGCTTTTATATGATAATAACAACATGAATAAATTGTTAGCCCCCCACCCCATACAGAAGCTTTTGCTGGTGGGATGACAGGTATCAAAAGAGACATTGATAATGAAATGTGATAGCACTGACTGCAGGCCCACCAATGACAACTCCAAATTTGCATGGAGCTCTTTCTGCTGTGTCTAAACCTGGCCTCATGGTGTTTTTCAACACTGACTCATGATGTTTTTCTGCATCATTGAGTTGACTTATGAAATTAAGCTATGTGCAATTTGTATGAACTTTATGATATAAGGAAGAAGAAAGTTGGGAAAGCACAGATACTCTCATGATGATGTAAAGTTTAAATAAAAACTGATTTGATGTTACCCTGAATAATGTAGAATTCTGCACTGAGATTTCAAGGTCTTGTTGAAGCAACCTATTACAAACCACATAAGTTGAGTGAAAAACAACCAGAACCCTGAGAACTATTACTCTACAGCATGAATGCAAGCAACTTGAGGTCATTTAGTAATGGAATATATCTTTCATAAATGTTCAGTTCCCGCTAAACAAGTTGCGGCACAATTGGATAAATGAAAATTTGCTTCCACATTTACAGAGGGGCATCTGTTATGTCACAATACTCTACTCACAACCTCAGATCTTTTGTCAGAAGCTATACCAGTCCAGGGCTCCCAAGTTTATTTGCTTCTCTGTTTGTTTTGTTTGGTTCTCAATTTTTCTTACATTATTTTTTTATTGATTTTATTATTATTTTTTAAATACACAACAACAGTGGAATACATTCTTATTACACATATAGAGCACAATTTTTCATATCTCTGTATATAAAGTATTTTCAAACAATTTTCACACGTATATTAAAGAACTGTACATGCTGTACTGAGCCAAAGCTGAAACTGCCTGCTG
This sequence comes from Callospermophilus lateralis, assembly GCF_048772815.1. Lineage (NCBI taxonomy): Eukaryota > Metazoa > Chordata > Mammalia > Rodentia > Sciuridae > Callospermophilus > Callospermophilus lateralis. The sequence continues at coordinate 171,723,893 of NC_135306.1, read as the reverse complement.
TCCCCATAATTCTGTCTGCTTGCAGTGACTCAGGCAAGGCTTATGTCACATGTTCTCAAAAACCCAGAGTTTCCGCCCACGTTTAGGTGGTACCCCTCATCCATATTCTCTTTTCATAGGAAATAGAATTTTGGAGTCAAAGAGCTTTCAGATGTAATTGACTCTTCCCTTGGCTGAATGCCAAGGAAGGAGATTGGGAGTTTAGGAGATTCTAGGACTGAGAGCAAGAATTTATAGAGCAATGATCCTAGGGTGTCAGGAAGTTAGAGAATAGTTTTTAGTAAGTACTTTATAATTTTTTTGTATTTAGGAATGAAGACATACTTTGCCTTAACTCAAATAAAAGTATTTTTTTTCCTCTAAAGGTAGGAAAATAAATAACTCTTTAAAGAGATTGGAAGGTTAGAAGGAAAAGAGTTATTTGGTTTTAACTGTAATGCAAAAGTCTAAGTGAAGTAACTGAAAGTTACTAAATTCTTTCAATTTTTAAGTGGAGTAAAACAGGACAATTTTTGTTTCTAATATTTAAAAATGAAAAAATTATCTAATTTAGCTATTTTTCAATGTTTTTTATAGACTATTTTCATTAGAATCACCTGGAGAGATTTGTAATGGCCTTAATCTGGGGTCCTGCACCTTAGGAATTTGTATTCATTACATTTGAATTTAGGATATGTCACATGTATTCTTTAAATGCTCAGCAGGTAACATTTTTATGCCTCCTTTTCTTTTACCTCTCAACCAATGTATCAGTGGATTGGATAGATCATTTGCCACAATTTACTTTGTTCTTATGACATGAGACTCACTACTCTCCAAAGCCATGTACTTTTTTTCCCCCTATGTACATATTATGAATATAGCACAGTTAATTTCACCATCATATATATCCACAAGACACTAATTAAGAGGAAAAAATCTATAAAATGTATTCACTTCTAATAAGAGAAGTAACATACTTGTATAAAGATTGTATGCATATCCACCTATACTAATGCCCTAAATCCATACCTTTCAGTACTTTTTTTTCCTTTTTCACTTTTTTTTTTTAAATTTTGTTTTTGGGTACTTAGGATTGAACAGGGGTGCTTAACCACTGAGCCACATCTCTCTCTATATATATATATATTTTTTTTTATTAATTAATTATTATTTTTTTTTATTTAGAGCCAGGTTCTCGCTGAGTTTCTAAGTGCCTCACTAAGTTGCTGAGGCAGGCTTTGAAGTTGTGATTCTCCTGCCTCAGCCTCCTGAGCCACTGGAATTACAGGCATGCACCACTACACCCAGAGCAATGTAGTTTTTAAAATCAAAACAATTGTTTTACTACTCCATATAGTTGCCATTTGTGCAAACTGGCAGAGAGCAATAATATGTGTGTGCTAACGTCTCCTGAACACATGATGAAATGACAAATGTGAAACTTCATTTTCAACAAGAGTAAGGAGAACATAGACTGAGCCTTTATAAGTACTTTTGACTACGTTGAACACTCATGTGTACTGACCTTGGTCCTGTGAGCTTAAAGTCATTCTCTCATTGGATCTTATGGAAATAGGTAAAGATCACCTTAGTGAAACAACTGAAGCTATTTATTCACATTTTGTATATAAGACTCCCATCATTTTAAGGGCCTGTCAGATCTGTCTTATTATCTGTATTTTAAATGTGAAAGAAACTGAGGCATAGAGCAATTAGACTTTCTTAACATGATAAGTTTAAATAAAAGATGTAAGAGCTAGAATTTGAAATAAATTTCAAATGACTCAAAGTGCTTCCTCTTAACCATTTCTTTGCCTGTTTTATGATAAGAAATGATAATGTTATTAAAAAATAATACATTATATACATAGATATCATCCATTCATGTTTTTAACTTTTTAATTCCCATTTCAAAGGTCTGAATCTATCTCAATGTGCATTATGTCTTGTGCAAACTAAGAAGCTTTAAGGAAAAAAAAAAAAAAAATATATATATATATATATATATATATATATATATATATATATATATATATCCAAAACTGAAAATTAAATAACTTTAACACTTTAACATTTTTAACTAAAAAGACAGTATGGGATTTTTTGAAAACTCAGTATTTTTTAGAAATAAAAATTTTCTTAATTACATATCATTAGTCTTTGAGATTAGCTGTGACTAACTACAGATAGCCTGTCTTTTTGTGATAGGCAGGCAGTTTATTCTTGCAGGCACACAAAAGAAAAGTAGCCTATATTGATAGAATTTTGAAGTCTTAGTAAGAAAAGCATACCCTTATTTATACTGCTGTATATTTTCAATATGACTTTAAAAGACTCTTTATCTTTTTCCTTTCACAATTAGAAACTTTAAAAACAAGTTATACAGAAGTTTCTATTCCTCATATGATTTGATAGGCTCTGAAAGTAATCCCAAAATATATTTCTGGAACTATCCAAATAATTCTGTATTTTTAAATATCAGTTTATAGGCAGGGAAAATACATAAAAATGGAAGAAATTCTGCTTAGATTCATATATTCTCATTGAAACTGGCAATGCAAAAGTAATAGTGTGCTGATTGAAATTTTTCATTCATTGGGAAATATTTATCTTTTTAATAACATCATAAAAAATACTTCAAGCAGATGATGTACTCAGCAAGTTAATATCATTTAAATTAGACATATTCAACTGATTTTCTTTCAGTTTAACTGGTATTATTTTGTTAGTGTAGGAGATAAAATGGAACTTAGTTCTCAGACTTACAAAGACATTTTTAAAGATAGGTGTGTGTGTATGTGTGCATGGGTGTGTATGTAAAATTCACATAGTTATATTTACATATTAAGTAGATACACATACCTTGCCCATAAATATAAAGATACATATGTTTACATATACATATATGTGTGTATATATATGTACAATTATATATGAATATTAAACTGAAGAAATTTAATACTTAAGAAGACTTTTATTTTTAAAATACATTTTCTTGTAAAAATTTTTTATCAATTTAGGATAACTGAAGTATGTACTTTATCATCCATGAAGTGATTCATTTCTTTCATCTGGCCATTTTTAAATTTATTTCATTAGCTGTTACAGAGATTATTTGACTCCAAAGAACAACTTTCATCAACTACGTTAGTAGCAAAGAAACTGTTTGCTTTGAAGTATATAGAGAGAATTATATGTCTACTCATTCTAATTTTAGTCTTTTTTTAAAAAAAAAAAGTGAAGGCGAAAAGTTCTACAATATTAAATTGAAGTCAAATAAATTCTTTAAAAGTGAAGCATGGTAATTCAATTTTAATAGGATGTAAAATAAATTATAGTGCACAATTTTTTAGTTTAAAAGTGGTTCATGGTTACTCATAATTTAAAGGTTTAATAAGGCCAGTCTTTTATAATAATACTTATTATTATGCTAAAATAATTATAATACTAGATAATGAGTCTTTCATTTAAAATATTGCTTTAAAGCTAGGGTTAACTATAAATGCTATCAAAAGTCTATTCTCAAGAATAAATCTGAAAAAAATAGGATTTACTTCAAAGAATAATATAAATTGCCTTCTATATGTTAAAACAGATTTGTTTCGATGCTTAGAACAAAAGCATCATCTTCATTTATTAGTTTTAGCATAAATTGTAGCTAATTTTAAAATTATTTTTGATAAGAGTTTTTGGTATTTGCATATGTTATTAAGATTTCAACTGGTCTCTTTTCATCCTCCCTTTAGGGCATATATTCTATAATTTCAGTTGTGTATGTATTGAGAGAAAGGAGGTAATTGGAGTTTGGAATGAAAAAAAAAAAGAAAAAGGACAAGACAATTAACACCTACATGTCTGTGGGAGTCTGGAATTTAGGTACTTGCCAGACTTTGGACACTCACTTGATACCTTTGTGATCGGATCCCAAGATAAACCCTGAACATTGAGTCTTTCCCAAGCTGCATTTCATATATGCTGTCACAATTATTGCTGAGGGAATTAAACATGTGTTGTGACTCCCCTGGGGAAAATATCTTGGAGGCTTGTCCCTGGTTTCCTCCAGAATTTTACCTCATTCCTTTCCTTGACAGATTTTACTTTGTATTTTTCACCATAATAAGCCATAGCTGTGAGTAGAACTAAAGTCTTTGTATTTTGTAATCTATTGAATCATTGAAAATGAGGGGAGGGTCTTGGAGATTCTCCACTACAACATCATTAATCATTAGGGAAATGCAAATTCAATACGCATGTTACAATGTATAATTTTGTCCCTGACATTTTCCCCATAAATCTGAGTATACACTAGAGTAGCTAAAATAGAATTTGAAATTTAGATTGGCAATGCTAAATGTTGGAGAAGATGCAAAGCAATAAAACCCTCTTGTGCATGGGGTAAAATGGCACGAACACGTTAGGAAGAGTTTGACGGTTTCTTAAAATGTTAAATAACTGAAAACAGCTTATTTGACTATCAACAGGAAAACAGATGATTAAGCTTAGCTATATTCACAAATATAATCTGATGATAAAAAGGAATAGATTACTATTACAAGCAACATGGATATCTCAAAATAGAATATCTCAAAAATATTATACTAAGTGAAAAATTTAAAGAAAAGTACATATTGTACTTTTTAATCTGTAAGAAATTCTAGAATATGAAAAAAAATCAATGATAGAAATTTTAAAAAATGAATAACATAGGAGGAGGTTTCATTTTTGAAATGCAGCTCCAGAAAGTTAACACAAGAAAATAAGTTTGCACTGGGTTGGAGGAAGGCATAGTACTTACACAAGGGAAGTTTGTGGGAAGGGTCATGAGGCACTACTATCATCCAGTGACTGTGGTTTGAGTTAGGTTGATTCAATTTATAGTGAAAGAGATGTTGAAATACATGAGAGAAACAATTCTGTCTGGAAATTATGACTACCAACAGAGTGGATTTCTAAGGTGAACTTTGGAATTCAATTCTCACCTTAGGAATTTATAAAAATCATTTTTATGAGTTTAACACACAGAGAACAGCAGGAAATAAGTTGTGGATATACATATTACCAGGGCACAGTCTCTGTTATAAATTTTTTGGCTATGATATGAAGCCGGGTCAAATAAAGATATATTCTGATAACAAATAATTTAAATTAATTGGGTTCATCTGGATTATGTTCCTGTCATGAAAGCATGAAGTTCAAATAATCAGATATAAATTTCTCTAAAATAAACTAACATGAGTAGGACGTTGGATTTCTTATTCCCATTTATCTTATAAAAGCCTGAGTAAGGGATTCACTACTTGTCCAGTGTTCTGTCGTGTGCATAATTAACACTCTGCCTAGCAATATTCCCAGCACATCAGCCACTATCAATAAATTGTTATTATCGTTTTCCTTTCTTCAGAGAAACTGGATAATGTGTGCACTGTGAACAGTCAGTACCATTTTGGAGATTGCTTTGGAAGAAAAAGAACAACAATTGCTTCCTGAGCCAATTTGGGGTTATACCATGAGTTTAAATCAATAGAGAATTTAGATTCTATTCATTCTTACTCATATTTAATCATCACAGAAAAAATCTGCTAAAAGATTTGCAAGGTCAAATTAATATTCTCTCTCTCTCTCTCTCTCTCTCTCTCTCTCTCTCTCTCTCTCCTCTCTCTCTCTCTCTCTCTCCCTCTCTCTCTCTCTCTTTTTAATCTACTTTAGTAATGGTTAATTTTCTCTGGACCAGCACCCTAATTTTATAGGTAATCAGATTTAAAGTTGAATTTTAGAAAATATAAAATAGTGCTGACAGGACTGTTGTTCTGTACAATAGGGAAAAGAGCTCTGAATGTTTAAAAAATGTATACTTTCAATTATTAATTACAAATTCTGACAATTTTAGTGTTGATTAATTAAATTTTAGCTAGTCTAGCCCTTACTATAGGTGAAATCTGAAACAACTTTGTGATAAGCATGAAAACCTACCTGTTATTTTTCCTCAAATTTATTTTCTTTGTCTTTAAATAGTAAATATATAAGAAGAGCACAAGTATATACCCTTGAGATAGCATTTCAAATAGCTTTGATAATTCTTAACCTTTATGGAATTTTCTTAAATGCAGTTACTAGACAATCTCCAAAGAATGAATTGAACATGTATATGGACAGAGAAGAGAAAACTATTTTGACAAAATTGTCTTTAAACCAACTCATACAGCAATTGATAAAAGAAATATTGTAAGCAATTTTCCAAAAACAAATACTAGAAACATTGAACTTTCAAAATATGCCCTGGTCCAAGACTAAAGAAAAATATGAGCTTGTTTTATAAAATGTTATCATCAGGAAGACTTGAGTAAAGGTTGCCTGGAATATATACTATTTCTTACAATTACATGTGAATTTACATGTTTCTCAAAAGAAAAGAAAAATATGATGAGAATTTGAAATTTAACTTATTAGAAAAAGGAACAGGCTTAGTAATAAAGCAGAATAATTTATAAATCAGCCATGTAGACATTAACAATAATAACAAAGGATAATATTAATATAATAGCATACAATGTATACTCCAAAGACCTTACCATGCACCTGGAGAGTTCCATGCATTTACATGTATTATTTCAATTTAAGTTATTTAAATTATATTTTTAGCTTCCTAATTTCCAGCAACTTACTGCTACTTTCACAGTTTTGTCCTGATCTATATGTGCAATGCTGACTTAGTTCCCCTTGTGTTTCACTCAATTTTTATTTTGTTGGTATTTACATTGCAGTTTTTCTGTACACAGCGGGAGGGCTCGAAACAAATAAGGCAAGGAAAGCAGACACACTGGACAAAATATTTAAGAGACACAAAAAACTCAGCCAATACAATTACATGGGTGACTTTTTTGTTTGATTGTTTAATGAGAATGAATACAGGAGTGACCACAATGGAGTAGACACCTAAGAAAGTGAATGATAATCACAACCATAGAAAGAAGTAAGTCCTACAACTTTTTATTTGTAAAATTTATGCATCTTTTTGTGCTGTTAAATATTATGAAGGAAATTGAAAAATAACAAGTTAATTGCCCTGAAGAAAGGGAAGCTCCAAATAATAAAATTTTGAACCTGTATGTGGTTGGAACATTAGTTTTGAAACCCTTCGTAGACTTACTGTTTCTATTTCCTTGAGTGAATTATTGCTGATCACATTACCTTGATAATCACATATTATATAACAAACCACTAACACTGTAATTATCTAGAGAAGCGATTTTTTTTTCTGTTTTCATAGAAAGAATGCATGTCTCTTTAGTTAAGGGCTGCACTTCTCTTTGGGGAAAATGATTTCTACAACCATGGCCTTTTTATGACAGTACATATATAGGAAATTTTTGAGTCTTTGACCCTAAAGCATAGTAAAGGAAGATGTAACCCCTAGTATGAGACTTTAACATTAGGCCTTGTCTTCCTCTCCAACTCAGTGATCATATGCCTGCAGTGTGTTATTATTTACAGTCCCTCTTTCAGGTTCAGCCACTGAAATTGGCAGGCCATATTTCTCAGTGTCATTTTCTCCAGATGTTGTTTATAGTTTTTGTGAAGCACGAAATAATTGGGTGCACAAATTCTGATAAGTTAATGAAAAATATGTTTAGTAAGAGGCAATGAGCATTTGCTTTATCAATAGATACTTGTCACTCTTTATTCATGCTTGGGTTTGGTGGCAATAATGGGTTTTTCTCTTTTCCTTCTCCTTGACCCTGACTTCGTATTCCATCATTTTTTCATCAATGAATGTGAATTGTAAAGACATATTTCCATGCTTGGACCTATATCTATCTTCTTGGATTATGACCAAAGAAATTCTACCACTTGGTTCAGGTTGTATTTTTTGTGATATTTACAGATTTTTCCTGGCCAAAATAACACTAGCTATAAATGTAATGAGTCTCTGCATTCTTTATTTTCCCAAACAAACACTAGGTGTTATAGACTGGGACATTTATATTCCACCTACTGATGCAGTGTTCTGATTTTATTTTATATATAAAAACCTGTGGGCATTTTGATGGTTTTCAATGAAATGAAAATCTTTCTAGACACAGATACAGCTACTCAGCTACTGGTGAAAAACAGCTTAATCAATATCAGAGATTAACATAAAATCCCACCTCATAAATCCACAAATCCCTAATTATGGTAAACAAATAAATGTGTTTGCCTTAAGTATCAAAATAAATATGGATAGAAGCTACATTTACAATTCTGTAATAAATATTTAATAGCAATATACTGCATAAAGCATAAATAAAGTATAAATATTTATGAGTTGTTTTTCAATAAAATAATGTGTTACAAAGATAATATCTCTATGAAAGGACTATGAAATGTCATAAGCAATATTACTTTCTACCAATGTTTTACTTTAGAAAATCAGTCTTTAATCAATCTGGATGATGGGAAAAGGCTCAAAGATCTCTGATTTACTGCTTTAGGTTAGTTCTACATGAAAAGAAAAAAAAATGTTATTAGCACTTTGTTACTATGAAACAACCTACTGATTTTCACTATAATACAAACGTTTAGCCTGGATTTGGGATTCAAAAATGAGTAAAAAATGAGTAAAAGTTCAAATAACATATACAATCCCCACAAAAACTTTTAATAAGTACGATACTAATGACTGCTTTTTTTTTTTTTAACTCTTTGTAGTCGAGGAAAAAAGCCAACCCGTATAACTCTCTTTAAAGAACATGGTTGGCTAGAAGAAGCAAAGATAGAAATGTATTAAAATGTAAATAATAATAAAAAATGAATGCAAACAATACAGAAGAAAATTCAATATAGAATTAAGCATGGGTGGCTGAAAAAAAAAGTAAATGATACAGACAATAAGAATTCCAAGGAGACATCCTTTTGGAGAATATTGGGCACAGATTGTAAGGATAAGAACATTGTTCATCAGATCTAATGTCTTTCTTTATCTTGGTGGAGTATTTCCTCAGCTAAATACATGCATGCACATTCATGCCACACATGTGCACACACACACACACACACACACACACACGCATACACACACACACACACACGGAGGTAGCTATAAAATTGAAAATTTATATATATGTAGACATACTATATGTTATGTGTTTAAAATTTTACCTCAGATAAATATATCAGTAGATATATAGATGATAGACAAGTGATAGAAGGGTCTGGAAAGAAGATGGTCCGTATTCTGCCTATTATAAGAGGTCATGGATGATATCCCTACAACTATATATTCACACATATTTATATGCATATATATGGAATCAATATTATTAAAGACTGAAGATAAATAAAGATGAGATCTACTAAATTATTGGCTTGGAGAATGCTACTTATCATTTTTGGGCTTCCATTTCTTCACATGACAGATGGAAATGTAATGAAATCTCCCACAGAAGATGAAATCACTTAACAGGAGGAACACCTAGTATATCTAGGATGTATAAGCAACAAAGCACAATATACATGTTAGCTAATATGACCTCATAGGTATTCAGTTCCAATAGCAAGTCATTTTTTCTAAGATTAAGATAAATAACATTTTCTTTTCTAATATATAATGTTGTTTTTCTTTCTTTTTGGGGGTGGGTACCATAGATTGAGTTCAAGAACACTTAACCACTAAGCCACATCCCAGGGCCATTTATTTATTTATTTATTTATTGAGAAAGTATCTGGCTAAATCATGTAGAGCTTCACTAAGTTGCTGATACTAGCTTTGAACTTGAAAACCTCCTTCCACAGCCTCCCAAATCATTAGGGTTACAGGCATGCACAACTACACATGGCTGACAATAACAATTGTGATCACAGTGATTGTATCCTTTTATTGGTAATTTTCCCATCTCTATTAAGTTTTCTTTGTTCTCCATACTTTGAACCATATGAGAATATGTCTAAGTATGGATTTTCCCCAGTCTTCATCTCCAGGGTTCCTTTTTTTAATCCTAACTTGTTATCTAACAGCAGAATGTGATGCAATTCATATTATACATATAGAGTACAATTTTTCATATCTCTCTTTGTATATAAAGTATGTTCACACCAATTTATGTCTTCATACATGTACTTAGGATAATGATGTCCACCTTCTTTTGTACCCCATACCACCTCCATTACCCTCCTTCCCCTTTGCCCTATCTAGAGTTCATCTATCTATTCCTCCCATGTCCTCACCAACCTCATTATGAAGCATCATTCTTATATAAAAGAAAACATTCAGCATTTGTTGTGATTAGCTTACTTAACTTAGCTTTATATTCTCCAACCCCATTCATTTACCTGAAAATGTCATAATTTTATTTTATTTTAATGCTAACTAATATTCCATTCTGTATATATACCACCTTTTTATCCTTTCATTTACTGAAGGGCATCTAGGGTGGTTCTACAATTTCGCTATCAGAATTGTGCTACTATAAACATTGATGTGGCTGCATCAATTTGGTATGCTGTTTTTAAGACTTTTGGGTATAAACTGAAGAGTGCTGGGTCAAATGGTGGTTCCATTCCAGTTTTCCAAGGAATCTCCATACTGCTTTCCAGATTGGTTGCACCAATTTGCAGTCCTACCAGCAATGTATGAGTATGCCTTCTCCCCCACATACTCAGGTTTCCTATTAATTAGAAGATTTGTCTTGGTTTTGTGTTGAAGAATCTTCTGCTATTATTCTTGACTATTATTCTTTTAAAATTATTTGTTCTTTCTAGTTATACATTGTAGTATGTTATTCTTAAATACATTATCTCTCTCCCGTTTTCTATCTTAGAGGTTTGTAAGAGTTTAGGTAACAGATTAACATATTTATAGAAGTATAGAGTAAAACATATATTAGCCATAGCTCTTTGTTTAAAACTCTCTTGATAGTTTCTGGTCAATCGAGACATATTCTAATCAAGTGAGACATTAATAAAAGTCAGAAATTTTTAGCAAGTTCATGCTATGTGCCAATTACCTTCTTCTAGTTTCTAGAAAACAAAGTTTCAACTCATGAATTTCACATTCTACTGACAAAATATATATATGTTATTTTATAAGAAATGCATTCTTCATCTGGATGTGCAAATATTGGGGGTGAACTTTTAACTTGCTTAATCAAATTAATGACTAATCATTGATCAAAATTAATCATTTAACTTTGTTTTATCAAATTAATGTTGAATGATAAAAACTGAATGTATAGAAAGTTTAATGAAGCCTTTGTATTTTTGCAGGTCAGAATCCTGTTCAAATTCTCTTTTTCGTCTTTTATTTTTAATCTCACAGATGCCAGTAATTGATCTTTCCCAGATAATTGTTTTTGTCTTGGCCTTGTCAAGTCCTGTATTGCTCAAACACAGCTTTGTATTTTGCCAAATGCCCATGGGTTTCTGTTCAATACCCAGATTCACATTCCAACCACTGACGTAACCCAAAACATCAATTTTTGTCTCATATCTGGACCACAATTCTCCCTTTGGTTTCCGCTCCCTGCACTGCATTCTGAAAAGTGTCTCCAGGCAGAAAGATGAGGTAATCATTCAGGTTCACCCGTATTTTATTTCCCTCTCTTCAAGGATCACAGCATTATGGTGCATGTTGCCCAACATCTGGAAACAATTTCCTTCTTTTCCTTTTCTCAGTTTGTTGCTTAACAGGAAGGTAAGCCCATAACTAGTTCCTCTCATAAAGCAGAATTCTTCATAACTTTTTTTATGTTCATGGGCTACAAAATCTGTTTTTATAAAAGATTTTAAAATTCTACTTAAGATTTTTTTCCTAAGAAAAGAGTATAGATATCATGGAAGGAGAAATGCAAAATATATGTAGATTTTTAGATACCAATGTATAAGCATAAGCACATTAACATAGTTAGATTTCAGAATTTTTTTTTTTGATTTTTACTTTAAAATTTAATTGCTTCATTTCCATTCATTTATTTATTTTTATTTTTTTAGTTGTCAGTGGTTCTTAATTTATTTATATGTGGTGCTGAGAATCGAAACCTGTACCTCACACATGCCAGGCAAGTGCTCTACCACTGAGCCATGACCCCAGCCCCTAGTCATAGTTATTTTATCACATTTAAAATTATTTTATTTGGTAAGTCTGTAGCTAGTTTTCTAATTTAAGGTTGATAAAATATTAAAAAATTTGTGATGCTGAATAAACCAGAAGCAATCACAACTGTAGCATCTATATATTTTACATTTAACATGTCTACTTAAATAAATATCTCTTGTTGATGACCCTAGGAAAAGATAGCCTAAATCGAAACCTGACTTAACCAAGCAATAACTGACTTCCATTTTGTATCTGTATACCAGGGAAGTAGAGGTTCTGAAATATTTATGGGAAAAATCTGTACCACCTTCCATCTCTGAAGTCAATGACTTACTTTCCCCGTAGTAAGGATAGCTTCTTTACAGATGCAGACCTCAAATCATGACCAGGAAGGCAAAGGTATGAGTGTAAAAACTTTAAGGGTGTTAGAGGAAGAGGAAGGGTGTTAGAATTATGGATGGAGAGTGTGATGGTTTGGATCTTGAATGTTCCCCTAAGCCTCATGTGTTGAAAGCCTGGCCCCCCAGACTCCCCTGGGAAAAAGTGAAAGCCAAGATTCAGTAGAATCAATGTTTAGAAGGGGGTCCTTAGGGATGTGAATGATCAGTAGGTCTCTATCCTCATCCGTGGATTAATCCATTGGTAGTCAAATGGACAGCTGGGAGGTGGTGAAAGCAGTAAGCAGTGGGGCATCATTGGATCAAGTAGATCACCAGGGCAGTGAAGTGCCCTGGAAGGGTATTTCTTAGCCATGTGCCCCCTCCTCTCCTTCATTTCCTAGCTGCCATGATCTGAGAAGTTTCCCTCCACCATGCCCTTCTGCCTCATTCAATTTATCTGTTTCTCTTGACAGAGTATTCCTAAAGACTACTTTATGTATTCTGTCTCTCTCCCCTATGAATAGAAACGGATGAATTGATTGAAGAAAATCTGAGTATGCAATAAAGTTTGTTGACAAAGTTATCCAATTAATTAATGTTTGATTTTCTATATCAGTTCATGACAGAAGAACATACAAATCTCCTAATATGGCTGTGGATTTCTAAATTTCTTGTTATGATTATTTTGCCAACATTTACCTTGTTAATTTCCAAAAATTGTTGGAAGACAGCCAACAGAGAATTTCACCATGTCTCATGGAATGAGTATGAAAATAGTCTCCCCTGGGAAAAAGTGAAAGCCAAGATTCAGTAGAAGTGGCATGCCATGCCCAGGTTTCTCAGTTTTCTTTGGATATATGTGGGGACCAGAGGGCTGCTGGATGCATGAGGAGGTTCTGCTTTAGACAGACCCCATGCCCCTCTACTCTACCTTGATCAATGCAGATATAAAAGTCTCGGGTATGAGATACAAACACATAGGATTAAGTTTCCAAAGCAAATGAGAAATGAGGATAACTAAGCAGGCAATTGTCTGAGAATACCAATAGCAGCAGTTGACAACTTTTCAAAAACATGTACTTAGGATTTTTAGAGAGATGGATTCCCGAGATTCTAGAGAAATTGAATTCAACACGGTTCCTCTTTCTGAGCAAGATTATATCCTTGGTCCTGCTCCAGGCATTCTAAGAATTACTGGATGCATAATGTATGGAGCCTGGTTTAAGATGAATATATGAGTCCTCCTATTAAAAAATTATTTAGATTTCCAGAACAGTGACAGAAGGACATTGGATCAAGTCTGCCACCCTTCTGTCTTCAGCCCTGTGCGAACAGTCTTTGAAAATTGATAATTTGGCCCTGTTTCTGTGTTCCACATCTATAGGGTTTTATATGCCCTTTTAGAAATACAGTTTCAATATTATTATTTTTCCATTTAGTTATCTGTATTCCTCCATATTCCTCGTAATGCATTTTACCTCAAGGTCTTTTTTATTTATAAAAATGAAAATTAAGGGCATTTTTGTGTTGCATTTACGTGGTTATGTTATAAGATTTTCAATCTAGAAGCTTTTTACTGTTATTAACTTTATTCTGAATTTATATACTAACAAAGATTTTATAAATCTTATATTTTTAATTTCAGGCACAGGTTTCTATTTTACAAAAATCCCAAATTTTCATATTTCTATTTGAAAATATATTTTTCCTATTTTTTTCTGCATAAAATATGAGTTCTTAAAGAAGCAAATAGTATTAAAACATTATTTATTATTCTGTGATTACAAACGTTAGTAAGGTTTTACAAGAAAACAAAAAATCCTTCCTTGTATACCTGTTTTATTTTCAACATGTAAAGAGTTCAAGAGTCATCACTACTGTCCTTAATGACCAGAAAAATATGAGCAAATTAAAAATTAATGATTTTCTTAGACACATCAGAGAACATGAGGTTATGGGACAAATTTTCACCCAAAATGTGGGAAGATTGCTTCATCTACAATGATACAATCAAATTCTACTTACAAGGAGCAGAAGCTATTGACACCATAACCTGGTAGGAACCCTTAATTGGTCAATTTGATGAATTGCTGAGTGTGAGTTGGTGTGATACTTTCAGTCCTTTGTGTCCAGTGACCCTAGTAGGATGTCATAGTGAAAATCATGAGAAAGTTCCTCCTTGAGTTTGGGAGGTGAAAGGGAACAGTTACCTTCATTAAACATGATCAGCACATCTTCTTCATTACAATGCCTATTGTTTAGAGGAAAAGATTTTTTTCAAGGCCTTAAGACATTTGAGAATATAAGATACAATCACATCAGATGATGCAGGAAAATATATGTCAAAATTCAACATCTATTCATGATGGAAATTCTTGGCAAGTCAGGAAAAGAGAGTAATTTCCTCAAATAGATAAAGTATATGCATTAAAAACCTGTAGTTAATTTTAGACTTCATAGTGAAAAACTGAAACTTTCCCCCTAAGATTAGAAACAAGGAATGAATGTCCTTTCTCAACACACACTCCTATTCAATATAGTACTGAAAGTCCTACCTAGTGTGAAAAACAAGAAAATGTCATGAAAGATTTTCATATAGGAAGGGACAAATGAAACTATCTTGTTTGCAGATGACATGATTATTTATATATTTATATTTATATATAAGCTATAAAAGTTATTTTGGAAATAAAAAGTGAAACCAATAGAAAACACACACACACACACACACACACACACACACACACACAGTAATTTTATCATGGGAATTCACAGCCACAATTATGAAAGCTGAGGAGTTCCATAATATGCTGTCTGCAAGGTGGAGAATGAGCAAATGGGTGTGGGATGAGGTCCCCTGGCATATTGCAAATGCCCCAAAATCAGTAACTCCCATGTCCAAGGGCAAAAGAATGTCTGCTTCATCCCAAATGTGGGCATTCTAAAATATACTTCACCAAGGGCTAGGGTGTAACTTAGTGGTACCATGCATGCTTAGCATGTTCAAGTCCCTATAAAAGTCATCAAAAACAAGGAAAGGTTGAGAAACTGTCAACATAAACAGGACCCTAAGGAGACCTGAGGGAAAAATGTAATAGTAAATACTGTATGGGATCCTGAGAGAGAATACAAAGGAGATATTAGGGAAAAATTAAGAATATATAAATAGAAAATGGACTTAATTTAATAATAATGCATCAATATTGGTTCTTTAAGTCTGAAAAAATATACAATATTAATTCAAGGTGTTAATGATAAAGGAAATTGAGAATACCATAGTTGGAAACTATTGCACTATCTGAATTTTTTATCTAAGACTAAAACTATGCTAAAATAAAAAGTTCATTTAAAAAGATTTTAGAATTGGTATTTCCTAACAAAAGTAATAACCTTGTAGGTGAATTTATTTTGTTAGCATGAACATTTCTAAAGGAAGAAGATACATCCTGAGCCAAGATTCTATTTAAAGCAGCCATGAGCTACTGGCCAAGAACTTATTCAAAACATTTCACCAAATATTTCACTAGATATTATTGATGGTCAACTTTTTAGCGTATGTTGTGCCAAGCTAAAAAAATGACCAGAGTACAATGTTTGCTGAATGCTTGAGGTTTACAGTAATTGGTTATTTCATTTATAATAAATTTGAAATTACTACTGTTGGCAAAATTCATTTGTTTATTGACCAAAAGTGGAGAGAATGCCTTATTTTTCTTGCTGAAAGGTTGTAAACTTTCTGGTATACCTTTATAAGTAAGCTGGATCAAAGCTGATTTTAGAGAAATCTATATTCAACTTTGTTCATAGTGTAGATGCTTTGAAAATATTTACTTCATATCTACAATTGATCATATATGAAAAATAGGAAACTATTTTGCAAAGGATGTTGAAAGAATTCCTAATAATAAGCTATTTTAATCTACAAGTCATGAATACAATTTTTAAATGATTGATTTTAAATGATTGATTCTGCAATCTGTATTTGGGGTAAAAATGGGAGTTCATAACCCATTTGAATCTAATGTATGAAATATGATATGTCAAGAGCTTTGTAATGTTTTGAACAACCAATAAAAAAAATGATTGATTTCTAAGTAAATTCTTCCCTAAAGCCTTCTATTACAACCACATTTTCTCTAAAAGGTTAAGATGCAAAATTAGGAAATAAATAACATAAAAATTATAATTTGTATTAAAATGTAGGTCTTGCACAAATGCTATAAAATGATTGCCAAAGTTTGTTTTGTTTCCAATGAATCTTTGGACAGATTAGACTGAGTGTGTAGGAAATTGAAATGGTCTCCATTTTTCAAATCGTGTATTCTTAAAGTGTTCTTTCTTCCTTGAGGAATACACTACAGTAGATGAGACATGCAAATGAAATTATTCCTGG
The DNA here is from genome assembly GCF_048772815.1 of Callospermophilus lateralis. NCBI lineage: Eukaryota > Metazoa > Chordata > Mammalia > Rodentia > Sciuridae > Callospermophilus > Callospermophilus lateralis. Next base: position 171,707,068 of record NC_135306.1, on the reverse strand, counting down.
CTATTCTTGTACTCTGCTCCTGGGATAAAGAGAAAATCTGAAGACTAACTGTGAGAAGCAGTGAACACATATTCACAAATCTTCAACAGATCCATCCCTCATTTTAGCAAATAAGCTGCAGTAGCAGCAGGGCTATTCAAGAGACAAATTGCAAGCAACTGATCTACTTAATGCATGTTAGCAAGATCAAGATTTCTAGTGCTTTAGCGAAAGCACAGTTTAGTAAAATTAAACATATTTAGCAACTTTTTTTTCTAAATTTGGACATACATTGGTGCATACACAATTGGTAATTTTACACATAAGAAGTTATTTTGTTCTAGTGAACATCTGTTTGCAGATCAAATGTGCTGGCTGATGAGAAGGAAGACAGCAAAGAAATGCTAACATCTGTCTTTTGAAGGTTTGTATTTTGTGCTTAATATACAATACACAAACTTCCACTGTTACCTAAGCATAATTTCTTATTTTAAAGATTGAGAAATGGTATCCATATGTATTCATGAACTGTTACTATATTCCCATCTCTCAGGAAGGTGCCTATGAATAATATTGAAATATGAGACATGATCTCTGTCTTTGGTGAGCTTATAATATATTTAGGAAAATAAAGCTAAATAAATAAAAAAATGAATGCCTCAAAACATAATTGTTTGCAAAGGACTCTGAGAACAAATTCCAGGCAATTTTGAAATATGAGACCTGGGTCTAAATGCTCAATATGATGGAAGTGGCAAAATGAACTTGAGCTAATTAACCTTTCTCAGTACAATTTTCTCTTTGACACAAAGGAGATAATGTTGCTACTACATAACTTATTGGATGCTATCTTGAGTTATTCATTTAGCATCCATGCTCAGGCAATAGACAGTGAAATGGTTCCATCAAATCTCATGACCTTCAGATGACCCAAGTACATTTGCTTCAAGATGGAACCTAGTGCCAGGCACATGATACATGCCTGTAATCTCAGTGCCTGGGGGAGGGGATGCTGAAGCAGGAGAATATGATCATGAGTTTAAAGCCAGCCTCAGCAACTTATAGAGGCCCTAAGCAACTTAGAGAGACCCTACTTCTAAATAAAATATAAAAAAGGGCTATGGATGTGGATCAGTGGTAAAGCACCCCTGATTTTAACCCCTGGTACCAAAAAGAAAAAGTAGGATCTTAGTATATTCCTCAACCAAACATTAAGAGTTACTATTATGAAGATGAAGTCACTCTATGGAGAAAAACAAGTGTTTGATGAAATATGCCATTTTTTACTTCTTTACTGAAGACAGGGCAACCAGGAAGCAGAGAGAAAACTCTAAACACCAGGGACAAACTATAAATTACAAAGGAGCACCCCCAGAGACCTGCTACCTCCAGCCACATCTTAACTACCTACAGTTAAACTCAGCTAATCCATATCAGTGTATTAATTCACTGATTAGGAATGCTTCTCATAATCTAGTAATTTCCTCTGAATGTTCTTGCATTGTCACACACATGAGCTTTTGGGGGTCACCACCTATCTAAGCTATAACAAGGAATCCAAGGACAACTCTCTTTTTTGAGTCATACAGTTGTATTTTTATTCATATAGTAATTCTATACAAATTAAAAACATTAGAGTAAGTCTTTTGGGGAAGATAGCAAGAAAAGTGGTCAGAGCTAAAACTAATGAGAAAATATACTACCAAAAGATAAGAGTAGTGAAGATAGAAAGGAGTTTTCTTTTTTCTTTTTTTTTCTGATTCACTCATTTTATTTATTTATTTTATTGATTGTTCAAAACATTACAGAGCTCATGATATATCATCTTTCATACATTTGACTCAATTGGGTTATGAACTCCCATTTTTACCCCAAATACAAATTGCAGAATCACATAGGTTACACACTCACATTTTTACATAATGGCATATTAGTGACTGTTGTATTCTGTTACCATTCCTATCCCCTACTATCCCCCCTCCCCTCCCCTCCCCTCCCATCTTCCCTCTCTACCTCCTCTGCTGTTGTTCAATTCTCTCCGTTTTTTCCCCTCCCCCTTGCCCCCCACAACCTCTTATAATTTTTTGTAACATTGAAGGTCTCCTACTATTTCCATATGCTTTCCCTTCTCTCTCCCTTTCTCTCCCCCCACTCGTCTTTGTTTACTGTTAGTCTTTTCCTCATGCTTTTCCTTCCTGTTCTGTTCTTAGTTGCTCTCTTTATATCAAAGAAGACATTTGGCATTTGTTTTTTAGGGATTGGCTAGCTTCACTTAGCATAATCTGCTCTAATGCCATCCCAACGTTCATAAAACAAACTCTCCTCAAGTTCAAGAGTCAAATAGACTACAACACAATAATTATGGGTGACTTCAACACACTGCTCTCGCCATTAGACAGATCCTCTAGACAAAAACTGAATAAAGAAACTATAGAACTCAACAGCACAATCAATAACCTAGACTTAACCGACATATATAGAATATATCAACCATCATCAAGTGGATACACGTTCTTTTCAGCAGCACATGGATCCTACTCAAAGATAGACCATATATTATGCCATAGGGCAACTCTTAGTAAATATTAAGGCGTGGAGATAATACCATGCACCATATCTGATCATAATGGAATGAAATTGGAAATCAATGATAAAAGAAGGAAGGAAAAATTCTACATCACATGGAAAATGAACAATATGTTACTGAATGATCAATGGGTTACAGAAGACATAAAGGAGGAGATAAAAAAATTCTTAGAGACAAATGATAATACAGACACAACATACCGGAATCTATGAGACACAATGAAAGCAGTTTTAAGAGGGAAATTCATTTCTTGGAATTCTTTCCTCAAAAAAAGAAAAAACCAATAAATAAATGAACTCACACTACACCTCAAAAACCTAGAAAAGGAAGAGCAAAACAACAGCAAATGTAGTAGAAGACAAGAAATAATTAAAATTAGAGCAGAAATCAACAAAATTGAAACAAAAAAAACATTGAAAAAATTGATAAAACTAAAAGTTGGTTCTTTGAAAAAATAAATAAGATAGACAGGCCCTTAGCCATGCTAACGAAGAGAAGAAGAGAGAGAACTCAAATTACTAACATACGGGATGAAAAAGGCAATATCACAACAGACACTACAGAAATACAGAAGATAATTAGAAAGTATTTTGAAACCCTATATTCCAATAAAATAGAAGATAGTGAAGATATCGATAAATTTCTTAAGTCATATGATCTGCCCAGATTGAGACAGGAAGACACACACAATTTAAACAGACCAATAACAAAGGAAGAAATAGAAGAAGCCATCAAAAGACTACCAACCAAGAAAAGCCCTGGACCGGATGGGTATACAGTGGAGTTCTACAAAACATTCAAAGAAGAATTAACACCAATACTTTTCAAGCATTTCAAGAAATAGAAAAAGAAGGAGCTCTTCCAAATTCATTCTATGAGAAAAGAAGTTTTTTAAGAACATTGTTATATGCTGACTTGAATAGTTGCTGTGATTTGAATACCCCCATCAAAACTCATGCTGAAATTCAGTTCCCAATAAGGACAGCATGTTCATGATTGGAACAATGAGAAAGGAAAGTAATTATGAAATAATACATTTTTTAGAAAGTATTATAAAAATATCTTTTCAACTTAGTCTTTTCATAAGTGAGCACAAACTTTCAAAACTCTGAAGTTTCTTAGGCTTCTTCTAAAATACCACATCCACCTGGATATTGTAAAAGCCAGTCCTTCATCATTTTAGGAACCCAATACTGCCCCTTTATTAGCCAATATGTAGGATTCCCTGTAAATTGGGGAAAGTCCCCATTTCAGGTGGATGAGAAAAGCATGTTTTATCCAGAGAGAGTAAGTTTTTCAGGACAGGAAATCTTTTGTAAAAACAAGTTCTAGTGTTCTACAGCACAATGGGGTCACTGTGGTTCATACATATTTTCTGAATAGCTAGAAGAAAGGATCACAATTCTCCAACCCCAAAATAATGATGAGATATAAGTGTCAATTACCCTGATTTTAACAGTACACACTGTATACATAAATTGAAATAGCACAATGTACCTCAAAAATATGAACAATTATTGGGGCTGAGGATGTGGCTCAAGTGGTAACGCACTTGCCTGGCATGCATGGGGCGCTGGGTTTGATCCTCAGCACCACATAAAATAAAAAGATGTTGTGTTCACTGAACATTGAAAAATAAAAATTAAAAAATTCTCTCTCTTTTCTCTCTCTCTAAAAAAAATGAACAATTATCATGTCTTAATAGATACTAAAAAATATTAGAAGAGTTAGAAATGCTCACTACCATGATTTAGTTACAACTTAGAGTCATGAGCATCAAGTTTCTCATACTGTACACTATAACTATGTCCAATTAAAACAACAATAATTACATTTTTAGACTTATTTTTTACTTGTAGTTGGAAACAACACCTTTGTTTTTATTTATTTATTTTTATGTGGTGCTAAGGATCAAACCCAGGGCTTCACATGGGCTAGTTGAGCCCTCTATTACTGAGCCACAACCCCAGCGAATAATAATTACTTTCTTTTTTTTTTTTTTTTAGTTGTAGTTGGACACAAATACCTTTTATTCCATTCATTCATTTATTTTTTTTTTTTTTTAATGTGGTGCTGAGGATCAAACCCAGGTCTCCGCGCATGCTAGGCCAGCGCTCTACCGCTGAGCCACAATCCCAGCCCAATAATAATTACTTTTTAAAAGGAAATATTCCCTTCTCCTGGCTGATCATCACTGTTCTGAACACAAAATTAGCTAGAAGAGAATGGGTCAGAGTTTAATCCCCATTTGTCCTTTCAGTAGATGCTTTTGTTTCATGTGAAAATCTCACTAGCATCCATGGTGACTCTGAACTAATTGTGGAGTGCTTTGAATAAATTCGCATTTCAAACTAGTTTCCCAAGTAATTGTTGTAATCAATCCACTGATTCGCTTGTGTTTCTGGCAACGGTGGACTTGTCTTCAGTGAACATCAGCAGTTCTGTTCTGACAAACACAGTGTGTTTATTTGTTTTATTTTGTTTTCTTTTCTCTCTACTCTTCTGAACGTCCCTCTCCCAGCATCTGCTGTTTCTGCCTAATTGTGCACACCTCTCTGTGAGTACTTTTGATATTACATCACCTATTCTTTAACAACAACAACAACCAAAAAAACCCTTGTAATATACTATGTGACATAACAGGTCTCCTTCCCTTTAATGAGATTAATGGTTATGAATGAAGTTTTCTGGAACTAAATCTCTGTTATCTTGTGTTTCCTTTTAAGAAATTTAAGTAATTCTTCTACTATTACAGTTTTATATGCATATACTTTCATGAATAAATTTGTGTTTAACATTTTCTATTTATTTATAGAATAAATAATTACCCCATATAAAATAAGTCCCAAATTAACACATTATCTAATTATTTCACTTAAGAATCTCTTACTTTTAGGTTTTCCCAAAACTTTCTGAAGGTGTCAATTGCACCTAATGTTAAATTAATCACTTTCTTCTTCTAGGCATCCAGCTATATAACATGTGTTGATTTCCCATGCAAAAAAACAAAAAAGTATGGTATATATAACTGCATTCTAGCCATGGAATATGAGGAAAGACAAGGAAATAATTTCTAGTCATGGCTCATAAAATACTCCATATTCAAGGGCCTTAACACCCTTTCCGTTTTGCTGGAATTAGAGTAACACCATCATCCTGGAGACCACTTAATAATGACAAACTTGGAAAAGTCTTCAACTTATCAAATAATTGGAGAAGAACTACCTTCTTATAAAGAAAATCTGTTTTAGACTTTAGGTAAGCTTTAATGGGCAATTATTTATTTGGGGGTTTGCCTGTTATAGGAACTGATACTAGTTAAAGTAAGATGATCCTCATTATAAAAGGAGATTATGAGTAATCAATCCAAGTACCAATGAGCATAAGATTATGCATAACTCAAAAGTGTATCATTGGACCAACTTATTGAACCAATCATTTATTGCCATGTGACCAGAAGGATTTGGATTAACAAAACAAAGAGTGAAATATACAGGAAGGTAGAGGTGTGGAAGAAAAACAAAAAATAAGATAAACCCTCAAATGGAGAAGGGGGACTGGATTAAGATGTGCCAGTCACTAAATGAGGTTTAGGTATTTAAAACTATTATATGCTGCCCTCACATTTTGGTTGGTATATAATATTAAAAATGAGACCATTATTAAAAACTAAAGTGATGACATAATTTATTTATTCTGTTTGAGTCGGAAATTCTACATAACAAAATACTGAAATTTGGAGACCATTTATATATAAAGTCTCAATATGACCAAAAGGTTAAAACTGGGAAAAAAAGTGTTCAAATATTTTGTGACTCTTTGAAAGATTACCCTTTCATATACTATAGGATTTAGATTCAAGTCAGTCCTTAGTGTGAGAAGTATACCATTTGTCACAAATGTATCTATCTCAACTCTCTAGACCTTTATATCTTAATGTTCAGTACATGTTCCCTTTGACTGATGGCATTTCAAAGAAGCTGAGGTTTAGTTTGAAATATATAGACATTTTCTGTTTTGAGGACAGAGGTGATAGTTTAAAAAAAAATGGATGACCAAAAGCCCATTAAATTCAGAAGAATTAGAAAGTTTCAAGGGCTTAAAAATATGTGTGTGTCCGCTAGACAATTTTAAATAGCCTTACTTATAACATATAAGACTGAATGAAGGCTTGAATCATTTAAACACAGAAGCATGCACTGTGAATAATTCATTCCCACAGTTAAGCCTTTCCTACCCCCAAAAATAGTTTGCAAGATTACATAATATGTTATATACTCCTAGAAATTGTGAATGGTATTTTAAACTTCCCAAGAATATAGGAACTGTATTTTTTAAGACTGCATACATCTTTATAAAGTATTGCAAACATGTACCCAATTTAAAGATGCATACAGTGCTAGAAACTTTAGGAAAAGAATTGACATTTTCTATTATCTAAGATCATCTGCCATTATTTGCCATTTCTGGGCATTGAATAAACGTTCAATTCCATCGTTTTCTTCATTTAAAAAAAAAAAAATGGACACAAGAAAATGACCGGATCTCAAGTTCTTTTGTAAATCACCTGCCAAAATAATAGAAAGCATATATATTCTTTTGAATATATATCAATATATATGAATCCATTTGATTCTTTTTCTATAAAGATGAAAATACTGTCTCAGGCCTTTGTGTGCTAGATAAAAGACTACTTTTAAGAGAAGTGGTTTGGACTCATGTATGTGAGAATAATTCTTACTGCTCCACTCTATTTCACTGCAAAGCAAAGAACCTAGAATTTTTGTAACATGTTGGACATATAAAAAGTGTCCATAAACAAGTGAATGGATTACTTATTAATGACAAGAATAAAATAAGATGTAGGCTTGCTCAGATTATTGTTCAGCAAAGACCATGTGAACTCTAAAGAAGGGAATATTCATACTTTTATACATTTAATCAAAGTCAAATTTACCTGTGATTATCAAAGAAGTCAATATATACACAATATATAATAGTGAACTTTTGACAATATGATGAATTCCATAGCTTGATATATTTATGTAGCTATATTCTCATTACTTTTTCCTATTTAATACTTTGGTACACTTACTATTACTGGCTATCAGTCACTGCTATGTACTTTGTAGTCATCATGTTACTTACCCATTCCAAGTACTCTGAGTTAGAACTGTTATCATCCCCACTTTTTCAAATTAGGAAGGTCTTTGTTTCACTCTTGTAACAAAAATACACGAAACGTTTTAAAAATACTGACCTGCTTAACTCTCATAATAACATTCTGAGGGAGGGATTATGATTAGCTATAGTTTGCAGATGGAGTAACCAAGGGACAGAATCACAGTTTTGCACAAGGTCATACTACTACTAATTGGTAGTGCAGAAATTTACATTATGTAATTCTGGCACCATACCAACATTTAGAGTGGTTAAGTTCATTGAGCACACACAACTAAAATTTGATGAATAGGGTTTAAAATAATGTCTATTGCATTATCTCCTTCAGATATGAATTAGAGGAACTTGTCCTGAGCCCTGTTCTCTATAGGGCCCCCTCACTGTTCCTCTTCTCATTAAGCTCATTTCTGTGACCCTACAGCCAATGTTTCCCTTTCAGAATCATACTACTTACAACTAGCATCGAATATTATTATGCCAGCCCAAGCATGTCTGTTACTTCATCTAAGTTTTCTAGTTCCTCCAAAGGACTCAGTACTCTAAGATATGATTTCCAGGTATGAGAGGAATCTGTATATAACTTGGATATATAAGCTAAGGAATTCCATAGTATAAAAGACTGCTTGTGAGTCATCATATATCCAAAGATGGGAAGAATAGTCTTGAGCCCAGCAGCCACATCTCCCAGTGCTGTAGTATTTTGGTATGGGACTTGCAACGTTGGAGCAATTTGGCCTTCCAGAAAATTACAAAGTATGTTTATCAATGTAAGAAGATATAATTAATTTATCAATGTTTTGCTGCTGCATCTTCACATGGTGGAAGGTAAAAGGTCAAAAAAGGCCTAGTTAATTCCCTGCTATCCTTTAATAAGGATAATTCCATTAATGAGAGCTTTGTTATCATGACTCCATCACCTAATAAAGGCCTCACCTCTCATACCATCACTTAAATTCCAACAAGTGAATTTGGGAAGGACATACATTCAAACTGTAGCAGGTGCTGTCACAACTTTTTCTAACCACTTATTTGGTTGAGGGAAAATAGTAATTTGAAGCTTCTAAACTGCTTCACAAAATATATAATTTGTAAAATTTGACCATTGAAATGCCCTTTCTACAAATTTCTATGATACCTTGTTTTTGTGGAGAGCATCATAACTTTTAGTAGATATTCCTTTGTGATAGTAATCTACCATGTTAAAATAAATTATTAAGAGTACAGAAATAGTATACTATCTGATCTCAAAAATGCTTTCAATTTCCAACAAAACATAACTTCACAGGAAAATGGTTATTATGTTAGCTCAGAGGCAAGCAAGAATATTTGAAGAATAAGAGTCAAATTTGCCCAGAGTAGCCACAAAGACTAAGGAATAAAAGACAATTACACAAGGTCAGACTTTACCGTTATAGACAGAACTCAATAGAAAAAAAAGATATTTTCATTATAAATTAATAAGCATTCATTTTGAAAATAGTTACACATGAGTAAAAACAATGCTAATAGCCAACCTACTTGATTAAAGTCATACACTTGGGAAAGAAAAGAACTATTACTGAAAAGGTTCAGAAACTTTTCATATTTTTATTAAAAGACTTCTATATGATTGTTTTAAAACAACTTTTTTAAAAATCGAAGTGTCGGTGAAATCTAGTTCTTCAAAAATATTCCATATTATATAGGGTGAAGTCAGTTTGAAATGCAAAATCGTATTTCTTCTAATATATTTATATATTTTTCTCTCATTATAATCTGTGGGCATTCTGCTATTACATGGTGCAGTTTAATTGTCTACTAAAACATAATAGTGCTGATAGTAAAGAACATTGGTCTTTCCATTTTCTGGTCTCTGCAATAATAGGGATAATCATATTTTAGTCATGGGCCTATAGATAACTTTCTGTCTTCTGACCATGAATATAAGTTACATTTGACAGTGAGTAATAAAAAGGAGAATTAAAGGAAGTAAGGAAGGTAAAGAGTAAGGGAAATGAGGGAAAGGAAAACGAAAAAGGAGAAGAGAGAAATCAGTAGTTGCCTTCTCAACAATACAAATATAGTATGCAGTCAGTCATTTGGATACCATATCTGTATAATCCTCAGAGTCTTTAAGATTAAATTAAAGTTGTAGGTTACACATCTCTTAGTAATCACTGACCAAGACCAAAAGAAAACAGCATGTGTTGTATAAAATTGAGTTCAGCCACCAAAATAAGATGTAGGTACCAAGGTAATTTTAGCATGCTTTTTCTCTGAAATCATTCTTATTTCTGTTATTTTATACAAAACTATTTGAAAAGTGAAATATTCTAACAAGATGTTAGGTTTTTGTGTATAATACAGAAATACCCATAATTCAATCACTTGAATTTTTCACCTAATAGTGTCCCAAGAGTCCTGTAGCCTTTCTTTTTATGTATTTATTTTTATCTGCCACGAGTATTTCAGAAGACCTCTCCTTATGTTCATAAATTCTTCCTTCTGCTTGATCTAGTCTGTGACTGAGATTTTCAACTGCATTTTTTATTTGACTTACTGACTTCTTCAGCTTCAAGATTTCTATTCGGTTATGATGATCTCTCTTTGCTGAATTTCCTCTTTATATTATGAATTGCTTTCCTAACTGTATTACATTGCCTTTCTCTATTTCATGGTTCACCTAAAGTCAGCTTAAATGTTCCTTATACCAGAAAATTTTCCAAACCTTCTCGGTCTTCCTGGATCCAGGATATTTTGTCATGTATACTTAAAATGTTCCACCTATTTTCTCTTACCTCATCAACTCTTCTTAAAAAAAATATTCTTTTTTTATTTTTTCCCTGGCAGTTTGTTCATTTTCTTTTCTTTGGGGTCTGTGGATAGGGAGCTACTGTGCTCCTGTACAGATATCAGTTACCCCCACCTCTTCATAATTCTTATGCCCCTCAGTTGGTATTTGCACATATGATTCATCTTTGTCTCTCTCAATTTTATAGGGTGGCCTATGTGGAAAGAGACTTTCTTCTAAAGATTTGTCTCACTGGTTAAGAAATTGAAGTTACCACCTCTATATCTGTTTTGTGACATGAACAGTGGTCTTGTCTGTCTCTTGACCCTTGGAATGGTTCCTATTCCCATTTGCACTTTATTTTGATGGTAACCTGTCACTTGAGGTAAGGTATGGAATGTCACACATGTGGCATTATATCAGCACTCAGAAATTTCATATTTAGGAGCATTTTAGAATTTGGAATTCTTGGATTCAGGAAGCTCAGCTTTCAATATCAAAGTCAATTGTGTTGGGAAAAAGACATTTACCAGCAAAACAATCATTTTAAGAAATACACAATTCAAAACATCATGATTTCTCTCCATTAACTGTTCTAAGTTGATGTCTCTTAACCAAGTGATGGCATATGTATTTTGTGAATTCCTATAATTTTATGTCACCTTGGCATCAATTTTGAATAGGTTTAACCTTCTCATACCAGAAGTAGGATTAGTACTCTTACAGTTTTCAGTTCCCTACCTCATCCTACTTTGTCAACGTGGTTGATTCAGACATTTGTCATATGCCACCACTTCTGCATGACCTCCTCTCTCTGGGATATATAGATACAAGCTACCTGACAAGCTACCTGGTTAACCCCCACACAGATAAACTTCAGTGACCACCTCTCAGTCACAGTGTGACTTTTGAAGCATACCCATACTCAATTTCAACCCACCAGTTAAAACTCCCTATAGGGCCAGGTGTGGTAGAGCATGCCTATAATCCCAATGGCCTGGGAGTCTGAGGCAAGAGGATCACAAGTTCAAAGCCAGTCTCAGCAAAAGTGAGGTGCTAATCAATTCAGTGAGACCCTGTCTCTAAATAAAATACAAAATAGGGCTGGAGATGTGGCTCAGTGGTAGAGTGTCCTGGAGTTCAATCCCCAATACAAAAAAAAAAAAAAAAAAAACACAAAAAACCTCACCATGGGAAATCTGCTTAAGCAATACATTGACCTCAGTAAAGGCCTCTGCTTCAGGCCCATCTTGTCTCCTTACCCCACCTGCTGGATGAATGCGTTGCCTTCCCACTGGCTTTTGCCCCCTTCGGCACACACTTACTTAGTAGATCTATGAGTATTAAATTAATTCTGTCATCTCATATTTTTTTGTTTTGTTGTGTGCTCTGGGTTTCACCTGATGGATACCATTAGACGTGGTCAAGGCTCTGCTAAAAATGACCATCTTGGATGACATAAAATGAACACATATTAGAAAAGAACCACAAGGTTTCTGTCGGTATAAATATGTTTTCAACAAGAAATACATCTAGTCACAGGTTAGATTATTGGATATTAGGCTTTCCAGCAGGGCTAAGATGTATCCCATGAAAGGAACATTTTAAGTATACATGACAAAATATTCTGAATCCAGGAAGACCGGAAGGTCGTGGAAAGCTTTCTGGTATAAGGAACATTTAAGCTGACTTTAGGTGGACCACAAACTAGGGGGAAAAAAAAAAAAAACCTTGTGTGGGGGATAGAGAAAGTGTTTGTATATATTAGTAAGTCTTTGTGTGGTGGGTCAATGCATGAATGCAGCCAGTGACATTCCAGGCAGGGAAAATGTGTATAACAATGATTTTTATTATTTGTCAGCAAAATTTTGGCATATAACAAAATGTAATTTTGATGAGATGGAATTTTTAATGAAAAAGCTGGTGGGAGGGCTTCATTAGGTAGCTAGTAGGAAAGCCAATTTACTGATCAACAGCTATATATTAAAGATATTACTCTCATGAGACTTAATGCAGTTTATCATCACTCTTATTGTGAGATAAAAGCACATTTTTGAGTTTATGAAAATTGTAACAAAAGTTAAGATTATTCACTTAGTAAAAGAGCATTTGCCCAGGAAATATAATCCTTTGACCTCCATTTTAGAATCTTGTTGAAGGTAAATATTTTTTACTTACTTTTGTAAGTTTATTATAGATATACATAATATCATGGTTCATTTTAACATAATCATACAAGCATGAAATATAATTTGGTCTACTTCAGTTCCTACCACTTCTTCTTCCCATCTCTTCCTCCCTCCCCGACTCCCTTTCCTCTACTCTATTTGTCTTCCTTCTATTTATTTAGAGCATTTTTTTAAAAAATAGTGCTTTATAATTATATATGCAATGAAATTCATTATGGCATATTCATATATGTACATAGCATAGCTTGGTCAATTTCATTTCACCATTTCTCTTTCTTTCTGCCCATCTTTCTGCCTTCTCATTTCCCTTCCTCTGCTATATTGATACCCCTACTATTTTATTGGGATCTTCCATATTTTTTCCCTTTATTTTGGTCTAGCTTCTGCATAAGAGAGAGAACTTTTGACTCTTGATTTTCTGGATCTGGCTTACTTACTTGGCATGATGTTCTCTAGTTCTATCCATTGATCAGCAAGTGCCATAATTTCATTCTTCTTTATGGCTGACTAAAACTCCATTGTGTATATATACCACATTTGCTTTATATATTCATTTGTTGATGGGAACCTGGGCTGCTTCCATAACTTTTCTACTGTGAGTTGTACTGTCATAAACATTAATGCGGCTGTATCACCACATTATGATGATTTCAGTCCTTTAGAAGAAATACCAAGGAGTGGGATAGCTGGGTCATATGGTGGTTCCATTCCTAGTTTTTCAAGGTATCTCCATACTGCTTTTCAGAGTAAGTGTACTAGTCTGTAGGCCCACCAACAATGTATGAGTCTACCTTTTCCCAACATCCTTGTTAGCTTTTACTATTACTAGTATTCTTGATAATTGCCCTTCTGAGTGGAGTAGGATGAAATCTCTATATAGTTTTGATCTGCATTCAGAAAATACAATTCAAGAGTTGGGAGGAGGAGAGGAAGATACAGAAAGATAGAGAAGATAGAAAGATAGAAAGCTTTGAAGTTATTTATGAATTGAGGGCATATAAAAATCTTGAAACATTGTATTTATCTTGGAGATTCTAATTGATAGTGGCTTCTCTTTTCCAGTTTTTCAGCTTCTTAGAACCCCATCTATAGTTTGGATAAATTCATTATTTTCATAACTGTCTTATGTTGCCAAGAGCAGATGTCAATGCTCTCCTGCTATTGAACAGACAGAGCATATTTTTTTTTGCATAATATTTTGCATTAACCTAGGGGTGAGTGCTGGAGGTTGAACCCAGGGGTGCTTTACTACTAAGCTACATATCCAGTCCTTTTATTTTTTATTTTGAGACAGCATCCAGCAAAGTTGCTGAGGTTTAAACTTCTGATCCTCCTGCTTCACCTTCTCAGTTTCTGTGATTACAGCTGTGCACCACAACAATGGCAATGTATTCATCTATGACCAGTAGTTTTTCATGCACAGTAGCACTGATAAGATTGTAGTGCAGTGTTTAAGATTCAGATCGTCAATGTTACAATTAGAAAAGACCTTGCCTCACTATATCAGGCAGTTCAGGCTGATGCCAACACAGCACTTGCCCTCTCCAGGGACTCCCAGAAAAATTCCTGGCATTCTTCTCTCTCCCTTTTTTCACTTTTCAAGGGCTGGAATCAGACCAGTTTGACTTTCTCAAGTGTGAGTCACGCATCCATTCTCTGCAATTCCCACTGCATGAAACTTTTCTAAATTAGCCAAGAGGCACTTTTTGTTAAACATGGTGTCAGAGGGCAGCCCACTCTCACTAATCATCATATGGAGATGTACAATGCCTCCACAGTTCTGCAAACAGAGCTCTTCACCAATAATCTCTTCTCCGTTGTTCTGTTTAAGTGGATAAAGGGATTCATGTGCTATGGAATAATGTCTCCTTCATTCTTCTTTATTCATTTACAAAATTTGTATGGACAGAGGAAATGTGTTCTATCTTACACTAACTTCTGCATCCCCCATATATCTAAAACTGAATCCAGAAATCCTTTCTACTTGGTATTACACAAAGTCTGACTTTAAGTTAAGCCATATGAATTTAAACCTTTCAGAAATCTCTAAAATTCTTGGATAATTCAAAAATATAAAAATTAAAGAAATAAAATATTTTAGTATGTATTCTATAAATATTATCAGTGAGTCCTAGATCATATTTTTTTGTAAACAAAGGATGGGAAAAAATGCCTAAAGTAATTATTGGAAATCAACCAAATGAGAAATTATACAGGAAAAGCATGTTTATATGATAATCAAATACCCAAAGAGCCCAAGTCAACTTTGCTAAGACTGCCTTAGTTTCTAGTGAAACATGGTCAATGTTATTTAAATTATAATTCACCTCAAAGTGATGTTAAAATAGTTAAGCAGGAAAACTACAGACATTAAGAATGTTTAATAAGATTAAACAAGGAGCGTAATCCAATCTGAAAAACAAAGGCTCTCCTTTTTGTAGATTCATAAGGTAACAAACTATACAAGCTGATTATAACTGCTTAAACATTAAACATTATATCCCAGAGAATTTTTATGATTTTAAAAAGGTTACTAAGTGCATATCTGGATTTAATATTGCATACTAGAATGCTTGGAGGCAGCATCCTCTACTCAAAGATATTAATATTAATACAATGAAGGGTGTTAATATTCACAAGTGGGACAAATAAAATGATGAACATATTCACATTAGTTCAAGTTTCACCACAAATAAACTTCTGAGTCTTTTAATTATCTGAGGCTTTTAGATTTCGAAATTATATATACATAATCATGGTCAGAAACAAAATATTCAGCTAGCTGACTCTAAAGCACAGACCATTTAAGCTACATGGACATAGACAATCTCAAAAGGCCATGTAAAAAGAAAATGAAGTAATTGTCCACCAAAAAGTCACTATTTACACACCAGAAAGAACTTTATCCTCCTTATCCATGAAATTGATAAAGTCAGTTCCTCTTTTTAAAAGGAATCAAGTACATTCTGTGAATGTCATTGGAATAAAATACTAAGGGAAATGCAGAAGATAGTAAGTACAAGGAAAATAAAAGGAGAAAACATTTTCTTAACAGCTTTTTAAAAATATATTTCATCAATTTCATAGGAAAGAGTCATGATTGAAAATTAACATCATGAATCTACCCTATGTGTCATTTGGATGCATGAATAGTTCTATTAACTCTTATAACCAGCACAACATCCTTAATCTACAGCAGAAGAGGATCCATCATCTGTGAGGCCTCAGTTGAAGAATTTTTGTGTTTATTTGGATCATACCAAATTCTTCTCAAGTTTGCAACTAAATCTCAACTGCAAGAGTAGACAGAACTGGTTTATAGATTTATTTGAGCATTGCCTATTGTCCTGCCAGATTTCCTGTCATGTATGCCTATTTTAAAAGCATGAGATGTGAGGTAATACATAGTTAGATAATTTCTCAACAACAGGGTAATTTTTATCCTGTCCATTTCCAAAAGAAATTAATGTTTAAAACAAAACCACACTTTTGAGAGACTGCAGCAATAGACATAAAAAAAATAAAGTGTATTAAACTTGGGATTGGAGATGTGAAGAAACTCCATATCAATTTGTTCTGCTAAAAAGACATAAAGTAAGTGCTAAAATTTAGTCATAGGCTTCCAAGTCCTGATGACAGCAATAAAAAATTTCCTTTCATTTAAAATAATATTTTCAATAAAATGACCATGTACTTTCAGTAAAATAAGATCAGATTCATTAATGTAATTTTTAAAATCCCATATTTTATACTTATCATTGAATTGTGTGTACATAAATTTTTCCACACAAGGTAATTTTTTCTGACCTTTGAAATAGCCATAAGCACTGCAGATATAATAAACCTGAGGATGATCATGGGCATTTGCAACATTCTCACTTTGTTTTTATTTTGCCAAAAACATTACAAATGAGTTTGTAAAAATAAATCTGAGTTGCAGATAGTTGAGGCTACTAGTCTAAGTAGAAAATGATGCTAACATGGCTAAATTTTTTATTAAAATGGAGAAAAATGTATGAGGGTAGGTCGTTTATACTGTCCTTTGGTCAAAATATAATATAAATGAGTGGTCAACTTTTTTGTGATAAGAGCAATGAAAATCATTGAAGTATTTTCCATGATTCTTTATATCTAATTAATTTTTGTTTTGTTGTTGTTGTTGGTGGTGGTGGTGGTAGTGGTGTGTGTGTGTGTGTGTATGTGTGTGTGTGTGTGTGTGTGTGTGTTTGCAATAATGGGGATCAAATTCAGGGCTTTATACACACTAGGCAAGCACTCTACCATTTAGCTACACCACAGCCCTTTTTAAAATTTTATGTTATAGTACATTGCTCAGACTAATTTTGAACTTGTGATACTCTTGCCTCCACATTCCAAGTAACTGGAATAACAGGTGTATTCTGCCACATCCAGCTATATATAATTAGTTTTTAATAAAAGAAAAAGTATAGTTTGTGGTTCCTTTAGATCAAAATACTTTTAAGTATCTTTTCCAACATGCTTAATGGAAAAATAAAAAGGGAAAAAAATGAAGTATACTTACAGTTTTGAATAGTTTTCTTATTTTCATGTAACCACTACCTGTGTTTCTCAGGTGGTTCCTAAATAACCCAAGAGATATGACATACATGAAGCAACAAGATAAAGAAACCATTCACTTGGAGAATAAATTTTTCTGGAAGATTTCAAAAAAGTTAATTTTATTAGAAATAGGATATATTTTTCAAGTAGACTGAAAAATATGCATGATATTTTAAGGTAAAGTGCTAGTCATCAAAGGTCAAAGACTATTTTTCCAAGCCAAATATGAGGGAACTCAAGTCACACTCCCAGAGTATGGTGGCTTTGGGGGATAACTAAGCAAGGATTGCGATCTTGCCATAATGTTCTTCTCTCTCTCATCCTCTGCCAAAGCAAATTCCGAGATACTACTGCATAAGAAAAATCATGGATTTAGCAACGCAAGGAAAGACTTCTACTTTTATTGCTTGTAACAATTTAAATAAAAGTGTGAAAAATCTTCTTGTTTCTTTCTATAACTAAACTATTGCCCTAAGATCCCTTAAATCAACATCTCCCAGAACTCCTACAGGTATAAGTTTGCTTTTCTCTACAGAAAAATAAATAAGCAGAAAAGTTTTAGATATATAACCTTAGATGATATGATCTTTAAATTTCTCTTTGTGTTCTGAGGACTGACATAGTATGAGAGCTCAAAGAATATTTATTACAGTGACTTTTCCCCTCTTCTCTCTTCATAAATAATCCAGACCACAAAAGAAAACATAAGGCTATTTGCAAAGTTCTCAAGAAATCTTAAATTCAAATGTTTTCTTTTTAAAAAAAAATTTCATCAAATCAGAATGTTCCTGAAAGTTTTCCACTTTGGGAAGCACTGACAGTTATCAGAAATGATTTAGAGCATTGGTAACCTTAGAATTTCTTTGACAAAGGTCAGAGATGAATGATTGAGAGCTAAAAGAAGTCTTGGAGTTGCATTATCATAGCTAGCTCATTGTCTGGCTTAGACTCTGTTCACCTGAGAGATCCCATTATGTATATATTTTTAGTACTTACTATATGTTATAGTTGGCTATTGGTATCTCCCAAAAGGAATATTCAGAGGTGAAGTGATTAGATTGTGAGAGCCATAACCTAATCAGCCCATTGTCTTTGTTTGTTTTTTTTTTTTTATTTATTTGCCCTTTCCAATGTTTTATTCACTCAAATCGCTCAATACAATTTCACTCTATAGGTTCTTAATCAAGAAAAGGACAATCCTTAATGCTAGGCACCGCAGTAGACATAGTCAATTCACAGCAAACAATTCTAGATTAATTAATTCTAAGTACTGCAAACACACTTAATCATGACAGGCTAATGACAGACATTCCCTCTGTGTGCTAAGTTCAAGTGTCAGATCAAAGTCTCAAACCTTAGGTTTCAAGTCCACCAGATGCACACTCACTCAGACCCTGGTGATCAAGTCAGGAACCGAGGCAGGCTTCTCCTGGGGTGGAGCTGATGGCAGGCTGAGGAGACAGTCCTAGGGAGAAATTGTGGTTTTCACCAGGGTCAAGATGTGGCTGTAGAGTTTGAGAGCGTGAGGACCACGCAGAGAATTAGGCAAACGATGACAAGCGATGGAATGCCAGTCTAGGTCCTCATCAGGCTCTCCAGCTTGTGTGCATCAGTATCAGCTGGCTGAATGCCCATTGTCTTTGTATGATAACAATAGGCAGGTGGGATGTGGTTCGAAAAGGGTCACTGAGTGTGCCCAGGAAGATTATCTCTTTCCTGTAGCCTCTAATCCCCTTACTCCTCTCTCTGCATCCTTTCTGCCATGAGGGGAGCAACTTCTCTCTGCCACATTCTTCCTCCATGATGTTCTGCCTCACCTTGGGCCCAGAGCAATAGAGTCAGGCATCTGTGGCTGAGACCTCTGATGCCAGGAGACAAAATAAACTTGTCTTCTTTTAAGTTGTTCTTGTCAGGTGTTTTGGTCATGGCCACATAAAACCTGACAGAAACACTACATAATAATAATAAAGAACTGTTATAAGAAGTTACTTGAATCAATACTTTAGGGAAAAAAATCATTATAAAGATGCATAAAAAATGTACTTGTTTTTACATGCAAAGTCTTAAAATTTAAATAATATGCCCCTTGCTTTAATACCTCAAAATTTTACAAAAAAAAAAAACTGAGTAAAGGTAAATATTTTAAAGAAATCCATACTAGATACATATTGTTTATAATTATTGAGTCCATTGCTTTGTCATAAATGTAAATAAAACCTGTCACTGTATATAGATTGAGTCTATACCTACATATTTGTGAATTTGGGAGCAATATGAATTATTTAATTTATAAAATTTCCCTTAGTTTGCAGGTACAGTGGTTTTAAATACTGGGCTCAATTTTGAATAACCTGTAAGTTGAAACACAAAGAGAAGCAAAAAACAGGCACTCAGCTCTACTGCAAAAGCACAATCATGCATGTAAGAATTGTTTTCATCATGCTATCCTAGGGAAGTAATTTGACAGTTTAATTAATTTGTTTTTTCTCTTAAGCAAGCATTTCTGCCTCTCAAATCATCCTTGCCCTCCAAAACAACGTGTTATTAATGTCAGCAGGAGCACCATGCATCTTCACAGCATGCATGCCATCATCTTTTATTCAAGGACACATGGAAAATAGTACTGAAAATCATTTCCTTTGGGCCTAAACAAGAGTTATTCCCAATAATGCTTGGCATATGAATATCTCTTGCCCCAGTCTGAGAATATATAAATTTTCTTTTACTGGATATAAAAGCCCTGTTGGACCTAAGGGATTCTTTTTTTTTTTTTTTTTTTTTTTGTCTGAGTCTGCCAGTCACATGGCAGACCTCCTAAAATTCCTAAATCATACCCATCCAATGCTAGAGGCACTCCTAATTATTTAGGCTACCACATACATACACCGACTTCCTAAAACTCCCAGGCAGTTATAAAATTCCCACTGAAGAATACTGTCTTAGAGCAAATCAAGTTAGAGCTAAGAACTATGATAACTTAGACATTAATGTTCCTTAGACTTTGTTTAAACTAGAGCTGATGAGATGTCATTTGGGTTAGCCCTTTAAGAATGGGAAACATTAAGGCTGTTGCTCATCAATGCCATCACAAGCTTCCCCTGTGTTGAACAAGGAAAACTTTATCTTCGGGGGGATTAGAAATTAACAAAGATTAACTAGTTATTGTTCCTATCATCTCATCAGCTTGCTTTGAGAACTATGAAATCATGTATGTGCTCTAGGAATTCAAGAACATAGAATGTTTATTCCTTCTTCTTTGCTTAGAATATGTGACAAAGTATTCAAATGAGGTTCACCTTTTTCTAAGTAGCCACAGTATATTCTTCTGAGACTTACATTCTAGGTAATCATAACTAAATAAGTTGAAAAATATTAGATGAAGTTTGTTTGCCATTGGTCATATTGATAATGATTTATAAGCTACAAATGAGATAGATACTGAAGTAAATAAAGGACAACTTTCTGTATATTGGTTAAATCATAAAAATGTATGGAAGTAATGCTATCATAATTCTAGATATTCTGAAATTATCTCAATGAGAATGAAAAACAGCACTAAACACTTCATTTTCTGGCAGGATGCTATAATTCATCTGGCAGGTATGTGTTCATTTAACAGCACCAAACGCTCCTCTGAAATTCTCCTTCAGAAAGATTGTTTATATGTTCCTACTCCAAGAAAGATTGAATAAACACATCCCACTCTACATCTCATACATTTTGGAAATATTAAATGTGCACTGAATGCACAAAAGAGCTATTTGGGGACTTTGAAAGGTGAACAGTAGCAGGCAGAATGAGGAAGAAGATCAATGTTTTAAGTACCACTGAACCAGTGGCAAGTTTATCATTTTTTTCCAAATTGATATTGCCCCAATATCATTCAATAAAACTCGAAATATGGGACTGGATAGTAAAGTGATGGAGAGAGAATCATGAGAATCCTGTTTCTAGTTCCCAGAGTCAGAAATAAGTTTCACAATGGAATCCATTATTTGTTTGTTTTGTTTTCTCTATTCTTTCAGGTCACATTCAGGCAGTCTAGCAATATTGGTGACAATTGCATCAACAAGACTATATGTCTAATAAAGGGAAATATCTCTGAACAGAGAAGATGTGGTCCCAAGAAGATGAGGCAAGCCCCTATTTCTTTTTCTTCTTCTTCTTTTCTCTCTCCTCCCTTTCTTGGCTAGTAATGGGTCCTCACTACTTATTGGAAGTAAGGTAAATAAAACCCAGCTTCCTTGCCAGAGGACAAAACAGAGAAGCCTGAGAGGACCAGAGGTAGCTGGAACAGTCACAGAAATGGTAGAGCTCAGGAAAGCAACCTCATACAGTTGTGAGCTATGCAGGTAAACATCTCACACTAAAGAACATGGTGAAGACAATAATTGCTGAGCCAAGGGGTGGATGATGGCCAAGGTCCCAACTAGCCATGCGGTTGTACAGAAGTGTAGCAGGTAAAGAGCACTCTAAAAGTTTGGAGACACAGCTGATACTGAAACCAAAACTCATACAATGCTGATTAAAATTTTTAACTGAATCCAATAGCATCAATTGTCTAATAAAACAAAAGTATCTATAGTTTTATAGGGTACAAACAAAAATCTGTTATTTATCATATTTTAAAATGGCTAATATATGAGCCAAAATTACTTGTATAAGGTCCAGGAATATCACAACTCATACAGAAAAAAACTATTAATAGAAAACAAAGTCTACAAGACACCAATGTTGGAAATATAAGAAAATAAATAAATAAAATTTAATTAAAATTAAATTTAAAAAATTAAATTTCCTTTTATAAAAATTCTTTGAGTGACAGCTTAAAAATAAAAATAAATCTTCACATAAAATATCATCAATAAATTGAAGATGTAAAACACCAAATGGTAATTTTTAAAAAGTAAGTACAATAACTGAAATATAAACTCGCTTGATGTCCTCAATAGCTGGAGATGACAAAGCAAAGAGTTATTGCACTTTAAGGTAGATGAATAGAAGTTAACCATTCTGAACAAAGAGAAAAAAAGAGACTCAGGAACCTGAGATAGTAACAAAAGGTTTCATATTCATATCATTGGAGGTCCAAAATGAGAACAGAGAACTTATGTATAGTGCAGAAAAAATGTATTTAAGAAATTATATGTGAAAATTTATTAAATTTGGCAGAAGACAAGAAAGTGAAAAATGAAAAAAACCAATAATTTAACAGTCCTAAAGATGGAATATATAGCTACATCATAGTCAAATTACTAATTAAAAGTATAGAAAAATGTTTGAGAGTAGCCTGAAAAACAATGATACATTAACTCACAGAGTGATGGCTATCATCAGTGATTTTGTCCTTCAACCTATGCATTCGAAAAAGTCTAAAGACATTTTGATTGTCGCACACAACAGGGGAATTCAAACCACTGACATTGAGTGCGTAGAATCAGTGGATACTAGTGAACTTCCATTACAGAGAAACTTATTTTGGCCCAAAATGCCAGTACTTACAAGGTGGAGAAACCCCACTGTGGGGGAGCAAGTATTCATGGTGGCTGAGAATTTCTCATCAGAAACTATGAAAATTCAGAAGGAAATGGAGTAATTCTCAAAGCATGGAAAGAAAAGAACTGATAACTCAGGATTTTTCATCCAAACAGAATGAAGATGAAATACAGGCACTCTAAAATGGAAGAAATTTTTGCCAGCAGACCTGCCTTAAAATTTACATAAAAATACACTCAATATAGAAATGATAAATTAAAAATCAATTTTAAATATGTTAAAACAACCTAAAATAAAGCATCAGGAGGAAATAGACAAAGAAAATGGAGAGGGAGAACAAAAATAAAATATAATACTAAGTAAAGAAGCCAATCTCAAAGGTTACACAATGAATTATTCTACTTATGTGAATTCTTGAAATAAAAAATCATTTTGCTAAAGAACATCTCAATGATTTCCAGAAGTTAAAATTTGAAGTAGGGTATAAATATAAAGAGTAATAGCAAGAGAAATGAGGGAGTTGATGGAATTTTTCTGTACCTGGTTATTGCTGTGCTTATATGACTCCATATATGTGCTAAAATTCATAGAATGATATAAGAAAGGGTCAATTTTACTGTGAATTAACTGATAAAAATAAAATGCAATACCTTTGGAAAAACAGAATATATTATGTAGTAATGTATCAAAATATACCACATCTTATATGCAATGGAATCACATTCAATTGTCAGAAACAAGGAAATTCCATCATTTGTGACAACGTGCATAAATTTGGAGGACAACATATTAAGTGAAAATAGCCTTGTGTAGAGAAACATCTGTCACAGGATCTCATAGAAGTAGAGAATAGAATGGTGACTTCCAGAAACAGGGTTAGGAGAGATGGGGCAATAGGAAGATACTTGTGGAGGTATACATAATTACAGTAAGATACGAAAAATAAGTTCAAGAGATGTGTTGCACAGTAGAGTGGTTATAGTTAAGGTATTCTAGTTTTGAAAAATGCAAAAAAAGCGAATATTAAATTGTTCTCATCACAAAAAAAATGACAACTATGTGAAGTAATATGTATCTCCATTAGCTAGATTTAACCATCCCACTATATGGAATAGAAATCAACTTTCATTTATAAAAGAATTAATGGCATTAGAATGATAAAATTATGAGAGCAATTCTCTTTGTTTTAAAATATTCTTTAATTTGCTATATTTTTATCTTCAATAAAAAGGAAAATACTTCAATTTAGAATATATTTGGTTCACTCTTGTATGGACTTTCTTATAAGAGACTACATTAATAAAATTGTGATCATGATAACAAGTTTACTTTTATGTAATCCTTTAAAATAGAGTGTTCCAATAGGGCAACAACAGAGAAAAGTCATCTTTAGTAAAAAAGAAAATAGTCTCGAGCAATATAACATTCAATATTGCATTAATGAAACATTTGCCCATGATAACATATAGGTGATGGCATGTCCACATCAAAATAAAGTAGGTCCTGAAATACTAACTAGCTGGAAAGAATGAATTAAATGAAATTTAGAGACTGTTTTCTAAACTCTATTCCAAGGCACTACAAACAAAGATTAAAGAACTTCCACTCCCAAAACTTTGTTGAAAGACCCTGTAATGTGGAAATAAAAATAATATTCAAAGATTAGCCAAGTTTTGTGAAATAAAAAGATTAAAATCCAGTACAGAGAAGACTTCAATTTAATATATGTATGCATTTGTGAAGAAAACAACATGAGAGTTTAATGAAAACTCAGAATCCTGCTTAAATGTCCACTGTTTAGAATTCCTGTTGTATTTAATTATTCACTCTTTTCTGTAGTTGGTGAGATAATACATCACCATGGCTCTAGTTATTGCACCTTAATAATTTGTATTCCCCAAACTTGTGCTTATCAGGCAATTGATAAAGCTTTAAAAGAAACTTTGGGTCTAAATTGTCTAGCCTAGCCAAGGATCTGATTGCAGGTTACCTGGTGAGACATCTGAGCCTAGATCACTTTGGGTTGCTTTGTGTGAAGCCCAGCAAAGGAAAAAGCTGAAGCTGAGGACAGTGAATCTGGTCCAGCTATAGCTTTGAAAGAAAAGAAAGAACATGAATAATGACTGAGCACCCATTTTGAGATCTCCATCTTTTATAGGACAAGTTAATTGTTCTAAAAACATTTTCTGCTGTAGGTATTATATTCTCCTTCTCTTACCTGAAAAAAATGAAGGCTCAATTTCTTATGTTTCCTAACATTTCTTAATCATGAGGGAGTAAACATCTGACCATTTCTCTCGTAATTATTTCATTAACATCTCTATCTCTCTGGGTTTTGTTTTATTATTGTCATTCTCTTGCTTTGTTTTAAAATGTTGAATATGTGAACAACTAAAACTACTTAAAGTAATAGACTAAAACTATGACATTCAATGTCCATTAATGAATTCATTAACAGCCTACTTATAAATACTATACTAGCAGACTAGAATTTCTAACCCATCAAAACCAAAAAGGCAGCCTCACATCAAAGTTTGGTAGATAATCAAGGTGGCACAGATGGCATGAGCCATGGGATAGAGTGTGCAACATATTCTTCTATAGAAACACTACACTCCAGCTGTGAAACATACTCATGTTTGGAGATAGAAGGCAAAATGAAAGGCATAAACTACACTTAAAGTCAAAGAGAATCATTCCTCTCACCATGTTCCCTTTTATTCTTGGCAGTTACACAGAGCAGCTGAATGAGCAATACGTTCCAGCTTCATGCAATATAGACATCCTTGTCAGGTACAACACAGATCTGCGAGTTCTTATATTTTAATTATGAAACAGAAATACAAGAAAGATTGCAAAAAACAATTTAAAAATAATCAAAATATCCTACTTATTTATATTTTCTCCCTAGTTTATTCTTCAGTAAATAGTGCTTTCATTTCTAAAGCGTGTCAATGACATAATGCAGATTGTGTTCTTTTATATCTGATTAATTAAAATCAGAGCAATCAAATGTAGCTCAACCAGCTTAAGTTTTTCACTTATGACAAAACTGAGTAATGCAGAGGGTTGAGAAGGAAGTTATAGAATAAAACTTTGTCAAGGTCTAACCCAAAGAACAAAGTATTATCATGATTACTAACTTTGGGCTTGGCCAGGTACCACATTAGTCAATAGAAAGGGACTGGTATGACATCATACCAGTTTCAAACACAGGCCTTTAAAACCCTTGCATATTTCCAGTTGTGCTAATACTTCTGCAATTATATATCTGCAAAGAGAAAAATCTGTCCCATTGTTCACTGGTCCAAAGAGTATAAGACTCACAAGAAGCCTACCTTCAGGTCTGACTCTTGAATCAAAGCCTCTTAGGTGAAGTCAACCTAGACCAGACATACAGCCACCTCAGTCCTGTGCCAAATGACCTGCAGAAACCATGAGTCTATGATGTTCTGCTCTACATAGTTGCACCAGCTAAACTGCAGATTTATAAAAAACAAATTGATGTTGTTTTAACCTACTCTGTTTTGAGATTATTACCCAACAACATTTTAGTGATAGTCAATTTACACACATGCATATGGCTTGATGCAGTAGAAAATAAAGCACACATGGCCATGCACACACAGGTACATATGTGTAAGAAGAAAAAGCACATAGCAAAAAGTGCTGGATGGAGAGGAGGGTCATGAAAGTAAACTGCGTTGAAATCATGAAGGAGAATATAAACCACCACAAAAACTTTAAAACACATTTTTGGAGAGATGAAAATTTGCCTCCTCATGCTTACCCTCTGGCTATTACAGCTCTTTGTGAACTCTACTATTCTCTAGGATTTTAGAACTTAGCATGAGTCTGTATTTTAACAGCAACCTTTCCAGTAGTTTTTGAGGTAACTGACATTTCACCATGACTTGGTGAATAAGCCAAAATCCAACTTCATGTATACTATCATGGCCAGCTGCAATGAAACATGATACATGGGTTGCTAAAAATAAAAGCAATCGTCAAGTCCATGATCAATGTTAGATTTCTGGTATTATGCCTTTACTCATTTCCACATTAAGGATAAAACTGACTTTATGAAAATACTCAACTTTGGGTAAATTCTGTAGCTCTATTTATTACCATCTCATAAATTCAAAAGAGACAAATATCAAAAGAATTGCTAAAGCATTCTTGTGCAGATATTTCACTATTTTTATCTTTAAAAAAAAATAGGGGAGGTTCACATAGGCTTGTACCCCAAAAAAAGTTTTTAAAAGAAATTGTCAATTATAGTGATTTTTATCACTGAATTATTTCTTACAGTTAGTAGAAGTAACCATTTTGAATGCACTGTGTTCATAAAAAATTAAAATTTTAATTAACCATCTTGATATATCTTTGAAATTTTCTATAAAAATGTTTGAGTAACGAAAATACAGGTGAATAAATAAAATAAGACATGAGTACCAATAAAAACAACAGAGGGTCAAAGAAGCAAAGAATTTAAGATAATGGGGGTGAGGGCAGCAAACTGACAAATGTTAGATCAAATATCTGTGAAAATGGAATTTTCTTCAGTATTCCACTGAAACTGTCAAAAAAAATTGTGCCTGTTTTCATTTTGTTTCAAACTAAGAACCTAACTCTATACTTATTTATCAAACTGTGGTAGAACTGTTTGTGACCTATCTATGGAAGAAATAATGTATAAATGTTACTGTAAGTGCAGATAAATAGGAAACTGTGAACAAAATTTGTTAAAAAAATAAATATTTGAAAAATTAGGATTGTCTTATACCTTCAAATTGCATTCACTATAAAATAGATATCTTGCTATATATAAAACACAAAAATAAACTTCAATTTTTCTATGTTCAGTAAATAAATATCATTCTAAACATCCTCTTACACTGAAGAATCAATTCTAGAGAAATAACTTTTCTCTTTTAGTATTTCAGAAAATATTTTCTGTCATTTTCTTCTCAAGTATTTGTATTTTTTTTCATTTCATTTCTAACTGTGTTTGTGATCATACTTGTATAATGTCCAAAAAAGAAAAAAATATAATAAAAGCTACTAGAACTAAAGAGTATTTAGCATGATCACAATATATGAAGTTTGTTTTTCAACTGCATACTTACATGGTAACAACAAATAATTGGAAATTAAAAATTTTAAATCATACAATTTACATTAGTAGAAAAAATATAAAGAACTGAAAATAAATTTAAGTATTTAAGACTTGTACATTGAAACACTAAAGCATTGAAGACAGCCATTAAATAAGCTAAATAAATGGAGAAAGAAACTTTGACCTTAATGGCAACTGAGGATGTCTCTTCAGAGGTGGAGTACTCTGCTGAGACCTTCCAGGCTCAAGAAAGAATGTAAGGACATGTCAAGTTTTAGCAAAGAACAGAAGAGCTCTATTAGAAAGTGAAGAGAGTTATACATTCTGAGGGCAGAGTACAGTCTATACCCAGATGAAGAGGCACTGCCTGAGATTAAAGCCCATGTTTTTAGTAGGGTACATAATTGGGTGGAATATATCTGATCCAAAGGGGCTGGACTTCCCTCAGGATTGGGAAGGACTCAGTAAGATCATGTTTCCCCATTAAGGAGTCGAGCCTGGCATGTATATTTCAGTTTACATCAAAATTCCATTTGAAGGTGGCAGTCATGATTAGATACGTGGTGTCCCTCAAAAGCTCATGTGTAAGACAATGCAAGAAAGTGTAGAGATGAAATGATCAGGTTATAACATCTTCAACTTAATCATTAAATTAATCCCTGATATGGAATAACTTGGTGGTAACTGTAAGGTGTGGCGTGAGGAGGTGGATTATTGTGGGGTGTGCCTTTGGGGTATATATTTTGTTTCTGGTGATGGCAGAGTGTTCTCTCTGCTTCCTGGTGTCATCCTCCATGATGTTCTGCCTCATCTCAAGTCCCAAGGAATAGAGTTAGTCATCTATGGACTGATACCTCTGAAACCATGAGCCTCAAAATAAAATTTTCCTCTTCTAATTGCTCTTGTCAAGTCTTTTTAAATCACAATGGCAAAGAAGCTGACTAAAACCAGGTGGACTGTGTAATCCAGCCAAAGGATCATGATCAATCAAATGTTAGCCTCTACCTTCATGAGATTAATGTGTTGTTTTTTTTCCCCTAAGTCTCATTCCTGCTTTGATACATCCCAGAAAAGTTCTAGGGTACTGGAGAGGGACAAATAAATTTATAGGTTGGTCATTATGCTCCTAAATTTTTGTCCCTTTCTGTTCCTTTGTCCAGTTCAAGAATTGGTCATGAGTCCACGCATTCGAAATTCCAACAGGAACATTGCTTTATAGAATCTGTTTTCTCTGTATATTCCTAAATTTCTCAATCATTTACCATACCCTGAGACTTAAATCCTTTATTCTTAAAGGGTTATAGAAGAGGTGTTAGATAGTAGTTAGTAATAAGCAGTAGAATGAGATCAAATAATATAGCAGGGTCATGGGATTCTTTAAATTGCCTCTAAGGTTAATGACTAATCAATAACTTATGGTAAAAGAATGGGTATACTAACCATGAGAATCAATAGGCAGAAGGAAACAAAGGGAGACAATTAAAAAAATATGTCGAGAAGGAATGATCAATGGGGCTAACTTCTGACAGGGTCCATTAGGATTTATGGCCACTGGTCTCTCAATATGTACTAGAAGAGAGATATCCTTAGAGCACAGATGCACTAAGATAACGTTTACCAGGTCATTGACCCCAGCACCAGCTTTAACAAGGATAAACTTACAGATGAACCCCCTCTGAAAGGGATAGTACTAACCATGACAGTTACGGAAAGGACAAACTTAGGTCAAAACCTCCCCTGTGCAATGTGAAGGTGGAGTTTAACATCAGACTGGTGAAGACTACAAAAGGTGGCCCCCAGATCTCCTGGTAAACAAAAAAACAGGAATACACTTGGAAATAGCATAGTTTCCTTTGCCATTCTCCACTCAGAGAATACTCAGTCTCTTTCTCTCTTGAGAGTGTTCTCTGCTTGAGACTTATTTTTCATTTATAATAAAATTCTCTTCCTTGGCTTTTCGTGTCTCACTCAGTTTGCTTTCATTCCCATTAGCCTGCTGCAAGCTGAAATGGGTATTGTCCCTACAAATGCAGGGATCTATATTATCAACCTGCTCCATCTATTGAGGACAGAGAGAAACTGGACTTAATTGTTGGGACAGGTTGGACACCTTGTATTGCCATCATTTTAATCAGAAATTGTTATAATGTGGAATG
Organism: Callospermophilus lateralis; assembly: GCF_048772815.1. Lineage (NCBI taxonomy): Eukaryota > Metazoa > Chordata > Mammalia > Rodentia > Sciuridae > Callospermophilus > Callospermophilus lateralis. The sequence continues at coordinate 171,677,010 of NC_135306.1, read as the reverse complement.
TTCACATTTTATCACAAGATTAAGAAAGCTAAAGCTGAGCAATAGGAGTAGAAGCATAGCAATTTAACATCCTAACAGTGGTGACATCTAGGGGAGGTTAGGCAGGCAAACTTTAATAATACTATTCTGGGTATAAGCATTGCTTTACAATAGCTTCAAGAAAGAGAGGAGTAATATGATCATGGTTGCTAAGAGACAGCTGACACGTAGCTGTCTTCTGATGAAGTACAGTAATTCCTATAGCCAGAAGAACCCACCAGAGTGGAAAGGAGCACAATTCCTGGTGTATAGTGCATAGGGAAACATGGTTTAAACAGGTATTTTTATTTCTTGTGAACAAGACCCATAGAACCTCCAGAGGCTCTTGTGAATAGTTCTTTTCTACTTCTTGTGGTGGCATGTGGTCCTGATCCTAAATTTCTCTCTCAAAACCATTTCCTGTATAGGAAAACTCAATATATTTAAGAAGTCAATACTTCCAAATTTTATCTGTGAGTTCAGTGGAATACCATTCTCAATTCTAGCAGACTTGTTTTGGAAAAAATTAACAAGATGATCTAACAGTTAGCTGGAAATGCAAATATCCAGACTAGTCAAAGCAATTCAAAGGAGAACAAAATTGAAGATTTATGCTTTCTTATATATTTCTATTTATATACAAACCTTTATGTTTAGGTTTATTATAAAACTATAGTAGTTGAGAGAGTGTAGTATTTGTGTATAAATAGATGTACATATTCAATATAAAAAATAGAGAATCTAAAAATAAACACATCTATATAATTAGTTGATAGTTAACATAAGTGTTATGGTTAATTTTACATGCCAACATGAAAGAATTTTCATGTTGGGTTTCCTGGACATTTGGTCAAGCAAAAAAGCTCAAATAAAGACTTATTATCCAATATTCATATCAGTTTTTTTCATAGCCAAAACAATAAAAGAGTGCACAAATTGTTCTATATTCAAGAAAACTTTACAAAATGACAAAAAAAAAATAGTGAAACATAGATGTAAGGGCTAATGGATTAATTGCAACACATTTTGTAAAGTGAATGAAACCAGACATCAAAAACTACTTACTATGTGATTCCATTTTTATAAAATTTTATGGAAAGCAAAACTATTGTAGCTGATATACTTGAGAAAAAAGAATGAGATTGCTACAGGGTGGACTTGTGGGGACAGAATACTTTGGGTAGTGATGATAATATTTTGCATCTTTGCCAAAACTCATTGAATTGTACATGTAAAATTTATAAATTTTATGTGGATTACACTTTAACAATGTTTATATTAAAAACTACATTTCCCTAATTCTATATTTTTAAATCTATATAATTTTCTGATGAATTAAGCCCAAAACTTTTAAGGAAAAAGATAGAAATCTCTAGTATTACAAAGTACTGAACTTTATTTAAATGACCTACAATATTTTATAATATAAATGCCTTTCCAAATTATGATTTAATTTTTTTTCTTTACCTTTTTCATAGCCAATAAACAGTCTGTTAGTAATCATTGTATTTATCCTTTTTGAATTGCTAGTGCAAATTATCTTTTATAATTATGATTAGAATAGATAATTAGGCATCCAATCTTATTCTACTCCCATTTTGAGTGTTAGTGAGATGTTAGCATGTGAAAATATCACAAATGCAAAATTTCCTTCAGTGGTAGCTAATAACATCATTGATTTATTGATACAATGATGCTTCTTTATGTTAAGGAGATCTCATAATATTTATTATGATTCATTAGTTATGCATTCATTATAGAATATAATAATAATAATTAAAATAATTTATTATTCATCCTGACATGACTATGCTTGATGTTTATATAAATATGCCTGTATTCATCACATGTATAATTTCATGTATAAAACTGGAGACACTGACATATTTTTATAAATTCTGTAATTACTTTATAATGAAAAATGATTTTGGAATCAAGTTTTTATGGATTTCACATAGTATCAATGTGATTTTAAAAATACTTATTTCATTATACCATTTTAATTAAAAATTAGAATGAGGCATATAGCTATTGAAATTCACAAGTGTGTGGAGTGGGGAGAATGAAGTGTTGGTCATTAATTTAAAAAATATAAAAGAATGATCTTCAAATATACATTCAAAGTTTAGAGCTAAGAATAACAGTGATAATTTACTGAACAATATATAAAAGCAAAAGTTGAGATTCACTTCAATTAAAAGACTTATACAAAGTGAATGAGAAATTTAGTAGGAATTGGGAACAATCCTAAATCTCATGCCATTCTACTTGACCTTCTTTTCTTTCTATTGGTTAAAAAATACAGCCATACTAGAGAAAAGCATGGTACCTCCAAGACTGCCATGTTCAACTGCAGATGCATTGTCCAACTGCACAGAGCTTCATTCACAAATGTCTGTGATTACATCACATACAGACTGTGCTAACCACTTTGACTTACATGATATGGTTTGAATGAGACATTTTCCCCAAAAGCTCATGTGTGTGACAAGACAAAAAAAGTTTAGAGATGAAACGATTGGATTATATAAGAGGTTTAATCTTATCAGTGCATTAATTCCCTTAGAGAGATTAACTTGGTGGTAAATGTAGGCAAGTAGGGAGTGGCTGGAGGAGGTGGGTCATTGGGAGCGTTTGTTTGGGATATATATTTTGTATCTATTGAATGGACTCTTGCTCTCTGCTTCCTGATGGCCATGTCCTGAGCTGCTTTCCTCTGCCACACTCTTCTTTCCTGATGTTCTGTCTCATCTCATACCCCAAGGAATGGAACTGGATGTCCATGGACTGAAACCTCTGAAACCTTGAACCACAAAGTAAATTTTTCCTCTTCTAATTATTCTTGTCAAGTCTTTTGTTCACAACAGCAAAAAAGCCGACTAAAACACATATTACACATTGTATACAGGTATTCAATTATTAACTATACCCCATATCCTCAAGTTTATAGGAATGATATATACCACTAAAATAATTAATAAAAACTAATAAATAATAAATCAATAATTATGATATTAATTAAAAACAATAGTTCAGGTGTGGTTCTGAATCCACGTTCTTTGTTCTCCAAGGAATCTTCATATATGTAAATATTGAAGGATATGCTTTTAATGTTTCACAGGATTAAAAACATCAGTACATTAATTAAATTTCTAATTTCAGTCTTGATTTCCCTAAATCAATATTCACATGGCTGCCAATATTTGATCATTTCACTCTCCTATTTAGTAATTCCTTCCTTTCTAATGCAGCAAATGCAAGGTTAAAATGCCGATTCCCACACTGAACTCACCTTGCTGTCAAAAACTCAATGCTCAGTGTGGTACCTAATTAGATCATATGAAATCTTTCTGGATCTTCCTGAGGGTTCTACACCATATGTTCATCAGAGAAAGAAAACAGAGAAAAATCCTCCATAGGGAAAAAAAATTTCAATGGAGGCTGCAAGTACTCACCTACAAGCAACTTTTCTAAAACCAAGCAACTGAAATTAGGGTATAGGCTAAAGGGAAATTATCCAAATTTACACAACTCATGTCTCTTGGTTTATGGCTCCACCCCTCTATCTTCCAAGAAAACAACAGTTTGTTGAATCATTTTCACAGTGCTTTGAAACATTCCTCCTTTTATGGTATCTCTCAATATTCTGCCTTCTTCTTCTTTTAAGAACCATGAGATTACATGGTGACCTCCCAAATGATCTAGTAAATCTTTTTAAATTCTGCTGATTAGACACTTAAATCCTATCTGCCACCTTAATTCCTTTTTACCATATATAACATTAAATATCCCTAGCATACCACAAGAGGGAGAAAGATCATGGATGCCAAAATCTTGCCTATAACAATTTCTGAGAATGATATTCTGCTTATCACTTCAGTAGACATAAGGATCTCTAGAAACTTGGTTTAATATGCAGACTTCTGCACTGCCTTAAAAAATAAAAAACTACATAGGTCTTAAGTACAGCCTATTAATCTTCATTTTAACATAATTCAGATGATTTTAGCACAAGTTAATAATAGACTTCACATTCTTATTATTTTTGAGGTCAGACAGACAGATATATTCTTTCAGTCATCAAATACTATAGAGTACCTGCCATGAATCAGACCTAGAAATTAACACTGAACCTAACCTCAGCCATCATGGAGTCAAGACATAGGTCAATCTAAGTGTCTATAAATGACTGAATTGATAAACAAAATGTAGTACATATTCACAAGGGAATTATATTCAGACTTAAAAAAGAAGGAAATTGTCTCATTTATAACAGCATGGGTAAACCAAGAAGATATCATGTAAAGCCAAATAAACCAAGTACAGAGAGACAAATACTGCATGATCTTTTCTATATGTGGAGTCTAAAAATGTTGAGCTGATAGAAGTAAAAAGTGGAACATAAGGGCATACAATGCAAAATTTTAGCTATATGGAAGAATAAGTTGAAGTGATATATTGCACATCATTGTGAATATAGTTAAAAGCAAAGTATCATACACTTGAAATTGCCAAGAAAGATTTTAAATGCTCTCAACATAATAAAGTAGAAGTAATACATATGTCAATTAGCTTGACTTAGTCATTTCATAATGTAAACATATAACAAAACATCATGGTTTATGCCATAAATATATACAATTTTTATTTATAAATTTTAAAATGGAATAAATATAATGCAATGACCTTTAAAGAATATGAGTGAATTCATGAGGGATCATACTCTCAGAGCTAAAGCTAGCTCTGATTGGTTCACTTGATGAAGGAAGGACCTTATACTCCTTATCAACTCAGAATTTTTTTAATTATAAACAAACAAAACCCAAATAAGTAATGCCTTATATATTTAGTGTTTGTTTACTTCAACTAAGTGCAAGGCTGGTACATCACTTTAGTGATTTCCTAGAGGCCTCCACTCTTTCTTATTTCTACACTGACACCCATTGCATGCAGGTCATAGTCTTTATGCATCTATAATATGCAGAGACAAGGGTGAAAAGCAGTGCAGATAGTTCCAGAATAGCAACTCAGGGGTGTGGACCACCATGACCCAAGATGTAAATTCAGATCTAGAAGCTCAACCTTTTGTCTTGCTATTGTGTTATACAATCACACACACACACACACACACACACACACACAATAAAAAACACTACTCACACCTCACACCATGTATTTTATTGTATCTTTGAATCTACTAACAGGTTGGAAGAGATAAGTAAGGTTTATATCACAGAAATACACTTTATGTAAAATGAGTGATTATGCATTTCTGTTCTTAAAAATTCATTAGCTATTTTATTATGTTCTCAGCCTTTCTTTTTTTTCTGTTTTCCTCATCTACACAGAAAATTACCAAGAAATTTTCTCCTATGACAGTTGATTACCAAAAGGCTATTTGTATTTGCTTTCATAGAACTTCTAGAAATTATTTTATGTATTTATAATTTGGCTTCTATATTCTCAACATGAAATGTTAGTATTCAAATAATAAATATAGAAGTGATGAGAAAGATTAGTTTACTGGGATGTGTGGGGCTTTAGAAAAATGGAGATCAAGTGATTTTAGAAAGTAATTTCCAGGTTTCTAAATTATCTAGAAAGTAGAAAAATGAGTCCACTTTTGTTTTTAATGAATCTCTCCTAAAAGCTGTTATTAGGTGGCCACAGAGAAGTAAGCATCTTCTAAAATATGACATATAAGTAACTAGTGGTACACAAAAATATATGTAATCTTAATAGAATGTATTTATTTTAATATGCATGAGAGAAGAAACAGCACATTAACCCGCATATAATATTTTCTGAATATTGTTATAAGCATAAGCTAAGCAAAAGCAGTAATTTTAAAAAAATATTCATTAAATAACAGTAGTAGTGGAATCACAATATAACAAAACCACAAAAATTAAATGGGAAAAGTAGCATGGAAAATCTGCAAAACATTATATTACAGCAAGCAAGATACTCTTGAGTCACCCAACTACCACACAGTTGTCCAGGACATCTGCAAATCACAGTTTCAATTAGTCAGGTTCAGAGCAGATTGCCATAGAAAGCTCATCACAGAGATGCAAAAGCCAAGGCAGTGACAGGGCTCACTGCATAAAGTCAGCAAGGAGAATATTACCCTTAAGGACCCAGAAACTGGCTACTTGCTCATAAGAACCAGGAGAGAATTTAAATTGCAATGTCTCCCCAAAAGCTTGTCCTCTCTGCTTTGTGCTCCCTGATATATCACTCCTTCTGAAACCAAATGATTCCTTCCCCATCTCTGATGGGGAACAGGATGGTGCTGTTGGTTTGAATCATCACCTTTATATCCTACAAGGACTATAGTTAGGAGAGATGTCCATATTACCTGGGAGCTGAGAGTCTGGGACAGGAGAGAGATCTAAAAGTTGTTTTCCTGCTTAAATCGCATATTTCCCAAAAAGGGCCAAGGGCCAGGTTCCAGGGATGCTGATACCACACGTTTCAGCTACTTGAAACAACAAGTTGTCCCTAACAATCTCAAATTCAGAAACATTTCAGCTATCTCACATGTCTCATAATCTACAGGGCACGTTAACTGTATATCTATTAATAAACAATTTCCAAGCTTGAAAATGTTAAAGACTCCACATACAGTGAAGTCAATTCACATAACTAAGCAACTTCTGAAAAAAAAATGCCCCTTCGGGAAAACCCCTGAAGATTTTGTGTTTTTTGTTTGTTTGTTTGTTTGTTTGTTTGTTTGCTTTGTGTGTGTTAATAGGTGGACACAGTATATGATATCCAGAAAGGTGTATATTTTTTTCTAGCCTTAGGAATTATATGCTTGAATTTTCTTTAAAGCACATAAATTAGGACTAATTGTATGGTTAGAATTCAGTGACTCATTAGACAGCTAGACACACTGCTGATTATAGAAACTAAATAAAACAGAAAAAAAACCAACTAAAGCAAAATTGTGGGTTTCTCTGAAAAGAATAGATGATGAAAGGATTGGGGTTGTGACTCAATGGTGGAGCGCTCTCCTACCACATGTGAGGCCCTGGGTTCGATCCTTAGCACCACAAAAATAAATGAATAAAATAAAGGTATCATATCCAACTACAACTAAAAAATAAATATTTTAAAAAAGAATAAATAATAGAGACTTAGAGAGAGAGTTTATTTTTGATCATCTGCCCTTTTGATGGCCTCTCTAATTGTACCTTACAGAAATGTCTCCAGGGAAACTACTGAGATTTTTGTTCTGTGATCTCAAATGTTGCAATTACTTGCAATATTTTATAAGTAAATTAGGTTAGCTTTCAGGTTTTTTTCTATTTGGTAGTTTTAAAGCTATAATAAATCACAGTGAATCTAAACTTTTAATAATAGAACTTTTTCACCCAGGTCAGCACCACTGATAATAGAAAATATCTTTATTGCAGCCAAGGAATGTGTTTTGTGCTAATGACTAGTGAGAAGTGAATTCTACTGTGTGCACGTATGTGTATTCACACTACGTGGCTTCCATTTATTCATTGGAACTACTGTCTTCTTCTGCTCTTTGCCTTAGGGGCTGATCTGTACAGACTGCATCAACATGTTTCAATATTCTTTGGCTACCATTCAGATATGCTAAGTGGGAGCCCTAGCAGTTGCTTGAACAAAACAGGAGAGTAAGTAAAAGCTCTTTGTTCTTCTAAAGATTAGCATTTTAGTTGACCCTGTGATTCTGAAAAAAAAAAAAAAAATTCCTACAGTTATTTCTTGAGAACTGGGTCAGGGAGATGGGAGATAGAGAGCTTGTGATCTTTAAGATGTTCCTGAACTCCAGAAATTCCTTATTGCTACCTAAGTAGCAGAGAGAAGGAGGCATAAAGGAAGACAGTGCTTCCTCCCCAACATGTTTCCAGATGTCAATGGGAGAGAAATTACCAGACCTCAGCAGCGTAGGGAAGTTTCTTCCTGCTGAAGGATTCGTTACAGAAAGGAGATCAATTATTAGCAAGAGAACTGCCAACTCTATTGGTTGCCTAGAATAAAATGTTGTAGATGTTCTGGCTTTTAGGGAAGTATAAAGTTTCTCTACATTAGAATTTTCATAGCTCTGTCATCTTTAGGATGTTACTACACCCTAAAGAAAATAAGCACTCAGTAAAATGTTACTCTTTTATAGTAATCTAAGTATCTTCAAAAAATGCATTTTTCCTTCAGTTTACATTACATAATATTTTTTTTCCACTGATCCCAGGGGTCCTTAACCACTGAGCCACATCCCCAGCTTCTTTTACTTTTTATTTTGAGACAAGGTTTCTCTAAATTGCTGAGGCTGGCTTTGAACTTGCCACCTTCCTACCTCAGACTCCCAAGCCACTAGGATTGCAGATGTGTTTGACCACAACAGGTCTGATAGCATAATATTTATATTATTCATCTCCATAGACTCAGGTTTTTGGATACTCATTTCTTATCATTTAAGACCATAGGTATTCCCAAGCTCACATAATAATTGTTTTACAAATTAATTCCTAGGTAAAATCCAGGAGTTCCCCCAGTTCTTCATCATTTCAAGATGTATGAGTGATCCAATTCTTCTGAAATGATGGTTTTAAAGCCAAACACCTGAGAGCTCTGTGGGTAGCAAGGTAATGAGATGGCTGAAAATGAGGCTTTGACTCAGGACCACTAGACACACAGGGCTCCAGGCTTAACTTTGCCAGTTGCTGGCTGTGTGACCATCAGCAAATTACTGAGTATCCAAAAGGCCTGGATCTCATCTTTTGTAATATATGAATTTTGTATAGGAAGATAATAATCTCTGCCCCCAAGGGTCATTGCACTATCATGAAAAAAAATGTAGATAGACTGAGCAGAGTACCCAGTACAGAGTAAAAGTTCAATAGATTATATTATCATCTGTTGGAGATATCTTAAAAAGGAGAGTGAATATAAGTGAATGAAATACAGGGGTCCCAACCTAACCTCCAAACCAACTTTGCTGTTACCTGGTTTCCACTTTGGATTTTCAGGTAAGGTACTATTTGAAGAAAGATTTTCACTGTGTATGTGAAAAAATATAAAAAATAATAATTAGAGAAAACAATAGTAACCAGTATTCTTTGAGTATCAGATTCTATGCCCTATTCCAAGAGCTTCTTGTGCATTAATTTATTTTTCCCAGAAAACCCTGGGAAAGGTGCAATTACCTACCCTTTATAAAAGAGCAAACCAAGGCACACAGGAGCTAAGAAATTGAATCATGTCACGCAGGTAATAACGTGAAGATCCAGGAATATTAACACTTAGCCCCTCTCCTCTAATTCCCTTCTGAATATTAAAAAAAAAAAACCTCTTGATAGACCCCAAATGCCACTTTTTCATAGTGTTTTGAAGGGGAAAATTGCATCATTCACTTTGACATTGCCTAAAACAGGATATGGACTGAAAAGATACCTGACCAGGAACAAACCGTGATAGCTATAAAACATTGCAGAATTATCCCAGTAAAAAATCATGAACTTTAAATTCATGTGGACCTTGTTCAAATCCAAAATTTGTCCATAGAAGCTATGCATTCTGTTTAAAAACTTTTTAATTGGAATTTAACAGAAATCTAACTTTTTTTTTTTTTTGTCATAAGGATTTAAAGATTGACTGAAAAGGTATTGAATGTCTCACAAAATCTAAAGGAAGGCCAGACCAAGGAAACAGAATCACTGGAACAGGTGTGTTACCAAAACAAGTTTCTTCTCCTCTCCTCCCAACATCTCCTTGCTTGACCTCACATTTTTGTGGGACATCTTCAAAGCAGCTCTCAGCTCTAGGATTAGATCCCTAACACTGGTGATCAAGAGGGAAGGAAGAGAAATTCACTGTGATATATTAACAGAGGTACAGAGGATAATGGGGTCAATTCCATTCCACTGTTCCTTCCTTTTCTGCTCCTTCTCCTCCTACTCAATCCCCTTCCTCTATTCCACTGATCTTGCCTCTGTTTTCATGGCATCTTGCCCCAAACTTTTTGCCCTTGTTTTGCTCTAGCTTCCACCATGAGAGAAAACATTCAACCTGTGACTTTCTGAGTCTGGCTTACATCACTTAACATAATGTTCTCCACTTCCATCCATCTAGCCTCAAATGCCCCAATTCCATTCTTCTTTATGGCTGAGTAAAACTCCATTGTGTCTAATATTCCACGTTTTCTTTATTCAATATTATGTAGGCAGCAATTTTTAAAAGAAAGAGGGAGAAGGAGGTGCCTTCACAGCCAGCTCCAGCAGGAAACCTAGGAAAATGACTCCAATTATCCTCAGCTGGACGATTTCCCTCTCCTCTTTATCCACTCTCCCAAATCACTGTGACTGATGAGGCCCACTCCTGCTTCCAGACAAAGGAGGTTTGCCTCGAGAAAAATGGGAATAATGAAAATTTACAAGTGGACAGAAATCATGGTTATCACGGGACTCAAGATGTCATCTGAAAAGTCAGGCAATTTTCTGCCTCACAGGCTTAAAATAATGATAGGTTGAGTACTGTATGTAAAGCGACTGGAACACCGTAGATGCTGAATGAATATTAGGACCCTCAAATTGCATAGCCCTTCCTCTGAGTCTTGGGAAGTTTCTGGAAAAAGGTCAGAAGAACTAGATTCAGAAGTGTGTATGTGTGTGTGTGTGTGTGTGTATGTGTGTGTGTGTGTGTGTGTGTGTGAGAGAGAGAGAGAGAGAGAAAGAGAGAGAGAGTTAAAAAGAGGTACAGGCTTGCTTCTTGCACTAATCCTTCATCTTGTTTTGACCCTTGTACCAAATACCACATAGCCCATGTTGAAAGTAGAGATACAACATTGTGTACCATCATTGGGAGCTTTATTTCACGCCTTCTATCCATATTTCCATAACATTTTATGTTATTATAGTTTCCACCATGTTGATTACCGTTTTTAATTTTTGCATGGCAAAAAGAGTTTCTAAAATACAGGAAGCATATTTTATTCATATTTGCACTTCTAGAATCTGGGTTTTTGCACACGTGTGGTCTAATAAAATGAATGAATGATCCAGAGGGGGTGGGATTTACAGGTGCAATTATATACAAAAATATATAGTTTATAAGGTAAATATAATTATATAATCGCTATCCAAGTGACAGCAATGAACCTTCATTAAGAACTTACTCTGCAGGCTGGGGATGTGGCTCAAGCGGTAGCACGCTAGCCTGGCATGCGTGCGGCCCAGGTTCGATCCTCAGCACCACATACAAACAAAGATGTTGTGTCCGCCAAAAACTAAAAAATAAATATTAAAAAAAAAATTCTCTGTCTCTAAAAAAGAAAAAAGAACTTATTCTGCCTAAATGCTTTGCTTTGTCACCTCATTTAATTCTTTCAATACTTCTATACACTTTGTAATATTACTTCCTCATCTTTCCCTTCTCTCTCTCTTCTTGTTGACACAGAAAATGAGAGTTAAAAAGTATTGTGCAAAGGATAGTTAAAGAGATCAAGTATCTTCCCCATTGCCCAATCAGTATGTAACAATCACCAATATGTTGGTGTTTATCATGTTGTTTTTTTGAGCATCATACAGTCACTTAGATACATGTATACCAGAAGTAGCACATACAATCTGTGTATAATGTCAGAATTAGGTGGGGCTACTCCACACTGACAAGGGACAGCTAGATATCCCAGGCTTGCAGATTACTTGTCATGCTATTGTTACACCTCACCATTATTATCCTGTGTTTTGTAGGGAAACATGCATTTTATGAAAGCGCTTTTCTCTTTCTCTGTTACCTTTTACCCTGAAGGCTATGGGATATTAAAATTGCTCCTGTCACCTAAAATTCCTTGCTCCAAAATATAAATATGTACAATGGGAACACCATAGCTAGTGTCAATGCCAAATCCTGATGGACACACATGACACTCAGACATTATAAAGGGGACCATCTGCTTGCTGCTGTGGGAAGTCTGAAATGTGAGTGTCCAGAACTGAGTCCTCAGTTCCTGACCTTACAGCTGTGATTGATGAAGGACCTTCCCCAAATTACCTTGTATTTATCAGGCATGAGGGACAACATCACTCACCCCAGTGCTGGGTTCAGTGGAACACAGTGCCTCCCTGGGGCCTAGGACAAAGTGGACATAACATAAAAGTGGGCTGAAGGGGACAAGAGGCATATCACCACTTAACAAGTCATTTCTGCTAAAGAGAAAAAAGTAAAGTGGGCCTTCATTGTATTCTACATCAATTTCATAAGGTGCAATATGTACCTGTACAATATGGCACTACCATTTCTGAACAATGGTACCTTGTCCAGTGTCATGTTCATCAAAGGTTCTCAGAAAAGGCTACTTTACTTGACATTTAATAATCATAGTTTTTTTTCATTTTTTTTAAGAGAACATCCCCTTTGCTGGTGATTTCAAGACAGAAGCTGTTCTGCAGAAAATCATGTAGCAGAACTTTCATTCAAATTCCTTCAAATCCGCTTAACACAAGATAGCTTCTTTAGTTTAGGGGTCAAAGAAATGGGAATTTAAAAGATGCTGGCATGGCATGTTAGAAAAAAAAAGAACTCATCTGTCTGAGTTGTGCTGTTAAGCCAGGATCATGTGCTCCTTCAGGGCCAGGAAAAAATCCTGTAACTATTGGCCTCAAGAACCCTCCCCTTTTAATGGAAATTCACTCACTGCTCACATCTAACCCATACTCTTGCTTGTACTTACATCTGGAGACTTCTGAGATTTTGGGTCTTATCTTTCATTCTAAGTCTCAGGTTTACCTGAGTATTATGGTTTCCCTTGGTTTTGAATCTCAGAGCTTTCTGGAAATTACCTTGGGCTTACACACAGGCTTTTTTAAATCCAGAATTAGATACCCACCCTCTCCTGACCCAGTTCTATCTCACTACATTCTATCACAAATCCACTGAAAAGATGTCCCAGTTCTCTCCAAGTATAAAAAAGATATTAAAATCCATGTTCATCAGACAGGAGGCCTGCCACTAAGAGAACACACCTCCAATTAAAAGTAGTACACACAGCATTGGCACTTACTATCTCACTAATGGGAAGACGAGATATAGCAGGTGCTGGTCTTGGTGCAGCCATTCAGAATTTTCTTCAAAAATCCATATTCCTCCAATCTTTTCTCTCTGCCATCTTTCAAGTAGTGACAAGGACCACCAGCATGGCTGAGACGGCTGCCACCACTAAGGGCAAAGAGAGTAATGAAAGTGCATTATCAAAATGGTTTTCTTCCTTCCTGATTCTTTGAACACAGAGTAAGAGGGAACACAGATAAAGAGGAAAATCTTTATCCAGATGACTTCAATACACTTTCTTTATATCTTACAAGACCAATTTGGATTTCTTTTAGCAAAAAAAAAGGAAGAAATGGCTTTGGGTATACAAACAAAAATGTCAGCTGATCTGTACTGAGCAGGAGTGAAGAAAAGGATGGCAGCACATGTACCATCCTTCTTCTTTCACCTTTTTTCTTTAAAAAGAAAAATTCAAAAATTAGAAGTTTGGAAACAACGTTTTATTCAAAAGGGCATATTCATTATTATTTCCTACATGAATTATATTGTAATGCCTAAAATTGGAATCCGCTGCTTGTAAGAGGACCCTTTTGGTCCCTGTCCCCTGAAAAATCACGTTAAACTCTACCAGCAGCATCTCTGCTCCATTCCCTTTCCTCATATTTGCATTGCACCATAAGGTAGCAGTGAGGGCTGCGGCCAAAGAGCTGGGACAGCCACATGAATGAGGTGAATCGCACCTGTGCTTTTTCCTGCAGGATCCTGGCCCATAACACTGCATGTTCTGGGATGAATGCTGCACGTGGAGAGAAGTGAGCAAAGGCAGATGTAAACCTTATTTTGTATGGGCTGTGCAGCTCTGAGGAGCCTGGAGAGACACAATCCATTATGACAAATGCTAAAGAGGGATTCAGGGATTCAGCTGAGCACTGTGACTGCACCACAAAAAATGCTGTTGACTTACCGAGATAGCCACTAAAATATAATGCTTTTAAAGTAGTATTTATTAGAATGAATAAAGTCTTCAATCAATATCTGTGCCTATATAACATACTTTGTAAGTCCCTATGTGAATGCAATGAAATGAACTGAAATAATCCCCGCAGGGTGGGAACTTCTTGGAAAACACTTACATTCATACTATTATGTGCTCCAGAAAACAATCTTGAAATAGTCTCAGGATTTATTTCATGTCAAATAAGTACATCTGATAAGTCACTATTCAATAAAATAAAATGAGCACAGCAATGGTAGTCTTGATTGATTTTTTTTAGGATAGGTAACAACAGTAGTAGTAATAATGTATGAGAAAACTGCCTTTCAGGTTCACTTCATCAAACACGTTGAAATGGTTTCGTAATATTGCTTATTTGTCCTTTTAATGTAAACATCCCCTACATGAGCCAAACAACTTTCTATTCATTGTCTCTAATGGCTATACAAAATCTTGTTTACAAATAACTAAACTGAGGCTTAAAGTTATTTCCCAGGAGCATGCAACTTCTTAGAGATGGAGCTGGTCCTCAGACACAGGCTTTTCTTCCTGTAAAGACTTTATATTTTATATATCTTAATATAACGTTTCCTTTCTACTATTATTTTCCATATAACCAGTTATACTTCACGCCACACAAGAATGTCTTCTGCGAGAAATAGTAAGAGAGAGAAGGACTGCAGAAAGAAGTCAAATCTTGTCCTGGGAGGGGAGCAGAAAAAAACTGGGTAAAAGACTGACCAAAAACATCTCTATAATGTAGGGACTTATAGTTCAGAAATGCTACTCTAACTAATGGAAAAAGTAAAAACATGACTGAAATATCTGGTATATTTTTCTGCTAAGTCTTAATATTGGCAATTTTCATAAAGCATTTTTTATTATACACAATATTTTTCATTAGTCAAATTAGATAATAAAAACATTTTAAGGAATAGTAATTTATTCATTTAAATATTTATTAATACTCATTACATGCTAGGAAATTTGCTAGGAATTGAGATTATAAGGACAAAAATATCTGTCCCTGTTTAAAAGGATTACAGGTTACTAAATGCATCAGAAAACACGGAAAGACCGTACAAACAAATATAAGTAATAAAGTCTTATATTTAAAAGAAAGGAGAAAATATTACACCTTCCTTTACATTTTAGCTTCCACATCAGGCAAGGGAATATTATTAAATTTATTAGTTCTTTATTAAGAAACCATTGTCTTTTGAGTTAATAAAGATCTGTATACATCCAAAAATAATTTGAACACTGCAGTTTTTGTGGAGCAAATATGTCCCCTCACAGTTAATTCCCAGCAACAGTTGCAAAGTCTCTCTAAAAGGAATGTTGGACCAAGGTGTCTGTGCATAAAGATAAAGGAGAAAAAAAAAACCCACAATAATTAAAACAAATAATTTCAATAATATATTTCTAGTAACTACATATATACATAAATCAATTTGGTACCCAAATAACACATAGGTACTAAATAAAACTATGAAGAGGATCTTGCTTAATGCATTCAATGTGAAGTCCATTCTGCTATGTCACCTTCCAGGTGACTTTGAGAAATTTACTTCAACTACTTAAGCTTCAGATTCCTAATTGATGTTATTACTAAATGTTACAGGGGAAGAGCCTGCCATGGAACTGAAGCCTCCACAGAAACCTTCTCTCAAAAGTTCTTGCAATTATGCCAGAAAGACTTGAGACATGTTGCTCAGAGTTGTAAGGATGAGTTTATTAAGGGATCAAAACGGGAAAAGAATAATGTCAAGGGAGAGAGCAAATCTTTTCAAAAAGAAGGATGGTATATTTCTCCTGCCCTCCAGTGTTATTCTGGGCCCCGGAAAAGTTTCCAGAGAGTCTCACTCAGGTCCATATCTTGACTTTTGACTGACAGTAGAATGACATCAAACTTCCAAGTCCCCGCTGTGCATGATAAAGATTCAGAGCAACTCTATTTAAATCACTTTGATCCATGCTGACCTGTTGTAATGGGAACTTGTTCTCACTGATTTTATGGTTAGGGAGAATTATCCTTAACTCCCTGTGTTCTGGGATCTGGTCTATATAATGGTCCCAAAAGTACCCCCTTCAAGATAACTCGTGTTCTTTTTACCAGCATTTCAGGTCTGTATTTCTCCTGCAGATAGCAAGCTGTTTGCCGAGGAATATAACTTATCCTATTTACTTAGCCAGGCATGGTTGCAGGTAAATTGCTTTTTAAAAGGAAGCATATGGAGATCAACACAGTGGGTCCAGAATTACCACTTTATTCTCATGTTGCCACTGTTCACGTTTGTAACCTATCAATGAACATTCAATTTTATTCTCTGACATACATACAAAGAAATACAGCTGATGAGTCATTTGATAGCCTCATGTTTAGTTGTTTGGGTAGTTTTGCTTTTTAATTTTTTAATTAAAAACTGTTTTTCATGGTGTCTATGCTATTGTGTATTCCCGCCAGCAACATAAGAATGTTCAGTTTCTATTTTCTAGAAGAGATTGTGTAGAATTAATGGCGATTCTTATTTAAATATTTTGATTCATTCTCCAGTGAAGTCAGGTTTGTCTGAATATTTATTTGGGGGATATTTTACACTTTGAATTATTTTTATTTCATAGTTATAGAATTTTTCAAATGTTCTGTTTCACATTGGGTGAATTGTGGCAGTTTATGCAGGGAATTAGTAATGTATTCATCTGCACTGTCAATTTAGATGACTCATTGAATACATCCTTTTAGCATCTGATGTGTGAAGATCTGTAGCGACATCTACATCATTCCCAGTATTAGCAGCTTAATCTTTTATTCTTATTTTGTAAGTCTTATAAAAAATTTTTTGTTTATTTATCAAATAAACTATACTTTATTTCACCAATTTCCCTGTTTCTTGCTTTCAATGTAATTAATGTTTGCTGGATATTATTCCCTTTCTTCTATTTGCTTTTCACTTATTTTGCTCCTAAAGTAAGAGCTGATGTTATGTATATGAGACTTGTCTTCCTATCTAATGTATGAATTTGGAATTTCTCAGCACCACATTAGCTAAATTTTACAAATGTTGAAGAGTTAAACTTATGCTTTCAGTAAGTTCAATTTAGTTTTTCCCTTGAGACTTCTGTTTTGCCTGTGGGTTATTCAGAAATATGTTGCCTAGTGTCCAAATATTTGGAGGTATTATTTTTATTTTTCTGCAGTGGATTCAATTATATCCCCCCACCTATAATTTCTACATTGAAATCCCAACTCCCCTGTTAATTATATCAGTAGAGGGACCTATGAGAGGGGATTAGATTGTGAGGATGGCGCCCATATGAATGGGATTAGTGCTCTTGTAAAACAGGCCTGGTCTGAGCCAGCACTATTACCCTTTCCACATCACATTTTGAAGCCATAGCAAGAAGGCTGATCTATGAAGCAAGAAACTGAATCTATCTCCAGAACTGAGAATAAATTTCTGTTCTTCACAAGCTACCCAATCTATGGTATTTTGTTATTAGTAGTCCAAACAGATAAAGATGCTTTCTGCTAATTGTTTCTAATTTATTTATCTTGTGAACTTGGAGCAAATTGCATATTTTCATTTATTTTGAATTTTTTAGGTTCAGTAAGTTTCTATGGTCCAAGGCATGATCTATCTTGGTATTTGCTCTGTGATTACATATGAATATGATTTTTGGTTGGAGGAACAGAATTCTGCTTTTGGGTGGAGTGTTCTAAAAAAAGTTGATCTGAATTTGGTGGTTACTAGTATTATTGAGTTTTTCTATACTTGTTTGGTTTTCTATACAGTTTTTTCCATCAGTTGTGAGAGTGTTATTAAAATCCAAGTGTAATTTTGAATTTGTCTATTTCTTCTTACACTTCCATAAGTTTTTCTTGAAATTTTTTTCAGTGTTTTTTTGTTGGGTACATACAAATTAAAGATTGATAGCTCTTCAAATTGAATTGACACTTTTATCACCACATACTATCCCTCTTCATCATGGTAATTTCCATTTTAACTGTCTAAAATTTTCTGTTTTTTTAGGCTTCCCTTTTCTTATTCCTTTGGCTAGAGAGCAAATTTGATTATTTTTTTTTATTTTATTGTTTTTGATGAGGTCCTATCATCATTTTGGTGTCAAGGGTTTCTTCACTAAAAGTTTACAATATATTAGCAAAAACAAAATAAAACAAATCAAAATCAAAGATCTCATCATCGTATCAATCCTTGAGCCCAAGAATCTCTAACAAGTCCATCTTCTTCACTTCATCTTTCAGAATCTCTTTGTTTGTTTTATAAATAATTTTCAGGATTCTAAGTTACTTTTAGCTAGAGGAAGAGGGGAAACTATATATACTCTCAATTCTCAAAAGGATAATTCTTCAGAGTTGCTTTATGATTCATTCAAACCTGTATGTGAAAGTGTTAGCAATATCTGAGAAATAGTGAACATCTCAGGTCAAGAATCCTTGCATATTTAACCAAGAGAACAGTGTAACATCGAAAAGTTGGAAACAAATAATAATAAGAGTGTAATTTTCATCTATTATTTCTGTGTGTGTGTGCGTGTGTGCGCGTGTGTGTGCGCGCGCATGTGTGTGAAAGAGAGAGAGAGAGAGACAGAGAGAGAAAGACTGGGGATTCGACTGTGGGATGTTGCTACTACTGAGCTATCTACCCAGCCCTTTTTATTTTTTTGAGGTAGGTTACTGTTAAGTAGCCCAGGCCAACCTCGAAGTCCTGCCTCAGTTTTCTGATTCACTGGAATTGCAGGCAAGTGCCTTCACACCTGGCCTCATTAATTATTTTGACATACAAATTGTGTACAAAGTAAATATACATATTTATATCCCACTTTTCCCTCTGTATTAAGGTACAATCCCAATCCTGAGGAAATATGACATAAATATGAAATATGAAATAACTTCTATGTTCTGAAACTAAATCAATGTACAATGATTTAGACATTCCTACAGTGATTTCTTGACTTCAGTAATCAGACATTTCTGGGTATTTAAAAGATAAAATATGTTTGAAGTACATTCTTTTTTAAGGAAATAAAAAAGGAGACTTTTTAAAAAGTATCATTAAAAATGTAGGCTTAATAAAGAGAAGATGGTAAACACAGAAATGACTCTTTTATCTGACCTTTTTGCAATCAATTGTTAGTTATTTTATTTCTCCAGTTAATTGACTTCAGAAAGACATTATCATCTATAAGAGATGTGATTAGTGAACATCATGTTCTCAAAAGGTGATGAGTGGTGATATTTTTTCATATTCTTTTCTTTTTATGAAAAGTTTTCTGCAGATTTACTATGGCAATATATCAAATATAAAGGGGAAAAAGGCAGAAAATGGGAGGAATAGAGAGAGAATGTGTACAGTTTTATTTGGGAATTATTCAGTATGTACTATCAAGGAATTTAGAGATAGATAGATTCTAACCAGCCCAATCTTCTTACATTTTAGATATAGCACCTGATATCCAGAGAACATAAATGATTCGCTTAAGAGCAGAAGCTGACAGAATTTGAGATTAAATCCACATCATTCATTTCTAAATCTTATAGCAGTTTTCCATTTATAATAGATGTCAAAAAATACTTTGTGTTCAGAAAATTAATGTGAATGTAATATGAGGTAGCAACAAGTTAGAACAGTGTAAAAACCAAGCATGTATTCTCCTAAGTGGAGATTGATGAGCTTTTTCATATAATGTTTTATCACTCAAACAAAGAGAACAAAGAGTCTCTTGTATATTTAGAACTTGAGCATTAATTCAAACCTAACATCAAGAAGATTTTGATAACTTCAATCAGAAAGATTATATTTAGTTAATGGAGATAAAGTACTGAAAACATTCTGAATAAAAATATGCATCATTGAAGAGGTTTCTCAATTATGTTGTAATATAAAATGTGATTTAGAGAACAGGTTAGTTTTAAGTACAGAATTTTTGTATTTTATTATGGATGTTTACTACGTACTAAATATGTATATAGCATATACATATACATATGTACAATTGCACTCACCAAGCAACTTAATGTAGACTATTATCAACCCTCTCACCCCTGAATTTCCTGTTGCTTTTCTCCCTCTGATCCCATCAGCCTGCTTCTTCAGGGCCCTCAGGAGGAAACAGTATCCTGAATGTTGGCTCTTTGACGTTTGTATATTTATGCATTTGCATTTTCTGTGCCTTCCTTCTGTCTACACAAGCTTTACTAGGAAAAACCATAGCAGCAACAGAGTTGTGACAATTCCAACTGTGACCACTGTGACTAATAAAGCAAGAGCAGTTTGTGTGAGGAAGCTGTTGTGTGTACTGTGGCAGGACAAAACAGTATTGATTCAGAGCTGTGAGAAATATCCATGACCCATGGAAAATTTGGGGTGCAAAGAGACTTTACAGAGGTCCAAATTCTCTCCTTGAGATAATAAGAACAAGTGCAAGGATGGCTTAGAAGTATATATTCATATACTTTAATCTTCATGTATGACTCTATTATTATTCTTTGCCCATGAGACTTCTGGATTTTGACAGTGTGCATTGGAAATTAAAATCATCTACCTCTTTGGCTATGATTCATTTCCTTTTCTTTATTTTTACAGAAGAATGTTGACTTTAAATTGTATTATGTTGTATCTTATTAGATTTATTGTCTAAGTAAATGCATGTGGGAAATATTTGGCCAATAATAAAGAGTTGATGTGTAAAAAGGATGTTCCTACCTCAAAGAAGAAAAGTATGGTGGAGAAAATTTACTCAGCTCATAGCAGTTAGCTGGGAAGGAGGGAGAGAGAGAGAAAGAACATTTGCTGTATTTGGGACCATACTTTCAACACTTGAATTTTGGGGGAATATTCCAGATCCAAACCATAATAGAGACAATGCCTTGATCACCAATACTAATGCTAAACTGGGTCTCATCTTAGTCTCACGGCCACAGGGTCCTATGTAGTAGGGATGTGAGTACTCTTGGCACACTCCAGTGTTGACAATGATGCAGACCAAAACTTAAATTTTGTCTCACTAACACACAGGTCTCCACCAGACACCAAGGCAGTGTATGAGCTGTGGCCTGAGTTTAAGGGCCATTAGGTTTTGCCTGGTGTAGGATCTTACCAGCATTGAACTTCAAGTCTGAGACTTATGTTAGTTTGCATTTCCACTCCCCAGCTGGTATTATTAGAGGCCATCAGCCATTGACTAAACAGTTTTAGTGAGTCTGTTCATGGATATTGGCCTGAGGATAGGGATTGTGGGGCTCTCCCCAGAAGTGGGATTCATGATTGTGGATCTGATATTGAACTTTGAATCAAAGTCGGAGACTTAATTCCTCTCCTTCACCCAAGGGGGAAGCATATCTCTCCACTCTGCCTAGAGTTGAGGGTGGGGTGACAGAGGCAGTCCTTTTATTTCTACCTTCTTCAATGCATATTTTCCTTATCATATCAAAACCAAACATAATCGTCTCTCACCTTAGCTCTTGTGAAGGTAGTTTGGCGAATGGATAGCTGTTGAAATAGTGTATCTGGGGCAGTGGGGGGCAGGGGAGCCTGGAAGATTTTAGCCACCATTCTACACTGCCTCTCATCTCTATAATTTTGTCATTTTTTTACTAAAAATAGTTTCAGTTGTATCTTGTACCATAAATAAATACAAATTGTATAGAATCTATTGCTATAAACTATTGTTTCTTTTCTTTGTCTGAATTGTCATAGTGATATTTAAGAAATTACTATATTATTTTGTGCAGGGGAAAAACAGTAAAGGCTATCGTCCTTGTCTTCTAGGCATCCCAGTACACAAACCACTGCCAGGATATAAGTGCTGATAACAATTTGGGTACAGACTTTCTGATGTCAACTGAAGAGTTTGCAATGCTTTATTTTCCTTTTTTAAATGGGAATATAGTACACATAATATTTATTCCTTGGTAGATTCTCTAAACAATATATGATGAACATATTTCCATGGCATTATACATTAGACGACCTTTGTCTTTTAAAGGGTTGCATGTGACCCTTTTTATGGACATAGCTTAGGTAACCTTTATCATTTTGGTCCACTTTACAATTATTTCCTGGTTTTGGTTCTTGAGAAACAATGGAGGTATGTGAGTCAGCTTTTTGTCTCTGTGATCAAGACCGTGACAGGAAGGTAAAGTTTACTTTGGGCTCATAGTTTCAGAGTTTCAGTCCATGATAGTCTGGCTTCATAGCTCTGTGCCCAAGGTGAGGGGGCACATTAGGGTGGAGGAGTGTGACAGAAGAAAGCAGCTCAAGTAATGGTAGCCAGGAAGCAGAAAGAGAGAGAGAGAGAGAGAGAGAGAGAGAGAGAGAGGATCCAGAGACAGTGATAGTCTAAGGACATAACCTCAGTGACCTATTTCCTCTAACCATGCCCCACCTAGGAGTCAGTAGTCTATTCAAATTATTAATCTATCAAATAGAAAAATCCACTAATGAGGTTCCAGCTCTCATCATCTAATCATTTTGCCTGTGAACCATCCTGCATTGCATAATACATGAGCTGTTTTGAGAGGGGACATTAAAAATCCAAACCATAACAAAGGCAATGTATATCTTTGTGAGTTAAACTGATTTAAAGAATACTTCCAAGGGCAGGTTTCTTTTGCCATATACCTTAAAATATTCCCCTGTCTCCCACCATACATAAATCAACTCAAAATGGATAAAACAGTTATATGTGAGATCTAAAACGAAGAAACTACCATAACGAAACCTTGGGGAAACTTTTTCAAGACATCAAAATAAGCAAGGATTTTTTAAAAATATATAATACAATAAAAGAACAGGCAACAAAGAAAAAATAGACAAATGTGATTATATTAAACTTAAAATCTTCTATAGAGCAGAGAAAACAATCAACAGAATGAAAAGACAGAATGGAAGAAAATATTTGCAAACTATAAATCTGTCAAGTAGCTAATATTCAGGATATATAAGACACTCAATTCAATAACTAAAACAACAAATAATCTGATTTAGTTATAAATGGACACACTACTTTTATTTTATTGATTATTTTTAGGTGGTGCTGAGGATCAAGCCCAGTGCCTCACACTACGCAAGCTCTCTACCACTGAGCTACAACACCAACCCAAATAATCTGATTTAAAAATAGATGAATCCAAACCATAATGAGATACCACTTAACCAGTTAGAATGACTATTATCAAAAAGACAAAAGATAACAAGTGTTGATGAGGATGTGGAGAAAAGAGAACCCATAAACATTGTTGGTGGGAATATAAATTAGAATACTCATTGTGAAAAACACTATGAACATCCCACAAAAAATTAAATATAGAATTATGATATGTTTCGGTGATCTTGATACTGGCTACCTATCAAAAGAAATCATATGTCAAAGGGACATCTGCATTCCCATGTTAATTGCCAATTCACAATTGCCAAGAAATAGAAACAATCTAAGTGTCTATCAACAGATAAATGCACAAAGAAAGTGTGGTGTCCATATGCAGAATACTATTTGGCCACACATGGATGAAATCCTAACCTTTGCAACAAAGTGAATCGACCTTAGGTTCATTTAGTTAGGTAAAATAAGCCAGGCCCAGAAAGACAAAATACTGCATGATCTCTCTCATAGGTGGACATTTAAAAAGTGAATCTCATAGTAGCTCAGAGTAACAGTGGTATCAGATGCCAGAAAGAAAGGATAGGGATAGTTACACTTAGGTTAAAAAGCAAGAAATTCTGGTCTTCCATTGTATAGTGGGGTGACGACAGAAAATGATCATTTTATTTCCAAAACTCTAGAAGAAAAAATTTTGAATGTTTTCACTGCATAGAAATGAAAAGTGTTTTCAGGAATTGATACATGTATCCTGATTTGGAAATTTTCAAATATAAGCATCACATGGTACCACATGAGAAATATACAAATTACTGTGTCAAAAATAAATTTAAAAATAAAAAAGTTGCAAATTCAAAAATGCAAAAAGTGTTTAACTACTTAATATACATAGTGGGGGAATGAATTGATGTTTTTATTTGTAGTTAAGTGTAAAAGTCAGGGGGTAGTATATTAATTATTCAGTTCTTAAAAGTTTTTTCCTGAAGCAAACTGACAATGTAGTCATGAAAGAAAAGTCTCATAAGCTACTTATGTTTATGAATAAAATTGAAAGATTTAAGACATTTGAAATACAGAATGTAATTTACCCTTCCCAAAAGCCAATTAAAGAGGTTGCATTGATCCAAAATCTAAATATATCCTCAAAAATTTGTCAGTAAATGTTATAGTGATTCAGGAAAAGTTAGAACAAAACAAATGTAATTTGAACTACACCATTTCAGATATCAAAGAAAATACTACATCTGAATGAACTTCCAATTATATTTTATTTTAAGCATCTCCCAAGAAGTGTTTGCCAATATGAGCTTAAGCTGAAATTATTGTTACAGATGGCGTTAGGAAATCACACAGCCTTCAAAATTTAAACCCAAGGAAATTTAACTTTAAGCCTCTAAGGAGGTGCTTCCACCCCACTCAGAATGGGCCTTCATAGACTTTCAAAGCTCTAATGGGATTTGAAGCTCATTTAATTGTCCCAGTAGACACAAATGGAACACAAATTATGCTTGATTACCTCAAGTTGCAAGAATTCTAACCTATTGCAGACATTTGTTTAGATATTCAGCTCTTTTAAATCTTGGGATTATTTCTTCCTGTAAACTTTTGATCTATGATCAGATCTTTGGAAAACAAAAAAATGCTTCATCCCTTTTTTATAGACAGCCTTGCCGATACTTGATGACAGCACCCTTCTGCTTCCTGAGCCTTCTCTTAGGGTAAACATCTTGCCAGTGGGAGATATTCTGAATCCTACAAATCAATCACACTTTCCAGAGTTCTCTGCTGTTGTCTTTGTTCTTTCATCCATCCATTCACTGGTATTTATGGAAAACTTCCCACAGGCTCTGTAAAATACTCCCATTCACTGGGAGTGTAATAGTGAATAGCGTGAAGTTTATGTAAGAGTTAAGTAAGGCTAAAAGATAGGGTCATTTTATCACCATGTGTAAACAACATTCAACTGCAGAGGGCCACGCCAGAAAGAAAAGTTACATGGAGCAGTGGAAGCATTTAACAGAGAGCTCTGACCAAGACCTTGATGACAAGGGAGGCTTCTCTGAGAAGGTGGGTCTCTGCTGAAGAGTATGATATGAGACATCTCAGTAGAGAAGTAGGAAGAAAAGGCAGAGAATTTAGAGTTACATAGTAAGTGCTTATATGTCTCTCTAAAAATATGATCTTGAAACATATAAAGACAGAGAAATATTATTTTTTCGTTTCAAAGGCTATGAGTGATGAAATTTACAAGGGGGAAATTTCTTGCTTTAATGAGCTGGGTCACAGTGCTTTTATTGTAAAAGTAACACATTTAAGTTTAAATTTTAGAATATTGAAGGCATTGAAGAATTTCAAATAATGCTGTCTCCAAACCCAAATCTTAAATCCTGGGTTTCAGTAACATTGGAATTCAGTATTTTTTGTATGCAGACTTAGATTTATAAAGACTGGTCATCTAGCTCCACCTTCTGGTTACATAATTTTTAAAAATTCCTGCTTCCCTAGGAATACTTACTGAAATGAATATTATGATTTTGGCGCCACCTGCTGGAGTGTATTTTTTTTCTAAAAATGAGTACATTCTGTTGCTGGGAAATCTGATGGTTACACTATAGGAGCATGATTTCTAATCACTCTAGGAACTAATGTAATATGTTCAAAGCAATTAGAATCCACATTATAAGAATTTTTCTAAATTATTCTTACATAATATTCTAAGTAATTATTATGCATTCTGGTTATTCTTACAGAGAAAGAAGCTCTGTGGCCCTTTGGTGATTCATTCTTTATTTCTTCTGCTGCTGTTGATACCGCCCATTACCGGTGATGAGTCCTCACTTGTTGGAGTTTGAACATTAGAGAAGCTCACTAAGGCAAGCACATAAAGCAGGGTTTATTTAGAAAGGGATAACATAGACTTCTGCCCGGAGGGAGAGGGGGCCATAGCTGGTATCCCAAGAGGTGAGGTGTTATGCCCTTTTTATATGTCCTAGGCTTCCTTTGTTCTCCTGCCTTTCCCTCCTTATCTTTCTCCTTCCAGTGTCTGTGACTAGGCCCAGGAATGCTCAGTGGGAGGGCCAAAAGGTGGGAAACAGGTGGGCTGAAGGGGGAAGAGCAGAGTGGAGTATCCAAGGACACATTAATAACCTCACAGCTCTCTATAGGGAGGGGAAATTCCTGGGACAGGTTACCTTGGCAACAGGTAGGAGCTGGGGCAGGTTCTTGATAAGATCCCTCCCAGATCCAACCTGACTCCATTTATCTATCTACACTGACTGCCTGTCTAATTCTGGCTTCATTGTTCCCATGAAAACCATAACCTAGTAAGAAATTGTCCTCTTATAGTGTAAAAGCAAAATAAACCAATATTTGGGCATGCTTAAATAGATTGGTTACTAAATCTTACAATTCTACAAAATAGTTTTAGCCCCACTTTGTTATCTAGAAAATGTCAACTTGGTTTAGCTGTGTCCAGAGTTGCTTATCACAAAAACAGTCTAACCAAATTTTCTCCTTTTTCTTCTCGGCCTTTTTTCATTGTTGCTTTTAAGGGGGTTGTGTACAATGGATGGTATGCAAATATAATTTTTAAAAACCTGTTAAATATTTTCTAATATGATTTTCTTGTCCAAATTTTGTGGTTCTTAATCAAAATCACTTTGTTTTCTGTACTAATTCTTCTACAGGCTGTGTGCCACATTTCCTATTGGTTGTCCATGACTTTTTCCCTGCCTGGTTTTCTCCCAAACCGACTACAACATTCAAATCTCCTTTTTGGTATTTGGACAGAAAAGTCTCAAGGAAGGAAAGATAATTTGTCATTAGCTCTAAAGTGTCAATTAAATTCAGCCTAAAGAAAAGAATGCTTAAAATTTCTACTTAATTAAAAGCAGATTCTCAAGTTACTAACACTAATCCTATTTAATGTGATTTAATGTAAGCTTTATAACTATTCCTTTAAAATGTTATTTTAACTAAAAGTCTACAACAGTCAGGATCCTCCAATCTAGCTGGCAGGAAGGATCTTTCTTATGAACAAAAAATGGTGGCCTGGCAGGAAGTGGGTGGATGTGAGCATCTCCCTTTATTTGCAGATAAACCTCCCTGAAGTAGGACAGAATAATGCCAAACTACAAAGGGAGGCAAAGCTAACAGGAAGATGATATGACAGAAGTGAATTTCCTCCTAAATGTCCTCATTATGAAAACAAATAATAATCCTTTTTCACTTTGCTATTTTCAGGTTCTGTTCTTGAGACTAAAGGAGTGTTATAGCTGGGGATGTGGCTGAGTGGTAGAGGGCTTGCCTAGCACGCAGTTGCCCCTGGGTTTAATCCCCATAACTACAGAAAAGACAAAGAAAAATTTAAGGAGTATTAATATAGTATTCCAAGTAAAGGAAATGGAGACTTACAAAACCCGCAGGCAAAAAGGGAGCTCAGAAATCTGACTTATCACAATCTCCTTTATCTGGGCAAATTCCCCTGCCTGCTAAAAGTAAGCCCCTCAAAAGTAACTAACCAACTCCTCCCATGACCTGGCCCTGCTAAGCACTATAAAACTCAGACCCTTGTAGGCCTTTGCCATTCTCCCTCTTGAAAATGTGCCCCTCTGCTACTTGACAATGCATTGTTGATCCACTGAGGTTGTTTTCCCTTTCTTTTTCATTTTGTTTTCTCTTTCATTTGCTTTCATTTGTTGCTGAAAACCAGGATGGGATTTGGGGCTTTCTATTGCTCCCTGTCCTAAGGAAACTCTACTGTCTTTCTCTTCTCATCTCTCTTTCATTTCTTTCCTTCTTTCCTCCTGATAGAAAGAGATCCTTCACACCCTCCAAATCCACTACAGCTTCACAGTTGCCTGTACATGACTCCAAACCCACTCCAATCCTGGGATAGGTTTTTGATCCCTTGCTGCCATGTGAATAAAGCTGTATGGGGTCCTTTATTGATGTTGGAGGCATCCATCCTCCTTGTAACCCTATCTGCTCCAATTCCTTCCTTCTCTTATGTATTTAGACCTCCAGATCAGAGACTTTCTGCCATTTTGTTCCTACATCCAACAGTGGCCTTCTCATTCTTTGGAGAGGTAAGATCTCTTCCAGTTTTTTGCAGAGAAATTCTACCTGAGACCCTTGCCTTTTTGGCTCATCCTGACTTGGGGGTCCTTCTCCATTGGGATTGCAGAAGGGGATGCCTTCTCATTCTTTGGTGGAACTCTGTCTAGTAATGGGAGACATCAAGGGATGCTTTCATCTCAACCTCCACCCCAGTCAAATCTCTCCAAAATGGAGAGGTTAAATATTTTTAAATTCTCCACCTCTAATCTGACCTCAAAAGTAACTGCCTTACTAGGCTGAGTACACAGATCTGGCCATAATCTTAATTAGACATCCTATGTCAATGGCTCAATTTCAGAATTTTGGAACTATCACCCCCAAATCCTCCAAGACTGAGATAATTTCCTCCAACAAAATGGCAAATGGCCTGAGTTTCCTTACCTACAAGCTTTCTTCTACCTTCACTCAAGGCCCTCATTATACATACTTTGCTGTGCTCTACAATTAATTCTCACTGACTTCCTGCTCCATAATCCCCTAAATCAGGTCCCGATCCCCAGCCCTCTTCTTCATTTACTGCCCCCAAAATAGCGGATGGACCCCCACAAAAAGTAAGTAAAGCTGGGGGCTATAAAGGAAAGTTTCATAGACAGGAATGCCTGATAACTATCCAAAGAGATTGTCAGAGTCACAAGCATTTTTTTAGTCAATTTGAGACAGATGAATTTTCCTAACCTCCTACCATAGGCGGGCTTGATCTGTGTTTTTATGTTTACTAGTATGATAATCTAGCCCCAATATTTATCCCTCATATTGGTTTAAAAGATGTAATGTGGCACATTAAATTCCTAACTAACTTTACTAAGAAAGCTCTATTTGACAGAGATAAAGAGATCTCCACTAAACATAGAGGTAATGGTAAAAGAAGGGTATTTTGCAAAAACCAAACTGCATTAGACATTAGATATCTTAATTAGAGCTCATGAGAAAATTTGTGACATTATAAAAGCTAAATGTTGTGTATAATAATTCATCAAATGGGCCCACTGTGCTGACCCCAACATGCTTTCTATTTCAAGAAGCAATTTACCTACAGCCCTGCCTGGCCTGTAGGAACAGGATATGACACATTCCTTGACAAACTACCTATTCACTGCAGGAGAAATACAGGTCCAGAATAATGTTAATAAGAGGAACCCAAGTTTCCCTGATGGAGGAGACTTTTCTGATGAGATCGTGAAACTCTGAGATATAAGGATAGTTCCTGTTAGCCACAAAACCTGTAAGAATGTATGATTAGGAGTCCAGTTAGAACTGGTCAGCATATGTCAAGGTGACCTAGAATTGCCATGAGAGAGGGGACTTGAAAGTCTAGTGTCACTCTGCTGTCAGTCAAAAGTCAAAAGGTGGGTTGGATCCCCCTTCATCCAGGTGTTGGGAATTTCAGTCCTAACTTGATTCAGTTCTTTTCTGTGGGAGAAATTTGGTGCATGGGACAGAGGAAGGCTTGAAACAACTGAAGACAGCTGGCTGGGTACACTTCCCACTGCTGAATGAAGGTCTCATTTCCCAAGTCTGACCCTGATAGCCTTTAGGGGGACCAAATACTAATCACTATCTGTCTCTGTTTCTGAATGATTTGACCCTCACCCAATGAATCTTGGACTCTGAGATGAAATTTCAGTCTCATCTGAGGTCTTTGGGAAAGAGGTGACCATTAATCCCCAGAGCATGTATGAGCCAAGCAATCTCTCCTTCTTTAGAAATGCTTCTACCCCAATTCTGCCCATTCAGCCTGCCTCTTTAACAGCGACCCATTATGAGGGATTCTCAAGAGAGAGAGTCCCCTAGTTTTATAATTAGACTACCTTCTCTAGACTTTCATAAGACATGTTTTCTTCTATATTCCCCTCATCTAGCAAGAAAAAAAAAAGACAAGAAAAATCTGTCTCACTTAATTAGAGTAAAACTATCCTTCATCTGTCCTAGTTCAGGAATCCAAATTATTTATTTTCTCCAGTGGAGATATCACCCAGAGCACTAACTGACTTGCCTCCCCCTTCAAATTGAGGAGCATAATATGAAATTGTGGTCTTGTGAGTATGTGGACCCAAAAGGACAAAGGGAACATGTAAGAAATTTTAAGGGCAAACTAGCTGGCAAATGTCCTCTCTAAAATTAAAATAGTCATCAAGAACTTAGTATCCTCCCCTATGAGTGAGGTTCAAGCCACAGGTCACGGAAGGAAAGGCAGAAACTGCTGATCCCTAGAGGTTCTGAAATTGGGGGTATGTTCCCTAGGCAAAGAGAGTTTTTTCTCAGCACAGGAGGCCATGTTCTGTTCTTTTTTGTTTGTTTTGTTGTTTTATTTCAGAGGGGAGCCTTGTCTTAATAAATAGGGAATGACCTAATGACAGTTGAGATAAAATAGATGCCCAATAATTTTCTGCATCCAAACCTGGCCTGATTACCAACTGAGGAAATGAAAAAAAAAAAAAATTAAAATGCCCTATGCATGAAAAAGTAGATTCCCTTACTTCTTAGCTTCTGCCAGATCTCTATCTCTCCAAGGTTTATGGAGTCTGCAGAGCTTGCAAAATTTACAAGGCTTACAGATGTGATTGCCCAAACTGGTTTGAGGCCAAAAGAAAAAAAAAAAAAAAAGTGTCACTTTAAAATTCAAGCCTTAATGACTGGCTATCTTATTTGCTCTTGCACTCTACCATCCTGCTTTCTTAAAAAGTTCCTCCCTAAACACTACAGTACAGGGAGGGAAAATGGAATGATCAAGACTTCTTTACCTTGGGAATTTCTACTTAAGGATTTCAGGGGTTTTTCATTCTTTCAATTTCCAAACTGACTCTAATCTGAGTCAAAAATTCACCCTGATCTGATAAAGATGTTCTGCATACTCCTTCACTAATTATGGTTCTCTCATTTTTTTAAGAATTCCTCTCTTTTAAAATTCTATATTTTTGAGTTAGTGGTTTTATTTGATCCTGAATGCCTAAGAGATAATATTTTTCTGATCAGTCTTATTTTATCTAACTATAGAGGTTTTTACACTCTGTTCAAAGGCCATATTTTCAAGGGTTAACTCTCAAATACTTTGGATAATGTCCTTTTACAAAAATCCCATAAATGACAGAGTTATGGTGATGTTGAGAATAAATCTGATAGCTATTGAGGACAAAATGGTCCCCTGAACCTTTGATTCCAGTGTCCATCATGGCTGTCGGACTTCAAACCTACCATTTCCAACTGTACAGGGTTCTCTATTTAAGTCATAGTGTGAAAGTTTGATAAACTCTATTTTAATTTCTAACATTTTAAATGTAATAAATGATTTAATAAACAACTCTAGTGTTGCCTCTTCCCTATGGACATCTACAGACAGCTACAAGATCTCTCTTTCCTGTTTGTCATATGTATGTGTGCACTCCTGTGTATTATGTTGTCGTGTCTACATATGTGCTTGCATCCTTTTTTAAAATATGATACTATATCATGTATATAAAATCAAAATTGGCATATAGATAAATGAAGACTCCTAAATTAAAATTTAAATGAGAAATGGATCCAAATACCTTTTAGTTCAGATGACTTAAAAAGTTCAATTTAAATTATGTGAACAGTTGAGAATAAAGATATATTCAAAGTTATTAACTCACAAGTTTTTCTAGGTGTTCAGACAATTAACAGAGTGTTGGTGTCTATGAAATGTCTGAAATATAAAATCAATTGTTTCTAGGATTTTTCTTCAACAGGGAGGAAACAGCTAGGTCTGTTAACTACAATTGTCTGAAATCTTGGATTTTCCAATTAAAAATGAGAAAATTAGATTTAACATCAACATCAATGGGATTAATCATGAATGTGTTTGATAGAGGAGACAACTGATTAATTTAAAAAAATAAAGGGCTAAAACATCAACTGCTAAGTATAAAATCAAGTACTCTTGACTTCTTAAATTCAATAAGGTAATATATTTGAACATTAAATGTGTTTTTATAAATTATTAAATGAAAAAAGTTTAATATTTCTTTATGAGTCTTAACTAAAGCAAGATTACTAAAAGTTAAAGTTCTAACAGATGTAATTCTGTATGCAAAGGGTCCAAAAAGTTTCAGCTGTGTTTTAGTTAAAGTACTGAAAATAACATAAAGTATTTCATCTTATTAAGAAGACTAATTGGAAAAATTTAGAAATTTCATAAGGACTGTTTCAGAATGTGAATTTTAAAAAGGATCAACAGCCAGGAAAGAGACAGTAGGTATGAAAACATGTTTTAGTATGAAAGTAGAAGGAAAAAGAAATGTTTCTGGATTAGAAATTATTTTGTATGGTAAAGTAAAAAAGTTGTAGAATGTCTAAGTTTCAGAAGGTTTATAGAGGGTAAATTTCAACAACTTTGTATGTAACTAAATCATATGTAAGTAGCAGAATCATTTTAAAGTTATTCAAGGTTTTACCCTAAAATCAAATATTAATGTACTAATACAAACCAAAGTTTAATACTCTATGGGTTGAAGTAACAAGGATTTCTTAAAACATTAATCTGTTCTTATCTATCAAAATAATTTATTGTGTCTGTGTGAAGTTTTATCCTTTAGAAAAAAACTAGTCTTAAAGGAATTAGTGTTTGAACAGCTATGGTTAAACAACAACTTTTTTTTTTTAATATAACACTACATTTCAGATTCTGAACTTCTCTTTGAAAGCTAAATTTAGTTAGCATAAGAACATCAGTGTAATCATGGAACTGTTCCTGACTTATTTGTCATAACTTCCAAGTATAGAAGTCTTTAAAGTATAGGGTTTATAAATCTTTAAAGCATAAATTTAAAGTAAAGATTTGAAAGTATAAAAATTATGTTTCTTGGTGCATAGCTATTATAAAAAATAAATATATTTTTACTCTCATTAACTTCATTTTGTATTGTCTTTGCAAACATTGACTGTAATCTGTTAGTGTCTTGCAGAAGTATAACTGCTACTATAACAACCTAAGTGATTTTGAGATAATAGGCCATCACCTACAGAACAGACAGAATGATATAAGTCTAACTTCCAGTATTAATACTGACCCAAATTAAATAGAAGGGGTAAATAACTATAAAGTTATAGACATTAAAGTCAAAACCCAGTGCACTTACTTTAAGACTAGTGAAACTGGCTTGCTGGATGTTTAAGACCAACGCTTAAAGATTAAAGTTAAGTAAATAAAGGGCAAAAAAAAAAAAAAAAACACCTCAATATTTGGCTCTTACCCTCTGAGTCATCTTGAGTCCAGGGAACAATGGGACTTCTCTAAGGGCTTTGAAACTCTGGGCCACATTATTTCCTGATCAGGAAGATCAATGAGACCCTGGTGAAGAGAAATCTGACCAATGAGCATGCTACAGACAGGAGGATCATTAGAGAGAGAGAGATGTCCCTGATGCTTTCAAGGGAAGCCATGTTATCAAGGAGACTCTGACCCAGCCTGGCAGATGGCATTAAAGGCGCTAAGAGGCTGCTCTCAAGTTCTGAAGAGTGACCCACTGAGGGAACTCAGCTGACTCTTAACAATAGATAGAAACAGGGTCAATTTGACCAGCTTGGTCTTAAACACCTAGAAAAAAATAGTTACAACCAAAGTACAGCCATACCTGGCCATTTAAAAGAAAAGAAAATAGTTCTTTTAATGAAACTTAAGGCATACACCTGTGTCAGCTCTGATGCCTGAGCCCATACACCTGAGCTCCACAGCTCTGATGCCTCCCAAATTCTGGGGTAATTTTTCCTTTGCAAGGCTCATGTTTACCCCTCCCTACCAAAAATTGGACTGGCCTTTGTACCTTGGTCTTCCTTACTCCTCAAACTAATGTTTTGCCTAACAACCAAAGTTTGCTTATCCAGATAACAGCACACATTAGACACAAGACAGCCTTTCAGTTTATCCCTAACTCATAGGGCTAGAGATATTGGCCAGGATTGTCACAGGAGCAGCAGTATTAGACACCTATATTCACTATTATAAAAGTTGTCAGTAGAATTTATTGAAGATACACAACAGGGCGAAAATTCAGTGCTGACTTTACAAAATCAAGTGGATTCCCTGGCATCTGTATTCCTACAAATTCACTGGGTCCTAGATCTCCTTACTGCAAATGAGGTGGCTTCTTCCTTTTTCGCAGGGAAGAATTTTGCCTCTATATTAATAAATCAGGAATAGTAAGAGAAACCTAAAGGAACAAGCCACTAATCTAGCAATCATCTCCTCCTCCCAGAGAAGAAAGGGGGAAATTTCAGACCTGAATTTGACTCATTATGACCCCCTTTTCTCCTGATTATTATCTCTCTCTTTTTTTTTCATGTTTTACTAATATTTTCTAGAGGTTTCCAATGCAACACGTCTCCACAGTCTCCAGGGTCACCACCCAAGAACATGTGAAGGTTGTGTTCCTTCAGACTCTAGAAGATGTCCCAATGACACACCTTCTCAGCAGAATGTAGCCAGATATGATGACACCTCCCCAGCCTATAACACCCCTCTGAGAGTTTAGAATGAAGGAAATGCAGACTTACAAAAGCCTCAGGGGAAAAGGGAGCTCAGGAATCTGACCTGTGATAATATTCTTTATCTGCCCAAATCCCCTTGCCTGCCAAAATAAAGCCCTCCAAAAGTAGTTGACCAACTCCTTATAAAACTCAGATCATTGTTGTAGCCAATCACCAGTTTCCTTTTTGATCATGTGCCCTTTTACTGTGTAATAAAGCATTGCTGATCCATTGAGGCCTGTCTCCTTTTCTTTTTCTTTTTGTATTCTCTTTCATTTGCTTTCACCAAGTATATTTATTAACAGAATATGTCCAGTGGGATAATCCTAGTTGGTTGTTTAAGTTGCCTTCATAGGGAACAGAGATGCAAGTGGTAGAAAAATGAGGTTACAGGAATCATTCTAAAAAATGAGCCCTCAGTGCTCACCCCTGCAAACTTTCACTTTTTTTAATACCTTTATTTTATTTATTTATGTGGTGCTGAGGATTGAACCCAATGCCCAACATAGGCAAGGCAAGCATGCTACCACTAAGTCACAACCCCAACCCAAGCTTTTACTTTTAAAAAGTAATTTACCTGCAGCCCTGTCTGGCTTAACTGGATGTTGGAATAATGTTCAGTCGCACCTAGCAGCTACGAACAGCTTGAAATATCCACATTCGTTCAGACAGAAGGGCCTGCAGGATGGGGTGAAACCACATCCTCAGCACTTGTAGTTAGCATTGCCAAACTACCGGGCCAGGAAACTGAGAGTCGGGGGCTTCAGGGCATGAAACCCCTGACTCAATAAGGACCAAAGACCCTTCCAGATTGCTTTCCACCATGACAGCAATATTTAGAGTTTCCTCACAGTGCGGTTACATTAGGCAGAAGATGATTGGCTTATGGATATTATCTTCCTTATATATAATTGACGGGCATGTCCCACTCGAATCCTATAACAGTTGTGTGCATTCCAAAAATAAACTGAGCTACTGGATGTCGACTTGAGGTTTTTCTCCAGCTCCCAGAGTCTGTGTGTTGATCCGCATCTCTACCCACCCATAACTGAGGTAGCTAAGCAACTAGTTGACCACACCAGTGACAGGAACGTATGCAGCTGGACAAACATATGTTACAATCCACAGAAAACTACCTATTATCTGAAAAAGAAATGCGGGCTCAAAATAATGCCAATAAGAATAACACAAGTTACCTAAATGAGGAGACTTGTGACTCTTACACAGACCAGGTTTCTGCATTCAGGGTGATAGGATAATCCACCTAACCATAAAATCTGTAAGAAGAGGTTCCAATTAGAACTGATCAGCATGGGCCAAAGTTCTCTAGAGTGGTCATGGCAGTGGGGACTTGAAAGGCTGATGTCATCCTGCTGTCAATCAAAAGTCAAGAGGTGGAATGGAATAGGACACTCTGGAAACTTCCATGGGATCCCAAATAGAATTGGAGTACAAGAGATGGGTATGCTGTCCTTTGGTTCTCTAAAAGGACCCACTTTCTCCCTTGAGAGTATCCCTCTCTCTTTCTAAGCCCCTCTAATACACTTATGCATGTAACTCCAAGTGACTGTCTGAAAACTCTCTGACTTGATCCCAAGAATTGTGGTTTGAAGGGGAGTGATCATTGTGCTGCCTCAGTTTTCCAGAAGACCTCAGCCCTACAACTCTGAGTTTCATTTCACTTTTCAATTATAAAATTGAAGTATTTATATATGCTTTTCTTTCTTCCCAGTGCTTAAAATTTTTTAATAAAATTATAGATTTAGGAATCCTTTATATATGTGTTACATAAATATAAAAAATCATGATATCCATACTTGTCATATTGTTGAAAATAATTAACCCATGTGTTCAGCAAATGTTCCTTAACTATGGTATATCTTCAAAAAGTGTAAGTGCTTTTCAAAATAAGCTGATTCCATGTGGTGTGTCAACTCTAATACAAAAAGATAGAAATAAGGATTTACATGGGTTATATTATTTAACATGACACTGTAATTCAATGTTATTGTAAAATAAGGTGATCAGTGTACTTACTGGGGCATCTATGTTTGTCAGATAATAGATGCTTGAAAAAAATACTTTGTAAGAAAGAACACTAGATTTACATTTTTCTCCTTTGTAAAAGAGTGAAGTTATTTATCTGTCAATATAAAAGGACATACTTTTCCACACTTGTTTTTCAATTCCTGCTATCTAAAAGCTATTTTCTTGTAAAAACTGATCCAACTTTTAATGTTCCTGCGATTATTAAAGACTCAGAGGGCAATTTCATATTTATTCTAGTGAAGTTAACTAGCAAACATAGCTTCATCATACTAATTATAGACCCAATACAAGACAGAATCAGATGTCTTTAAGAAAAAAAATGTGCTTTCAATAAAGATGAGTATATCTTCATAAGGTTACATTTTCTTCCTTGAACAATAGAGTTATGTGCTATTTGGATTCTGAATCATATATTTTACATTTATGTTCTTGATTAGCAGTTTAATATGATAAATTGCACAATAACCAAAATTAGAGAATATACGAATGAAAAGATCCTTTGTCTCTGTACACTTGAGTAAAGTTACCTATGATTACATAGGATGACAGGTTTATCATACTTGTCCCCTTCTCATCCCATCATACTCATGATTTGAGATTTTAAGAATTTTTAAGTATTGCAAAGAAGCTCTCTTCATTATGAAAACTTAACTCTAAATTAATTTTTTTATTTAAAATAAACTTTACTTTGCTTTTTTCCAGTAAGAATAGCATAAATTAACTGAAGTCTGCTAAAAAATAAGAAGAGTCTTCAAATATTTCTGAATAGAGCATTACAACACAAAACATTTATTTTGCTGGTGATGATCCAATGTTCACAGAAAAATTTAAATGATCCCCTCTCTAACAAGGGTGATTTACAGGGGGATAGTTCCTTTCTGACACATAAATTCACATATTATAGTATGAACATAGATAAAAATGGAGAGTAATGAGGCTATGACTAACCATAACAAAACTTACATCTCAAGTATTACATATTTTAGCATCCAGGTACACTCGATAGTTGCCTAAACATTATTGCTAGGTCCTGAATTTCAGGATTGTTTTTCCCAGTAGGGAGTTAAATGCTAATCCAGATAAATAGTCCATAAATAGCTATTTTTGAGATTTATATCATTCTCCAGAAATAAATAAGAAAGTATCATCATGTCTGGAAAATTTCACCAGATAGAAATGAGGTAGGAAGGGCATTTTCAATCCTTGTTGGGGAGGGGATCATTTAAATTTTGCTATGAGCATTGATCTGTGTTGTGTTCTTGAAGCTCTATTCAGAACCACCTAGACATACATAATTTTATGTTTAAAGATCTTATTTAGCAAAAACCAAAGTCAGCCACGCGACCAGCACGCTGGCTTCATACAAGAGGTTCGTAGCATAGAAGTTAACTAGTGAGATCAAAATAAACACACAAGACTCAATTACCTTTTTCTTTGACCAAGTCTGAGACTGCCCTCCCTCTGGCTCCCACCTCGAACTACCCAGTGGGGCAGCAAGGTTTACTCAGGACTAGCAGGAGAGAGAGAGAGGGCACGCCAGGGAATGGCCTTTTATTGGGGAACAAGAAATGCAGGGGAAAATTCCATCCATTGAAGGTTGATGGGGACAGCATTCCAAGGTCAGGGTCAGTGATTGGTCTCAGGGTCAATGGTCAGTCACACCCCCACACGGACAGGCTCTCGCACCTGGACTGGGTGGGGATTAGTTTGGCACAGTTCAGCCAGAACGCCTCACACCAAATCAGGGAGGTGCCCAATCACATGCGAGAATGGTTTCCCACATATTCCCCTTTTTTCTCTTAAAAATCAGGCTGTGGTTCACTCTTTCGAGTTTCTGCATTCTTGTTCTGAAGACTCACCATCCTATAATTACAACACAAAAGAGAATTAACAGCAAAGAAAACAATCCAATAATGTACCAGGCCGAGTGTTTAAGAATATTTCCAGGGTTAAATCTATTTAACTCCTTCAATATTTGGTTAGCCAAAGAAGAAGGATCCGAAAAACCAGCTCTATTATTTTGAATGTCTTGGATATGGTGATGAAGTTCCAAAAGATCCAAGCTATTATTATTATTTTGTCAAATACCTAACAAATGGTTTTTAACCTTCTCCTAATCCCAGAGAGAAGCATTGTACTTGGCAGCTGTAACACCCACATATTTATAATTTGCATAGCATTTAAGCCTTTCTTTAAATTTTAAAGCTAAAAGTTCATTACCTATGTCTATAACAGTCGCCTCTAAGGTGTTTAATTTAGTCTCAATCCTTTTATCATTATTTACTTGATTATGCAGAGCCTTGGAAGTATTTTGAGCTAAATTATTAAGAAATTTTGCATGTTGAATATTTTGAGACAATGTCAGAGATGCAGAAACAGTGGATGCAATGAAAGAAACTACCGCCAAAACACCAACAATTATAATTCCAATAGCATGTTTAGGTCTTGCTAGCTGGGCATGAATTTGCTGCAAGACTTGTAAACCTGTATCAGCATACCATGGCTCTGAAATATTAGCAGGTAAAAAAACAAAAGAGGGCTGATGAAGTACCAGTACTCCTTTTCCTCCATTATACCTAGTAATTCAATTGGTTAGGTTACATTTGTTACATGTGACAACATACCTGTCATCTATCCATTTAACTTTTACATTTCCAATAATTAAAACATAAGGAGATTGGACACAGGCTCGTAAGCCATAGAAAGATCCCTCCTTACAGTTCTTGCCAACAAATTTTGGTAAAGGCTTGTCTGTAAAATGTAAGATTTCTGAGGCAGCAATTAAGCGCCAAACATCTTTTTGAATACCACCCTCACTGTAAGTCAAAATATTACTAACAAATCCTGTAGGTGTCATAGCAGAATTTTTTCATAATTGTCTCTCATCAATTTTTGGAGAGCAGTCTAAAATATACCCACTATCTTGAGACACCTTATGTTGTACAGGAAAAGTATTTACACAATCCACCCATCTAAGAAAGGTGCCAATATCAATTGTAGAACTATTTGGACAGTGGGGTATCCGTGGAGGTTTTGTAGAAATGACTGGTTTGTTATGGGAAAGTCCCATCTTAATTACTGATCTAGTATAAGATTTTAAGTCTCCATAAATAGAATAATTAGTCAGTCTAGGTCTACCAATCGCTGTCTTTTCCTCAAATGATACTTTCAGACAGCCAGCATGTTTATCGTGGGACCAACAAAAAGGTAATTGGGCACTGTAGCCAGAATAATTAAATCTAGTCACATGATTGGGAGTAATATGAGTATCTGTAAATCCTCCCATCATGAATGAGTCATTAGTAAACACTGAAATAGATTCTCCAGTCCACACAGCTGGGTGTACCAGGGGTGGATCTGGGAAATATGTCCAGTAAGTGTCTGTCTGGTTCCCCTTTACCTGACAGCCCAGCAGGGCAATTACTGTTGCTACCATCATCACTGGGGTCCTGTTCTTTCCTAGGAGTCGAAGTATTCGGGAAGCCTGTGTTGTTAGCTTCTTCACGTCTTCCCATGAAATCAGCTTTTCGGCTAGGTCAATCTGGTTTCTCTTCGTCTTTTTTCGATATCTCTTCCTTTTGAATGGGGGCTTCTCCGGGTCGATCTTCAGTAGCTTGAATCTCGGTTCTATCTCTTCCATGGCTGATTGCGCATTCAGGCACCCAGATAGGATGAAAAGCACCTTCTGGGAAAATACAAGCATGACCTCTGCCCCACATAATCACTGGGTCTGGGCCTTTCCATTGACCAGTCTGTAAATCCACAAAACTCTGCCTAAAGGGCCTGTTACTGTGGGAGACATTTGTCTCTCAGCCACAGTATGACCTTCTATGTCACAGTTTAAAAAATTTAAAACAAACAAAGCATGATTGAGGCTATTTTGGGGAGTCATAAACCTATTCCCCCCTTTTAATTTTTGTAATTGAAGCTTAATAGATAAATGAGCTCGTTCATAACTTTGACTTCCATAATCAGAACATAACCGAGCAACCTGGTAGAATGAGCTCCTACATGTTGTTCTAGGATGAATGTAATAAACTGTAAGTCATAGAAGAGAACAGAAGACAAGAGAGAATGTTTTTGTACTATTCTGTAGGGTGTGTGTGGGTCGGGGTAAGCATTCCTCTCTGGTTAGCTAATAGACTAGGTCTTTTCTAATAAGCCATTGTGTTCCCAGGCCTTTTCAAACATTTCAAATTGAAGATATGATTGATAGGAAGTTAAAATATTTCAATTGAGAGAAAGAGATCTTTTAAGAACAAATGTCCTCAAGAATTTTTGTATAAAATTGAGTATTAAAATTTCAGAGATGGCCAAGTGTGATAGTTTATGCCTGTAATTCAGCAACCAGGCAGGGAGGCTAAGACAGAAAGAAAACAGCCTCAGCAACTTAACAAGATCCTATCTCAAAATAAAAAACTAAAACACCTGGGGTTGTAGCTAAGTGGTTGAGCATCCCTAAATCCTTGGTACAGCAAAAAAAAAAAAAAAAAAAAAAAAAAAAAAAAAAAACAAAACAAAGAATTATACCCTTATCTTGTGTAAATCTTACACATCCATATTTAAAAACACATTGCAACTAGCCCTCCATATCCAGGGAGAATTGCATGACAATTACAGATGCCAAAATCCACAGATGTTCATGTCCCATATGTAGTATTTGTGTTTGAATTCTGAATTACTTATAATGTCTAATGATATGTAAAAAATATATAAATAGTGTTAGACATATTATTTAGGTAATAATGACAAAAAGTCTATACATACTTTGCACAGACACCTTTTTCTGAATACTTTTATCTGTAGTTAGGAAATCAACAAATGCCTACAATTTATAATGATTATATTAGTTTAGAAACATTACTTATTTCCATGCTCACATTTCACTGAATAATTTTTTGGCTTTTATTTATTTTTATCTGTTCCTTTAGTTATACATGACAGTAGAATATATTTTGATATATTTATACAAATATGGGACATATTCTTATTCAACCTCTTCATATACACTTTCAGCATCACTTATTAATCACTAGAGCCACTTAATTTTGTTGTATAGTAATTTTCAAAGGCACATATTTTAAGTCCCATCTCAGTGCCTTGGATTCCAACCTTTTAAATTCTAATTGAACAATGTAACACATTATTGGAAATTTATCTAAAGGCTAAGTACACATTCAGATGACATTAGAAGAGTTGTTTGTTTTTTACTTATTCATTGTGTGTATATCCAGAATCTCCTAAATGTAGCTATTTCTTTATTTTATTGATTTTAAGGTAAGCTTTAAAAGACTTCTTTATAATGTCTTTCAGATACCCCAGGGGTGATGTATCCCAAGAGATAACTGCTAAACTTCTTTACCTTGTGCCTTTACTGATTCACCTAATGTGACCCAGAAAGTTTTCAAAGCAAGCATTCCTTAATGTCATTTACAATTAATGTGTCTTCCTGAAAAACTTTATTTCTTAATACAAAGTAATGGAGGAAGGTCTTGGAAATAGACATCATAAGGGATCTGATATAGGCCAACTCACTCTTTTCTGTGGAATCATTTTGAGGAAAGTGTTGACCTTATATTAAAAACGACTTGATACATGCAGAGGTCAGCAAAGATAAGAAGACTGAAGGTGCAGAGCAAGTTTCAAACAGCAAAGGACAATTTTAAATGGATGGGTTGATGGTGGCATATTAGTTCCTATAGCTCAAGCCTCTGAAGAGCTGAGTGAAGGAAGCAGAGGAGTGAGAAGAGCAATAATCACCACTGGTCTGTAGGGCTACAAGGTGATTTGCCTCGCTTTTTCTAATCTCAAAATCTCAAGTCTGTCTTTCTCCATAGTTATTTTCCCTTTTTTTTCTCCTTAACTTTTTAAATTCCACCTTTCACTCATAGGTCTCTTGCTACTCCAGGCTAATGCAAAGATGGACCCTTAAGTAGTTCCCCCATGCTATAAAGCCATTTCTTGTGAACTCACTCTCTGACTTCCCTCTTTGCTATGTTCATAACACATGCATCAATTCAAAGGTGACTTAGGATGAGGTCCATGCTTGCTATGATTTCCTGTGCCTTGTGATATCTTTCTGGTACAGGCCAATTTTTATCTATCTTGAATGGCTTGTTCTGCTTTGTCCTTTGTGGTAGCAGTCTTATGACCTTAATTCTTATTCATCAAGATTTATGTGGCAGCATCACTAGCCCAGAAGTTCACCTCTGCCAGCTCTGCTTGAATCCAGCATTGATTAAGGACCCAATTTATCCCATGGTCAAGAAACTCAGAAACCAGAAGCTCTGACATAATTTGTAAAAAGTCCCACTGTTTTAGTCAGCTTTTTCACTGCTGAGACTGAAAAACCAACCAAAACAATTGTAAAGGAGGAAGAGTTTACTTTGGGGCTTACAGTTTCAGAGGTCTCAGTCCATAGACAGCTGGCTCCATTCCTTGGTGCTTGAGGTAAGGCTTCTGCCTTCTTTCTGAGACTTCATCATGGTGGATAAGTGTGTCGGAGGGAAGTATCTACAATGATAATTAGGAGGCAGAGATCTCCACTTGCCAGATACAAATATATACCCAAAGCCACACTCCCAATGCCCTACCTCCTCCAGCTGCACCTGCCTTCGGTTACCAATTAATCTCATCAGGTGATTAATTCAGTAATTGGGTTAAGGCTTTCATAACCTAATAATTTCTTCTATAATCCTTCTTGCATTGTCTCACATTGATATTCACAGAGACACCTTACACCCAAATTATAACATCTAATAAAACAGACATACAATTAAATGCAAATAAAGAAATTGTCAAATGTAAAATGGTAAAGGATATGTTTTGTTACTCCTAGCATTCTAACTATGGCAACTGATTAATGTTTTCCTTGCAATGACCCAATGACCAAGAGACACATTAAGTGTGGCCCAAACT
Source organism: Callospermophilus lateralis (assembly GCF_048772815.1). NCBI lineage: Eukaryota > Metazoa > Chordata > Mammalia > Rodentia > Sciuridae > Callospermophilus > Callospermophilus lateralis. Next base: position 171,633,284 of record NC_135306.1, on the reverse strand, counting down.
AAACCACATAGGTAAGCAGGTTCACTTCCAAGTGGTGGGAAGAACAAGTGGGTTCTCATGGAGTAAGGGGAAATACGTGAAATTGGTCACTATCCATGTCTAGATTATAGATTCATCATAATCATAAGGAAGAAAATTATTGATGCCCTTCTTTTATGTAATTCAGTTTTAAAAGGCAGTATTCAGAAAACTGAATGATGATTTCCAAATGTATGTTCACATCCTAATCCCTGGTACTTATTTTTACCTTATTTGGAAAAGAGCTCTTTGCAGATGTGATTAAAAGTTAAGGATTTTAAGATGAGATGATTATTTGGGTTATCTTGATGGGCCTGAATGCCATTACAGCTTTCTTTATAATAAGGAAGCATAGACAGAGATTATACAGACACAGAAGAGGTGTTGAGAGAAACAGAATCATAAATTACATTTTATATCTAAAAATGGTCAGGCCACAATTTTGAGATTTCCATGCTCAGGAAACTGGTAAACTATAGTGAGGTAAAGCTTATCAACTTGAATAGGGGAGACTTCAAACCATTTTCTAGTTTATGAAAGAATGCATGTAGCTTAGGGTATGATGGTTGGTTGGTATGACAATTAAGGTGTTGCCTTTTATCTCTAAGTCTATTTTTCTATAGTCTTTGTAAATCCACGGCTCAGGCTATGCATAGCTTATTTCTCTTCAGAAAAATAAAAGCTGAAAATTTAGTGAGCTGAAGTCCTGGTAAAGTAATCCAATAAAGGGCACTGTGGGGAGCTTAGAAGACAGGTGGAGGCAAGAGGATCTTGATCGAACCTTTTTTCCCCCCTAGCTGTAGTACCTCAGCAATAACCCTTCGCCTGGTGGTAGCAAGTGTCTCCAGCAATAGTTGTTTCCAGTTTCCAAGGACTTTCCACACTACCAGAATTGCTTTTATTGCTCCTCCTATCATGCCTGCAAATACCAGATAGTTTCCCCTTGTAAGAAGCCTCTCAGTTCTGAAAGATTCCCCCAAGCTTCACCAGCTCAGCTTGGTATGTTAGTGGTCTGATTCCTAACTTATGAGACTCTTCCTCCAAACATCTATATCATGATAATGCTAGCTTCTTCCTCCAGGCTTAGCATCATGTAGGAGAGGGTGAGTTTACGTGAGAGGACTTTGAGGATATAATTAGTACTAGTGGATGGAAGTAACAGAATAGCATATTTTATATCAATATGGCTTAGTAGGTTTCATTAATCAGAAGTGTCAAAAAATTGAACATGCTGGAGCGAATTTCCTATCCATTGATTAAGTAGAAGAACATAAACTGGACAGCCATTAAGTTAAAATTTTGCTGAGACAATCCAAAGTTTCAAGTGGAATATCAAGGTGGATGATACATGAAGTCCTTTCCATTCCAAAGATTTTATAATGTAATGACAGTAAAATATAATTACAACTATTATTATTGAATAACTGTTAGCAAGCAGGAACTAGACCCAACTCCTTACTTACATTATCTCTATTGTTTTTAACAACATAGGTTATTATTATTATTAACATCCCTATGTTATTAAATTTTAACATTTCCACTGTGGAAAAAGTATTTGGAACTCATGCAAGATAATTAATTGGCCAGGTTTACTAAAGTTTTCAAGTGGTTAAGATGGGATTCGGACTTTTGTGGGTGCCACTGCATGATACCTAATGAGTTTGAGACATAATTCTGAAATATTATCTTATTGCTGCCTGCAGGTGCCAGATTCCAAATAAACATTGTTTTATTTCAGTTGAGCCACCTTAGTTTCTTTCTTTCTTTCTTTCTTTCTTTCTTTCTTTCTTTCTTTCTTTCTTTCGTACAAAGAAAGGGAGGAAGAAAGGCAATGAGAAGTGATGAGTGTAAAGTGATGAGCAGTAGTTACCTATTCAGCAAACCCATGATTCTGAACCATACTCCCTGTCATCTGGGTATGCTGCTGCTTGTGCCAGGAATGTTCTTTCATAGTCTGCAGGGCAAACTGACCACTCCACTATCAAGACTTCTTGGACTCATCTTCAGAAAGAACTAGCGGCTTCTAAATGTCTGCAAGACATGTGTCAATTATTGAGGATCACATTGTACTGGTTTACCTAAGCTGTTCCTAAGTTGTTTAAATTATTGTGAATAATTTGATTCATTTTTACATTCATAGATCTAGCAAGTTATGCAATAGTAATCATCTGAAACGTACATTCTTCAGACAATGTGATATGTTAGAAAAATTTTAAGACAATTTCTAATTTGTGAACATTGGCAAGGTTATAAAATTTTTCTAAGCCTTACTGCTCCCAGACAGGGGGGTTTCATAAAGGGAGTGGTCAAACACTATACTCAGGCAAAATTATTTAGTTTTTCTGAGTCTGAATCATCCAAGAAAATTCTTCAGCAATATCTTACACTGTGCAAAAGACATGTGGTAAGAATCGTCCATTAAATTCAGCAGAAAGATTCTTAATGACCTTTTTGAGAGAAATTCCAGCAGAATATTGAGAGTTGAAACAGGTTGCAGAGAGTCACATATTATTAAGCTAAAGAAGAGGAGATAGGAGGTACAGGTAATTCCCATGAATATTTTCTTTGAACAGAAGGCATGAGCAACAGATGCAATTAATTGCTGTTCAAAGTGTTTTCTTTTATCAGTTTAAAGAAGAAATTTGAGCAGAAAGTATTTAAATGTTTAGAAATAGGCCAAAAAAGAGAGGCTAATAAAAAGAAGGAACAGTGAGAGCTTTGAAGGAAACTCCTGGGAGGGAAATGACATGAGAACTTAAATGGAGGGATTTGAGACAAGAGGAGGGGATTCAATACTTCATTTTGATAGGGCTACAGGCAAAAGATAACGTGGACATAGACAAGGTTACAGGCTTACAGGTGGTAAGGAATTGAAGTAGGTCCATTCTGGGATTTAGAAGCAGTTGCTAGCATAGTACTGTGTGTGATTCAGAGTGAAGGCTTTGGAGGAAGTTTCTGGATTTAAATCCTAGCTCACCTTCTTGCTAACCAGATAACCCGGGCGCTACTTACTAAACATGCCAGTGGCTCATTTCCCAGGTGATAATCATATAATTATCCCCTTGGCTTATCTAGGGATTAGTTAATACATATAAACTCATCCAACAATGATGAGCATAATAAGCTCTATGTGGTCCATTGTCAGATTGGTTTTTTTTTTTTACTTCTGCTAAAAGTGACACAGAGAGACTGGTTTCAGATACGCAAAAGAGGAAAGACAGTTTGAGGAGAATGTCGCAGAACACACAAAAAAGAAAGAGCTGATACAACCTGAAAGAAGCTGTAAGCAGTGCTGAGGGCCTAGTTTGTTGGAGATCAAGGAGAAGTAGAGCAGCCAGCCATCTTCAAGGCCCCATCCTTCAGCCTGGTATAGGCAGGCAGGGAGAAGAAGGCATAGGCGGTTGAGTTGGTCCAAGTAGAAGCTGTGATGGAAGACAAAGCATCCATAGATAACAGATAGATTGAGGTAATAAAGGAATCTAAGCCAGACATCTTAGGAAAGGAAGGAGGCGCAACAGAGAAGAAAAGTAAGAGGACTAGAAAAGATGATAAACTGGCACTGTGTGATTTTCTGAGCAGGGGAGCTAGAATATAAAGAATGACAGTAAGCCGGCATTCATCCTTCTGAGACACTCCGTGGACACCAAGGGCCCTTGCCTTCCTGGCATTGGGACAGAGGGAAAGGGTGGGGCTATCATGGCCACAATAAAGAGAATTGTGATGGAACCAGGTGGGGCTGCTCTTGAGGGCCAAGAGTGGACCTACATTTTCTGGGGTCGGGTTAGGCACTGGACACCCAAGGTGCCCTATGGCTCTGTAACATGTGTCTGCGTGGTACGGAAGATGATCCTGCCCAAGTCTTCCCTGTGAGTCTTTCGAAGCCCTTGAGCCCCTTTGGCCACCGTGCAAGCCGGGATCTACTGGGACCAATGGCGCTTCCAGCCCCCACACTTGATTAGACATTGGGAAACCTTGGGTGAAAGACAAACTAAATCCAGGTTTGCTGGCCCCACCTGGAAGGAGGCGGAGAAGCACCACCTAGCCCCTGCTAGGGGTCAGCCCAATTCCATGGACTGCTGACTGAGCCACTGATGCGCCCTGGGAGGTGGGGTGGGAATGACAGAAACAGGCCCTAAATGAAGGCCTCAGTATTGAAATGCAGAGTAGATTACTTTGGGAACTTCTGGTTTAAAAATTGGATCAAAGTGGGAGGGGTTTTGAAGGGAGGATTTAGATATTAGCGGGAGGAGGGGCAACTTCAGAAACCAACAGCGAGCTCCCTAGGTGGCACCACTTCAACCACCCTAGCTTTGCCTGGCTTTAGAATCCTCAGCCAAGAGCAGTGTGGCACCACTGAAATCAGGTAGCAGCAGAAACATGATTTTTAAAAAGTTTTTGAAAATGTTTCTCCTCCAAAATAAATCTCAGCACTCTACCTATGCCCTGTGATATAGTTCCTAGCTGGTTCTTTTTTTTTTTTTTTTTTTTCATAATACCACCACCACCCTCCCTACTCTTATTTTTACCTTAGATTGTTTTTATTCTTTTGCCCCTTGTGGTGGAGGTAATATTCATATACTACATAAATAAAACCTAGTGGCAGAGGCTTCCTGTTGTGATGACTGATTTCTCTGCTTTTTCCTGACTTTTGGGTGCTTCTGTGTGTTTTAATTTTACATATTATACAGGAAGGACCAAGAAAGCATCACCCTTCAGATGTCACCGCCAGGCAGGTAACGATTACATAAACTAAAATTATGGTTGTTTCAATGCTGCTTTTAGCTTAATCCTTTACGTGGGGTGATCCCTAACATTGTAGGATTTGTATTAACTAGACGCTAAGGCAATACCTTTCTTCAGACTCTGCAGTCTTTAGACTATTATTGAAACGGTTTCAACTAGGGTAATCTAAATGGCTTATAGTGTAATTTTTAATGTAACGTTTGATACATAGGTCAAAGGTAGGTAGCATATATAATTGATAAAGTAGGTTAATAAAACATACCTTTAACTTATGGTGTAATTATCCTTGTGTCTCTCTAGGAACTGCCTCCCTATATTGCTCACCTGCACCTCTGTCTTGAATTTTATTTTTATCTATTTCCTCCTTTTAACAATTTGTCCCATGTGTGTAGTGTTGCTTCTTCTTGGTTTTAAATTTTGTAAATATAGAATCAAATAAAATTCAATGTCTGAGTCCTCCACATTGTGCCCTAAGGTAAGTCTATATTGCAGTATGTAGCCATCATGCCTTTCTTTTCAGTTGTTTAAAATTTCATATAAGAAAATATCACAACCTTCTTCCTCTTGTGAGGCATCTCCTCCTGGATGTTAAAGAGCCAGCTCCTATAACGGAAAGTACTACTGTGAACATTTGAGTGCATGTCTTTTTGCCCTTTGGACAGAAACTTCATTCACTTGCTTATTTTTAATGCAGGATTGAAATGGCTGGATGATATGGAAAGGAAATCTGTCGTTGTTTTAAAATAATGGCACATTGGTTACAAAGAAATTATACTAATTCATAATCCCACTGGCTGTGGTTACACAAGTTCTCATTTCCTCATGATCTAATACTATGTTTCATTTATCTTCAAAACATTCTAGTTTAATGCCCCTATGTCTATGTCGCTGCTACTTAGAGAAGACGTACAATGGTGACATAAAAAAGCCATGTGAAATGCAGTATTTAAGAGGAATAAAGAGTGTACTCGTTTACTTATTTCTTAATATATATATATATCATATTAACATAATATATATCAAGAAATATACACTTATATATGCATACATATATATGTGTATGCATATATATGATATACATATATCATATATATTTAGTCATAATTGTACACAACACTTTTGTTTTATTTATTTATTTTTATTTTTATGTGGTGCTGAGGATCGAATCCAGGGCCTTGCATGTGTTAGGTGAGCACTCTACCTCTGAGCCACAACTGCAGCCCCTTGTTTTCTTATTTCTATAACATAAATCCCTCTGATACTTTAATGAACATTATATTTTAAATACAATCGAACACACATATCCTAAATTGGGGTTAACAGAAATGTACACAGGCATGAAGTGGGAATTGGGAGTGAATAGTCTCTTTTGAAAGCTCTGCTGATGCTTCAATATGTTTTGTTTACCTATGAACCATACATTTAAAAGAAAGGGGTTTTTCTACTTCTATTAGTTATATAAATCATATGTGTGGATTTATCATTTGTAATGACACAAATGATATTGATATTCCAAAAATAGAATCAGCATGTTTATATTCATAATGAGCAGTATTTTTTCTTTTAATTTTCCTAAAGTCTGCAAATAAACGTATTCAGAATATGAAAAGCCTAAGGAAAGAGAAGAAGAAGTTAGAAAAGAAGTTTGCAACGCCTGCTCCAATTCCAGAACCAGGTCTCATAGTAAGTGTAGAGGTGAAACTGAAATTAACAGATACTTAGATGCTATTGACATCCTCATCTTTAACTCATGTAATAGTCACTGTAAATTTTATTTTCCCCCTTTCCTTTAAGAAATTTGTGATTTCTGGGAAGGTACCTTAAAACTCCTCTTATCAAGCTCTCATTATCTAAATCATCTTTGTGCTTTTATCCTGGAGGTGATGTGGTTTAATGAAGAGTCTGGTTTTTGAAAACATAAAACCATGTTGTTCTGGATTCCAGTTCTTGTTTTGCCATGTTAGCTGACTACCCAAGATTCTTCACTTAAATCTTTTGGATTACATTATTTATGAAATAAATTACAATATCTCCCAACAAATAGTTATTTAGCCTACGACTGAGCATTTGAAATATCAAGAATCTCTTCAGACCAGTCACAATTTATTTCATCTTTGCATATCTTTGGCAATGATTTAAAAGGTCTAATACTCAATACGTTTTGTTGTGCCTATGAGTTTTGCAATGTGGTATTGAAGTATGTTTCTTGTAGTTAGGCATAAAACCCATTACCCTTCTACTTGAAAATCCTTCACATATTCAAGGACAACTACTACTTTCCATCAATTTCAGACCTTTGTTTAGCACAAAAAAATCCATTTTCTCATCAATTTCTCTTTCAATCTACTATAAAGCCTGGGGCTTTATACAGACAATCATCAGGATCATGTTTGTATTTTGTACAGAAACATTCACTTCTTTTATCAGCTTCATTGAAGTGTAATTGACATATGATAAATTGCACATAAAGACTACATTTTTATATTTTTGAAATATGTACACTCAAGAAACATTTCCACAACCAAAATAATGAACATATCCATCACCCTGAAAATTTTTTCTTGTGCCACCATTTTTTTAATTAAGTTTCTTTTTTTAAGGCCATTTAGGCATATAGAAAATTTGAGCAGAGAGTTCCCATATATTTCTTCTCTTCCTCTCACAAATTTCCCTATTATTGAAGTCTTGTTTTGCTGTGATTTATTTGTTATGATTGATGAGCTACTATCCTTACTGTTAGCTAAAGCCTATAGTTTATATCAGGATTCATTCTTTATATTGTACAATTCTATGGATTTTGACAAATGCATGAAATATCTTGCATCCACCATCACGATTTCACATGCAATAGTTTCTCTGCCTTAGAAATCCCGATTCCTTCCCTTAAACCTTTGGCAACCACTGATCTTTACTTTTTCTGTAGTTTTGCCTTTTTCTAGATTGTCATATAATAGATATTATACATCATGTAGCCTTTTCAGACAAGCCTCTGTCACTTAAAAATGTGCATTTACAGTTTCTTTATATTCTTCATGGTTTGATAATCCAGTTCTTTTTATAACTGAAATAGAATGCCATTTCATGGGTATACCAGAGTTAGTTCATTCATTCATATATGGAAAGGCATCTTGGTTGCTTCCATTGTTTTTACCATTTCAAATGAAGCTGCTATAAACATTTATATACAGGTTTTTGCATGGTTGTGTTTTCAAATCATGTAGACAAATACCTGAGATTTATTTTTCTGGATCATGTTGCAAGACTGCATTTACTTTTATAGGAAATTGACAAGTTGTCTTATAAAGAAGTTAAGTGCATCATTTTGCATTAGTGGACAGCAACAAATGAAAGTTTCTGCTGCACAAATTTTTACTAACTTTGTTTTTTTTTCCATGTTTGATTTTGGACATTCTCATATCTATATAGAGGTATCCTATTATTGTTTTAATTTTCAACTCCCTGGTTATGGGATGTTGATCATATTTTCATATGCTTTTCTTTCAACTGTATAATTTCTTTGGTGATGAGATACCCTTTCCAATGTTTGAGCCACTTTTTAGTTGGGTTATGTATTTTCTTGGTCTTGAATTTTAACAGTTTTTTAATATATCATTTTTAATATATCATTTTAATATATCATTGGATATAATTTTTTTATCAGTTACGTGTTCTGCAAATATTTCTCACAGTCTATGACATAATTTTATTTTCCTTCTTTTAACATTATTTTCCTTGAGCAAAACTTTTCTTTTCAAATGATGGTTCCATTCCCAGGTTTCCAAGGAATCTCCATACTGATTTACATATTGACTGCACCAATTTGCAGTCCCACCAGCAATGTATGAGTGTGCCTTTTCCCCTATATCCTTGCCAACACTAATTGTTGTTTGTCTTCATAATAGCTGCCATTCTGACAGAAGATGAAATCTTAGAGTAGTTTTGATTTGCATTTCTCTAATTGCTAGAGGTGATGAACATTTTTTCATATATTTGTTGATTGTACACCTCTTCTGAGAAGTGTCTCTTCAGGTCCTTGGCCAATTTATTGATTGGATTATTTGTTGTTTTGATGTTTAGTTTTTTGAGTTCTTTATATACCCTAGAGATTAGTGCTCAATCTGATGTATGAGGGGTAAAAATTTGCTCCCAAGATATAGCCCCTCTGTTCACCTCACACATTGTTTCTTTTGCTGAGAAGAAATTTTTAGTTTGAATCCATTTCATTTATTGATACTTGATTTTAATTCTTGTGCTATAGGAGTCTTATTAAGGAAGTTGGAGACTAATCAGACATAGTTACTTTTTCTTCTATTAGACAGAGGGTTTCTGGTTTAATTCCTAGGTCTTTGACCCACTTTGAGTTGAGTTTTGTACATGGTGAGAGAAAGAGGTTTAATTTCATTTTATTGAATATGGATTTTCAGTTTTCCCAGCACCATTTTTTGAAGAGGCTATCTTTTCTCCAATGTATGTTTCTGGTGCCTTTGTCTAATATAAGATAATTGTAATTTTGTGGGTTAGTCTCTGTGTCCTCTATTCTGTACCATTGGTCTACCAGTCTGTTTTGGTGCCAGTACCATTCTGTTTTTGCTACTATTGCTCTATAGTATTGTTTAAGGTCTGGTATAGCAATGCCACCTGCTTCACTCTTCCAGCTAAAGATCGCTTTAGCTATTCTCTTATTTTTCCAGATGAATTTCATGATTGCTTTTTCTTTTTCTATGAGGAATGCCATTGGGATTTTGATCAGAATTGCACTAAATCTGAATAGTGCTTTTGGTAGTATGGTCATTTTGATAATATTAATTCTGCCTATTCAAGAGCAAGGTCTTTCCATCTTCTAAGGTCTTCTTTGATTTCTTTCTTTATCCCTCTCCTAGATCTATACCCAAAGGACTTAAAAATAGCATACTACAGGGACACAGTCACATCAACGTTTATAGCAGCACAATTCACAATAGCTAAACTGTGGAAACAACCTAGATACCCTTCAGTAGATGAATGGTTAAAAAATGTGGCATATATACACCTGGAATATTACTCAGCAATAAAGGAGAATAAAATCATGGTATTTGCAGGTAAATGGATGCAGTTGGTGAAGACGATGCTAAGTGAAATTAGCCAATCCACAAAAAACAAATGCCTAATTTTTTCTCTGATATAAGCAGTCTGATTTATAGTGGGGTAGGGAGGGGGAGCATGGGAGGAATAGACAAACTCTAGATAGGGAAGAGGAGTGGGAGGGGAAGGGAAGGGTGCAGGGTGTTAGAAATGATGGTGGAATGTGATGAACATCATTATCCAAAGGACATGTATGAGGACACAAATTGGTGTGAATATACTTTATATACAACCAGAGTTATGAAAAATGTGCTCTATATGTGTAATATGAATTGTAATGCATTCTGCTGTCATATATAAAAAATCAATAAAAAAACCTTTTCATTTTTAATGACGTTCAACTTCTCAGTCACTTGTTTCATAGTCATGCTTTCTCTTATACACTTGAAAACTTATTGCCGAATCCAAGGACACATAGATTTTCTCCTGTGTTATCTTCTAGAAGTTTTAAATTTCTATATTTTACATGTAAGTCTGTGATCCATTTTTAGTTATTTATTGAAAGACTTAAGATCAGTTCCTAGATTCATATTTTTGCATGTAGCTATCAAATTCTAGCAAAATTATTAATTCTCTATTCTGTTGCCTTTCTTCCTTAGTCAAAGATCTGACAATGTATTTGTGTGGTTTATTTCTTGTCTTTTCTGTTCCACTGAATTTTGTTCTTTTGCCTGTATAACATTATCTTAATATCTATAAATTTAGAGTACCAATTCAAGTACTATTAGTCCTCCAACTTTTTTCATCTCTTTCAATGTTGTGTTAGCTATTCTGGCTCTTTTTCTTTTCTGTGTAAACTTTAAAATTGTTTATTCATATAAAAAAAGTAACTTTCTAGAATTCTGATTGGTATTGTGTTGGATCCATAGATCATTTTCTATGGACCACACATCTTACCTAATGCTTTTACTACATATATCATCTCTTACTTTAAATCAAACTCTCAATGCTTCTCAAATGAGATCAAAGATCAATTTTGTTTGATACTTTTTTTTGGCTTTGTTTTATTTTGAAGTAATCGTGGACTAGTAATATTGTTACATAAAATCAAAATGCTATAGCAGGACCAAATTGTCATAAAGAAACCTAAATGGTTACTCTAGATTTTTCTACCAACATTGGTCTAGAAGAGGTAATAAATATAAGACTTATACCAGAATCCAGAGCACATAATAATACTACTTTAAATTGTACTTGTTCTTCTTTTACCTTTTTTCTATTATATCTTTTGCAAATTATATATATATGGGGAGCATCATTACTATTACCCTCCTCTCATGATTTATGATTAAATTGGCCTTTGACTAAGTCAATGGTTTGGGTAGCAAATGAAGGCTCATATTTAGATAAGGATTGACAAATAGGCTGTGCACAAAACAGAGAATGTATGATATGGCTAGAACACCAAAATGTGAAAACAAATTTCAAAAATGGTTTTATCTTGTTTATTTAGCCTATGTAACAAATATTTCCTAATTGTGTTGCTAATTATATGTATCCATGGTTATTAAAATTATCCTGAAATATTATGTTTATAAGCCTGTGAAACTGATAATGTACATATCTTTTCATTTTCACTTATTTCATTTTTCATGCTGCTCATATCATTTTGAGTCATTTCAAGACTTAATGACTCCTAACAGATGCCTACAATATGTTCTGTTTTTCCAGTCACTCACAGACAACTTGGGAAAGAAAATCCCTGTGTTTAACATTTATGACATATCCATTTTGTTCAAAAATGACTTTGATCTTTTTTTGAACTGATACATATTGGGTTTTAGAAATTATTTCTGTTTGCGTTGTTTGTTGTCTGACTCACATGGAATTTTTTTAATATCATATTCTTCTCCAGGTAAGATTTATTTGATAATATTTTTCATGTTTGGCTTCTATTTGAATGTGACCTTACATTAATTTAGAATAACATTTCTAACTATTGAGAATTGTTATATGCAATACTATTTACATAAAATATTTCACCCTCTGAGAGTTTTCCCAGATAATTTTTAGTTTGCATCAGCACTTTTTTTACATCAATTTTAATTGAATTTCTTTTTCTTTGTGTATTTTAATTTTGTGTAGTGGTGACCTTGATAAACCTGGAGTCTACAGGGAAGAAACCATGTTCCAGTCGAAATATATGCATTTTTAACATCAAGTGGCATATCAAGATTTGACTTCATTTGAATAATAAGAGGCAGTATTCTGTCATTTCTGCAAAATAAACACAGAACATGCAGTTAATGGCCAACCTGCAGGCTCTTGAATTTTATTAAATAGCATATTGCACTCCCACTTTCCTTTTGTTTTTTTTTCTTTTTCTTTCTCTTTTTTTTTTGAAAAATTGGAGATAGATTTCTGCTTTCCAACTAATAATAATAATAATACATAATATATGTAGCCTTTTGAAATATTGTACTCATTTTTATATATTTGCATTCAATATGTTAATTTTGATATTGAGAATTACACTTTAATAACAGAAAGGCTGATTTCTGCTGCATAGTAATAATGACCTGCCTAAACAAATGTTTAAATGTTTTTAAACAGTCAGATGAATTAGTTTTAATATAAATAAAGTCTGTATTGTATGTTAACATAGCAAATAAGATTGAGTAACTACAATCTTTATTTAAGGTAAGATGTGATTCATTTTACTTTTATATGTGATAAATAATGATTATATTATGTGTCTTTCTAAAATATTTACTTAAATGGATAAGTAATTCCTAACTTGCAAATGCAAGGGTCACATTTTTTTTTCCTAAATTAAATAACTACCAGGGCTGGGAGTATAGCATTCATGAGGCCCTGGATTCAAGCTCTAGCATTGAAAAACAAAAACTACCAAAGATTGGATTGATGTGAACAATATATTTGGTAACTGCCAGAATTTGATAAGTTGCCATATGTACTTGTATAAGGAATTCTATTAAAAATCATGGAAGTAACCCCAATGTGGTCCCACTGTAAGCAAGTAGAGAATAAGAAAAAATATTAAAAACAATGGTTGTCCAGAAATCAAACACAAGTTAAAGAAAAAAAAAGAAAGACTTGTGATCCTTCAGGTAAGACAAATAAGCAAGATGAGATTCATGATTATGGAGGAACATTCTGTATCATGATGCAAGGAAGTTCATAAGCAGAGCACAGCAATTTTCTTCAGTTAAGAATGAGTTATGGGGGCTGGGGTTGTGGCTCAGCTGTAGAGGGCTCACCTAAGCCCTGGGTTCGATCCTCAGCACCACATAAAAATAAATATACAAAATAAAGGTATTGTGTACAACTAAGAAATAAATATTTTTTTTAAAAAAGAATGAGTTATGAAACAGAGATAGGAATTCAGATCAGGCATGGTAGTACATGCCTGTGATCTCAGCAATTTAGGAAGCTGAGGTAGGAGGATCGAAAGTTTGATCCTCAAACTTGGATCTCAACAACTTAGTGAGATCCTGTCTCAAAATAAAGAAAAAAAAAAAAAAGGCTGGGGATGTAGCTCAGTGGTAAAGCAGCTGGGGGCTCAATCCCCAGTACAAAACCAAAAACAAACAAACAAAAAAAATTGCAGAAAGTCTGGTTTAGCTGAAAGCTATTGGGCTATGAGAAGAAATTCAGATAGTGAAGACTTTGCAGAGACCTTTATAGAACTTCCTATTGTTTGTACTGACTCTTTGCTGAGTGCTAAGCTGCTCCTGAAGTCAAATGGATTATCTTTGTCTCTTCCACAGGTAGGTAGTTAAGGATTGGCTAGTTATAAGGTAAACAACCCCTAGCAGTCACTTGACATAGATATTTGAGTATTGACAAGCTAGCCTTCAGAGTCCTTGTTGATCAAGTGAGGCATTTAGAAGAGACACCAGTGGACACATGTCATAGCAGCAAATCCCCCCTATTAGAAATGTATCCTAGGACCAGCCTAAGGAAGTTTAACAACTTTAAAATACAGTAGTCTCCCCCTTTCTTCATGGAGATACATTCCAAGATCCTCAGTGGATGCCTGGAACTGTTCTTACTACTAAAACGTATATAAACCATGCCCTTTTCTATACATACAAACATGATGAATTTTAATTCATAAATTAAACACAGTGAGAAATTAACAATACCTAATTAGAAAATGGAACATAAAATATACTGTAATAAAAGTTATGCAAATGTAGTTTTACTCTCGTAGAGTCAAGACAAATGCCCATATTTTCAGACCATGTTTGGCTAGGGATAACTGAAAATGAAAAGTGGAATTTTGAACAAGGAAGATATTCTAGTCAGATTTATCTACAAGTGACTGCCAACCATAACAAAGGCCAACACTTCAAAGAAAGTGTACAAAATCCAGGTACACAATAGACACAATATCTAGTATCTAATAGAATATTACTAAGCATGCTGAGGTGAAGCAAAATGAGCACATAATGGAGGAAAATGAAGCCATAGAAAACAAACGAAAAGACATGGTAGGATTATTAAAAAAACAACAACACTAAAACACACATTTTAAATAAATTAACTAAGTGCAATAGTTTAATGGAAAAAAAATGGACCCAAAGAGAGAAATGAAAGACATTAAAAAGAAAAAGGCTGGGCGCTGGGGAACACGCCTGTAATCCCAGCAGCTCAGGAGGCTCAGTGAGAAGGATCATGAGTTCAAAGACAGCCTCAGTAATTTAGCCAGGCCCTAAGCAGTGTAGGGAGACTCTGTCTCCTAAATAAAGTATTTTTAAAAAGGCTAGGATGTGAATCAGTGTTTAAAGAGGCCCTGGGTTCAAAAAAAGAAAGAAAGGAAGGAAGGAAGGAAGGAAGGAAGGAAGGGAGGGAGGGAGGGAGGGAGGGAAGAGAGGGAGGGAGGGAAAGGGGGAGGGAGGGAGGGAATGGAAGTTATAGAACTGAAAAATATTTGAAATTTAAAAATTCACTAAAAGATATTAAGAGAATATTGGATGCAAAATAAAGTCAATGAAATTGAAAATTAGCCATAAAAACAATCCAAACTGAAATACATAAATAAGATAGAGAATAATAATGGGAAAATTATTAGTGTCTCATGACCTATAAGACCATATCAAGTGAAGATAGCTGAATAGGGTGGAATTGGAGTGAAAACCTTTCCAAAACTTTTCCAAATTTGATAAAAACTAAAACTACATATCCAGAAAGCCTAAAGAACACCAGACAAGATAAAGATAAATATTGTCTAAGCATTCCAACCAAAAGATAATGCCAAGAACTGATAATGAATTGAGAGTTTTTCAAGATTAAAGTTTTTAGTTTCACATATGCTGGCAGAAGACAGAGTCCACCAGGTGTAGACTAAAGACTTGTCTACTTCTGGCACAGTAGCCAGCAACAAATGCAGGTTCACCTTTGGTCCCTTGTCTTCCCAAGTCCCAAAAGAGTGAGGCCGAAGTGCACAGCCATGGAAGCCCCTATTTTATGTGAATTATTGCTGGCAAACCTGCCCAACATTTGCTCTAGAGGGAGAGGTAATATCTGGTAACCTCAACATTGAACAAATCTACTCCAGAGGGATATTCTCACAAGATCTTTACTATACAAACATTGTTGAAAAGATATTATAGAGGGGGAAGAAAATTGAAACCTTTGGTCAAAAACTATACAGACACAAGACGGAACCATGGAGGATTTTTCTCCTAACAGCCAAAATTGTCATGTTGTAGTAAAAGGAAGAAGAAGAAGAAAAAGAAGAAGAAGAATAGAAAACAACAACAACAACAAAAAACCAACTACAAACTCTCCATTGGACACTTTAAATATTGATAGGTTAAAAATAAAAGACTGGAATAATATGTCTTATACAAAGAAATTTTAAAGTGTTGATAGCACACAAAGTAATGTAGCAATATCATCATATCACACACACATATGGACACTTGTAATAGTAAAAGAGTCAGTTCATCATAAAGACATAATAATTGCATGTGCTTCCAATAACAAATCATCAAAACAAACAAAATCTGACAGAACTCAAACAATTCCACAATTAAAATTAAAAACTAAACACTCATTTCCTGGCAATTGATGCAACAACTTGACATAATTCACATATATAGAATATTCTATTCAGTGTCATCACAAAACATATTAAGTGCACATGAAGCATTAAAATATTCCATCTACTGGACCATAATGTATGATGTAGTGAATTTCACAGGACTGAAATAACAGAGTGTGGTCTTCAATCACTATGAAATTAATGAAGAAATCACATGTGAGAAATGTGGAAGTCGGCAACATTTGTAAATCAAACAAAAAATAATGTATGGGTCAGTCAAAGAAGCATCACATTGAAAAGCAGAAAATATTATATACTAAAAGAAAATACAAAGGCTTTATATTGTTAATATAGCTACAATAGTAAAGAAAAAATTATAGGTGGTCTTGATGAGAAAAAAAAACTAAGATGAATGATTTTATCTTCCATATTATGAAAATGGAGGTGAGAGACCAAATTAATCCCAAGTAAGAAGAAAGAAGGAACTATGGAAATATGACTATAAAAACAAGGAGTTAGAAACAGATAATGGAACAAATAAAACCCAAAAATTGTATTTTAAAGATCAATTAACATTAATAACTGTAGGTTGATCAGGACTAAAAGACAAGGTACAAGTAACCATTATTGTAGGTATTCTGACCCTGGAAATAGACAGGGAAGTGTTCCCCTGGTGAGCAAACTCCCAGGGGTAACTGGTGCCCTGATTGCCAGGATTGGAATGCCCAGCTATTCCCTGCTGAGGCTATTAAGATAACTATGGGGATGTACTATCTGGTTTACATAGTGACATCTTTGAAGAAGAGAAGCTCTGTGTTTGCATTAACTGCAACCTCATCTCAGTCAGCAAGCATTCAGGGTTAAAGGAATAGGGAATACTGGTCAAAGTGTAGTCACTGGTGTTGGGTAACATGTAAATTTTGGGATTAGTAAATATGACAGCAGAGAGGGATAGGCATCCTTTCGTCTGCCATCCTTCTGTTTGTTTGCACCAGCCGTGTGTGTGTGTGTGTGTGTATGTGTGTGTGTGTGTGTGTGTTTTCTTTGTGTGCCTCTTCCACAATTCTCCCCGCACAGGTGTTCTTTAACAGCTGGTGTCCAACGGCAGGAGATCCCACAAGTCTTCCCAGTCCATGGAGAGTTTGGGACAAGGAAATTAGACAGAGACCTCTCAGGACGTCCAACAGATAACAGGGGAAGGGAGTGGCTCACGCCAGCTGGAGAGCGCCTTGGTCCTTACTTACATCATCTGGATCCCTAAGGGTCATGAAGATTCTTTGTCTGACCTACTTCAGTGTCACCTAGTGGAACTTTTACTGCTCAGTAAGGCTGGACATATTGTAATAGTGATCTGGCCGCCTTGCTCTAGGAGATAGATTTGTCCTGTCCCTGGAATCCAGGATCTGGGACATTGCATTCAAAGGACTGAGAAACAATAGGTGAAATTCTGCATGAGGAACCACATTCCCCCATATCCATTTTGCACGTGTGGTATTGCTGTAGGGACGCTATTGACCTGGCTTCTGCCTCACTGCCTGCCTTTTCAGCTCTTTCTGCACCTGTGAAAGAGAGATGCTGTAGCGCTAGCAGACAAGCAGCCTTTTTGTCCCCAGCTAGATCCAAGTTAATTGAGAGTTTGCATCAAGCTGCAGAGGAAGGGGAATTTAATGATTTATCTATCTGTTCCACTGGGTTAAATTTCGCTGGTCAGCAGAGCATAAGCAATTACCTTCTGTTCTATTTAATGAGTTGCAATGTACTATTTTAGAAAATTAGAAAAATCACTAAAAACAGTAACTCATAAAGCTGCCTTGTTTGTCACTGCCTTAAAACGCACACACACACACACACACACACAAACACACACACGCCCACTCAAGACAAAAGGAGGAGGAACTAATTTCTCCAGCCCTCTCAGGATCCCATGATGCAAGTGTTTCCAATACAAACAGAGACCTCTTGACCTCGTTTCACAAATCCTTTCATGCTACTAGAGAGGGTACTGAAATAGATTAGATTACTACTAAAGACATCTGTGTGAGGTTTCCCAGGGACAGGAGCCATAGCTCAGCTTAAAGAGTGTTTACCTCCCATGGGAAAGATGCTGGGTTCAATCCTCAGCAACAACCTTTAAATGAAAGGGAAGATAAAAGATTAGACTCTACTGTTACTGGAGCATGTTTGTTAACTACTGAAAGTAGACCTGAATTAACCTTTTGTTTTAATGAGCAATTGTAGGATTATCAGGCACAAATAGCAATGTCAGTCATGGTAATAAATACTTTTATGGTATGTCTTTACACATGGCCTTAAGAGGCCACTCCAGTTTGGGGAAAAGAAAACAGAAATAAACAAGTATCCAAAACCTCCCTGTGGCTACCATGCTCTGCCCCTTTCAATCCACAACAACTCATCGCTTATGTTCAACCATGTGTGGAAACTGTTACAAGATTTGCAAGATTTAGGGCTGGGGTTGTGGCTCAACAGTAGAGCACTGGTCTAGCACATGTAAAGGCCTGGTTCAAGGGCCTGGGTTCAGTCCTCAGCACCACATAAAAATAAATAAGTAAAAAATAAAGGTATTGTGTCCACCTTCAACTAAAAACATAATTTTTTTTTTTTAAAAAAAAAGATTGCAAGGTTTAGAACAAAAAGAAAAAAGGGAAAAAAAAAAAACAACTCTCCAGAAAGAATATAAAAGTGCAAGACCATGCTCTAAGGAAATAATTTTATAAAAGAAAGAATGGTTACAACAATTTTCCTTACTTTTTAACTTCTGTGAGATTTCTAACTTTCCTAGCCTTATATTTAAAATGTGAATTACAGCTCTTATAGGATCTACGAGGGTTGCAAAAAAACAGTTTGGACAAAAGAAGAGAAAAAGTGTCACTTTTAAATCCAAGCCACTTGGCTAGCTATCTTATCTGTTTTCACGCAGCTTTCTTAGCCAGCTCCTCCCTCTTCCTAAAATTGCACCACAAAAAGGAATGAAAAAAGTAGAAAGATTTCAAATGTGCAAGTTTTCTTTCTTCAGAAAAGTTTTTTTTTTTTTTCCTTTAAGAATTTCACGTTTCCAACTGATTCTTATCTGAGTTAAAGGTATATTCGGACCTGATAAAAAGGTTAATATTACTGTGATGTAAGTTTTTGAATATTCTATGTAAGTTGATATGTTTTTCTGATTAGTCTTGTTTTATCTAACTATAAAGGTTTTTATACTCTGTCTTTATACAAAGGCCAATTTCTCCGGAGTTAACTCGTAAATACATTCAAAGATTTATTTTATTAAATCCTAGGAAGATATAAACATGGCTGTGTTAGGGATAAGTCTAGTAACCACAAAGGACACAGATACTAGCTATATGATTTCAATGTCCACCATGGTTTTAAGATCTTATACCTGACATATCCAATTACAGATCTGTCTTATGTCTATATATTATATGATTGATATTAAATTGACATTTAGACAAATGAGTGCTCATTAAAGCTTTATTAAAATTTAAAGAATTAAACAGATCCAAATAATTTAAATCAAATAATTACATAAATATATAGATGTCTTTAAGGTTATAGCTCATGGGTTTTTCTAGGTTGTTAAACAATAGTCTTAATTTCTAAAAAATATCTGAGATATAATATTCATAACTTCAAAATTTTTTTCAACAGAAAAAGAATGATTAATACTATTATCATGTTTTTCTTATGTTTTTATGTTACAATCAAAATGAGTAAATTAAATTTAGCATAAATGGGATTAGTCTTCATAAGTATGGTTTCTTAAATAATTAAATTAAAAATTACAGCTGATGCCAAGCTGCTCTCTCCCTTTGTTTCCAGTTGTTAGAGAAATAGGATGCTGCCTCTTTTCTTGTTTGACTCTTCTTTCAAACAAGCTCTACAAAGAATTAATGAAAACAGTGATAATAGATCGACTTCCTGTATCTAAAATGCCATTATCATTAGTTTTTGTTGGAAAATCTTATGCTTTTGCAACAGTTGTTGCTATTCATAATAAGAAATTATATATAATAAAATGGTTACATTCTCTTCATTTTTCAGGCTTTAATATTTTGCCTTTTATTGATATATATTCTCAATTAATTGCTAATGGTCATATTAAAATTGTATCCTTAACAGGCATGAACATTCATGTTTTATATCTTATTTATGGGAAAAAATTTATATCTCTAATTCTTATAGTTAACCCTATTATCAAGTTGTATTAACAAAATTTTTAGCACCTATTAATGTAAACATGCCTCATGATGGACAATTCTCTTTGTTATATCAGGCTCCTTAATTATATCCCTTTTCCTTAATTTCTACTGTTCCTCTTGTAGACGGAATAATGGTGTATACGGTGGGGGTAAATAAAGAGTAGTATATCTATTTTTATTAATGGTAAGGACTATTATACCCTACCTCAGATTTCTTCACAGCAAGCTGAGTTAGCTACCATTATCCTGATGCTGAAATTGGTTTCTACTATTTTAAGTGTTATTACAAATTCTCAATATATAACTAAGCTCGTGCCTCATATTTCCATGGTTGTGTTAGTGCCTTCCTTTGGATTCCAATTCACTGTCTCTTTTTTTTAACCCTTTAAACTCTTTTGCAGCACCGCCTTGTACATCTCCCATCTTCCTTGCTTATGTACACAGCCACAAGATTTCTAAAACTTTGATGGAAGGCGACACTCACATAGATAAAACTATGAAATCCCTTTATCCTTTATTTTCAGATACTGTGGAATCCCATGCATTTTTTCATTTGAAATGCTCCATCACTAATGAAAATGTTTTTCATCTCTTCTCAACAAGCTCATGCTATAGTCAACAACTATTCTCACTGTGTACCCTTTCAGACTCCTATGTGGAAATTTATAAATCTATGGGGCCTAAGTTCCAACGCACTTTGGTAAATGGTTGTTACCCATTTCCCTCCTTTTCATCCTTACTGCTTTCTTTATGTTTTTATTAATACTCATTCTAGGTTTATTTAAGCTAATGCCCACAGGTCTAAAAAAAAAAAAGGTATCTGCTTGCATTTCTCATTTATTTATTGTTTTGTTTTGCCACACTGGGCAAGCCTATTCATTTAAAGATGGATAGTGCCCCTGCATATACATCTTGTGCCTTTGCACAAATTTGTAATCAATGAAATATAATTTTAAAGTATAAAATTCTTCATAATCCTATTGAACAAACTTTGATTAAATGAGCGCATTGTACTCTTAAAACTTGCCTTTTAAAACTAAAAAGTGGGAATCTAGCCTCTCATATTAATAATGCTTTAAATATTGTTTTATTTAAAGTTAATTGCTCAATATGCAATGCAAAGTTAATATTCACAATTAGTTGTCTACTTTGGATAGAAGTTTTATTCCCAAACAGCTATTACTAAATATTTATGTAAAACATAGTGTTTCAGACCCAGGATGACAAGACCCTATGCCTCTGATAACTTGGGAAAAAGGACAGACTGCTACACTTACAGGTCCTGTTTGGACTCCAGGTTGATGCATGAGATCATTATAATTATGAATGGACATCAGGAACTTCTCAACCCAATTCCCAAGTTTTGTTTGATCCTGGATGAGGAGAGTCCCACCAATCAAGAGGACAATGACCACTCTCCTCGAAAGAGAGAAAACATTAAAGGAGAAAAAATAAGAAACACTGAAAGAGGATCCCAAGCTTCTAGGTTTCCAGTGACTTGGGGGGACAGAAAATCATTAACAGCCTCAGCTCAACATCTGTTGACTCAAATGGATTTAAAATGTACTCTTGAAAACTTACTTTCTGCTTTGTTTGCTAAACTCATATAAACTCTATAAATGTTTTGATTCTTATGGTAATGTTATTCTGCTGTTGTACCCCAGTTGTGGGAGATTTAGTTCAGTAAGACTCCTGGACTTCCAGAACCCATCATAATATCTGGGTTTACTTGGCTGAAATTATTATATACCTGCAAAAATGTTGCATGGCACTCACTGTTGTCTTAACAGATTAACTGTGTTCATACCATCCTCGCAGGGTTTAATGGGCCACCATCCTGCACAATGTATTCATGGAGGTCTATTCCCATTGATGATATACTGTAATGACACAGTATATCTTCTCTAAGACAGAATTTGACGCTTTGACATTTTCCTTAGTGGGTATCCCTATACTAGTTGTTGGGGCTTACAAAACCACTATGAAGCTGGCCTGTGCTATGGTCTAGTATTAATCATAACTCTATGGCCATTAATATGCTTAACAAGGAATAAAAAACAACACTGTAAAGCCATTCTTGATAATTGGGTTGCTATTGATTATCTGTTGTTGTTACATCATAAAGGATGTCAGGAGTTTAATAATATTTGTTGCTTCAATTTGAGTGATAACAGTAATTCTATTTCAAGGGGGTTAAATTACCTTAAAGATACCATTAACAAGGTTCAACAAGATGATGGAGGTTTAAACCTGTTGGATTGACTAACTTTGTGGTTACCCAATTTCACCTGGGTCAAACAATTATTCATAGGTGGATGTTTACTGCTTTGGGGATTGTTATGTTGCGCTTGCTGCTGTCAATGTCTGTCCTATTTTTGCCCCCACCAGAATTAAGAAGAAAACAGATATTACTTATCCAGAAGGTCCTAAAAAAAGGGGGGCTGTAGGTATTCTGACTGTGGAAATATCAGGAAAGCATTCCTCAATGAGTAAACTCCCGGGGGTAACTGGTGCCCTGATTCCCAGGATTGGAATGCCCAGCTATTCCCTGATGAGACTATTAAGATAACTATGGGGATGCACCACCTGGTTTACATAGTGACATCATTTGAAGGAGAGAAGCTCTGTGTTTGCATTAACCTGGACCTTATCTCAGTTAGCTAGCACTCAGTGTTAAAGGAATACTGGTCAAAATATAGTCACTGGTGGTGGGTAATATGTAATATTTTGGGTTATTAAAGATGACAGCAGAGAGGGGTAGGCTTCCTTTTTTCTGCCATCCTTCTGTCTGTTTGCACCTGCCCTATATGTGTGTCTGTTCTTTATGCACCTCCTCCACAAGTCTCCCGAAACAGGTGTTCTTTAACACATTATTATGAATGTAAGACAACTTTGAAAAAAAATTCTGCCATTTCAGTTTAAATGTGTCTGTGTGTGTGTGTGTGTGTGTACAACTATCGATGTTTGTATGTGAATTAAATATATCCTGAATTACACACTGAAACTGAATGCCATTGGCAGCTTTTCAGAAGGAGGTTAGAAATTTGTGACTGGCACTAGTATGGCAATATGTTAAAACGTTGATGTGTAATCGATGTGATTCTGCAATCTTATACGGGGTAAAAATGGGAGTTCATAACCCACTTGAATCAAATGTATGAAATATGATATGTCAAGAGCTTTGTAATGTTTTGAACAACCAATTTAAAAAAAAAAAGAAATTTGTGACTGGGGTCAAAAAGAGAAATGCATATTTTTGTGTATTTGTTTTCATTCAATACTTTGTGTAACCATTTGCATTTTTTCAATAAAAAGAAAGAAACAAACAAAAAAACAAGGTCAAAGAAAGTTTTCACCAGATAAGAGTTAAATAGGTAAGGAAGTCCTCACTGAAGACTATTTTATTAAAGGAAAAGAGAAGGCAATTCCCCTGAAAGTAAAGGAAGGGGAGATGTTAAGCACTGAACTGTCTTAGAGGGAAAGGACTGGAAAACATTGAAAGGTTGGTCGACTTGGACCATCTGTTTGTGTTATTGGTACTGATGAAAATCCTACCTTTCCGTAGAGACCAGGAGTTAGGAGTTATCTTTCTTGAATATTGCATTTCAGAGAGAGAACACTCAGGTCCTTGAGAAGGAGAGTTTTGGCTTGTAGAAGTGATAAAAGACTAGGATAAAATTTACATCTTGGAGAGGAAGGGAAAGAAATTACAACTGCAAATTTCTCATGTAAATGGTACAAGAAAATGAAATATAAACTCATTGTTAAAACTGAAGAATTGAAAATACCAAGAATGGCAATAATATGTGATAAGGTTTTAAATGTACCATACAAACACACACACACACACACACACACACACACACACACACACAATACATAATACATTCCTAGTTAGAATTTTAGTAATTTAAACTAATGTTATCATTTAACCTAACAATTCTATATATTTTTTTTTCTCATGGAAAATGAAAACATATGTATAAATAAAGAATTTTACAAAAACGTTTATTCTTAATAGCAAAAAATTGGAATCAACCCATACACACATCAATAGGCAAATCTGTGGAGAAATAATGGAAAGTGCTTGGAAAATATGTAAAATGTAGAAAGCATTTTTTAAATAATAATTAAAAACAAAATTTCCTTTTTATGCAGAAAATCTCTCCACAAAGGCAGAAAAAGAAAGGGAAAAAAAAAAAGAACATAAAAACTTTTATCACTGAATTAAACATTAACCCTTTGTATCACAGGCACTCTGCTAAAGAGATATCAGTGGTGTTGGTGGTTGGGGGGGATCTTACCACAGGATATATCCCAGCAGATACATTCCATATGGTGATTGTTCTTATCTAAAGGAAAGAATAACACATATTTTAATGAGCAAAGAGCTGTATCTTCTAGCCAAATGCCTATACATTAAAGTACCATGAAGATAGGACCACAGGTGTCACCCTTCTGGATATTTACTAAGAGAAAGTTACTAAGTTTACAAATATACTTCTGGGATACAAAACTGGGAAAAGACTTATTTTGCTTTTTGAAAAAATTGTATCAGTGAGATAGTGGCAGCAGTTAGAATTTCAAGATTTCTAAAAGTTCTAAAGAGTAGTTATAAAGAGTAAGAGATGGGTAGTTTACATTTTGCAATAGAGATGATGCACTTTTTTCTTTATAGATTTGCTTTTAATCTTACAAAATTTCATGTAGCAGAATAAAAGAAGGGGGTACTGTTTCATTTAAGGACGTGAGAGAATTTCAAAGACATTGTGATATGCAAAACTAACATATTTATATCCCCATATATTTGAAACTTCTTAAATACCATAGAAATGTGAAATTATGTGTTGCTTAGAGCTAACTATGTGATATACAAGGTTGGTCGGGAATGAATGGGTACAATAGAACTCTGAAGCTTATAGAAATCTTTCACATCTTGAATAAGTGATTTCATGGCTGCATTTGCTTATTAAAACCCAATCAAAATAAGTGCACATTATAAGTAAATTATTCATCTATATAAAATGAGCCTGTAAGAATACAGATTAAAATATGAACAGTGGTTTCTGAGTTGTTAACTGTCACTTTATATCCTCTATTTGAAAAGTCTGAAATTTTTCCAAGGAGCAGGAATGCTAGAAAAAAAATAAATAAATGAAAGTTATTGTTGTGAAGATATGATCAGTCTTCTGTTAACGTACTTGAAATGAATCTAATCTTTCATCCTATCTTTTCTAATTCAGCATCTACATTTTAATAAGATGCCCTGGTTATTCTTATGCTTATTAAAATTTAAGTAGCACTTCACTGAAATATTTCTGAATAGATGAAATTTTATCATTGCTCCTGGAAAGATAAATGAATCCCAAATATCAGGAGCTAGTGGAAATTTCTATTAAAGCCAGCTAAGTGTGCTATCCTCGACTTTCAATTTTTGGTTTTAATTTCTTGGAGGCCAGAGTCGCATCTCATAGAACAGCAAAAACCCTCCAGAGGTATAAACAGAGAGGCAAGAGAAGCAGGAAGAGCTTTGAAATCCACCGCCGAGCATTTCTCCGCGGACAGCGGGTGTTTCCTTGTACCTAGGTTTTGTCTGCAGGCCTTGCTTTCCAACGTCCGAGCTGCACGCACCCGCTACTGGTCTCGGCCTCTAGGGGCGGAGCCGAGCCGCAGGGGCGGGACCAGGTAAGGAGATAGTGGGGGCGTTGCCGCGGATAAGCGTGGCCGAGCGGGGGCGGAGGGACTGGGCTGGAGGAGCCGTGGGGTGGGGGTGGGGCGTTGCCGCAGGGGGTGGAGCCGACAGGAGCCACTGGGGCCAGGGTGGGGGCGGGGCAAGCGCGGAAGGCCTGGGACCGGTGTCGGATCGCGCATTTAGCGCCGCCTGTTCTGGGGCGGGCGGGGTCTCGGACCCCCTAGGTGTCTGGATGGGGCTGTGTTTTCCGTGCCCGGGGGACTCCGCTCCTCCCACGCCCGACCCGGTGAGTAGCGCTGCGCCTCGCGCATCTGTGCTCTTGGGGCGCGCAGGCAGCCTGAGCTACGTGCAGCCCGGAGACGGTTGTACTTACTGGCTCGGGCCTGGGAGCTGGTCGCTGGGGACCTGGGTGACGGGGAAGCGTGAACCTATACCAAGGACCCTTGGGACCTTACCGGGGAGGGCAAGGCCTCCGCCTCCTTGTTGCTCTCTCCAGTTTTTACCTTTGGCCGACTGGCAAAATTGAGTTTGTTGGACAGTGGCATACATACACAGGAGGTGCTGTGTATGGACCGGTCTTGGAGGTGCGGTTGATGAAGTTAGGGTGCAAAAAGAAAATTACCTCCGTGAAGTGCCTCACTGTACTAAGAGATGTGTCTTTTCCTGTGTCTATACGAGCTCTTTAAAGAAGGTGCTCTTTTTTGGAGATTTTATTCATCAATGATTTCCTTTTAGTGTTTATTTCATTTAAAAAAAATCTTCCTTTAAAAAATATTGTGTGTAGAATAGCGTGTACAATTTGTAAGATTGCCATATTTAACAAAAATACTGGACGCCCAGGTAATCTGAATTTTAAGATAAACAAAGAATACATTTTAATATAGATTTATTCCATGCAATATTTGGTATATATCTATATAAAAATAGTCGTCGTTTATCTAAAATTCAAATTTCAGGAGGGAATATGTAGTATAATACATTTGTACTTGTAGCTTTTTATTGTTAGCACTATATTTACATTAGTCTTTCTTACAGGGAATTAATAACAAAACAACAACAAAAAACAAAACAACAAAAAAAAGCCCTAAATTCCTCTCATTTCTTCTGTGTAGCTAAAAATGAGTTGAAAAAATGAAATATTTACGGAAATACTTTAACTCTTCATCCATTAGTTTATAAGTACTGAAAGATCATATAATGTACGAAATATCAACTTGTCTTAGTTGCTGCTTTTGCTTTTAAATGAGGTTAATTTTGTTTATCTCGCTCTTGATAAAAATGCCACTCTGTCAGCATTTGTTAAGCCCTGCACCCACCCACCCCCATCCCTGGGTTGTACCCTCTTCCCTTGATAACCACTAGCTGTTGGCTGTCACTACATAGGTGAAGTTTTTCCTGAGATAAGTAAATGTATTCCCCACCATACCGCCTGCACCTCCTTTCCTCATTTATTCACAATGCCTTTGATGTTTTCCCCAAACATGCACTGAACTCTGACATTTATTTACTTGATTACATTCCTTTCTGTGCCCTCATTGCAATTTATGTTTATCTGTGTTTTCACTGCTATATTCCCAGCACCTAGAAAGGTTCATAAAGCAATGGTACTCAATGATTTGTCCAATGGATGAATAAGTACATCATTGCATGGAAGATAAATTATTAATACCATTCCCTAAGAGAATGCTATTTATTGACTTATATATTTAAATATTTTACAACTAAATAATACATGGTATAGAAAAATAATAGTCACTGTTTTCCAGCTTGGAACATTATCACTCATAAGTTTACTTCTTGTTCTTATCCAACACAGTACTAGCCCATTTCATTCAGGAATCTTTCCTGAAAATACCTGCCAATTCCATTCTCCCTTTTTAACTGGCAGCTCCAAACTGTGCATCTGCCTCCTTGTAATTTTAATACTACTTGTTTTATTATTGCCCCATTTACAAGCCCTTTTTTCAAAAAGAAAATAATATTATTATATAGGGCATACAGCTTGTATTATTTTATCATGCCCTAATTTGAAGGTGTTTTGATTTGGAAAATGAAATTCAGAAAGTTGAATATTTTATAAATTTTCTAATATTGGTATTTTTGTTGTTTTGTTTTGGCTGGGAGGGACAAGGTCTCCCTATGTTTCCCAGGCTTTTCCTAAACTCCTGAATTCAAGGGATCCTCCTGTCTCAGCCTCCTGAGTAGCTAGGGCTACAGATACAAACCATTCCTGGTTTGAAAAATAGCATTAATTGTGAAATGTTTCGGGTCAGTACTGAATGTTTTTGTAATTATACTACTTATAACATAGTCATAAAATTTGTATGTAATAATGTTTGGTTTTGAGGTGTTTTTTTTTTTTAACATGTTTTCTTTAGGCAGAGAAAAGAGCAAAGCTTGCAGAGGCTGCAGAGAGAAGACAAAAGGAGGTAAGATTAAAACTAAAATTATGCCTACTTACATAATTTTGTATTTCACTTTTTATAGATGTTTATTATTAGTGGTAGTATTCTGTAATATAAGTGGTGTCCAATATCCTAAAAATATGAGCCTAAAAATAATCACTTAAAATATCATTTCTGTATTTTTATCAGTTACATTAATATGTTTACATCATTTAATATAATGAGGATTAGCCTACAGATATTTTCTGCAAGTTTAGATGCTCTTATAATAATATTCCTCCTTGGGACAAAATAGCCATGTTTTATAAAACAGTAACAAATATGAAGCAAGTTTAGGGGAAAATTGTGTATGGTTGCAAAATATTCACTGAAGAAATAGCAGTGCATTTTACATAAGGCTGTTGTACAAATGTTCTTTGTTACCAAAATGAACCAACTTTCCAGCCCCAAAGAAAAACCTAAAAACAAAGACACACACACACCTTTTAGACAGCAGATACCAACATTTTTTTTATACCTCTTTTTAAATTACTTACAGGCTGCATCTCGGGGAATTTTGGATGTCCAGTCTGTGGAAGAAAAGAGAAAGAAAAAGGAAAAAATAGAAAAACAAATTGCCACATCTGGGCCCCCACCAGCAGGAGGACTTAGAGTAAGTATTAAAGTTTACTTAAGACTTAATTTAACTGGTATTTTACAAAACTTAAGTAGCAATCTATTCAATAATTTCCTCTGAAAATGCATTATGAGAAAAAATTGAAGTAATTTAAAAGTAGGTATGTGTTGAAAGAAATGTCAATTTATTTTAACATTAATTAGGATAGATTACTTTTTTTGTTCTAAAGAGAAAATAGTACACTTTTAATATTACTATATTTTAATACATTCACTTAATATAAACGTGTCAAAAATTCAGGCAACATAAAAAAGTATGAAGAACAATGTAAAAATCCAAATTCACTGCCATTTTGACAGACAGTATTTGTAATCTCCATTTACACATCAATCATTAAATTCTGTTTTGTAGTCTAAATTTTTTTACTCTGTGATTTGGAATTGTTGATCTTCCCATTGCCACTCATTGTCATAGTTATGTAAGTGTTAATTCTGACCACAGGGTGTACAGGTGTAAGCTCTGCACACATTCCTCCTAATGTACCTATTGCAAAGGGAGCTAAATACAGAGTATATAACTGTGGAGAAATTATTCAAGCTTCCTGAATTATGGAGTCTTTACTGTGTAGCAGCATTGGAAAAGTTTTATCTTACATGTTATAACTCAGGATAATGATTTATATATTAACATTTATTCTTGGTTTGCTTTTAAAGAAGTACTTTTCTAAAATAAGTCTATTTGTAAAAGGGACAATGTCCTCAATTTCAGGCATTTTTAATTTATCAGTGATTTATAAGTGGTTTTTAGGTCATTTCATTTTCTTTGCAATTCAATTTTGGTTTTTCTCTAAAACTACACTCTTCCCAGATACCACCTCCCTCCACCCTACATATCTGTATACCCCTAAATTGAGGGGCATGTACTTGAGGGGGGCATCGTTAGGACAGAATTGATTCTAGCTCAGGAATATCATGTAGAAATAAGAGTTATATCTTTGTTATTTTAGCATTGTAAATTACTCCTTTTAGTTTCAATTAATGAAATTACATTTTTTCTTTATCATGAATTTTTAACAATGTATAAAAATTAATTTTAATGTCAAGATATATAATGTGATCATTGTGCTGTTATTTTATATATCTTTATAAAAGCAAAATAAATCTAGGGCAGAGTTGGGAGATGACAAGGTCAAAACTTCATTAGAATCAGTTTCAATATTCTGTTGAGATAAAGAGCTATGTTACTAGGTGTAATTCAATGTAAGGTTATCAAAAACAAATAAAAATATGAATGGTAAATTTTAGAACTGGAAATAATGTTGAGATCCTCTGTTCCATTGAAATAGAGATACTTAGTTAAATTCACGTAGACTGTTATAAGAAAAGGATACTTTAATGTACATACAGTCTGAATTAAGAAGATACATTTTAACCTAATAAATTTAACATCTGCTTTTTAAACTCTAAGAAAGAAAGGGACTTATTTAATTAAATCCAAAACTTCATACCCTGAAGTATTTAGATTATATTAGATTACTGCTGGTCCCCTTCAAAGTGTTTTAAGTAGAAAACATCTCCAGTCTTAAATTTAGTGTTTCTTTGTTTTTTGTGTGTGTGTGCCGCTTTTTTTTTTTTTTTAACACAATGCAAAAAGTATTTATTAGTGATTTTTCAAAATGACACTATAGCAAAGTCTCTAGCCTCTTTATCCATCCTATTTAGTAAGCATGTGTAATTTCAGGAACAGGTAAATAAATGTTTGGCTCTTCTATAGGACCAAGAAGAATTTGCTTTAAAAGTATTCAATTTAACCTACTACTGTTCATCTATTACAATGCAAGTTGCCACGGTGATGTTTCCTTGGGATAAATATCAGCAAAATGTTAGCTTAAAATTCAATCTGGCATCTCTTATAGGAGCTCTAAGTAAAAATTATTAGCCACATTCTGTCAACGGAGAAAGTTCCCAAAGTTGGTACAGTCTCTGCATCACTCACATCTTTGCAGAACTGGATTAGACCAAGTCCTTCAATTCTAGAGGCAGATTTCCATTCAGGTGACCTTTGACCCAAGTTTCTATTGTGATTACTTCATCACCATAGGGTCTTGAACATTGTTTTAAAGGGAAGAATTTTAATAATTATCTATTTATTTTTAAACATTCCAGTAAATTCTGAATAACTAAAACTATAGAGTGTTACTCATCTATAAAGAGTGAAATTATGGCATTTGCCACTAGATGGATGGAACTGGAGAATATCATGCTAAATGAAATAAGCCAGTCCCCAAAAAAGAAAGGTTGAATGTTCTCTCTGATGCTAACCCATAACAAGGAAAAGTAGGGAGGGGAAGTATAGAAGTTCATTGCTGCTCTTATAAGAAATCTTTCTTACTGAATAAAAATGATTCTTGGGGCCATCAAGCTAGATAATGGCAAGATATTTTTCTCAAAAAGAGTGACTTATTCTCAGAAACCACTCTTGCTGCCTACTTTGGGTTCTTTTCCCTCAGGATAATCATTTCTGCCCCTAACATACTGGCTTTAATGGGCATGTTCCTACAGCACATCCAGAGCATGGCATTCAAAAAATTATTTTGGAAGCTCAGAGATAAAAGAAGAGAAAATACAAGGTAGAGAGAATATCTTAATCCTCAAATCTCTTGGTAATTGTACTGCAGGTACCCATTGATTTGCTTAGATATTTTGTCTTTTTATGCTTTTAAACCATCATGTTATCTCAGACTTTTGACCATAATGCAAAGTTTAATTATTAGTTGTTAATCATAAAAATCATGTTGCAGTTTTGGAGCTATAGCTCAGTAGTAGAGCACTTGCCTAGCATGTGTGAGACAACTGGGTTCAATCCTTAGCACCACATAAAAATAAATAAATAAAATAATTAAAAAGAATTTCAAAAATCATTTTGCATTTCTATGTCCCATATTATTATTTTTACATATTTTTAATTAAAATTTTGTGACCTAGTTTTAAGTAAAAAAATTACTTTTCTCTATTTTTGTCTTTTCTAGTGGACAGTTTCATAAAGCATGACATGAATGGGAGAGTCTACTGCCAATAGTTGTTCAACATCTGCAATCAAATGGAATTCCTTAATTTAATTTCTTCTCTTTGAATACAAGAAGAGTCAAACTTTGTAATATTAGTGCCCTCAAGTGCAGTGCTAAATCCGTACTAAAGGTATTGGAAAAACTTGATTTTCAAGCTTAGGAATTAGTGAGACCTTTCATTAAATTCTTATTTTCCTATGTTTGCTCTTCTATAGAAGTGATTTATTTTTTCATATGGATCTAAGGCTGGGATGTAGCACAGGGGAAAGAGTACTTGCCTACCTTGTGTGAGGCACACAGTTCAATTTCCAGAATCACAAAAATATGTGTACAGATTTAAATAGCATATATACGTTACATGTAAAAATCCTGCATATACCTCTAATATTAAAACTTGCAATTATAGTTCCTTCCTTTATAAAATGGCCTACCTGCTTATAGTTGTGCTGCATGACCTTATATCTGTTTTTATTTTACTACATTTGAAATCTTTTGCTCAAACTTATGGACTTAGTGCCTTTAAAATGATCATCAGGGAACATCTTGAGAATTCGTTTGAAGGGCTTATGTGAAGAATGCTATACATTTTTATAACTTAGTAATGAATATTTATAGGTAAATGTTGAATCTCTATTTATTTTATATTTCTATAGCTTATAAAATTTACAGATCATTTTACATTATAATAAAGGCTTTCTTTGCTGCATCTAAAATTATATATTAGACGTACCATCAGAGGGCAGTGATGTACTATTGTGTAACGTCAGACTCAGCTCTTTAAAACTCTATGTAGAAATTAATGAGCTAAAGAATCTGGATGAATTATGAGAGAGAATGTATTTGTTCAAATTTCATAAGCATTTTTATTCTTTTGTATTTATTAAAGAATACTTATACAATTCATACAGTTGTAAAATTGCCAAGGCAAGTATGAATGTAAGAAAGAGCAACATGTATGTACAGTATTTTAAAAATTCTACTTCAAACATAAAAATATTAGGTAATTCTATATGAAGCATAGACGTAAAATTTTTGATTTTTATTCATTAAGAGCTTAAGGTTAATAGTATTTTATTTTTCTTTTTGATGCATATAAGCTAAAATAGAAGAATTACTATTAACCATCATGGATGCTGACTCTTCTAAATGGCAGGGTCACATATCTGAGCCCTAAATTAGAATATCTAGATCCTAATTGCCAATAGAGGCTATAAATTAAATAGACCACCCCTCTTGATTTACAGAAGGAAAACTGAGCCACTATTTCACTCATCCCTCCCACAGGCTTCTATTGTATTGTAATGCAATTGTACATGTTACTTTTTTTTTAAGAGAGAGAGGAGAGAGAGAGAATTTTTTAATATATATTTCTCAGTTTTCGGTGGACACAACATCTTTATTTTATGTGGTGCTGGGGATCAAACCCAGCGCCCCGCGCATGCCAGGTGAGCGCATTACCGCTTCAGCCACATCCCAGCCCAAGGATAGTGAAATCATTGAATTTTATTTTAGAAACCCAATTTTTGACTTTATATGATTAATTTCTCCACACAAACAGAAAAAGGATCATTAATAGCTGAATGGATACAGAACTAAAGTATATGAACTGTGCAAAGCCTTCCTCCTCTGTTAATATAACAAGAACAATTTTTCCCTTCACTATGTCTTGAAGAAGTAGAGCTTGGTGTACAAACAAATGATTATTACTTCAGGGGACAGCACTGTATTTCTAACAGCAGTTTTATCACAATAGATGTTATGTGAGAAAGAGGAAGGTGTTGCTGTATTGCTTCTGGGGGAAAACAGAATATGCTGTTCCTGTCCATCATGACCTGCCTCCATGGTGTGGCCCATTTTCCTCAAAACACAAGCATTACAGGGACAAAATGGTGGTACTCAGATATTAAGAATATTGTTAGGAAGATGAAGACAAAAGGGGAAGCTAGATGCTTGATAAGAAACTAGTAAGTGACTTTTAAAATACACACAATGCATTTTCCTCATAAAGTTATGGATCAGTTCCTGTGAAAACCATAAATAGGAGGGAATTTTCTCTAATTTATCACTTAAATAACATTATAATGATTAATATGCCATTCAAAGTCCCTGTCCAGAATACTAAAAACTGGAGCAGTAAGATGCACATATGTTGCTATCATGTTATGTAAAATGTTTAAACCAAATCTTAATTTGATTCATTGAACTATTAATATGGCTAATAAAAAGCTCTATGTTATTACACAGCTCCTTTATGACACATTGCATGTTTTTAAAACATCGGTATGTGATTCTGTTGTTTGACCAATCATATTCAGAATGTGATTTAACAGTTTCACCACATGGTTTTGTTATAAATTCTGTATTGCCTTTGGAGTATATAAATATACATTTTTAATATAAAATCTGTCTTTGACCATCTCTGTTTACCCAAAATCCTATCTATAATACATCTTAAATAATTAGAACATGTGTTGGTGGTTAGAGACACTTTCGTTTATTTGGGATTATCAACAGCAAGCAAGATAATGACTGTTCATAAAATCTCTAAATTTATAGATGGTCATGCTTCTTAGTTTATACTGTAAGGGAGAAATGATGTTATTAGTCTAGTTTTTTTTTTTTTAAGAGAAATTATGGTATAGTAGAGGCCCTATCATCTTGGATATCCTAGGAAAATTGATATAAGCTGTGAATTTTCCTTTTTCCAAAAGTTTGATTTGTTTATTTTTCACTGATAATTATGCTGTGTCCTTAGAAAATAAAAGTATATCTTGTGAGTTTTGAAAAGTAATTTTTTGCATAAATAGATCAGCAAAATGCAGATAGATATGTTTGCCTATCTGACTTGAGAATTAAGACATATTTTTTTTTAACATCTCTAGGCAAGCTTTAAATGATGTATATGCTCTAAGCTGGTTCATGTATGGTAATGAGGCCCTTTCCTTTGATTTTCTAAATAGCATTGACACAAAGCACTTGTGTGTATATCAAACTTTTTTATTTTGAATCATCTGTGTTCCAATAATTGTTGTTCCAACAACTGTGTTTTTTTGTTCCAACAATTGAAACATTTTAAATTTCCCATAGGATATGGCTTTTTATTATACTGTTCTCCCCCTTCTGGGTGTGCCTCCTTTTACAAATATTGCCTCAAAATAGGACTGCTCTGGTTTAAGAACTAAATGTGCATAAATTCCTTGATATGGATGTGATACCTTTATTATATCCTGAACTTCAGTGGCTATCTTTGTAAGACCATACTTAGCTTATGCTGAGTTTCAATTTAATGCCCTTCATATTTTAAGGGCAGAACATTGCAGTTGTCTTTTCAGTGACACAATGCCCACCACTTAATGAAGTGGGCATTGCATCTTAATTTTTATTAAGAAGTTCTTTCCTTTGAGCTGCATTGATGGCTAGAAGTTTCTGTCCATTAACCTTCCATGTATCCTTCAGGCTATTACAAAAAATCTGTAGGCAAGACATCTAACAGTTCCTGTACTAATTTCCAAACAGTCCAAACTGAATACTTTGAGAGTTTCTGAAGTCATTCTTTGGGTGTGGATGAGTCAGTCTAGGAACTGAACAGGATTTCTCTATCCCATAGTAGGAAAAAAATAATACAGTAAAAGTGGTTCACAGAATAGCTCCAGAACCAGCTTAATCTGCTCATTGTGCTGGACTCATTTCTAGCTGTGTTCTTTTCACTGTTTATTTACCTGAACTTCATTTTTGGATATTTCCCCTCTGTTATTATCATTCAGGATTCTAGATTATATTGATTTGGAGTCCTTTATTTACATGGATAGGACCCATCTTCTCCATCATGCTCTCCTGGATCTTACTTCTAGCTGAGAATAAGATGATACTAGCCCAGTTCAGTCCACTGCCTGGCCAGTCTTCACTCAGGAGTCAACAAGAGCCATTTACATTTCTTCATTCCCTTCTGAACACAGTATCATCTCCCCACATCCCTTTTCAGTACTGATTAGTTAGGAGCTGGACCCCATGCTGTAACCATTTTCTTAACAATATGTAAAAGATGATTTTAGATGTGGTATAGGACTAATAATCCTCCTCTTCCCCCAAATATGTTTCTGCCCTAATTCTAAGGATGCATAAATATATAATTTTCTATACCAAAGGAGATTTGTAAATGTGATCAAGTTAATGACCTTTTTGGAGGCTTATCCAGGTGGACTTTACTCATCCATGTCCTTAAAAGTTAAACTTTTGATCCTATGATCAAGGAAAGATATGAAGAAAGATTATTTGACTCTCCTAAAAACTCTCAGGGAAATAAGCCATTTGAAGATGAACTTTATTTCAGATTGAAGCATTGATAGAGAAACAAGTAACATTTTAAAAATTTATGTTTTTAATTTTTTCAATCAGTGAGGACAATACTTTGCTGTTTATTGGTACAAAACAGCCCTGTCCAGGTATATGAGGGTATACATAAGTCTGTAATATCATTAGCTACAGTGAGTTTACTAGACAGCATAGCAATGTAGAATTTAGATATAGTTTAATTAAGAAAATGCTTTAAAATAACATGAAGTAATGAATATTCGTACAATTCACTCATCAAAATATAAATGTATGTCAGCTTGTGTGTGTGAGTTACACTAAGTCATGCTAAACACAGACGTATGCTTACGTGTGTGTGAAATCATAAACTATTCGCTAAGGGGGTGTCTTGAAGACTTCCAAAAGTACCCCAGATATTTGGTCAAAAATAAGAGATAAACTTTAAGGCAATCTTCCAAGTGAATGTAAACTTTTCTGACTTGGCCTTTCCAGTAAAGTATTACTGTTCTGAGTCCTCTGAACTTATTTATAGTGTCATTGAATATTTTTTAGTAGCACATTATCACACAAATTATTATTTTGTAAAAAATAGCTTAAAAATTCTGCAATTATAAAAATGTCTGGGGTGCTTTTACTCATAACATACAGCAGGCACTTTCTGTTGACTTATCTGCAAATCCTAAATAATTTCTCCTGAAAGTTTTATCTTGAGCATCTATAGTTAGAATTGTGTTCCTAATATTGTGTTCTAAATACTATGCTCATGTATTGACAAATAATAATTTGTCTATAACTCATCTAATTGAAATCTGAGTTTAGAATTTCTTTCAATAGGTCTTTTTCTACAGAAGCATTGAAAATAAATAGTGCTACTCTTTGAACATTTTGCATTATGATGACATTTTTTTTCTTTCTGTTACGCATTTTTCCAAAGTAGTTTTCAGAGCTTGTGAACTAAACTGACTACACTGGAGAAGTGGATATAGGCCATTCTGAGAGTCCCCTTGTCATAACCAATTAGTTTCATTTAATCTCCTTCTTAGCCTTATAGTTGGCAGAGACCACCAAGTAATTATCGGGATTCATGTCCTTAAGGGTTGGAGATTTACTCTGGATGGGGGATGTCTTGCCATCCACACGGGAGATCTGCAGCATTCGGCAGGGGTCATGTTTCAACAAATACCCTGCAAAAGTCTCCCATCCTCCTCCCACACGAACCATGACATGTTTGTTGTGCAGCATCTGTAATGAAAAAAAAAAAAAAGCAAAAGTGTTAAATTCCAAGAATTCTTACAGTATCTAGAATCAACTTTCAGTTCTAGTGGAATTAGTACTTCTGTTTGTCTTGCATTTCATGCCCCATTGTTTTTCTGCTTGTTGCACAGAGCCTGAGTTAGCATACAGTTTATGAAAGAAGCTTTGTGTTTTCCATGCCAGGGGCTCTTGGGTAAAGATCCCCGGCATCCAGCTTTGCCTAGGGGAACCAGCATCTATGTATACTTCTTTGATTTTCTGGCTACCCATAGTCCTTCATAGCTCTCCCCACTGCCTCTGGCTTCTGTCTATTTCCTCAAATTAGTGTTCCGTTCTTCCCACTGGGTTATTTCTTGCTCAACCAGAATTTGAAAGACCATGAAAATGTCTGCTCTTGAATGATAATGTGACCACACAAACACTTGATATAAAACAGAACTAAAAATGCATGCACAGAAATTGGATGATTCCCTAGTCATTGTTTGAGCCCTTCAAGGAAAGGTGTGTTTGAATAATTAAACATTTATGATTTTCTTTGGGATTTTCTTTCTTATCACTGCAGAATTCATCTTAAAAAGACAAAAACAAAAACAAAATACAACTTACCTCTAGACCTAGCTATAGATTTAAAATTGGACGAATAATGTGGTTTATTCTAATAAAAACGTGAGAGTCATGGAGACTTGGCATGGAAAACCAAAAAAAAAAAAAAAAAAAAAATTGACAGTGGTTTCTTCAAATATCAAAGTCTAACAAAAAATGTTTTGCAACTACCCTCCTACTGCAATATTATGGACACACAAGGCAGTGCAGCATCAGGAAGGGGAGGGTCATGGGATGTCAGGGTCATTGTGGAATATACATGGTCTCTGAGTTCCTTTCTCTGTCAGCTTGACACCTGAATGAGATGACTTGTGCTCATACCACTTTAATTTAGCTTTTGAGAAAGTGAATCAAGTCTTGGACAACCTTTCTCTATGTCTGGGTCTAAAAATTTTGCACGTGTTTAGGATTTTTATGAAATCTTATATGTCTGTCTATAGCCTCACTGTAAAAACCCTGGTTCATGTGGTTGACCTGTGGTTTTAAAAATTAAATATTATGCAAACAATTAAAGTATGATGTATAACAATAAAACATAAGAATTAAATTGAGTGAAATTCTATAGGTTATTCTCATGTATAGTTATTATAAGTTTAGATTAGAAAACATCTTCTAAATTGAATTCTTTAAATTTATTTTAGCCTGT
Organism: Callospermophilus lateralis; assembly: GCF_048772815.1. NCBI lineage: Eukaryota > Metazoa > Chordata > Mammalia > Rodentia > Sciuridae > Callospermophilus > Callospermophilus lateralis. The sequence goes on along the minus strand of NC_135306.1, from coordinate 171,594,575 downwards.
AACTGCCCATTCAATAGAACGTCAAGAAGAATCCCTCAAATATAAAGTAGGTTATATAAATCAGGATTTAACTTGCAATACATTGCCTCTCCTGGCTAGCCTTTGTATCCTGTACTTGTTTTACAGATGAAGATGCTCAAGATCTTATCTTTTACATGATTTGCTTAGGATCCAGGTTTCCTTACTCTAATCGAGAGCTTCCCCAAGAGCAATTTCAACTAAAAAATATATAATCCATCAAGGCTTTTAAAACTTGATCAGTATATTCCCAAACCTACAAGTTTCTTTGTCTCTATTGCCTACTTCAAAACTTAGACACTGGGATAAAAATTGCAAAGACTATTTCAAAACAGCACTTTGACCCTTTCTCCCACTGTCCCAAAGAGCCGCTTTATCCATTACTGAATTTCTGCCACTTCCCAGCCCTGCTAATTGCATCCAAGATTTGCCTCTAAACATTCTCCATTCAATGCCTGTGGCAATATGCCCAATTGACTTGACTGTGAACAGACTCACAAACCAGAAAGATCCACCAGTCGGAACAGTTTTTAAATAATTAACTCTGGGAGTGACCCACATACTTTTCAACATGGAGTATACTGATCATTTAGGCACATATTGTGCTTGCATATTCTTCAGTGAATTTGCAGGACCCTGAAAAGTGAATCCCAGAGTCATATCGAATGTCAACAACATAGGAATTAAATTTCTGCCCACCTCCTCTTCCACATCCTTCCTATGGCAGTTGTAGTTTTCAGGCCAACATTCTTAACAGAATCACAGCTGAGGATTAGCAGAAAACACTCTTATAACATTTCTAAGTTCACTTTTCTTCCTTGGTAATTGGAGGGTAATGGACATAACTGTATTTCTGAGTGACTTCAGACTTCTTACATCTAACTTCATCCTGTGAAAGTGCTTTTAATGAGAACCACATTTCCAGGAAGCATACATTTCTCCCAGGCTCTAAAAGCTTTGATGATGGAATGACTGTGTGTGAGGGGGAAGTGAGGGAAAGGGTTGGTTGGTTTATTTACTCATTATGAAAAATCAGTGTTTCCTGTGATTGTCTCCTTTTGATTGTTTTATATGTAATCACTACAGAGGTATTTTTCTCCAAAGGTATAGACTGGCCATCCTCCCACTCCCAAACTTTGTTGACACAACGAACAAACAACATAATTTATACCTACCTTTAAAAAATTTTACCACAAAATTAGATTATTTCCTTTTAGAAAAAGATACAACTCCCTGTAAAACATTTTTATGTGGTCTACTTGCAATACTGCTTCATTCAAGACCTCAAGAATTGGGACATTGTTAATACTAAAATCAGATATCAGGTTTCTTCAGAAAATTTTCATTCGGTCTCAATATTATATTTCATTTTCACAAATTTTCAAAGACAGGTTTTTATTTTTCTCCTGGTCTTTCCTCTTAACTCTGAAGCTTGGGTCCTCACAAACCAACCAAAAAAAAACAAAAAAAGAATAGAATTACATACAGAAATTCATTAACACACCTTTCACTGAGTGCTTTTTTTTTTTTTTTTCTTTTTCTTTTTTTGGTACCAAGGAGCATTTAACCCCTGAGCCATACTCCCAGCCCTTTTTCAATTTTTTATTTTGAGACAGAGCCTCGATAAGTTGCTAAGGCTGGTTTTGAACTTGCTATCCTTGTCCCTCAGCCTCCAGAGCAGCAGCTGGGATTACAGGTGTGTGCCAACACACTCAGCTCTGAGTGCTCTTCTGATGAAGCATTTATCAAGGGCCTATGCCACTACAATCCATGCACACATATATTTATTCCTACTACTTAAAAACAAAATGGATTTTCTGTATTTTCAATATTGATTCAATATTGAAGAGGAGCAGTTACAGAATCCATTATCTTCCCTTATGCCTCATTTTGACTACTCCGGGAGTTGGAAGGAGTTCAGGTTGATATTGTTAATTTCCATAGTAAAATTTAGACACCTTAATCCTTGGAGAGATACATGACCCTGTATTTGGATATATGAGAAACCAAACTTGTCTGTCAGCTCTAAGACATTTTCACTCCAGGCTCAGTTGGACCTTGTTAATCAATAGCCTGTAATTTGCTAAGAAAGCCAGTTGTCAAAAAGCTTTAAGGACAGGATTAAGATAAAAAGGTCACAGAGATTTGATCACTGATTTATAGAGATTTAAATTGCATGCCCCTTTTTAGTATATGTTCAGTGTTTTAAAAAAAGATCCAATACCCACCCCATTTCCTACTGTTTAACCTAAAATCATGTGCATCTCTAAAAACAATATTACACTTTTTGCTACAGTGAGTTCCAGCAGAAGGGCTCCCTCAGCTGGTTTAAAATGGAGATTGTAGATTTGCTCCAAAAACTCAATCCATTTTAGGGATTAGTGACATTTTAGACCTGGTTCTCTTGTTTTGTTTTGTTTTGTTTGTTTTTTAATCCAGCTCCATTTCCTATTCTTTCTTTCTCAAACATTCTACCCATCCCCACTCTTGTTGGTTTACTGATAAATTCACCCAGATCAAGCATGTTTCTGCTTTCAGTCTTTCCTATGAGCTCATTTATCTGAATCTATATTTATTCTTTTCCTTGCCTTTCTCAGATCTCCCATCAAATTCAATTCCCTTCATAATGACACTCTCACTATTGGACCTTCTCCTTACATGCTAGCTTCTTGACAGTAAAATATGACCTTGGTACATTGACATCTAACTTCCTAATTACTGTATAAAACACAGTGCACATTGCCTTTGCCCCTTACTTCTTAATGATTGGATATAGGAAAAGAATCACCTACCTTCCAGATGCCTCAAATCTAATGCGTGGCCCTAATACTTACCTTTCTTGATTAATTTGTCAAGTAAAACATCTCATGACATTTCACAACATCTCCCTTGAAACTTTCTACTCCTTGTCTACCAATGACAAGACTCTTTGCTGTATAACAAATACAGATATCGGGTTTCTTTCTCCACCTCCTTTATAGGATACATTTATTTTACCTTTTCAGGTTTTGCTGTTACAAAAGCATTTGGAATGATTCTGTCCTTTCTTTACTGCTTTTTTCATTCTAACCACTCTTCATTTGCAACCTCACCTCTACCTTGACCTCCAAACTACAACCCCTGCCCTTGTCTCTACCTGAGCATCAGAGTATACAAGCACAGCAGGCTACTGTCCTTTACTAGGAAGCCCCCAGACCTTTCCTAATAGGGATGGTGGCACAAGTTTCTCCTATAGCTACACAGACACCAGACACCAAACATTCATTCATCCCTAAATGTTTTGCAAGGTCTTTATTCCTGTTGCTGATATTTCCTTCAATGTCTCGTCTTTTCCTTTGGCTACTATAAGGTTGTTTCTGACTCTAACATTATCCCTTCTGATCCATTTAGTAAACTGTCTCCAAAGAGATTTTTCTAAAATGCAAGCTTGACTTGACCATCTCCTGCCTAAACACCTTCAGGAGTTTCCTCTCTCCTGTAGGCAAAGATTCAAGTTTCTTTATCTGCATTTATTATTCTTCATGCCAAGCTTGTCTACCTTATATGTCTTCCTGTTTCCTGGGACCCATGAATTCTTTTAGTTCTATATTCCAGATAACACATTCCTTTTTTTCATGCTTTTTCATGCTAGCTCCAAATAATGAAATGTAATTTCTGCTCTGCTTTCCCCACTAACCAGGACTACCAACATTCCCCTGATTCAAATAACACCTTCCCCTAAAAAATCTCCCATGACCATCGCCTTCATCAGATAAGCAACTCTTTCTTTGCTGTGCTATTCATTTCATATAATTTCACTGTTATCATCATCTTACTACATTGCAATTACTGACTTATGTGTTCCTTTTTATAATGTGTGTGCTCTGTGAAAACCAAAACAACATATTTCTTATTTTTGGAATCTCACATGTATAAACTCAGGACAGGGTCAACACTGTCATCACATAACACAACCTTCCCGCTACACTTTCATTGTCTGTTCTTTGCCTGATCCATGGTGTTGTTGTCAGTATTACTCTAATTTCATAGTCAGGAAAACATCATCTTAGAAGTTAGGCTACTTGTGTAAGAGCACACAATGCAACCAGTGGGCAGAACTGGGACCAGAGTCCTTTTCTCTTAACTATACCTACTTATTCTGCAAAGCACCTATATTTGCATTCCCATACATTTGAAGTTACTTATCAGTGATAATTTAGCACAGACAGACTCTCATTAATATCAGAAATAGCAGTAAGTAGATCGAGCAGACTAACTGTGTTTATGTTAAGTGATTATTATAGAGTTATATCATAATAAACTCTAAATATTGAATTCAATTCTAGAAGGTTAACATTCCATGGCCCAGGTTTACCTCAGCAATAAACATGTGTCAAGTGTAGGTAACAGGATGGAGTGCCGTCACCCCCAGTCACCTGTTAGCATCATCAGGACCAGGCTTTGATGCTCTGTCAACATCTTATTGTCCTTTAAATTAATGCTTCATAATGTTGAAAAATTTTATATTCTTTATTCCAAAAAGTAGCCCCTCTTGATAGGAAGCATCCCATCAATGCCATGTCCACTGAGTATGTATTGAGCCTGTAATCTTTGGTCATTATTTGCTGCATTGCTTCTTAAGAAAAACAGGTTAGAGTTGCTATACATATCCTCCTTCAGTGAATGGTAAAAAGTGGTAGTTTTTGCTCATTAGCTCCTACTGGCCTTTACCATTTTCACAATCTGCTCATTCTTCACTGTGGCTCTGTCCTACCTGAAGGGAGAAGATCCATTAATGGTTTAGGGAATACTTGCAATGCTGAATGGAAAAACAGAAGACAGTAACAAAAACTCAATGTTTCTCCCAATGGCCTTCATGAAGTTCTATAACTGTGTCTGAGCTGTTGCAAACACTGCAAACATTTTTTCTTTTCACATCTCTGGGTGACACACATTCTTTGCCCCAAATCCATCATCAAAACACAAAGGTCGAATATTTTTGCTGATATGTGGACGCTAACCCACAGTAAGTTGGGGAGGAAAGAATAGAAGTTCAGTAGATTTGCTAAAGGGGAATGAAGGAAAGGGCAGGAGGATAGGAAGAGGAAAGACAGTGGAATGAATCTGACATAATTTTCCTATATATGTACATGCATAGAGCACAGTGAATCCAACCATCATGTACATTCCCAAGAATGGGGGCCTAATTAGAATAAGATATATTCCATATTTGCATAGTTCTATCAAAATGGATTCTACTGTCATATATAACTAAAAAGAATCATTAAAAAACAAACAAATAAGAAAAGAATTGCTGTACCTTAAAGATGTATTTTTGTTTTTAAATAATTTCTCTCAGGAATGGACAAAATACTTTCATTTTTATCAAGGTCAAAATAAAATGCTTAGGAAAGTCTTGCTTTCTTAGGAGGCCTCTTCCTGTATGGCAGATTAGGGCACCATCCATATTCCTTAGATGGTATACAGTGATGTAATAAGAGCACCGACTATGTGCCAGAAACAAAGAGGACAAAAGGAAACAAAGATCTACAGAGAAAAAGAGAATAAAAAACACTGAGGTCACTGGCAGTGCTCTGCCTTCACAGATGTCCAAACAGGCAAAGAGGGGACACACAGGTGTTCACCAAAGCCAGGCCAGAAATCTCATTTCCTTTATTCCCAGTGTAGAACATAGCTTTGCTACCAAAAGACCTATATCATTCCCAGAATTATTATTCTGAAAAATCAATCCATTATTTCAGAGTGGGTAAACCACTCATCTATTGACCCAGCCATGGTTTATGACATGTCAGATGAGTCACCATCTCTGTTCACTGAATTGTCAGACTACAGTGGGTGTCCCTAATGCCTGCTTTCTAGCACCACTTTTTAATCTGATTTTCCTAAATTTATCAGGTAACAGACAATCTCATAGCCAACTAAATGCTGTAGCTCATCCAGATATCTATTCTAAAGGGGAAAAAAATGGGTTGAAAGGAAATAAGTTAATTCTCACATGTAAACTTAGAACATAATGGAAACGTCCAAGGTTGTAAAAATGATCAATCAACAGCTTCCTGCAAATCCTTGGAGGTTACTGCTGTATCAAGGGGCCCAGTGCTCAGCTCTAACGACATGTGGTAACAAGATTTCAGAAGGGAGACATTTTTTCTTTCTAATTATGTAGCTTGGAGAGGCAGACTGGAATCACATTATGTGCAGGTATTTAGAGCCTAAGTGAGAAGTAGAATGTCTTCTTCTTGTTCTTAGAGACATTAATTAGTGTTTAGAAGCTGAAATATATCATCTCACTTTTCATTGAGAGGGAAAAGCCTATATATACATAGATCACAGAAAATTATAGGCTTTACTAAATGAAAGGAAAAGATCTCATGAGAGAGTTGAAAAAGTATTATGGATTCACTGGTAATGTACTTGCTTTAAGGTGACCCGTGCTTATGTATAGCTTAGCTGTATAACAAACAAGCAAAAACACCGACAACAGAAATAAACAACACCTAACAGAGCGTATCTTTTGTGTGAGCAGAATTTCCTATTTGAAAGCTTTATTTAATGAACCCCCCAGCAGAGATCTGCCTAAATGTGCATGTCTGTCCCAAACCATAATTCCTGTGAGAGGTTTTAAGTATCATCACCCTCTCAGGATAACACTTGACAAATCCATTTCATTCTGACACTAATCTTGTGCTGGTGGCTCTAAAAATCAAGAGTGGAGAGAATATCTGTTGCATGCTCTGATCACCAATGTTATGGAAACTTCCAAGGTCGTAAAAATGACCAGACCCCCTGGAAGCCTTTCAGCAGGATGCTCACAGACTCACACTGCACTAATCTAATCCACCCTCTAGGGCCACAATAAGTGATGTTTCTAGAAGGAGAATCTGGTTATACTGCCTTACTTAAAAACCTTAAAAACCTGCACATGGTTTCTCCATTGTCTACAGTGTTTCTCAGACATTTTCAGCCTCCCGGAGCACTATGATTGATTAAATTCTCACTGGAACAACAAACAAGCAGTGAGGCAAAGATTCTGGGATACTGGGAAAGCAGTGGTGGTAGAGAGGCAGAACCAATAGCCCCTGGGTAGGCAGAAATATATATAACTTGAACATTTTTCTAGCAATTCTAGAATCCCCTTTCTTATCTCTGTCAGCTACCCCCTTTGCCATAAGAATGATTAATCTGGCATACAATGAACTTTATAGTCCAGCTACCATTTTTACTTTAACACATTTTCCTTAAGCCCAATGTCAATTCACCACTGAGCTTTTTTTTTTATTTTTATCCTAAGCCTTTTTTATATTTTTATTTTGAGATAGGGTCTCACTAAGTGGCTTAGGGTCTCATTAAATTGCTGAGACAGGCATTGAATTAGCGATCTCCCTGCCTCAGCCTCCCAATTCACTGGGATTACATGTAGGGGCTCTGTGTTTGGGACTGGGGTCTCTGATACACTTCTTGTGACAATTCTGGTGACTAAGAAGTTTCTGGGCAAAGGCACAGAATGCCTGGCTGCTAAGAAGTTTCTGTGCAAAGACAAGGGATGCCTGGCTGCTGTAGCCATATCCTTCATGAGGAAGACCTGTGTTGCGTCAGTCTTATCAACTTAGACCTTCATCTCAGGCACATAGCTCCTGGGAATATAGGAACTCTCTTGTTAGAAAACCATAATATTTCATTGAAACTAAATCTGTTATAAATAGTAACTTTATACAATGGATTTTCTTAAGAGCTGCACAAAGCTCCTGACATTGCATATTGTAACTGTGAATGTAACTGCAAACTAAGTAACCTTACTGTTACTCTAAACAATAATTTACTAATACTAATGACCTAATGTAACCTATTGATATAAATAAAGCTTGGCAGCTTGGCCTCTCTGCCATTCTTCCATCTTTCTTTCATGCCTCTGCATCTTGTCTCTGAGTCTCCCTTATTATTTTTCCTTACAATTACAGGTATGCACCACCACATCTGGCTTTCCTTTACCACATTTTTTTTTTCTCTTACTATGTCAGAGTTACTATATCTGACTGTACAGGTTGTACAGTCAAAGTTTCAGATCTTCTGGGTCCTACTTGTCTTTGGGACTCAGAAACAATATCACTCTCCAATAACCTATCCCACAGATATTTCTGAACTCAGAATTACCACAAAGTTTCATGCCTTTCTACATGCAGATACTTGATGCACATTGACCGGTGAATTAAAGACAGTCACTTCTTTTGGTCATTCAATGAATATTTGTTGAGTGCCAGGCAATTTTAGTTCCTTGCTAATTTTATAACCTAGGGGTCCTTGCACAAGTATCAAGTCTGCAATGCTTATTGAATGCTTTTTAAATGAATGTCAAATGTGTAAATTCTTATTAAATGCACAAACAAGATTAATCCTTACTACATCGACATCCAATCTTCAATGCCTGTTTGCAATCTTTCTGTATTGTTAATGGGAAGAGAGAAGATAGGTAAAGAGCAGAAAGATCAGTAGAGGGAAGGGACCAGTGGGGAGAGAGGAGAAGAGGAAAAGGGGGAGTGTTGTGGACTGATATAGAGAAAATTATATTCCATGATTTTGTAACTATGTCAAAAATGATTCCAAATGCTATTTGTAACTATAAAGAACCAAAAAAGGTTAAAGGTTAAAGTTAAGTTGTAAATATTTTTTGCACAACATAATGTTTAAAGTAAACAATATGATATATACTTTAATTTTTTAAAAAGAGAGAAAAGATAGGGGAGGGTGAAACAATTTCTGTGCTAATTTAGAAAGAAGAGCTCTAAATAAATCACAATGTGAATGGCAATCCACATCAATATGTACTTGGAGAATTTCTTTGAGAGAAAAAGAGAACAAAGTGATATCGGGGACCACAGGGGATAGGGGAGATTTATATGGTGAATGAAGAGACAAAAAGACAGAAGAAAGTGAAGAAAGAATGAGAAATTTTTAAAAATCATAACAAAATGCAGAGTTAATCAAGTGCATTTTCTTCATGATCTTCCTTCACAAATCCTTTTTATAATAGGAATGCATTTTTTTCAGAAAAATGGGTTACAAGAGGAATAAATTGCTTAATTAAATTTTCACACCCCCTTTTCTGCCTCTTAGTGCTTAAATGTTGGGGGTCACTCAGCACAGCACTTGCTTTCCTTAAGCCTTTCCCCACTCAATGGACCACAGAGGCACATATTTCTGCCCAGTCTCTTTCCTGCTCTCCACTGCAATGAGGCAACCATATTCAACACTGGCTGCCTAGAGGAGACAACAGCCCACCTAAATTTAGCTCAGCTCAGCCCCTTGGGATATCATATGCTTCTAACACCTCCTCACCAGCTCCATTCACTGTGTGTTTTTACAAGCCATCATAACTTGAGCAAAAATATTGTTTTTAGAATGCAGTCATCTGCTCTCCAGAGGAAGAGTGTTAAATTAATTTATAGAACAACACACGCTGTCATTGCCTAATAATATTGTGAAATGGCAGATGCTCAAAATCAGGCAATGGGGAATTCAGCTATTTGCCTAAGGTACCTGACACATGGAGGAATGAGAGTGCAGGTGTTCATGGAGAGTTTCCATGTTGAAAGCTTGAAACCAGTATTTCCAGATAAGTGATAAGATCACCTGTTAACAAGGCAAACATTTGTAGGCTTCCTTGCCAGAGGTTCATTTCAACCTCTAGCTATGTGAGATTATAAATGGTTAATTAAGTCCAAACTTCTATAATTAGTACTTTATTGTTTACCTATATTTTTCATGTTTATTATCTCATTTTAACTTCCTAACAGTAAACAGTGCATTAGTTTACTATCCTCTTTTCTTCAATAAAACTTCAGAAAGATGAACAGCATGGCAGTAATGAGAACACTAGTTTAATCTTTAGAATACCTAGTGTTAGCTACCTCTAGCTTGCAATATAAATATAATATTTACTTTCTTTGTACCTCAGTTTTTTAAGAGATATGGCTGCAGTAATTCATTAATCCTAGATTTGTCAGGACAAAGATATGAATATGTGTAAACATGGAGCAACAATCCCTAGAACTCTCAATAGTAGCCTGATATTTTTATTCTGTTTATAAATAACAACATTGATGTGGTTCCGCTACTCCTGCTACTCCTGATTATGACAGAATTCTTATAGACTGGATCTCATTTAATCCTTAGAGCAACTCTGAGTGGTTTACATTATTGTCCACATTTGCATATGAGAAAACAGCACAGTGAGATTAATTGCCCAAAGTTACCTAAGCTAGAAAGCAGCAAAGTTTATATTTGACCCCAAGTCTCTCAGAATTCAAAGAAAATGCTCATTGCCGTGAACTGTACACCTTAAGGGGGCTTTGCCAAGGGTTTACAGTCTCCTAAATCTTATCTGGACTCTTTTCCTGGGCAATATCTCTTGATTTTAGGAAGACATCTTATGATGTCTCCACTGATCATATTGCCCAACTGTGATTGTACCCCAAGCCCAGAACAAAAACAGTGACTTAATGCATGATTGAAAGATTTGGCTTGAGTTTGAACCTCATTATTTCACTCATAGAAAACTGTTGAAAGTTAGGTGCACCCAGGAAGCTTTTCCTGGGCCCTACACTGCAAAATGGAACCATATAAAGGCATTGACAATCTGAAAAGTACTTCTTATTTCATCTTGTTTTGTAATCACAATTACTCAGTAGTTTGAAAACATAGCATTATTGCTTCCATTATCTAGATGGAGAACTGGACCCTCACAGAGGTGAAGTGGATGGCTCAAGGACTTCTACTTCTTCTGAGGCGCAGTTGTGTGATTCACTGTCTTAAATAGTAAATCAGACATTGGGAGGATGTCATTCCCAAGTGGACCTTTGAATGGTGAATTACTATAGTACCATAAAGAGTGAGTCAATTCCCCAGCCTGAATAGGGCCTTGAGTCAGAAATATTCTGACTATTGGATCTGGAGATTAAAACAGAAAGAAGAAAACAAAGGAAAAAGGCAGGTGTGTGTCGGGGGGGGGGGGCAGGTGGGAGGGCGATGGGGGGGATCCTGGCCTGGTCATCTCCCTCTGGGAGAGAAAGTTAACTTCTAAGACTCATTATGGAGACAAATGACTCCAGTATCTTCTTCCTGGAAGCAAACATGAGAAGCATACCAAACAGATGACATGTAATGGTGGACTGGCAGGAAGTTCCACTTGCAATTGCTTAGAAATATGTGTAGGAGCACTTAATGCCACCTCCTGTCAGTTCTCATCTGCTTGTTATGTAAGGTCTCCATTTTCTCAGCTCTGCACCAAATGAAATTAAGAAAGCTTAACTGCAATCTAATTACCTCTGTATGGCACAGTTTCAGAAGGAGAGACAAAAATCATAATAAATATTTTATAGGACAGTCAGCAAAGTGAAAGCAAAGGAGTAAAAATCATTGTGTAACTCATGGCAACAGCAGGAGCTGGTGCTGGAAGATAGAGCTGTCTTGAGGAAGGATGTGTAGCCCATCTATACTGGAGTGAAACAAAAATTCATCCACAGCAAAAATATAAAGTCTATTAAAGAAGGGGAACTGAGATTGAGGTGCAGGGACCATCCCCTCAAATAAGCAAGCAGAGTCATATTTTTTTGGTTCAATCTGAACTCTGTTGTCTCTTCTAATCCCTGCCCAAAATCCAACAGACCAGAACAAACAATGGAAGAGCCAAAGGTTCACATTTCATGGTGGTGATGCACAACAATGTTCTCCTGGGTCCTGAATGGTAACAACAGTATGTGACCCAGATATTCCCTCAAACTACTACTTTGCCACTGATTTCAATGTATTTTTAATGTATTGATAGATCAATGGAAATGAAAAATTAGATATTTCAACTCTTGACATTGACAAAATATTTAAGCATGAGTATCCTTCCTTCTAAAGCCCCACATGAAAGGCAGGGGATAAAATGCCATAAAGACACAGAACAAAGAAAAATTGAGAGGATGGATCAACACATTTTTTGGAAGCGAGAAAACAAATGAATTGTGATGGACTAGGGTTGAGAGAGGTGGAGCAAAAAGCCTAAAATGCAATTGTTTCAAAATAAACCAGCCAAATCATGCCTGGACACCTGAGAAAATTTAGATTTTAGAATCACCAGTTCCCTACATCAGACGAAGAAAGAAATGCAGCTAAAGAAAAGAAAAATAGGATGAAAATCAGCCTAAGGACTGTCTAGCCCCAGAATTGTTATGCCCATCTACTGATTTATTGTGCCATGACCTTCTCACTCTGCCAGTGACAGCATCATCACGGCAGGAGAATACGGTTTATATTTGCAAAACCTGAAAGAGATATTCCACACATGGGCTTAGGATGGAGAGATGGAGAGATGTAAGATAAATCAAATATAGCAAAATGTTCATTCCAGAACCCAGATGATATTTGTATGGGTATTAAATTTGTATGTTTGAAAAATTTTTCACAGTCGACTGTCAAGAGGAATAATACATCTAGAATCCCATCTGTTCTTACCATCTCCACTGCAACCTCCAGATTCCAAAGTTCCCTCATCTTACATGGATTATCATGATAACTTTCAAATTAGTCTTCAAATACTTGTTCCTCAGTATGTTCTTAACAAAGCAACCAGGAAATCTTGTTAAAAGAGATGTCACTTATTGCCGAAAGTCCATCCAAACCCTGCATGGTTCCCCATTTCACTGGGATTAAATTGCAGAGTCCCCTCAAAAGCCTATAGTACCTACATGGTCTAGAGTTTCGATAATTTTCTGATGTGTTTCCTACAACTGTGCTCTTCAAATGCTCTGAGATAGCCACATTGATATATAGTCCACAAAAGATTGTCATGCAAAAAATAGGGGATTCCACAGAAGAACAAGCTAAAGAAGATTCAGCATGACACTGTGACACTGACCCAGGGAGTGGAAGACATGTAGAGAGGCTAGAAATGAAACCAATGACTTAACCATGTTGTTTAAATGTGACATTATTATGATAGGTTTTACCATACTCTAAGGAGATCTGGTAAAGTCTTCTTAGAATAACTTAGGACATACTTCCGACAACAAAATTAGACATTATTAATTTCCAGGAAAAGAAAAATTGTTTCAAAATGGCAAAGTAATCATGGTAATCAATCAAAGTAATCAATATATCCTGCAATATCTTTTTTATTATAAAGTAAATATTGAACAGTGAATTGACCAACACTGTGGCAAGGGTGATGATCTCCAGTAGAGAGGAAGACAGGAAGTGTGCATGTGAGGTGGGTGAGGGAGAGCCAGGATGGTAAGTCATCTTCTTTCTGCTCCTGATACTCTGAGTTTATGACTATACCATAGAAAATGTCTAAAACTGAAAAACTAAGGTAGACAGACTTATATAGTATAGAAATTTAGATAAATACATGAAAGACACTATAACAGCAGAACCCAGATGCCTCTGGAAACAATTCAGTGGAAAGATTTTGGAAGAGGTAGGAAAAAGTAGAACAGGTTTGTTGTCTTTTGTGGTAAGTCTTATAGCACCATTTTATTAAATACATATATATATATATATATATATATATTTATAAAAATTAAAATACCTACCTTTTCTTCCTAAGGAAACAACAACAACAACAACAAAAAAAATACCAGAAAATTAGAATTTAAGAAAACTTCAACTTAGGAAAAAAATTTTTACTGAGAAAATTGCTTCATTACTATGAAAACGTTATTCTTCTTTTATAGAGTAGCTGGCAGGCTCTCAGACACTTCAATTTATAAAAATGTAATTTTACCTGAAAGCACTATCAAATCAATGATGATATCCTCCTCTTTAACTCACTTGAGGAGCAGCAGCTAATGGAGTAGTATTCAGAGCTAACGCACAACATAGCCACTTAATCTCAAATTAACATTTCAAGAATACTTTATACTTACAAAATTTTTACAAAGTTTCTTTTCAAAAAATTATTTTCTCATTATTTCTTTCAATTTTTACTATCACTGAACAAAACTATCATAATATCCTCAGAAAAGTCCCTAATACAAACTTGACAATTCATAGTTTAGATATCTATATTGATTTTTCTTGTTTTATCCTCCCCTTTTTGATAAGACATATTTGACTAGGAATAACTATGCACTTCAGTATTTCTCTTCCAGAAACCTTTCCGAGATCACGACTTCTTGCTCTTCCCTATCTCTCCACACTTTCCAGAGCTTGACCACAGCATTCCTTGCATCCTAACTGGCTCCACACACCTAACATGAAATGTTTTCTTCTTCCTATAAACTCTGTTTTTAGTCAGTTTTTACCCCAGAAAAACAGTAACTGGTGAATTTGTTAAAATATTTAATTATTAGTTTTCATGCTAGCTATTTATCTTATTTATTTATTTGTACCAAGGATTAAGCCCAGGGGTATTTAACCACTGAGCAACATCCCCAACCCTTTTTATTTACTTATCTTTGTATCTTGCGACAAGGTCTCAATTGCTTATAGCCTCACTAAATTGCTGAGGCTAGCCTCAAACTTGCAATCCTTCTGCTTCAGCCTCTTGAGCCACTGGGTTTCCAGGCATGCACACTGCAACTAGCTCATGCTATTTAAAAAATTCACCAGAGCACAGAAGAAAATTATAAACCAGTCTCATTTATCTATGTATATTAAATCACTTTTGTCTATGTGATTTTTTTAATCTTTTGTTTTCATTCTCTGCACAGCTATAATATTTGCTACATCTTTTAAATAGTGTGACATATTTTGAATTCAAGCCTGTCAAATCTCACGGTTCATTTTCCAATATGAACAAGTGAAGCTGGGAACTCACTCCAAATTGCTCAGTCTTCTTAAAGATGGATTAAATTCCAAAAGAATTAAAGAATCCATCACTGACCGGACCACCCACTCTTGCTTCAGGGCTGGTCACATGCTGACTTATAAAGGAGTCTGCTGTCCCATGGACCACTCAGAGGTCCCCTCAGGGAGGATAAAACAGGAACTGTTCATGCAAGCCACTGATGCTCTAGGATATTTTCACAAGAAATTGTTTGCTGAAACTCCCCATTTACAGACATAAACTCCCAAAGCTCCCCTATTTACTTTCTTTGCTCTTAAATTTACTTTTGCCTTCAAAAATTCTAGTAACTTTTCCTTTCATAGTTCATGCTAAACTTTTTTACCAGTTTACCTTCTATTTCTGTATCTCCATTATTTTATATGTCCATGCTGTTATGTCTAAATTTTCCCCATGATTTTCTTAATTCTTTTGTGTGTGTACAGGTATGTATGAACATATTTTATACACACAGGTAGCCAGACAAATATAAATTTATCCCATCTGTTAGAAATACATATACATTCATTTCCCACTCCCTACTACTGTTAGAGAGGTTTCAACTACTGTTAGAGAGATTTTGTTATTGTCTATTTAGAGCCTGGCCGGCACACTGAAACTACTTTCTCTTTGTTTACTCCACCTCTTTCAAATGATATGTATTTTCTTTTGATTAAATCCATGGTGCAAATCCTCAAATAAGTATTCACTGGGCTGCTTCTTTTTCTCTCTCCAACAACCTACTACATGCAATGATACCTTCCTGTTTGTACAAATATCTTCAGATATTTCAGGAGCCATCTCTACGTTGATAAGAATCTTTGGGTTTTCTGATAATGCTTTCCAGTCCCTTTCATTCTACATTAAAGAATGGTGTAAAAGAAGCACCAGCAGTCACTCATCTTTGACAAATCTTATATTCCCTAATTATTTACTTTGAATTTGGCTGAACATCTGGTAATGTGTGTGTCTACTCAATGGCCTCATATGCAGATCCATCCCTACTTGCTACTAGAAATGTCACCACCGCTGGCAGCATGAAGCCATCTCCTCATCTTAGTGCAGGTCTAGGGAAGTAAAGCCAACAATAGTGGGTCTCACTCCAATTCTATTCTTTCTTAAATGTCCTTTTCCTTTGCTCTAATGTCTTTTAAAGCTACACAAAGCTCTTTCCTGCTACTTTGTGATTTGTGACCCTTAGTAGTAGTAGCTAGCCTGCTTATGTAACAAAATCAAAACAAAACTTTTGTAATTCATGTTACTCACATTAGTGGTTTCCCTAATCTAAGATCATTGTTTTCTCCTTTTATAAATAACATTATTGTTGCATATTATTTTATGGAAGTAGATATTCTATCTTTGGCCTAGTAGCTCTGAAAAGTCATTGTCAGTCTGGAAGACCACTGAGATCAGCAGGCTGAGACGTGCCATCCATCTGTAGCTACCTGGTCATGGACTTTAAAGCATGACATCAGCACCTAATGTGCTTACTTCTCTTCCTCTGACTAGTTTCCATTTAAAGAAGGCCTTTTCCCCTCTCTTATCTTTTTTAGTGCTCTACAGTCTCACATTATGCACCAACTATTCATTCTTAAATCTCAAACCCACCACCTTTCCTCTCTGTCTCTCACATGCCCTATGAGATCTTCAGGAAAGAGATTTAATTTTGCCCAATCCATCTGCCTTTTCTATACATTTGATTTTGAGAGCAGCTATTTCTACTAGAATTTTTTCAACTTTGTAGAAGTTTTGTCATTATCTATGTTCCCTGGTATTTTTATTTCTCCTCAGAAATCCATGTTTAAGTTGCTTTGTTTACAATTTTCTTCAATTCTCTGAAACAAAAACTTTCTCTTCTTGTACATTTCTCTTGATTAATACATCATTTTTAACATCTCCCATATACCTTTGTCATGCTCACTATAATAAAGTTTTGCAAAGGATTCTATGCAAGAATTCCAGAAATACTGTCAGCCTAGTCATGAGAGGCAGGGGTCTTGTGAAAGTTTCTTGAAGGAAATGATCTGTTTCAAAGAAAATTTGAATTTTGATAAAGAAAGGGCAGAAAGGAATCCCAGGCTCAAGGAAAAGACGTGCAGAGGACAAAAATGTAAAGCAGCAGGGTCTATACATCATATTGAGTCACTTACTATTGACACAGCAAGAATCTGAGGGTCTGGAAGAGATTTGTCAGGAGGCCGGACTGCTGAAATAGACAGTGGCCATATGTAGGATGACTTCAAATGTCTCCTTATGCACACAGCTAACGAGGGTCACTGACAAGCTTTAAGCAAAGGATTGTCATGACTAGGTTTCTATTAGATAAAGCATCCTTCAGACCATCCATAGCAAAGTCAAGGCTTGAGGCAAGAGAGGGTAGATTGAACGTTCTTATAGTGTCTATAAAAGAGATGAAAATGGCTGAGGCTTGGGTTCAGGGACAGGAATACCCTGCATTTTTCTGTTGTACCCTCCCCTTCGAGTAAATGCATAAGTTATCTATCCCATCCTGATCTTTAATTGGCCCCATATGAGACATCATAATATTATGAGCACAGTGTTTCAACTCCTTACACTGAAATTTCTTCTAGCCCTGATTTATGAGAACCTAGGATTTTAAAAAAGTTTGTTTTTGGAGATGAGCTAGAGGAAATTGCAATTTGAAATAAAGGAAGATTTTTGAGGGATGTCTCCAGACATGGAGGAGCAGGAGAAGGGCAGAACAAGCAGAAAATAAGACAGATAAGCTGAAATACCAATCAAGGTTAAGCAGTTAGCAGTCCCAATACGCTTCAGTTTCTCTCAAATCCATTCCATACTTTCTAACTCCTGTCACCCATTATCAGAAACTGTTCTCTTTCCTGAATAATCAATTTCAATTGGTAATGCCATTATTTGCAGATTCTCTGTATACACTGCTATAAGGCTGAGCTTGTCCTTTGCGGGAACATTTTTACACACACATTCTAGATTCTTTAAAAGAGGGCCTGAACACAACTCTTCAACTGTCTTCCCCTAATGCCTATTTTATGTAAACATTGGACAAACTTTCCTGAATGGGGTCACTTTTTTTTCCAAATAAAATATGTTCTTTCTGATGGTACAAGGAAATTTTTCAAAATCTACTTCCTGGTTTTCATACCATCCTATATATAAATTAGATGCTGTTTGTCCCTTTGTTGAATCACTCACCTGCAATTTTTTAAAAAATCTTTTTATAATTCATTTATTTTTATAATTCATTTATAAAAATGAATTATAAAAATTAATTTTATAATTAGTCTCTTGAAGAATTGAAGAAGAAAAAATAAGTCACTTTTTAAAAGCAAGGAGTCTAACCTAGAACCCTCCATAAAGCTAAAATTAGGGTCTTCATATGCTTTATTCATGTTTTCAAAAGATATTTACTAAGCAACAGCTATCACACAAATAGTGTATTAACCACTGGGCTCATCATATAGAATAAATCTAATGTTTCCCTGCCTTCATGGAGGTTTAGAAATTATTGGGTTAACACACCTTGAACAGGTAAGTACAAGTATAATTTATGCCATTAAAGATAAGTCCAGAAAACTAAGAGATCAAAAAATGTGTTTTGTAATCCAATTTGGGTTCACAGATGTGACAGCTATTCAAATCCTTTATATCTATTTTTGCCACTGCTCTAGAGGCAGGGAGTTCTAAAAACATCCTATTCACTTTTTGTTGTAGCTGGGTGACCATAAGAACTGTACTGGCCAACAAGCTCTGAGAAGTTTCAAAGGAAGCCATGATAGGCACTACTCCTTGCTGTGTCTTCTTCTTGCCTTAAACTCAGATGTGATGCTTCTAGCTTGCAGTGTTCATCTTGTGAGCATAAATGTGAAAATGTGAACACAAGGACAACACATTAAGGGTGGTGGAAGAGACAAAAGAAAAGCCTTCTCACTTAATGGATCAGTATGTCAGTGAATAAATGGTAGCAATGTCTGATCTACGAATTTCAAGTTACTGCATCATTGAAGCTACAGTCAGCAGGACTTTCCATTGCACGTAATTATATGCAACCCAAAAGTGTTCAAAGGAAAATTGACAATGTACTAAAGTCCAAGAAGGCTGCCTTGAATGATGAATCTTTTTTGTGCTAAGCCTTAAAAAAAAAATGTGTTATTTTAGCAAAGGAAGTTGGTAGTAGCTGCAAGCAAAGAAAAGCTCTCCAGCCATTCTGATTGAGTTATGATAAGACTTTTGTGTGAGTTGCTCTTCACTGAAGATGGTATAAAAGTGCATGCAATGGTGGTGAATAAAACAAAGGGGACCTTGTCATCCAAAGAGCCCAGTGAGCCAGTCAGAAGCCTTGTAGGGCCTTTGAAGAATTCTGGTCAATAAATTTAATTCAATGCTTTTTAAACACTCAGAGGTGGAAAATAGCATGCTTATACATTTAAAAAAATCAATTGATTCTAGGTTCATCATAGTGACTGACAGAAAGGAAAAGAATAGATATAGAAGGCCATTGTAGAAGTGATTGAAGTTGTCCAAACTAAACAGGAATGACAGAGTAAGGGGCTGTGTCCCTGTTAGAGCATTTCTTATAGTATTTCTATGACCTCATCTCATTTCCCAACCAGATTTACATTTTTACCTTCCCAGAATGCACCACAGATGTGCAGGGGGGCATCCTGACATCCTCTTTGACATGATGTCAGGTAGAAAGAGTTGGAAGCATATGCGTAACCCAATTAAGAGAGGAGAAAAGTAAGATGCACAAAGAAAACTGGCTTGCCAAATATTTCATAATTTTATAAGGTCTTCCAGAATGAACTCTGAGTGCTGTGACTATGTATCATGTCAAGTTAGAAAAAACACTTTGGCATAATTAATGTGTTATAAAATGAACCTTCACTCTAAAGTTCCTCTTATTTTACAAGTCTGTCAGCATTCAGAGGTAGAAATATTTCTTTTTTGCTAATTAATTTCAAAGAATAAAATTACATATATTCATGTAAGTCTAGGGGACATCATACTACCAACAAATGAACTCTTTTTGCTTCAGCTAATTAATTATTGACTACTGATTCCCTAAAATCACCTGCATCAAGTTAATGTCAATACCAATGAAAATGGCGATTAGTGTGACCCCATAATTTCCTCTATCAAAATAGTAATTGAAATATTTTATATACCTTTATTAAAAATTTTCCATTTTAATTCTAATGTACTTAGAAAAGCAACAGATAAACCACCATTATTCCCCTTGTCACTATCACAGTCCTGGCACATAGCAGGAATTAAAACCATACACTAAATTATAACCAATAATTATTGAGCAAATTGGCAAACACTATGCTAGGGACTTTTAGTACAGAATCTCATTTAATTTCCCACTAGTTTTATAGAGAGCATACAATAATTATCTCCATTTGACATAAAGAACATGGAACTTAGAGATGTTAAGTTATTTAATCACAGAATTTAGTGTGTAGCAGCAGTGATTGACCTTCAGTTACATGCTCAGAAGATGGGCACTACAAGTTGAAGGCATCATGTCAGAGATTAAGGTAGGAAGAATTTGGAAAGAGTAGTGCTTGTCATGGCTTCCTTTCAGATCGCCCCTCAGAGCTTGTTGGCCAGTACAGTCCTACGTTCACACAGCTGCAACAAAAAACTGGAAAAGTCAGTTCTTGGATGTCCCTGCCTCTAGAGCATTGGCAAGGAATGAGAGATATTGAGAATATCTACTGAATTCAGCTGTATCAGTGAATTTGCTGGGGTTCAAACTCAGACCACTAATAACTGATACTGCCTCTCCCAACTATATGAATGAGCGAAGAAATGAATGGATTGATTGAACTTCTCAGCAATTCACTGGCCATCATCCAAGATTTGTCCCCAGTCATTACAAACCTTAAACTAATTAAAAGTACAAAAGTTATTTTTTATACATAATTATCGTAGTGTGCCTTTATAGCCGTGGTTCTTAGCCCATGAGACATTTAGCAATTTCTGGAGACATTTTTAGTTCTCACAACTGGAAGAAAGAGGTATGTGTGCTATACTGTCATCTAGTGGATAAGGACCAAGGATGCTACAAAATATCCTAAAACACACGGCAAATCCTTAACACAGAAATGTTTCCTCCAATATGTCAATACTGCTGACTTTGAGGAATCCTATTCTGTATCATATGACTGTTCGTATGAGGAAATCAAATCATACAAAACCTTGCCAAAAAACCCTCACATTTTAATCATGTTCCCAGTGTCAACTATACTTTCTTGTATCTCTTATCTCTTGGTTTTCCTTTTACTGTCACATTTACTATCACAAAATTAATTAATACTAACATAAAATTTCACTACTTTAATAGTAACAGTGAAAACAGAGATGTGGTGGCTACATTCCTTTTCCTTGTATAGCAGCAGTGCCTTGCTGAATGGAGATTTGACAATATGTACACATATGTTCATATGCAGATACCTTGACACAATGAAGAAAGGCAAACCTCATGAACAGCAAGAAGCCATCAACCGTTCTGTTTGATCCAAAAGCTATTATATATTACACAGTCTAAAATAAAGGAGAATGAATGCATTCAAATACATAGATCCCAACATTATTTATCATCTATTTCAAAAGGACTAACAAAGTGCCAAGCTGAAAATCTGTCATATAGCAAAAATGCAGTTATAGAATCTTAACAGTAGGTGGCAGAAGCACATAAATGCTTGAGTTTATCACTAAAAATTTAGTGGTATTTTTAATTCTATTGGAACAAAAGAAATAAACATATTTCCCCTCAACAATTCTCACTAATGCTCTCTGTATTTTACCTGGCTCAAAACTATTAAGCTGTTATTGTTTTAAGATAAATCTACTGTTTACTCTTGAATATTTGTTTCTGTGTGAAAATAACCTGTGTACACATGTGTAAACACAATAATTATGCAGATAAAACTATATGTATATGCATATAAATTGAAGTATTATATATAACTGTATAATTTATCAAATTTAGAATAACTATGTAACACAATACAATAATAATAATATTAGTTACTCCATATTGAACACTTTCTCTCATTCATTGTTTTTAACAACCTTAGGGGTGAGGTATTTGCTTTTTCCCTTTGTAGCTCAATTGCCAATGATCAGAATTGTTGAACAAATTTGTCAGGGTCTCACACTATGATGAAGTATAAAATTGAGATTTATATCATTCATTTCAGAATGTCCTAAGCCTACTAGTTTTTTGATATCAATAATTTTGTCTTACTAGTTTCTATTCTATCTCATCAAACATAGAGAAATTCTTAACATGTCAGATATGGTAGCACATGCTTGTAATACCAGCTACTTTGGAGGCAGATGCAGTAGGATCTTAAGTTCAAGACCAGCCAGGAAATTTAGGGTGAAGTCCAGTTATAGAGCCCAAATGAGTTTAATTCCCAGTACTATCCTCTGCTTCTAAAAAAAAAAAAAATGCTCAACAAATATATTACATCAGTTGAAAACCAAGTGAAGCCTATCTTGAGCTTGTAAGGAAAAATAATTCATCACAAAATTGATTACTGGGATGCATGTTAAAATTGGAATTATCAGGTGTGCTCCATGATAATTTAATCAGACTTTCTTAAAGAAATATTTTCTTAATATTTTCCAGCTGGCTTTAATGTGCAGATGTTGTTTAGAATCCAGAGTAGCAACTGTGAGAATAAGGTTTTGAGTAGTCTCTCTCTGTGTGTGTGTGTGTGTGTGTGTGTGTGTGTGTGTGTGTGTTTTGAGGGGGGATGGGGGGTACTGGAGATTGAACCCAGGGGTGCTCAACCACTGAGCCACATCCCCAGAACTTTTTTTTTTATTTTTATTTTGAGATAAGGTCTTACTGAGTTGCAGAAGCTGGCTTTGAACTTACAATCGTCTTGCCTCAGCATCCCAAACTGCTGGGATTACAGGCATGTCTCATTTTTTGGATAAGTTTTCAAAGATAAAACCTCAAATACCAAACAATTCTGGAGGTTATGAGTGTGATGTTTCATACCAAAGGATGTACAATTTTGCAATTTGTCAAAATTGTCAATGCCTTATCCATTATGTCTGCTCCCTTTGTGATTGATTTTGTGAATTCAATGACAGAAGTAGGAATTGATTTTTGTTTATTTCCATGAATAGCATTGCCACACAAGGCCAACAGTCATAGAAGCTAGTGGTAGATGTAATTAATTTGTCCTCATTACTAATTATTTTTCAGAACCTCAGTAAAATGTGTAAGATATGGCTTGACATGCAATTTATTATTAATACTAATTCTAAATTATTATTGCTAAACACTGTTCCTTCTACATAATGAACAAGTGATAACTTTTTGCTGTATGAATGATAAGTATGTATCCATGAACAAGCAGATGAATACACATAGGGTAATCTGTTAAGCAATGAGATACATGGCTAGTCTGATTGGTTAATTTCAATAACTCATTTCAAGGCAATTTTGATAATTTCTACTATTGGTCCAATCGTTTTAAAATAATAGGGATGAAAACAGCTCAGATGAAGGGTGTTTTTTCACAGTTTTTTTTTTTAACTCAGCTGTTGTAAATGTAGAACTGTTTTCATAAATGAAAGGCAGGCTTTGTTATTATTTTATCAGAATGATGGTATAATTAGAAATATTTTAAGTTATTTGGAGGTGGCTGTCTCAGAAGCAGAATGTATCTTGTGAAATAAATAACCACAAGATGGTGGGCATTGTGTTTTGGTTTGCTTTAGATTTTAACCAAAGCTTTCCGTGGAAAACTAAGTCCTTTGAAGGACTCATCCAGCTGGTCTGCTTTGTATCATTGTGGTCCATTATGTTCAGATTCAATTCCAGATCAGTTTATATAACTCATTCAGTATTATCATGAACATGACTCCTGAATGTACTAACAGATTTTAGAATTTTAATGCCAATTCTCCTCATAAAAGTAGTCAATGGTTTTCAGATATTTCACTTTCATGTAGACTTATCCTGATGAGCTGAACTAGGAAGAATTTCCAACCACTCTTTGGGTGAAGATGGCACATTGCCCAGTACTTTAAATGGCAGAGAATCCAGAGCAAAAAAATGCCAAGTAATGCCAATGTGATAGCAGAAGTAAAGGAGGAGACATACTTAACAAGGAGAACCCACAGAAGCTTAGAATCTATCCAAATTGTCAAAGCACAGATGCAGAGGTGACTGGGGCATTGCTTGATTCCCAAGACACCAGCAAAGTCCTTTACATTGTTCTGCATATATTGTTGTTCTTGAATATTAAGCAGCTGGTGACTCAGTGCCATCTGGCCCTTTCTGATTGAGCATACCTCTGGTACAGTGAAAATGTGTCAGGAATAAGGGAGAGAAGTTTCCAATGGGAGGATGTGTCAGAGTGAACCAGAGAAGGGAGGAAGGAAAGTCAGGAAGGACACATTATTACTTCTCCCAGGCTGAACAGAAAACAAGAAGGTGGCAGGGCACCTATGCTTTGCACAGTTGACTTTCTCTTCTCTACAGACTATAAGAATATGCTTTCTGAGTGCTGTGGGGATTTTATTGTTGTTGTTTTTGCCCTCCTTTTGTTTTTCTTTTCTTTTCCTTCTGTAATGATGTGGGGTATGGACTTTGGAGCACACACAGTGAGTGGCTAGGATGGGAAGGAACTTAGCAAATTTGTGGGTAAGTGCTGAATGAACTCTTTATAGGGATCAGCTGCTGCTTACAGGGTAAGAAATCCCTACAATACTTTTTTGGCTCTTTATGTACAGGTATCTGGGAAACAATTATTTCTATATTCATTTTATTGATAAGAAAACTTAGGTTCTCAAGTCAGTGATTTGCCAGACGACACTGGTTAACGGCCAAGCTGGGTAGGTTGGTGGGTGGTGAGGACTGTCTGAGCCTGAAAGGACATTGACATCATCAGTTCAAAGCTTTCTATTTTGCTGTTGACATCAAAGACCCCTGAAATGATAAGATGTCCCCAAGTCGACTTATTTGTAATGGAGACTAGAATCCCAGACCAGCTGTGTGTTAACTTTGTGGAGCCCTCAAATAGTGCTCCCCAAGTAGCTGGCAATTCAGGATTCATTCTACCTTATTTTTGATTTAAACACCATGTTTCAAAAAAATAACGGGGGTGGGGGGTGAGGACAATAACAATAACAACAATGATGATAATCATTCTTTACTAAGAGGCTACTATGTGCAGTATGGGTTAGGTGACCTCTCCAATTATCAAGACAAATATGTCATAGATGTTATAAATCCCCTTCCAATGAAGGAATTCATTCTCCCAGGAGATGTATAACTTACTCTAAGTGACAAAAACAGTACCAGGGTCCCATCTTATAAAGAATTTTTCCAGCAAAATTTATTCATTAGAAATAAATTAATTCCTAGTTTAATTAATCAATAACATATGTAGGCTATGCAGAAGATCAAATCATTAGTATAAAAAATTATTATATTAATCTGTCCTAAAGTCTGTTTTGGTGAGCCAATTCATCCTTGACATTAATAAATGTATTAGTTCTATTGTGCTTTCTGAGATACTGAATTTAACCTATGAGTATTTCTACAAGCACATGACAAAGGTATATGTTTAACCTGAAGGAATAACTACCTTGTTAGATGACTAGAAAAATAATTCCAGCTGATATTATATTTTTACACTATATTGCTTTGAGTTAAATAATAAACATCAAGATTTGTTACTTACATATCTTTAGCTCAAAGCACAGAGACCAACTATTAAGATTTGCTTTCTATTAGGTTCCCAGTATAAATCTACAAGTTGTTAAAGGGTTACTAATCTGTTCCTACAGAAACAAAGGCACTGTAGCCATGCAGGAGGTAATGAGCACCAAATGTCTCTGAGAGAGAAAAATTACAAAAGAGAAATGATAGATGGTACTTGCTAGAAAATTTAATTAAAACTGTGAATGAAAAATTTTGAATCAGACTGAGTAGCAGCTGCACTCAAACATGACCTGCTGCAGTAGCAGGGGCGGGGACATGTGCCAGGAAATGTTCTGTGAAAGCAGCCATAACATTCTTGAGTTTCATTTAATCCAGCTCTCCATGAGGCCTTGTTCTGAAGGACCTTCTAGGAGACGCCCCCACCTCAGTGAACCACTCAGAACACAAAGCAATCTGCTCTTGGTTGCTTAGTGACACTAGAATGTAGGCCACAGGATGTCTTCAGTTTATGGGAGCTGTCCCTGGTTTGTCAAGAGACAATATACTCTGCCTCTCTGCACTTCTGGTTTTGCTGCAATAATTAAGCAAGACTCCATTTGCAATTCCTCTAAGAACTATGATTAAGAATATGAGTCATCTATGTAAATACCATAACATATGCTCCCTGCCTAAATTGCCTCCTTTACCAGAGAAGCAAGTAGGAGATGCACTGTTTCTCAACCACACCTACGATTATCCCCTCACTGGGCACTGACATGTCTTTGGGACAGGAGGAAGAAATTGGATTAACATAACATGAAAAATGGTTCAGTCTTAACTCCATCACCTATAGGTTGTTTGTCTTTAGTCTGATCTGTTTATCTCTCTGCTTCTCACTTATAAACCTATCTAGTTTTAGGGGGATATAACAAAGTCAAATGTTCTAATTTAGAATGCTTTGAAAATGATGAGGCATTAAATAAATATAAGGTGCTGTGACTATTTCTTATTTCTCAACTATACTTACTCATTTACCACACTGTTTGAAAGTTCAAGACATAGATGAACAGACATAGATTGAATCTAATCTTGAATATAAGAGTATTAAGCAGCTTGCAAGTTAATCCATTTCATCATAAAAACACACCATTCCTTGTTAGAATCATTCTTGACTTGTATGTCTCCTGTACGGATTTCCCCAAACAACAAAACTTAAAAAGCACTTCGCAATATATTGTTTCAACAAGGTCTGGTGGTGCATGTCTATAATCTCAGAGACTCTAGAGGAAAGAAGTGCGATCTCAAGTTTAAGACCAAACTCAGGAACTCAGTGAAGCCTTCAAAAATTTAGCAAGACACTGCCTCCCGAATAAAATAAAAAGGACTGGGGATGTAGCTCAGTAACCAAAAGCCTTGAAATCAATCCCTGGTACATGCACATGCATGTACGTGCACATACACGTGTGCGCACACACAACTATATTGTTTTAATATCAGAAACTTTTGTCCTTTAAATTTATTAATAATTATAGAAATAAAGTCTTAAGTCCAAGGTTCAACTAATGTGTGGTGACCTTCCAGATTGCCATTCAGAATGATCAGGACTTAGCTACCAGTGTCTCGTCTCTTCTTCCAGAGCAGCAGAAATTTTAGTGGGGCACATAGATGCCCAGTATAAAAACTACCTTCTTAGTCTTCCCTGAAGCTAGATGTAGCCACATGCCTAAGTCACAGTTAATAAGATCTATGCAGGGCATACAAGGGACAGCTTCCAGGAACTGTCCTGAAGGAACACATGTGCTTCTCATCCTTCCCTCCATCTTTTCTGCCTGAGACACAGAGCCACCTGGATAAGTTGTGTCTGAGGGCCACTACTAGCGATGGCAGAGGAGCTCAGTCCTCAAGGACTCCAAGAAGCAGAGTTATCAAGGTAGCCCTGGACATTCAGAAGAGAGAACTGTTATCCTCTCTAAGCCACTGCTGCTTCATTTATTTGTATTTCAGCCAAGCCTAACCCTAATTGCTGAAATTACTGTTCTTCATCTTTGTTTTCAGAGTTCCTCAAATTTCAAAAATTCTGCATTATTTCCAATTAATATTCACTTGACAAATACATATGAAGCAACTCAGTGCATGTATCAGGCAATGTAGTGGAAAGTACATTGCACTGGGGAGAGAATAGTGAGCGATTCCTAATATGAGTTGTCTCTTAAACTCATGTTGTCCTATATTATTACAGATGTGGAACATCTATAAAAATCTAAATACTGTACAATATATAATATGATTATATAATAATAAGAAAATGTAGATTATGTGTGCTTAAAATTGGTCCTATTTCTCAATATTTCCAATTATCATAATATAATGATATTAATATTTAAATACTAATACATATGTAAGCTCTAGATTACGATTTCCAACATATTTTAATGCACCTGTGTCAATTTCATTATAAACACAGGATTGAAAACTTGGGACTTATTGAGTTAATGTCCTTAGCAGTGAAGAAAGAAAACGCAACAAAGATAAATGGCAACATGAATGTCTTGAATAAGAAGTGCAGGATGCTTGGGATGAGCATCCCTTAACACACAAATCTAATCAAACAGTGTCCCAACTCAAGGGAGAAGGAAGGTTTATTGGAAGACAGGACATTAGGAGTGACAGGTGTAAAAATTAAAATGAGATGTTAGACACTGGGCCGAGAGGGAAGGCACATTGCAAATAAAGGAGCTCTTTCCACAGGCCCTCCAGCAAGAAAACGCACAATGGGTGGAGAAAAGAGAAGTTCACCATGGCTAGGTCAAGGCGCAGGGACCTCAGACACAGGTGCAGTGGTTAGCACGGTCCCCAGATTCTGATCCATTCTCTACTGTCTCCCAGTCACTTGTCATGCTGGAGGACAAGCACAAAATGAGCCAGAGAAAGGATTCATGGAGAACCAAATTCCATTTTTTCAAAAATTTCTTGTAGGTGAAGAGAAAGAATTTAAACCCACACCCCACAATCAAAGTATTCCCTGATTCTGGTCTTTTTCTTTTTTAATCCAAAAGGGAAAAACTGAAGTGAAAAGAAGATAACACTTAAATGGGATCATTGTTTTGCCCTAGTTTATGTAAGAATGAACAGACCAAACTAAAATATGCAAGTCATTCCTCTCAACAGAACACTTCTTGTTCCCTTCCGTTTCCAAACCCACTCATTTACAGAAATAAATAAATATATTTCTCCTCTTCAACAGAAGCTGCCTCCCCAGTAGTTTTTCTTATTCCCCATGTTAAGGAATTTTCTGAGAATGCATTTCAAAGAACAAACATGCACACACACACACACACACACACACACACACACAGAGCTTAAAATCCTCACTTTTAAGATCCTCCTCTACTGAGCAAACTGAGAAAAGTCTATCAGCAGGATTAAATAAGGAATGCAGGGCACTGGAGTGCAGGTGTCCTTTTAAATCTATATAATTTCTGCCCACAGGACACTGCTCAAATATAATCTACTGCATTTCTCCTCAAATAATCCAAGCTCTGAACTTGACCTTCTTGTCACCTCTAAACTGCTTTTCCTGAACTTCTTAAGACTCACCATTTCTCAGCATTTAAGTTTTCTTTCAAATATCACCTACTTAAAGAGGTCATCCTTTACAGTTTTTTTTTTTTACCTGAAGTTACCTCTCCTGCACCCCATTACTCAAATATTTCCTCTTAACATTTATCAGAACACCACACTACCTTGTATATTTGCTTACTTGGGATGAATCAATTTCTGCTAGAAAGCCTACTTCTTAAAGGCTAGAATCATGTCTTATGACCATCTAGGTCCCAGACGCTACAAAAGAATTTGTGTAATATCTGATGAGTGAATGAATAATCCTTCCTCTAAATATGACTCCTATAGTTCACATTATAGATGAGTCACAGATATTTTAAATAACTTTATCAAGGTTATACCGCAAATTGGCAGCAGAATTACTTGACTTCAGAAACTCATTTTTCTTTCCTTAACTACTTTTCTTTTTTTTTTTTTTTTCCTCCACTAGGGGAGTAGTAATGTCTATTTAGAAATCATAATTTTCAAAATTCTAGTTTCAACTTTGCCTCTTCTATTTTCTTACTATGCAATCAAATCTATCCTCAAAATAGTACAGTGTGTGTATCTCTTCTTTGAAATGCTAGGGATGATAAGTATTTCAGATTTCAGAGTTTTTTGGATTTTGTAATATTTGCAAAGTCTGTACCAATTGAAACTATGTATTTAAAAATTTGAAAATTCAAAAATCTAATGCTCAAAAAGTTTGAATTTCAGAGCATTTCAGATTTGGGACTTTCAGGTTAGGAATGTTCTCATTTTTTATACAATTTTAATTCTCTTTGCTAGCATCTTAATTAGTGATTATATCATATGATCAATTGTAATAGCATCCTAATTGACAGTTTTGTGTTTAGTTTCTTTCCGCACTAACCTATAATTCTATTTACAAACCTTTGCCAGTTTAATTGCCTTAAACTTCAATTTCATTATGCTATTGCTCAGTATCTTCAATTGTTGTCTAAAGTTTAAAATATAAGTTTTTGGCTTTATAATCAAGGCCAATCAAAATTGTCCCCAACTATTTTTCTCCTTGCTATGGTTTGAATATGGTTTGTCTCAAATGAAATTCATAATGGAATTCAGTTCCCATCATAAGATATTATGAGGGTGGAAACTTCATATGACTGTGATGCTCAGAGGGAGAGTTTTGAGGAGGTGATCAATACTATACAAGTCACTAAATTAAACACTGGTGGCTTTATAAGAAAAGAGAGAGACCAGAGGACACACACATGGTTTCCCTGTCTCCATGTGATACTTTGTGTTGCCTTGGAACTTCATTAGCAAGAAAGCCATCACCAGATGTGACCCTCAACTTTGAACCTCCAGAGTCATCAGTGAAAATAAGTCTCTTTTCTTACCCTATCTCTGGTATTGTGTTGTTAGTAATAGAAAACAGCTCATCTTTCATATCATTACTTACAATGAACTTATTTAATAATCTATGTCAGGGATCAACAAACTATGATCCATAAGAAAAATCTGATCCATACCCTGTATTTATAAATAAAGCGTTACTGAAATGCAACCTTGGTAATATATTACTTATTATAGTTGAAACAATACGATTAAGTAGTTATAACGGAAGCCATATTCCC
The DNA here is from genome assembly GCF_048772815.1 of Callospermophilus lateralis. Lineage (NCBI taxonomy): Eukaryota > Metazoa > Chordata > Mammalia > Rodentia > Sciuridae > Callospermophilus > Callospermophilus lateralis. The sequence goes on along the minus strand of NC_135306.1, from coordinate 171,563,872 downwards.
TCAAAGTTTAAAATAATTTTATCTGGACTTTTTTTTTATCTGATGCTTGATCTATGTGTTTATGTCGTCTTCCCACTCCCAGAATATGAAAAGAGACTGTTTTGTTCACAGCTTTATCCATGACACCATAGTTAGGGGCACATAGTAAGTGCTTAATATCTGCTGCTGCTAACTTGCAGACTTAATAGTAGAAGAATACATTGGGTTATCTTGTGCCCAAAGCTCTGAATTCAGACACACATCTGGAATCTCTGCTTTCTGGTTATATATGTAAAGAAATTTGCAAATGGCCAAAGAATACTCTAGGGAGGATTTCTGGACCAAGGATCAGTTTTATTATAAATGCTTTGGTCTTACTGCAAAGCTTACTGGGGGTGGAGTACTCTATTTTTTACAACCCTGCTATGCTAAATGAAACATGTACTAAATCACCAGGCAAACCTGGAAATGAGAATCTGGGCAACATCTGGAGAATGAGAGATTTGGGTAACAAATTTCAAAAAAGTTGTTGATAGGAACAGAGGTTTGTGCCTTTATATTAATTTATTTGACTCTTGTCAATTGATATTACCCAGAGATTTAAAAAACACTAGTTATAAATATAAAAACACTGTTTCCCGTTATTTTCTTTTAGTTTTCTATGAGTAGCCTACACTTTTATTCTATGTAAAATTCTCACCATAGAAACCCCTTATTAACAAGTGGAAATTATGACCTATTGAAACCTAGCCAATTCCTCTGTGCCAGGCATATTGCAGAACAAGCCAAAGTCAACATGTTGCTTTTCAGTTACTGTTTAAGGAACAAAGATGAACTTACTATTTCAATTTTAAATAACTATACATCAACATAGAAAGCCTTACTCAATAGGTCATAATATATATGTCTAGAAATTTATCAAGTAGCCCTCCAGGCTGAGTCCCACATCCAAGTCCAATGTGGTTGGATGGTATTCCTCCAATTTTATACCCTTTTGATTCATTCTCTGCACAAACCAAATGATTGAAAATCACTCAGATTTACTCACATCTTTCCCATTCTAAGAAATTTTTTAGAATCTCTTTTTTTGTCCTCAGAAGAAAGTCCACATTCTCATAACACAGGAAGACCTTCATGAACAGGCTGTGTGGATCTGCCGGGCCTCCCTCTCCCACTTTCCACAGCATCCTCTCATGGCCCAAGCCCCACATGATCCTCTGTGCTAGGCTGTGCTTTGGGCAGTTTTGGAAATGTCTTCTATCTCTGTTACCCCATCACCACTTCACTGATGTTTGTAGGCCTTTGTGGATGCTGGTAACTTTCTGATTCTGATTGGAACACTTCTCTGCTTACTAACGTCTGCTTCTTTGAGTCTCATCTGGTCTTTACTTTTTTCTAATGACTTTCCTTGACACTTAAAGTCCAGATTAATAGAAAAACCTTATAATAGGGAAGCCTCTCCTGGAAATTCCAACCCTAAATACAACCCAAGAAATACATCTCATGAAAGATTAATGAAATATACTTCTGTGGTGGTAACATTAAGTTGATGTCTCCCTCAACAAGACAGTAATTCTTAAAGGCAATATACCAGGTACCATTTTAAGTACTAGTCCAAGCAGTTTAACTTTTAGCTAAATCTTCAAATGCTTTGCAAAAAAAAAAAAAAAAAAAAAAAAAGATATCTAGGAATTGTTCTCTTAAAATTTGGTAAGCCAGGTGTGGTGGTGCATGCCAGTAATTCCAGCAATTCAGGAGGTTGAGGCCAAAGGATTACAAGTTTAAGGCCAGCAATTTAACAAGACTCTGTATCAAAAGTAAGTAACTAAGTAAATAAATAAATTTTAAAAAATGGCTGGGGATGTGTCACAGTGATAGAATATCCCTAAATTTAATCCCTAGTATGCAATAAACAAGCAAATAAATAAAATATGGTAAAAGTGCCCTGTTTAAAATGACACACTAAATATATTTTAATCAAAAGATGTCTTGTTTTGAATTTCCTTAGTTTTTAAAACACCAGAACATGGTTAAAGATAATGTGACTCTAACACATATATTTGAGAAGGTATTGATTTGTTCTGGAGAAATGCCTGTGGCAGAGTACATAGGTTTGGAGGTGACTAAGTGTAAAATCTCACATAAAATGAAAAAGGAATTTTACTGTGTTAAACTGAGAATATCCAAGCAGCACATAATGAGTGAAAGCATTTTTAGTACATGAACACCTCCCTCATTAGCCTCTGGTTATATGGAAACGGCTGGAATCCAAATGGTTAAAATAAATGTTTTCAATAATATGCCATGGGAGCTGGAACAAGAAGTGTCATTTTGAAATGATGGCCAAGTGAAAGGAACTGATCTCAGCGATGCAAACGAAAGCAGGTAGAAAGGTAATCTTGCTTCAGAGAGAATAACATTCTATCACAAACCAGCTCCAAGAGGAGTGGTCAATTTTAGTCCTACACAGATGTGGCCAGGTTGAGTGTGGTCGAAGCAGGAGCGATGAAGGCTGAGGTGTAGCATTAGGCCTGAGAGGCAAAGATGAGGAGAGTGTAAGTGCCCTCCATGGAAAGAGGCTTGAAATGAGGCAGGGAAAACTGAAAACTGGGCACAGATGTGCATTATGAGACTCAGAAATGAAGACTTGGCAAGCATTCCAACAAGAGTTGAAAAAGCCAGAGAGCTGAGCTTCCTCCAGGGAATAATGCAAGAGGATTAGGACTGCAAGCAGCACTCTGCAGCCTCTAGGAGGAGGTTGGCCTGTGTAGCACTGTGGACCTTCAATTATTTCAACCCTCAACTCAAAGGTGTGACGAGGCCTTCAAAACCCTGTTTTACCTCTGTTCCATGGTCTAAGGTGCTCTTAGTATTCTCCCAGAACTTCCTGAGTTCCAGGATAGAAGGAGAGGTGAGCCTGGAAGGACTTGCATCCACTGAAGGCCCTTGTGATTTCTATAGGACAAGAAAAGTGACAACTGACATAGCTCTGAACTCATTTCTTTGGACATTCCAGGGTCTATGAGAAATACAAGAAGCAAGACCTGCTCTTGATTTTAGTGTATTTAACTTCAGTTAAAACAATACCTGTGCTATCACCTTACAACTCTATTTCTACTGAAAGAAATCCAAGTCATCCTGAAGGGAATGCCACCCTCTGACTTGGCCAAACACCCTCTCTTCTTCCTCATCTTCTCTGGGGGGAGAGGGAAGGAAGAGAAAAGCATGGAAGAGAACTCTGTACAGTGTTTAGCCTTCCCACAGGAGGACGTGAACTGCCCCTGAAGAACAAACATGCCAGCTCCCTCGCAGCCTCTCATGTAACATCCATGACTGTGATTTTTAAAGACTCACCCTAAAATTGGAAGAATCATTTCTAGAGTTTTCAGATAACCACTTCTTATCTCTCAATTCAGTAAAAATGCCCCTTTAAAAGACACTTATCAATAAATGTTGGCGAGGATGTGCTGAAAAAGGTACATTCATACATTGCTGGTGGGACTGCAAATTGGTGCAACCACTCCGGAAAGCAGTATAAAGATTCCTCAGAAAACTGAGAATGGAACCACTATTTGACCCAGCTATCCCACTCCTTGGTTTATACCCAAAGGACTTAAAATCAGCATACTATTGCGATGCAGTCACATCAATGTTTATAGTAGCTCAACTCACAATAGCTAGACTATGGAACCAACCTAAGTGTCCCTCAATAGATGAATGGTTAAAGAAAATGTGCTATATATACTCAATGGAATATTACTCAGCTTTAAAGAAGAGTGAAATTATGACACTTTCCAGTAAAGGGTTGGAGTTGGAAAATATCATGCTAAGCAAAATAAGCCAACCCCACAAAACCAAAGGCCAAATGTTTTCTCTGATATGCAGATGGTAATTCTGGATAAGGTGGATGGCACTAGGGAAGAATAGTGTTACCTTAGACTAGGTAAAGGGAAGTAATGGGAGGGTAGGCAAGGGGATATGGAGATAGGAAAGAGAGTAGAATAAAACAGACATTATTACTGTATGTAATATGTGACTACATGACCAATAGGATTCTGCAATAGGTACACTCAGAAAAATGAAATTATATCCCATCTATGCATGATGTATCAAAGTCATAAATTCTACTGTCATGTATAGTTATACTAATTAAAACAAATTAAGAAATCTTTAAAAAGATACTTCTGAATATTAAAAAAAATTTAACTAGTGAAAAGAACACAAATATTAATATTTTTGGAACAAAGAAAGCCTGTTGGGCAGCATCTGCTTTAACAAAGTGATACCTGAGTAGTGAAAAGGGAAAGTTAGCACCAGCCCAAAAAAGTGGTTCAATCAACTGTGGTGATGAATGTTGGTGGAGACAGTCACAAAGTAGCTCCACAGATAGGTTCATTCAATAGCAATTTTCTTCCCAAAATTTAGGGACCATCTTTCTACATGTCCAAGGAAAGTTTTGCCTGGCGTTTCTGCCACCCACCTCCCTCATGCACTCCTAGGATGTATCATGTATGTTCAGATTCACTGAAGAAATTTTCAAAGTGACTTTTCAAACTTGAACCAAATTATGAAATATGATATGTCAAGAGCTTTGTAATGTTTTGAACAACCAATAATAATAAAAAAAAAACAACCTCATCTTGTTCCTCTATTAGCCAACTATTAACTGGGATAACCAATTTAACCATATTGAATTTTCATAATAATTAGTATCTGACCTACAGAGCAACTGCATCCTCAAGATTGCTAATAGCTCTTTCACGTGGCACCCACACATGTAGATAGTGAACGAATAAAGGTACATATGATAGATACACATATGATAGATAAATAATGTGTTTAACTGTACTCTTTCAGAAATCTAAACTAATTGTAATAATAAAATTCCATGATACATTCATCATGTAAGAACAAAATTTACAACTTGGGAGTTTCTCTAAAATTCATCTTATATATGTGATGTCATATACAAGACTTTCTCAAGTAAGTTGTTCTTTCTGGATCATAATTATTAAAACCTAAAAAATGAATCCATCCTCTTATGTGCACTGGTAAACTCATGACCTCAAAATCAAGTCCTATCTAAGTCCTCTTCTCTTTAAGTTTTATCACACTGAAGTAATAAATCACACATGTTAGTTTAAACACCACTAGAGGTTAGGTATGGTGTCAGGAGCAGAAATCTGGCAAGGGTCCATGAGCTTCCATATGTGTTAAACCACAAAGGGCAATCTATGCAGTAGTAGCAGAATGGAAATTCTCTACAATTAAATGGTACTTAATTTTTATTCCATAAATGTATTATTTAAAGTATTTGAAAGAAAAGACAAAGATAATACTGCATATGGAAGCTAAATCCAGGTTTATATTTTAAAACAATTTTAATGTTAAGAACTATGAAAGCATGGACTGAAGCATGAGAATTATACTAAGAAAAAGGCAAAAACAACTAGGTTACTGCTTTCTACTTACCTATGATCAAACCCAGATTACAATTTTTACAAGTATATGGAAAACAAGGGAAACAATTCTTAGTACCTCACTGAAAGAAACAAAGAAAGAAAAGGAGTAAAATATTCACTTGGAGTGCTCAACTCCCATCATTTGATTGGAGACCAACGCTTCACAGTGAAAGCAAAGAGGAGAGGTTTCCCCTTAATTATCTAAGTAATTACCTTAAATGTCTGCTTTGCTTTGGCTGTGGAGACATAGGCACAACCATGAAGACCCTACTAAAACAAGAAGATACGAAGTTCATAAAATGCTCTCCATCTTCATTAAGAAAGGCACTTGAACATCACCTAAAAATGCAAACTGGGTTCTTTTGTGACAAGATTAAGAAAACCATCTTCAATCAAATAACTAAATCTATGTATCTTCCAGTATCTTATAGTAGGAAAGTGTTATTGCATATACATATAATCTGAGAATTAGAGACTGTGTTGACTGTTATCATTTAGAAACACAAACATTTAAACTATCACTTTTTGGAAACATTTTCTCCTTTTCCAATACAAAATATGTAAGTAAGGAAATAATTTTGTCTGGGAAACAGTCAACAAGTCTGTGTCTCAGTTGCACAGATGAACTGTACCAGAGTCCAGAGAATGTATAATAAAGTCTAGGGAAATTTTTTAAGTAAATGAAGTCTTTCAGTGTGAAGCTTCCTGCTTTGGTGCAAAATCCTGCCATCTTGTTCTGACTCTGTGGTACTCACTCTGTTCACTAACATTAGCCTCTTGCTTTTCTTCACAAGAGGCTACCATTATATTTGCCTTCAGTAAGTTGTGTGGGAAAGAAGAACACTTTCTACTCTACCATTTCCTTCTGTTTTCATTAAAAATGTAATGATGCAGTATCCTGATTGCTCAGTGGTTACAAGGAGAACACCAACATATCTAAAAGTTGATTTGTTAAGGAACTTATAGTAAGAATTCAAAGTACATATCCCAGATTCCCTGACTAAGCATTAGGGTGACAAAGTAAAGTCATCTTTGGGAAAGATTTGTTTCCTTTCCCATGATTAGATATGATCATGGCTGTGATTTTTATTCATGTATTTTTTTATTTTTTATTTTTTTTAGTTGTAGATAGACATAGTATATTTATTTTTATGTGGTTCTGAGGATCGAACCCAGTGCCTCACATGTGTGAGGCAGGCACTCTACCACTGAGTGATAGCCCCCAGACCTTGTTTGTGTATTTAATCAAGGACATCTTCCCTTTTATTCTCATAATATTTCATCTTCATCTTTCCTTTAGTGGATGCAGGTAAATACGTTATACATCAAAGCTATGGATGGTAGGCATGAGGGAAGAGTCTCCTCAATCTTTGTTGCCAAGATGTTGATTGAAATTCAGGTTTATCTGTAGTACTCCTTGAAGAATTTTGTTGTTGTTACAAAATGTTGAAGAAATACAGGAGATAAACAGAAACTCTAAGGTGAATATCTCTTGAGAACACATACACTTAATTAAAAAATACCACTGGTACTCATCATGTTAGCTGTAGGTTTTTAGTGAAATGGTAAGAAATTCAAAGGTGTTTCATAAACACTGTGAGAGTTTTGTGACATGCACACTATGGTCTAACATTTTCCTTGTGCAAAGCTAAAGCCCACCTAAGATTTAGACCTTCTAAGTGGGCAGGCAATGTGATATGAGCAAAAATGTGTACCTTGTAAGTTTCTATAATTTTCTAATAACCCAAGAAGTCTATGACTAACAAATAACAGTCCCAGATTAGGTAATGATATCATGACTAATACATTGGTAGATGATGATGAGTTAATACGCTGCTCTTTGTACGGGTGTTGCATTTGGGATTGAGATTCTTGGAGACCTCATGCTTGATGCATAATTTGCAATCAGTTTTTCCTTTTATCTGCTTTATGAGGTCTCAGAAAGACTACCCAGCTATCTCTGTAACCCATTTTCTTTGATATTCTGCAAATACAGAAAAATTATGACAAGTGATAATGTTCAGAGTTAAAGAGACTGTTATACAAGGTGTGAGTCACTGGGAAAGGAAAGAAATCATTGGTGGGTTGGCTTAAAAACAACACAAAGGGAAGCCCTTCACAGGTGATGTCTCTAATACACTATTTAATGCAGTAATAGTTACCTAAAATTTGTTTATAACGCAAACTAAATTGAACAACACTGGGCTGAATAAAAGGCATCTTTCAATGTTTGGCAACAGTATTGGAAGGAGAAGATGTGAATGTGGTGCCAGAGGACTAGAAGCTGGCATGAGTTGCTACAGTGTAAAATAAAACTGCAATTAGGAGACAAGTAATGCTCTGACTGTGATTTCTTGTGAGTGTTCTACTAGAAAAAGTGGAAAAAATACTGCTTAATAGCTTTTTGAGCTTTTTTTAGTTTTGTTTTCCAGTAACATCAGGAAGTTCATTTGAAGAAAATTGAATGAGATGACCAAAGATTCAATCCAAATTATCACATTTTGTTCCTCCCACAATCTACATAAACAATTCCTCAAGATCTCAATATGCTTCTAACAAGATGGCAGGAAATGGGAGACTATAAATTTCAATACAACATATGACCAAGTTTAAATTAATACTAATGGGATATTGATTATTAATGAAATTATAAACATATTCATCCTTAAAATTAGTAGTAGTAAAAATGGAACACAGCATTCCAGTAAACTGCAGTGAAAGGCTAGGTACTTTGGGTGAATAGGTATCTACTGGATCCAGGCCCAATACGAATTTCACTGAGGAGCTGAAATTCAAAAATTCAAGTATTAAGGGAAATGAAAGGCATGGTCTAAATGATCAAATCATGCAAAATCTTAATAATTTTATAAAAAGATAGCATTAAATAAATGAGTCCTAATTTCGTATTGTCAATGTCACAGTGGCAGCATTTCTACCACATAGCTCCACTTATGTTCAATACAAACTCAAAATGGCCACATTTGCAAAGTATATTCTCAAGGAATCTGGTTGCATCCTGTTTATGCAACTTGAGCCCATGAGAGAACTATACACAATTTATAATGGCAGATATTTCACAGGTTTATGGTTTGGCTGCTAGAAGACTCATCAATAATTTAAGAACACAACACATTATGCATAATTATTTCATTTCCTTTTGCAAAAAATCATTCACATTTATATCAGCATAGAATCTATAAACAAACAAATGTTCTTGTTAGAAAGGCTACAAAAGAAAGAAAATTCTTGTAAACTTTTCTAATTTCACATTATTACATAATGTCTATTTTATAGTTTAAAGCAAATACCTTTAAAATTAAGGCATAGTGAACCACAAAGTATTTTTGTCTATGCTAAGTTTAAGGAAAACTTCAAAGGGTAATTTTATTGTGTGCACTTTAAAATATATGAAACTCAGATACAAAAATTTTGAAATAGCATTTAGTCTGGATTAACCACTTACTAACTGGATTACCTCAGGAAAATTACTAGAAGATCTCTACTAGCTGCAGCTCCCTTATCAGCAAGATACTTAAATTAATACTCAGGTTGATTTTTCTCAAAGAGCTGTAGTGAAACTAAATATATAAGTGAATACCCTTTAAATATCATATAAAATAAGATATCATCACTATTATCAGGTAACAAGATTTAAAACAATAAAGAAAATATTTTCTTTAAAAATTATTAGGAAACCAGTTTAAGGGAACTTGCATTCAATAACACTAGTTGTTATAGAAAACAACTTACTCATAATATTAATTTAGACCCTTTAATAAAAGCATGAAAAGGTACAGAAGGCAAATTCACCTGCTTTCCTCAAAAAATTTCTTCCATATGTATAGTTAAATTAAGACGATTTAATCTTTTTGGAGCAAAAGACAATTGTAAATGGAAATTGATAATTGAAGCAAATTGAACATATTCTTTAGGGTTTTTTTTATTCCTAGAATAAATTTTTGCTTCTTTATGATTTTTCAAATATGGTCAACAGATGAAAAGAAACTCAGATTTCTTAAATATGTGAAAAACATTCTTATTGATTTTTTTTTATTATTTTTTTGGTTGTTGTTGCTGTTTTGCAAGACTCTTTATTTTGTGGATACTCTCTTCTGAATCTCTAATGGGAACTGGCTATTAAATCCCATGTATTTCCCAAGCACAGAGGCAACTAAGCAAAACAGGAACTACACATCAAATGATGGTCAATTACTAATGAAGGTAAAAAGATAGAGCTGTACTACTCATAAACTGTTATGCCAAAAGACCATATACTCTGAAATGTGGTCAAAAATAATCATAATGCACTAATAAAAACATTTTTAAATGCACCTCTTAAATCACATACATTCCATTTAGATAAAGCCTTCAACACTTACAAGTTGTGTGATTTTGAAAAGTAATTAATATCTAACAATTAGTTTCTTCATTCTTTTTTAAAATTTTTTTAGTTATAGATGGACACAATATCTTTATTTTGTTCATTTATTTTTATGTGGTGCTGATGATCGAAACCAGTGCCTCACACGTGAAAGGCAATCTCTCTACCACTGAGCCACAACCTCAGCCCAGTTTCTTCATTCTTAACATGAGTATAATAATAATGCCAATAATAATGTCCATGTTGAAGAGTTGTGAGGTGTAAATAAAAGAATCCAAGAATAGCACTTAGACAAGCACTGATACACAGCCTGCAGAGAGGGCTAAATTATACATAAATATTTTTAGTATTTTTTATATTTGTTTATATGTAAATATAGTCTCTGCAATATAAGCATACATATGATATATTTTGTGGAATTAAATATATCTATACGTGTTTTTTACTTTAGCTAAAAACTTTATCTCCCTATATATATATATATATATATATATATATATATATATATATATATATATATTAGAGATTTAAATTTCCGAAGCTGAAAAATCAATCTGACATCTACTTTTAAATCAATTAAAATGTCAAAATATTGAAATAACTCAACTCTCTAATTCATTTTGACTACACTCACATATTTGCAGATATAAAGATATACATAGACACACATCATTGTGTAAACATACACATGTATGTAAAAAGTTTATATTAATGGCAGGGATGCTATATTATGGAGAAGTTAGGAAGGCAGACCACAGCAACTGTGCATTTTCTCAGTGAAGTCACATTTCATTTTCCAATGTTTTGTCAAGTTTAAATAGTTTTGATTTGTGGCTAATAAAAGAAAAATGCCCATTTATTCCAGAGGCAGCATAATGGCAAAAGAAAACTATAAAGATGAAGTATAGTTATCTGGGCATTGCACAACTTAGAGGCATGGTAGACCTAGCTAGTGGAAACAGAGATGAAGAAAACTACTTATTAGGCTCCATAAAGGTAGCAACAAATTTAAAAGTCTACTTATTGTTACATGGCCAAGATGGGCAAATTTTCAGAGAAGAATATTTTTGGCTTTGAGCTCTCCTTTACTTATAAATGAGACATTTATAAATGTAATATTTACAGAAATGTATCTTAAGCCAATGGAAGGAAAAGAAATATATTATTATCAACCTTAAGCATATAGAGACCTGCCTAGATAAATTAGCTTTTCTTTCATTCTTCTAATAATACAAAATTTCATTTTCTTTTTTTTTTTTTCTTTGAAAGTGACATCAAGTAAATACAGTGCCAGGCTGTAATCTTGGATAGTCTTTGGTTTAAATTTTTCTATAGTTGAAGGTTTTCAACCACAAAGGATAACTCTCCTAAAAATATCACTCCATGACCTGAATTCCATACAGCAGGGGCTAGTCATTGTGTGTTTAGTTTGCATTTCTCTATAATGCTGGCCTTTCTCAGAGAGAAGGGGTTAAGAGGATTTATCAACATTTGCAAAGTCCTTAGAGGGTTGTTTTTGTAAATTACATCCATGTCATTAGCCCAGCCTCAGCAAACATGAATAAATGACAAATGAAAGTTTCTTTGATAAAGCAAAAACACCTTCCAAAGAAGAGTTTTTAAAAAGCATTTAAATCTAGTTTACATACTATTGAGTCTTTTTTCTGAACTAGTCCAGATTAGGGACCGAGTCTGGAAACACTCATGTGTTGGTGAAGGCCATGTTTCTCTCACCGTGGATCAGAACACTATAAATGTTATCTGAGATCTTAAATATACAAGAAGCAAACACAGTCACATTATTTTCTTTTTTTTAATCTTTATTTTGTTTATTTATTTTTATGTGGTGCTGAGGATTGAACCCAGGTCTCACACGTGAGAGGCAAGCGCTCTACCGCTGAGCCACAACCCCAACCCCTTAGTCACATTATTTTCTTAGACACAAATATCTAGTTTTAAGCCATAATGATGCTCTCATAAATTTTCAAATTAGAAGAAGAATTTATATATATATATATATATATATATATATATATATATATATATATATATATATATTTTTTTTTTTTTTTTTTTTTTTAAACAAATTTTTAACTTTCAGCTTCTAGGTAATGGCTGCTTCTGTAATGTTTCCACTAAGGTAAATGGAGGCTTTAATCTCCTTGCTATTTGTTTGAAACTCCTTTGTATTTTTATACAACAGCCTATTATATATAAACAATTTGAAACAGGCTACTTTTTACCCGCAGTAAATCAATATGTGTCATAAGAGCAGAAGAAAACAGAATATCACTCACTAACACTGGACCTTCCCTTAGAGCCAGTCCCAGAAGACCTGTAAGGTTCAGTTGCTATGGCAACAGAGCTCTGATGCCTTTCTTACTTGGTGTGATAGAGTATGCTTATTTTTACCACACAGGCATAATCCTGAAGGAATTTTATGGTAAGGTAAAAAAAAAAAAAATACACAGAGTCAATAACAATGTGTATGAACTTTCTGTTGATCTGTGATGATTTAATTTAAAAGTAGTGCAAAGAAGTTAACTCCACAGCACTGCATATCCCTTTGCTGATTTCCATTTAAATTATTTATTGTATTTTCTTTAGGCCCTTCAAATAGTCACATTTGTTAAGCTAAGAAAGTGTAAGTATAGAATCTCACGTGGTTTAAGTATAGAATCTACAACAGATGTAGAGGTGTGCTATGAAAATGTTTTGAGATAATACTTATATACTTTAAAAATATTTACAATTGGTAAAAGAAATCTCAACATATACTGACAATAAGGGAAAATTATCTTCTGATTCCTATTAAAAAGATATCAGAACAGAAAGCAATATATCTTAAGTTACAAAAGCTCTAATTAGTTTTGAAAGTCAAATGAAATAGACAAAATGAAGCAACTTGAACGGATCCTGACATATAGTACATAACTCATAAATATTGTCACTATTATAATACAGGTAAATATATTGTATGCATTTTATGGGAGGTATTATTGATTATGCAATTGCAATGCTGTTTTTATTCTGAATACTCTAAAGAAAAAATGGTATAAGAAATACTTAACATAGTTGAGTCTTAAATATATCATAACATGTCCTTTTTAGAAGACCAATCTTGTGAATAAAATACTTGCATTTAATGGATTTGCCACAAGATGAAGCTTGGAGTGGAATGTGATACAGGCAGGTTTGGAAATCAAACTTGAATTTTACTCATCATACCACTTACTTAAGTTCTTAGACTCTGTAAGATTCAATTTTTTTATCCTGTAACAAAAGCAATTCGCCAGATGTATGTAGAAAGGATTTTGTCAGATAATGTATATAAAGTACCTGGTAAAATGTGTGATATATGACTCTTATTAAATTTTAGTCATCTTCCATGTAATGGAACTTCCAAATGGAACATGAAGTCAAAAAAAGGAGTTCAAATTCAATATTCCTTATTAGTATCTTAAAATACATGGATTCTAACTGTACCAAGCAGGACATAGAAAACTTTAATTTAAATATAATAGTGTTACAAATTATTTTTGAAGTTTGCTATTTTCATGACCACCTATTAAAGAATAATGTTCTGGGAAAAAAAAGATATATAGGAAGGAACAATTTCTGTCATTAAATAACTTGGGAAAATGCTACACAATACCATTCTCTCCAGGAGCTTACAAATCACATTAGTATACTAAACCCTCCAAGAAAATTTAGGCAAAGAAATCAGTATTATTTAGTGGTAAAGAACATGCACTCAGAGCTGAACTGTCAGGACTTGAACCCCAATTTAGGCACTCATTAGCTTATAATTTGGGGACGTTACTTAAATTTTCTGCCTCAGCTTTCTCAACTGTAATATGGGAATGTTAACAGTATCCCCCTGCCTGGAATGAGAGGTTATACTGAGATATGTCAGAACAGACTAAGATAGTTAGTAATGAACGATATTCAGAGGCCCATTGAAACTCTTTACCATATCAACTAATCTTTACAAGCAATGTCTTGAATATCTTTTGGAGTTGTTATTTTTTTGAGAAATACTTGAAGTATAATATTAGGATAATGCTAAGTTGTTTTTACATAGAAAAAAAATCATCACATTAATTAGACAATCAAGTGACACAAAAACTTAGCTACCTCCCAACACATTAATCCACTGGCAGCTCTTTTGCCGGAAAGTCCTGCTATGGTAATGTGAGAGCAACTTAGAGAAGTATGAAGAATTTATCCCATGGAAGTTCCGTTCAGTAGAGTCATTCACTTCCATTCCCTGCATTATTATATTAGATTGTTTTTGTGCCATTAAATACTGATCCTTATGGGAATAGGTCGACAAACATTTAAAGCTTTAATGATTAATAGGGAGAAAGGTGAATATGGGACTCTCTGATGAGGTCTGCAAAGAGAAACACATTATCCAGACAGTGATCTATGTTTGCAGGCTTCAGAGTGCTAATCTTCAACAACACAAGGAGTTTTCAAAGTGCAGAGATGAACCAGTAAAGGAAAGGTAAGAGCTTCATCCAAAGAAAAATGTGCTTAGTTTCACAAGAAAACTCAAAATCCTCCTTAAATATTGGCCTACTAAAATCAATGCTCTAACAAACCTTCCGACACTTTTCTAGAAAATGGGAAGGTTCACAATAATAGCACCATTAAAATGAGCAACCAACTAATTAATCTGACAACTTTCAGAGGACCTTTTGTTCTCAAATTTATGATTCTCTCAGATTACTGACTCCTCTTGGTTCATATTTTTAATATCATCAGAAATAAATGAAGAACAAAAGCTTTTTCACTCATAATTTCTATTTGATCAACAATTAAATCTATGTTCAAATACTCTTGTTCAAATCTTAATTGTAATGCTATTTCTACAAAAGCTATTTTATATATAAAGATATTTTAAATGTCTGTTTTTCCATGTAACATTTTATCTTAAACATTTCCTGACAAAAATTTATTAAAAAAATCCTTAAAACTGATCATTTTCAGTACCCTGAAAGTAATACTGTTTCAGGATCAGACATGCAAGTGATTTCTTATTGTGTCACAGTACAATGAATCTCCTGCTGTTTTTTTGGTTCTAAAAGTAGTGGTTTTCAAACTTCAGCACATATCAGAATCACCCTAAGGACTTGTGAAAACACAGGTGGCTGAGCCCTAACCTTGGAGTTTCTGATTCAATTGGTCTTGGAGGAGACTCAAGAATCTGCATGTCTAACAATTTCCCAGATGATGCTGATGCTGCTCATCTGGGGACCACTTTAAAGATCACAGATAGATTATATACACACTCTCATGTCATCAAATTTGAGACAAGTCAAATACACATTTTTGTGGCTTCCAAGACATATTTCTGTAATACCTGCCCACAAGCTTATGCAGATTTGTGTTGCCAACTGTCCTGATACTTAAAGCCTGGGAAAACACCAACTGATTGAATAAACAGAAGAATGTTACTTCTGTCCTCCCAGAACTTAAGACATTAGGTCTGAGATTCATCAATTCATATTTCAGATATCTATATATCTATAATATCTATATCTGTATATCTATATATATCATGATTGTAACAAAGCCATGGTGAGTTGTTCATTCTCCTAGTATGTGTAAGAATTTCTCTATGGGCAATTACTATTTAACCCATGCACTCAAAAGAAAAATAATCAAAAGAGTAGCAACAACAACCATAAGATCATTTGAAAACAATTTCAATAACTGAGGTTTTTGTTTTGTTTTGAGTAAGAGCTGCAGAATGACCAACAATTAAATTTTCTATCTGAAACAAATTGAAAGTACTAAGCAAATTATGTTCATATTTTTAGTCACATTTTTAGTCAGCATAGTTAACACAGAGGAGGTAACAGGGATAAAATATGTACTAAAGGGCATATATCACCTGCTTATGAAATTTTAATTCCTAATCCTCTGAGGATAATCAGAGACAAGGAGAAACTATTTTTTTTATAATCTCTTTCCTTCACCAGGGTGGAAATGGACTCAGCAATCAAAAGGCTAGAAATATCAATGGATATGTGTTCATGGAGATTTTTCATTTTTGACAGATAGTTTTGGTTTCTAATTTAAGCAGTAATAAAATGCTTTCTTTAAAAAAATCAAGGTTTTAAAAAAGGGTCTATTTCACAAGAAATTTGTTATAAAAATAAAACTGTATGTGGACAGTACAAAAGTTAAGAAAATGAATCGCTAAAATTCATTAAAACACTATTCTAAAACTTGTCACAGCCTGATAGTATAACTTTTTGGGACAACCTGAATAGCCACATAATGTATAACTCTTACTATAGGCTTGTCTGGAATACTGGAAGCATGAAATTGAGCACACACAATATGTTCTGAATTGTTTACTGATATTAAATTAAAATGCTATTGCCAAAGAATTTGATATGCTTTTTTTCACTAATGCAAATTTCAATTCCTCCATAATATACATGACAAGAATTCAACAAAAGGATACCATTTCCTAAAAAGAAAAATGGAAAGTCAAAAAAACCCTCACAAATTAAATACTATAAAAGAATGTTATTCATGCTTATGAATATTAAATTCTTTGACAAATGAACAAATATGGAAAATGAGACACAAATTTTTCCTGAAAATATTAGTTTATCTTAGAAGGAAATGTGTCAAATTTATTCATCATGGGTTTTATCAACATTTCTATTATAAAAAGGAACAATTATTTAAATAAATAAAGCCTTCTGCTTTGATTCTAGGCTCCGAGGCCTAATATTCTAATGGAAAGTGATTCTCAATTGAGAAAGGCTAGCCTGGTAAAATTTTAACACATCCATGGAAATTCTAAATCATCATTATTTAATGTGGTAAAGTGAAAGCAGGTAGCTTGACTAAAAAATAATAATAAGAAGAAGAAAATAAAATGCATCTTTTCCTTACAGTGAAGAACTATATTTCCTAGTGAGGCCATATATCCAGATTTATTCTCAAACCTCCCATAATAACATATTGTTAAATCCCTTTTGTTACCATTCCAAGGCAGAAAAGCAATTTCCTATAAATTAAAAAAAATAAATCAGTAACCACTCACCTAAAATCAGGTTAAAATGCAAGATGACATTTTATTTTAAGGCTAAATTTTGAAAAAACTTTTCATTAAATAAATGTCGCACACTGTCGTAACATTTCAGTTAAAACTTGAAATTAAAAAAAATACACTGACAAAATTTCTATTGGGCCATCACATATATGAGTATTTTTAAAATGTTCATTGATTGTACTAGATGCACACATTCAAATCACTGTGCTCTACAAAACAGCAAGCAAGATATTTTCACTTTATAGAAATGAGAGTAGAGTACAGTTCCTTTGAATCATAAACTCTGTTCTTTAGAAAATGACTAAAAATAAGCAGAAGAATACTTTTATTAACTTAAGATTTCTGGGACTATATCAGTGCTGTATTTTTTATTTTTTTTAAAGGAGGCATACTTGGCAAAAGCCACAGACTTATTGTGAGATTAGCAATAATCTTTTGAATACTAGCAAAACATGTTCCAAATGAAAGGTCTGAAAAGTTTCCTTACTTAGTCACCATTACAAGTTATAACTGTTCATGATCTTAACTGGGATCATTGTAAAATGGACAGAGATTAGCACCAGTCTTTCATTCAAACTCAGAAAACAAAGTAAGACATGGCCGTCACTACCTAATCATGCCACTATACTCAGCATTTTTTTTTCCTTTGATCCATAACCCAGACTTCCAGAAAAGTCATGTTGAAATCACTTGAAGATACTCAGCACCGATATGATCATCACTTCCAATATAGGAGATATGAAAGACAAGGGAAGAATACTACTTCTCATGTCAAAGATAGAGTAGTTGTTCCTTTGAAACAATATCATTAAATAAAATAGTAATATTTTTATGATATTTTGTCTCTATTATCTCTGTGTGTTTGCATATATGTGAAAAAAATACAGATTATTTTATTATTTAGCCCTCAGCAGTACATTATCATGTATATTACTTTAAAAAATGTTCATACCTTGCATCTTCATTCCAACCAAGAGCACTTTCTAAAAGCTCCTATTCACTTGTTGTTTTCCCCTGTCATGTTCCTTCAACTCAAGTTTTGAATATTCTCATACAGAACAAGATAATAAGTAAAAGTTTACCCTAATGAAGAGAATCTTTTCTCCTACTCGGTATCTTCCTTGAGAAAGCCGCTCCACACAAAACTTGTTTGGGCATTTGCAAGGAGGATCTTCTGAAATTCGTTTCACCTGGAAAAAAAAAAAAAACAGCAAGAAGTTCAATCTTCTTAGTAGGGTTGCATTTAGATGACATTTTTTTCAAAAGCTTCAAAGCCCCTGGGCAATTAATAATTTGAAACTCATTTTTTAATCTATGGACAGAATGTGAGCACACCAATACACTTTAAACCACAACTATGCAAAGGTCAGATCCTGAAAGTCTATTTTAAAGGCCAATGAGTACACTGAGCTATAGGCTAGATGAGAAGAGTGATGATGTTGGAGGATGATGATGAAAAAATTAATTGGTACCATAGGTATGATGAGTTGTGTTCTATTATTTTCCAGATTTAAAAGACCATGAACATTGGGTTGACAAGATTAATCTATTGAAAACAACACTAAAGTGATTCTAGGTTAAACATATTGAAAACTAGGACAGAATACATATAAACAGAAAGTTATTTCCACAGTATAATCTATTATACTGTTTTACTCACTTTCAATAAATTATTATTTAAAATGAGGCTATTTCTTCATCTTATTTTGAATTCTAAGATTTTCTGACATCTCAAATTCACCTAGATTCACTCTACAGTTCATGCCTTTTTAGTAATTCCTACCTACAAATCCGACTTCTATGGCCATATCTTAGATTTACACACATTTATGGAATATGTGGCTGAATATCAGAGTTTTATATCTAGTGTGTCTTATCCCCACTTTTGAAAACTATATAATCTAAATTATATGCGCACAATGTTTATAATAATTGTTACCATCAGAAGATGATATAATAGTCTGTGATTTAAGAATTAAGACTTACGTTTTATTTTCTGGGACTTTTCAATTCTGTCTCATAACTGTGTTCCCTCAAACTAACCAAGCAAACCCGACACAATAATCTTTGTTTAGAGGAAAAGTTTCCAAGGAAGATTCAGAAAGCTATAAATGATGTGCAGAAGCTAAACAGAAAAAATTCAGATTCTGACCAAACTGGACTGGATTTTTCTCACCCAATTTTTTTAACAAAATGTCAGAGAAATAGAAAGGGAACTTTGCATACTGTTGCTTGGAATATATAACCATTGTGGAAGAGAGTACAGCGGTTGCTCAAAATATCAAATATAGAAT
The DNA here is from genome assembly GCF_048772815.1 of Callospermophilus lateralis. Taxonomy (NCBI): domain Eukaryota; kingdom Metazoa; phylum Chordata; class Mammalia; order Rodentia; family Sciuridae; genus Callospermophilus; species Callospermophilus lateralis. The sequence continues at coordinate 171,544,675 of NC_135306.1, read as the reverse complement.
TACTGTATAACACAGCAATGTCATTATTCATCATATATATACACACACACAAAAGTATTACTCTTAAAGCTAAGATGGGGAATGAACCTACATGACCATCTATGGATAACAAATAGAAAATGAAAATATGGTATTTATAAACAATGGCACACTACTCAGTCATAAGAGAATCCTGCCATTTTCAAAAACATGGATGAAACGAACCTGGAGGATCATTAATAATTTGAAAATTGAAATAAGCTAGGCACAGAAAGACAAATGTCTCATGATATTGCTAATACATGGACCCTAAAAGATCAATTTCATAGAAGTAGACAGTATGATGGTGGTTACCAGAGAATGGGGAGATTAAATGGTTGGGAAAAATTTGGAGATATTAGTCAAAGGATATATAATTAACAGTAAGATCAGAGGAATAAATTCAAGGAATCCAATGTACAATTTGGTGACTACAGTTAATGATGAATGTTGTATTCATGAAAAATGCAAAGAATGCATATTAAGTTTAAATAAAATGATATATATGCAATATATTGGATTTGTTAATTAGTAAGATTTAACCGTTCTATTTAATATATATTATATATATACACATATATATACAATATATTTTAAAGCATCTGTTATACATGATAAATACATACAATGCTATAAATAAAGTAAATAATTTTTTAAAATAAAACAAATGTTGATTTGGAGTTCTTACTGACACGTGTGGCTCATTGGAAATCTTACTCTTATCTCTTCAAACTTCATTCCCTTTTACAATCCATGAAACTTTGAGAATACTTTTTTAAATGACAGAGGAAAATAGAGTCTTCTGATGTAAGACTTCAGTTTGCTTACTCTAGAATATATTTCAGTGTCAAAATTTCATCCACATTTTGCTCATAATCATTCTTTAGATGTTAGTTGCTATCATTTTCTATGATAATAATATAATTAGTGTAACAAAAACTATGGTACCTAGAATTTTGTCATTAAAGAAACTCAATTTCTTCAAATAATAAAATGTTTGACTCCTTACAGTCTTTTACCAAACAAAAACTGTACAACAGATATACATGAACTCACTTAAATGGTGGTATAAATGAATAACTTGATATTATTATAGCTGAGAGCAACTAAGAACAGAGCAGGGAGGAAGAGCAGGAGGAAAAGATTAACATTAAACAGAGACATGAGGTGGGAGGGAAAGGGAGAGAGAAGGGAAATTGCATGGAAATGGTGGGAGACCCTCATTGTTATACAAAATTACATATAAGAGGCTGTGAGGGGAATGGGAAAAAAAAACAAGGAGAGAAATGAATTACAGTAGATGGGGTAGAGAGAGAAGATGGGAGGGGAGGGGAGGGGGGATAGTAGAGGATAGGAAAGGTAACAGAATACAACAGTTACTAATATGGCATTATGTAAAAATGTGGATTTGTAACCGATGTGATTCTGCAATCTGTATTTGGGGTAAAAATGATAGTTCATAATCCACTTGAATCTAATGTATGAAATATAATATGTCAAGAGCTTTGTAATGTTTTGAACAACCAATAAAAAAAATAAAAAAACAAATTTCCAGAAATAATGAAAACAAAAGATAATAGAAGGAAAACTAGAAAGGTGAAGGAGTTCTAAAATAAAATTTATCTTAAGATCCATATAATTGTGTCTCAATGAAAATATAATAAAAAAAACAGTTTTTTTTGTTTGTTTGTTTTTTAGGCAAAAACAAGGAATCAACTTTAGGATACACATTTCATCCATCCATTGAGCCATCCCTATTTTTCCAAAAATAAACTTATTATTCTGAGTTTTTTTTAAATAATTGCGTATTATATCTCAGTTACTAATAAAGTTTAATTTATTCTTGCTAGATTGAGTTCCTTAAGGGTTAAGGTAGCATTTTATAGCATTTTTAAAATCCTCAGTATAAAGCACAATGCATTAATGGTATAAAAATATGTTTGATAAGTTAATATTTAAACATAAATGAACAGATGAATAGGAACATGGATCTATATAGGACACAAAGGGAAGTTATTAGAACAAAGTAAGACTGGATTCAAAGGACTGTAAAGATGACTTTCATATTTAAAAAAAAAAATGAAGGAAGTGTGTAACATTAAGCTAGTGACCAGACCTGTGATTCTGAACTCTGAATTCTTCCCACCATGTTATACTTGGTGTATATATATATATATATATATATATATATATATATATATATATCACCCAATCACCCTAGAATTAACAGAATTCTTCCCTGAGAGAATTGCTTAAAGGACATTCTTGAATGGGATGGTGATACTAAAGCAAGAAGTATGAAAGTTTGGTAATAGTAATGTCATTTCCTTGCAGGAATACAGAAGCACAGTGATTCATGAGGGGGCAGTCATAGGACCAATTAATATGTCTACATGTGAAATTTTCAGTGTTTTTCTATGCATATCTCTTTCCATGTGTGTTTAATAAACATATTATGTGTATATAATTACAGTATATATGATAAATATATATATATATATATATATATATATATATATAGATATATAGATATATATATTTAGAAGTGGCACAGTTTTATTTATCCCTACAATAAGGCTTTCATAAGAAAAGAAAGGATGAATAAAAGGGTGGGTGGAAGGGAAGGAAGCTTTGTTCTTTGGTCACCAAGAAAATCAGACAGCATCAAAAATGCCACAGGCCTGAATTTGAGAGGCATCATGATAAGCACAGTTCTGCTTGCAATTCACTAAGCAAACAGTAAACTGATATTCAAGTGGTTCCTCTGCTAATAAATGACAATCCCAAGTCTGTATGGGAAGCATTTGCATCTTACAGTGTCCTTAGACAAAATTGTTGGTGTCAAATGAAGTAAAGTACAAGGAACATTTTCTCAAGTGGCCTGCCCTTCTCTAATGCCTTCCTCACTGTGAAAATGGACTTTATTTTCAAAATCAAGGGTGTTTTTTTGTTTGTTTGTTTGTTTTTGTAGTAGTGTAAGAGGTGGGGGCAGAAATGGAAGAGACAAGGCCAGGATGTGGACCGTGGAAATATATTGTTAAGTAAACAGTGACTGATGACATCTTTGCTTCTTCCATTACCTTGGGATAAGTCAGAGTCTGGCAGGTGTTCCGTTTTTGGTTTAGGAACCCAGCCATTTCTGCTGAAATGAGATTTCAAGAGGAGCCTGATTACTCAGAATTATACTATCTCTCATCCCCAGATTGAGGAAGTTGATGGAGAAGAGGAAGAAAGTAAGAATGGTTTCTTAGAACTGTATTCTACTCATTGTGTGGAAACTAGCTCAACTCCAGGGAATGCAAAGAAGAGAACTAAACATGACCCTGCCATTCTATCACCACTGAATCACTCTATCAGGACATCTGGAGAATAAATTAATCTCAATGGGCTTCACTGTGTTTCTTTCATGATATTCTCACTAAAGAAGGTGGGTTGTATTATCCCCCTAAAAGGTCACCTAGTTTTTTTTTTCTCCCACTATTCCCCTAAGTATTGAACAAGAAAATGCCAGGAATCATTGAAGGTTTCAAAATTGACAGTTATTACTGAGACCATTGTCTGGAATAATCTTAACACTGGTCTTCTTTCTCTTCCTCTCCTTCCCTTCTCTTTCTTATTTCTTTGTTCCCTTCTTTCTTCTTTTACTCCTGCACTTCATTATCCTCCTTTACTTCCTTGTGGTTGTAGTTAATAACTTTGCCAGAGTACAAAAAGTCTATAATACTAACGAAACACAGGAACTTTGCAAGCAATCTCTATTTTATATCCTTATTCTAAAACACATGTTGGGGTGCATCAGTTTCAACTCTCAGCTGCTGTATATGCCTCACATGGGGTGAAGCAGCTGTCATAGGAGCTATTTCCTTTTTATATTAAACATATGAAATTCTGATTTAAACCGTTAGTGAAGCTCAAATTACTTTTCTCTCTGCTTCACTATCCCTGAAATAAAACACTTCACTGAAAAACTATACTTTAAACAGAACGAAAATAATTCAATAGAGTTTTCCCTAATGTAGAATGAAGGAGACTGTAAGAGACTTGGTGTTCAAATGAATTTGGAAAATTCCAGGTTAAACAAGATCTTATTTTGGAACTCACAAGAGCTTCTAACATGCCAAAGTGCATTTCGAAAGTCTAGGTGTAGAGTACAGTAAGTTGTATTTCTCAAACTAACATAAACATGGAATTCTTTTCTCCGTGGGACATGCGGTGGTAGTGGTGCTTGACTAGGCGTCAAATGATGCTTGAAAAATGGTAGTTTAAAGGCTTTCAGAACCCTCTATTCTGGACGGAAATAGTACAGAAATATCTACTTTGTATATTTCTTGCATTCAATTAAAACACCTTAGTTAAGCCAATTGTTAAATTCTCAAACACTGGTAAACTTTAAAGAGGGTTTACAACCTTTCACAATGTCCTCCACTCTGTCCAGTGGAAACAGTAGTATTTGGAATAGGGGGAACAGAAGCAGTTTATTTATTTATTTATTTATTTTTCAGAAGTGGAATACTGGCAAACCTTCTCCCAAATGCCTTTCATAGTTATTTCACTACCTCTGGTCTTCTTCCTTTTTCTCCCTGTCTCAAGGATAAAGGATGGTTAGATATAAGCTAGGGAGAAAAGGGAACCATTGCAGCTACTTCCTCCTAGTTCACACAAATGACTTCAAGTGGCAGTGTCTTCTTCTGCAGAGCTTCAGAGAGCTACGAAGTTCACATATTTCCAGAGCACATGGACAAACCAGATAAAGAGAAGAAGATTTTTATATTTTAATTACATACAATGGATAATTTATCCAACAAACGTGGTACTGAAAAGATTCAGATTACAATATGTTACTTGTCTTCAAAAACTAGGACTGCACTTTGAGAGAAATGGGTGTGAATTCCCCAGAGGTAAATGCCTCATTAAATATACACAATACTTAAGTCAACAAGAAGTGATTTGTCATTTTTGCCTGGGATGAGAAATACCAAAAATAGATTTATATAGAAGGTAACACAATGTGAATTTGAATGATGAAAAAGTATTAAAAAGTAGATTTAAAAGAGGAGGAGGAAAAATATTGCAAAAGCAACAATGGCTACATCAAAATACAGGACCTGCTCTCGAGGACAAAATGACTGGGAAACACACATTGGGCCACAGTATGGAGGGAATAGGTGGTGTGTGAATCAACTTGGGCTTTAATATGGATCTTATGGGGGAACACTTACATAATTTTAGCTGTTTCTGAGTTGTAGGAACATTTGTAGAGAATAATTTCAAGAACCAAGTGATCAACAGTGTCAAATGTCAGAAAGAGCATGATGTGAACACTGAAAAAGTCATTTGATTCCAGTAATTGAAACATTGGGCTTTATATGGTAACCTTGACCAGAAATCTTCAGCAGTCTGGAACCTTGACTATTATTCATTAAAGAATATGATTGTAGGTCATAGCTGAGAGGATAAGAATTAAGAGTAAGTATTTTAGCCCTGAGAAACACATTTATAAGAGAAAGATTGAAGGAACATATTAACCCACAGTAATTCTAAACCCAAAATTAAAATTGACAGGCAGAAAGTAATTCTCATCAATATATAAACAATGCACCATTATGTGTTAATTAATACAATGTTTCTCAATTCCCTTACTCAAAATATATGTGAATGGGGGCACATTCATAAACATAGATCTAACATCTTATGGTAACCAAGAACTACTTAACAGACAACAGGAGTAGCTTGAGATTTTAATTCAATCTGTTTTCTCCTATACCTAAAAACTGTTTATTGTGATTATGAGGGTAATATAATAATATTTCCTAACTGTCTAAAACTGTGATTCAAGGACTCTGTTTATAGAGACCTCAGAGAGTTAGATAAAAATGTTTTAGATTCTAAGCTCCTCCTCTTCTCTCAGCAGGTTCTATAAACTTCCAAGTTTCCATTTCCTTACTAGGAAACCTGCATTTCAGATAGGAGAGAGCTCTTGAAAAAAACAAGGATAGACTCTGGCCAATAGCAGGCAGTCAATAAAGCTCAGTTATCTTCTCTATTATACATTTGCTTCCCCTTCTTTAACAATCCTCAAGCTTTTGTGCCTGGGGCTTCTTGATCTGTGAAAAGAGGACCAGACCGGTAAACTAGTAACAATGAGGCTTCAGTGTTTTCAAATGACATTTTCAAGGAGTTATTTTCCTAGAATTTTAGATGCTACTCAACAGAATTAAGTAGCACTTTATTTTAAATGATTGGCTGGGTTCTGAATTTTGAAATGAACTGTAGGACTACCAACTTTTTCATAGAAGTTAATATAAATTTCAAGGACAATGAAAAAAGGTAAGGTCAGATTGATATGCACTATTACAAAATATGTTGAATAGTTAAAAAAAAAAAAAAACAAACTTGTCCAAGAAGTCTGAACAATTTACTTACTGCATCATCCAGTAAGTTTCCTGTACTCTTTTTCCCAGAAGACTTTGATGAAGGAGAAGGCGAAGGAGAAGGGGCAGAAAGTGTTTCTTCTTGTTCAATTTCTTTTTCCAATTTTATCAAACCAGGAGGCTCCACACCATACCTTTTAAAAATACCAGATAATTATAATGCATAACTTCTAATGATATAATTTTCATGTATTAAATTTGATTATAAACACCATAGTAAACTGCTGCCTTTTAAAAACAAAGTTAATTTTTACTGACATTGAAATGGTAAGTAAGCCTCCTTCAAGCACAGGGGAAGACACATAAACCTGCTTTGTATGTATACATGTCCATATATAAACACAGACATGATGACATACTAAAAATGAATAAAAATCTTCCATGCAATAAGTGGTAAATCTCATCTAGATTTTGTCATTACCAGCTTTAACAATATTAGCGCTTCGATGAAACTCCTATTTTGAACACACATTTGTTAAAGGAGGAGACAATATCAGAGTCAGGTTTGAAAAGAGTAACACCTCAAAATAAATATTTCCCCAGAGCAGGGTATGACACTTGGCATAACCTTTGAGATTACTTTTGATAAATTATCTATCCTAATAAAGGCTTCACAACTAGGAAACTAGAGCACTAAGGTTCTAAAGCCACAGTCTTCAGTGTTTTTTAACATAGAATGAGATATTGTTAATGGACTCAAATTAAGGTGTTATTAAGATGGAAAGTGGTATTACTATTATTATAGGCTTTACATATAAATTTGCTATAGGCTTTCTTTAAGAAATTTTTCTAAAATTGTGGGAATATCAGAAATATCTCAGGACCAGAGCTTGCCAGATCAAGTTATCAACTCAGCTTTACTACTCACTGTCAGATGAACCTTGGCAGGCAAACCCTTTTTAATCTCTCTAGACTACCGTGGGTTCTTAGTTCCATCAAGGTATAAATTTGGGCTATGTTGAATGTTTTGAAGAGCATAACATGAACTTGGTAGTGAGTCTGGACAAACTTAACACACTAGAAATCACAGCCCAAGTAAAAGTCAATCCTAAGTGAAAATGTTCTATTTGAAAGTATAAATTAGGTCAACTGGAAAATATGATTTAATTTGTAGTTGTAAGTGGACTCATGCCACCTTTTAGGAACAGGTTGCATAAGTTTTGCCTTTTTTACAAAGTGAAATGATAATAAATGCACTATTAGAGTAACAACAGGCTCAACTCCATATCCAATACAAACAAAGTAGAATAGACTTGAATAAAATTGGTAACAAAGTCACACATGGAAAAAATCTCACCCTGGAGATTTTTCTTTATCTGGGAATGCTGAAAATTAGCTATGCCATTGAACATACAAAATCAACACTAAGCCCGAAATCTCTGCTTATATTGGCTTTTGAATACTTCAGGCTGCCTAAGGTATAGTCAGCCAGTCCTGAAATGCACACTTAAATGCAATTCATTGGCTTCCTGTCTGTCTGGAGATGTCAACAGGCTGTAAATCTTGGAAGTCCCCTGGGGTTGGGGGTTTGCACCTGCAAGCCAACTTAGTCATCAAATAGGTCTTTTTTTTTTATGTTTTACAAAAGGCTGCTTCATTTTTATTTCCATGATTAACTTTATACCACTTCACATTCTTATTTTGTCTATAACGTTTTCACAAATTTATACAATTCTCCATTCTTTTCCAACTATAAGATTTTTGAGTTTTAGAAGGGGGTAGCTATTGTTCTCAAACAGAATAAAGGTCAAATTAAAGACAGCAGGAAGGTGAATCTTCTGAAACCAAATCCTCAGACCTGCAGAACTCAGTTATAAAATAGCGGGATAAATTCTGAAAAGACAAATACTTATTTTTGCCTCATTTTGAAAAAATACAAGAAGATGCTAGGGAAAGGGTCTATGATTAATGATTGTGTGATGAGAATATATGGATGGATTTCTCATTTTTCTGACACTTGATACAACTTTTGAGATTGATCTGATTGAAATAACTGAGTCCCGAAAATGAGCTCTGAACTAGGAAATTTACTCGAACTATTTAGTAGACTATAGTTTTCAAACAGAGGACATCTGGAGTCTATTTTAGTAGGGTTAGAGAGACAAATTTTATAGACAAATGAAAGAAATTTCCTCTTTTTAAGGCATGTAACAGATAGTTTATAGATTCTTGCAAGACAATTTTGCTCCATTCAATTTATATTTTAAAGCAACTTAAGGGTAGATTTAGATTTGGAAAAAACTCAAATCATGTGAAAGTACACGATATTCTTAGCAGTCAGTTCAAGTGCTTTAAATGAGTCACTTAATAATCTTGATGTAAGAATATTTTCTTTTAAGTAACATTTCTTTTCATTAGTTTAGGAATTGAAATAGAAGATTAAAGAAAATTCACACAGGATTTTCTTTTGAATGATCATAAATTATGTTCCAAATCATAATAAAAAGTTCTGTTATAATCTTGATTATTCATTATGGCACCAAACCAAAGAGACAATCTTAATTGTGCAGTCTGGATAAATGTGAATTCATAGTAACTTTTTTTCTTTTTTTCCCAACAATTAATGTCAAAACACTTTCATTAAAAATATTTTGAGGTTTTATTGACTTGCTTTTGCTGAATCTTTTACTTTTTATAAGACTAAAACATATTTTATGTTCAGAAATTGACATCTGTCTGAAATACCGGCAGAGAGACTTCACTCGCCAATAACCATAGCTCTATTTAGCTGAAAATAAAAGGAAGTTTTACCCATGGGAACAAAAAGTGGTCTCATTCTCCCATCTCAGAACTCAGAAAAGCCCGAAGCCATCAAAGGAGTCTCAGTAAGTGTCCCCAGGCGGAAGAAAGTGGCAGAGATTCAGAAACATTCTGAGAATCAATTCTAAGTGACATTGATGCTTTTAAGATGGTACTTTTGAAATTTGGAGAAGTAAGTGTTTGGAGTCAAGGATAAGAAAGCATCAGCTCTCAGTGATGAAAATCATGACTTCCAAGAATGCATGGAAACTCTGTTGAGGACCAAACTCATCTGGTGAGAAAGCTAATGCTGTGGTTCTTGAGAACTCTCTCCAGATTACTAAAGCTGTTTTAATTCATAAATGAATTTTCATTCAAAATAGTGTATTTCTCTGTACATTAGTGAGGAGAGGAGGGAGCAAATATTCAAACAAATAGATACAGATAAGAAAATATCTAGGATAAAATGTAAGAGTAAAAATGTTTTTCCCTTTCGTTCTTTCAACTACTATGTTTCAACATAAAGGTAAGGTAGTGAGAGTTGGTTTATTGGGTTGCTGTTTGTAAACACAATTGAAATTTCATAATAAAACTTCAAATGTATAACAGAGAAAGATTAATAGACATTTATACTTAATGTTTCATCTATCCAACCAATGTTCAAGTATTCAACATCATCCTGCACATAATAACAAAAACATTAACATGAGTAATATTTTAGCTTATTTTCTTCTTTACTGAAAAATGTGCAGCCCTTCACACCACTCAAGTAGGTGAAGAAGAAACAGAAGAAAAAAAAAGCAAAAATTATTAGTTAAATATCATAATGTATGAGTTATTTTAACCTTTACTTATCTCCACTGTAATATTCCTAAATTGTCTATAATGTATCTTTTTAATAATTATGACTGATTTTATCACCTCACATGGTCATGAAGTACAGTGAAACATGGAATAACTCTGAATGACAACAATATTAATATATTTCTAGTCAGAGGGAACCTTTCACATGGTACTTCACCGTGAATTTGACAACTGACAATGTCTCCCTTTCATTAACCAAGATTCTAATGAGTTTAACATCCTGTGGTAAAGGACAAGACTCAGAAGGAGGAAAGATGATTTCCAGTGTCATTTCCTCAGAGGATAGCCCATCTTCTGTGAAGTCTTGGCCACAGTTAAAAATGTTTATTCCTCTTAGATTGTCCATGTCATAAAAAGCATAATAACAAATAATTACATAATTACAAATATTTGCCTGAAAACAGGCAAATAACTACAAATTAAATGGGACAATAATGACAAATCCCAGCTGATTCCAGAGAGAGTAATTCCCCTTATTTATCTTCTACCTCTCAGAAGCAATAAAGGAACAAAAATGGAATCTGGAATCTTAGACTATTTTAATTGCATAACTAAAGCTAAGAATGTCCTATTAAATAGGACATCTGGACCATCAAAGTTTCTTTTACTAGAGCATTTCAGTGGCAGATGCTTATTCATTGTGATTTTATTTCATGTCTAGTGTTCTCATGTATTTTTAGCTTCCCCTTTCTTAGGGGATAGCTGCTGAGTCCTGGGTTCTCCTTAGACTCAAGGCTATTTTTCCTGCAGAGGAGAGTCCCCAGCCTTTTGGTGGACAGCATTTGTCAGGGTTGCAGGAACAGCACTGCCTTGACCCTGCTTCTTCACAGAATTCAAGGATGTGGCAGCATTCAAGGGGAAGAGGTCTTAAAAACAGCCAGGCACCCAAGCTTGAACACACTTAAGTTGACCATGGACTAGGGCATCTCCCTGGAGGTCATTGCCCAATTATCAGAGAAGGGTGTGATGGAGAGTAGGGAAATCCCTTAGCCAAACCTCAACTCAAATGGACTTTTTAACTCCATATTGGGTGAGACTCAGTCATATGTAGATTGAATTTAAAAGCATTAAAGCAACGCTTAACCAATTATCAAATCTTTAGTAAACTATTGCGGTGAAATAAAGTTCACAACTGTTGCACACTTCTTTAAAATAATTGACTATAATGATTTAAAGAACTTGGAATTACTTCTGATTACAGGTTAATTTATTATTGGATAACAAGCAGATAATCAAATAATTATCTATTTGTTAGCAGTAAGTTTTCTATCCATGCTATAATTAACTGATTTTCACATGCTATATTTTCTTTTCCTTGATTTTTTACATAAAGTCCTCATGTGAAAATGTGCATTCAGGGCTATCTCTCACTGTATTTTAATGGTTCACCAAATCCTACCTCCAACAGTATATCCAGATTTAGACCAGAAAACATCTTCTAATTAATTCTGGCTTTTATTTTTCATTAAGACCTCTTTGAATATTTAAATCTCCGTTTCTCATTCTTTGAGTTTCATAGGACTCTCAAAAGCCCTGTCTGGTTGGCAAGATAATCAATGGAAAAACATGAAACCAAAACAAGTCAGCTTAGGTCCCTACCTCTGCTTATTTGCTATGGTGGCTATTAAATTTTTTTCTTCAAGGAGAAGAAAATATCTATATCTGAATATGAATGGTATCCTACAAGCCTTTCTTTAGTAAAAACATAGAGAAAGATGGGTATCATTGTGCACATCTATGATCCCAGAAACTTGGGAGGCTAAGGCAAGAGGATTTCAATTTGAAGCCCAGCCTCAGTAAACTAGTAAGACCCTATCTCAAAATTAAAATAATAATAATAGTAATAGTAATAATAATAATAATAATAATAATATTTTTTTAAAGACTGAGAATGTAATTCTGTGGTGGAGTGCTCCAGGGTTCAATTTCCACCCAGTGCTCACCACCCCCAAAAGAAAAATTCAGAGAAAATAATTTAAAAAGCTATTTCCTCCACTCAAATGTGGAAACTAAAAGAGCTGAGGGAGGTGGTGTTGAATGGGGGAATAGAGGAAAATGAACAAAAACCAGAAGCTGAAATTATTAAGGAGTAAACAACCAGCAATGGTAGAAAGGAGTAGAAAACAAGAGAAGGCAGGAATAGACTTTCTTCTAAAAACAGACACATGCCGTATGGAACTTCACTGTACTAGATCCTCCTCCACAATCCCCTAAGTAAGCATTAAATGGAAAACGTGTTTGATTCAAGTATATTTGCAAATGCTTATACACAGCAACTTTGACAACAAGATTGTGATGTAAAGAACCTTGGTGGCATGCTTATAGTTTGAACAACTGCTCTCAAGATGTCCATAGCAACCTCTATCCATAGAGGAGGCAGGCTAGGTCTCAACACAGTAGCAGTTGTTTGACTTACCTGGCTGCAATCCGGCCAAGCTCTAGCAAACAGAGACAAACTTCTCGGGGTTGCTTGTGGAGGACTGGAAGACAAGACAGAAATAGACACATTTACAATAGAAGGAACTGTAAAGTAGCTCCACAAGGAACAGACTTGCTGATGACTGCTGCCCCTCCCCAGTTCCTCTTGATCCCAGAAAGTGAGCCAGTATTCATTTTGACACTTATAAGCTCTATCTTACTAGTTTTCAAGACACTGCTAACCCTTGCCCCCAAAAGCTGTTAGTCTCAGAAACTCTCACGCTAAGTAATTCTCATCCTGAACATATTTTTTTCCAAGGAGTTAATATTAGTAAGTCAATGTTAGATACATAGATAGATGTCATTCTGATATTTAAAAACACACAGCACACACAGACTAGATGTAAGACCATCCTTTTTAATATCTTGGATCTACCCTTTCCCAGTGATTCTAGAAAAAAGAATGCAAACAAATAAGGATACAAATTGTAAATTACTCTCCTTTGTTAACTTTCAAAGAAGAATGTCAAGTGAGACCCTTAAATTTGGTGTCTTCTTCTAATCAAATATGATTATTAAATAATGTTTTAAAGAGATACTTTTGACTGTGTTCTATAAATATAAATCAATTTTGAAAATGTGTATCAGCCACCTGTGTTTATTAAATGAGCAAATTGGAAGATTTCTTTGAATTGATATTTCTATTTTAATACAATCTAATAATTTGATAATTCTGATTTACTGTAAATTTAATGTAAATGTAGCTTTGGCCACATTTCATAATATTGACAAATCATACTTGTATTTGTTGAGCCTAATAAAAGCATGTACTGCTTAAGCAACCATTTTTAAAAGCTTGATCAAGATATTTTTAAAATGTTATTTGTCATTTAAGAAAAGGAAAACAGATATTGAAACAATTTTGCTCTGAGGACACTCTTTACCAAGTTTTACAATTAGTATTCTAATAAAACATTTGCTTATTAATAAACTTTAAGAAAAAGAGCCATATATTTTTAATTCTTGAACATAGAATTTTGTAATTTTTCAGGATTATTTTTACTTCATTTAAACATTAAAATTACTTCTCCTTACATATTATGGCAACAGCTGTATATGGCTCTCTGATACCATGATAGAATATGCTAGAAATGCATATAAGTAGGAAATAATACTTTTACTTAAATAATAAAAGTATGTGATTCCATTTCGTTTTAAACAGACTTGTGAATTATTCTAATTCCATCAGCAGTGTCACTTTAAAAGAATTGATTATGGAAACTAGGAATTAGAGAATATTTCTATTGTTGATGATACAAATTTTATTTTTAATTGGTCACTGGGGAGAGTTATTACAATATTCTACTAAAGGAAGTCTTGCGTTACTTCTAATTAAAGATCCTTCATATAAAAAAATATTTACTACTCTCATTTCAAATGAGCCAGATGACTGTGGCTAGAATAACAACTTTGTAAGATTTTGTACATTAAATCAACTTCAGAGTAAAGTAACATCAGGATTGTAATATCACATAAACATCAGTTCCAAGCAGAGAACAATAACAAATGTCATAAAAACTAAACAAATGAAAATCGATATTCCTGGCTTAATTATCAATTTATTTAGATTCGTAATCTAAAACAAACAAATAAACAAAACAAAACCATGTCCATGACATAAAATAACAAAGTTTTCTGAGAGGGAGGAAGAACCCTATAAAAACCAAGAAACAGAAAGAAGCCTTGAAATACCCTGCTGATACCCTCATCTGAAGTGAAAGCAGTGTGAAGCCAGTAGCTAAAGCCTCAGGAGCTTTAGGTACACTTTCATGCATTTCTTGATAGAAAAAGTGTCAAAATATAAACATTATTAGTGAATTGACTAAATGGTGTCAATGTGCAATCAATAACCAACTACAGGAAGTAATATTTGACACAGATATAATAATACTTTAACCAACTTACACATATTCTGAGGACTATATAAGTATTGGTGTGTAAATAGGTATTTTATGAAAACTCAGATTCATTCTGAAGAAAAACAATAACATGGGCCACATAAAAATGAAAATTTGTCATGAAGGATGCATCACTATTGTGGATCTCTTTGTTTCTTGTTTGTCAAATTAAAGAGATTTCGCCTTCTAAAACCCAAATGTTGACTCTACATGGTCTTATAAGAAAATCCATTTGGCAAAAAGAAAAAAAGTAATTTTTTTCATTTTAACAGAACCAACCTATAAAATTTGACATGAACATCTTTCCCAGTGTAATATTTAAGGAAAATGCTGACAAAAACTTGTTTCACTTTCAAGTTTTCTTGGAAATACTGCCTTTAATAAAGTAATAAAATTGCTTCAAAATATACCTATAATATTGTTTCACAGGTTAATGACTTTTCAAACATTGGACATACCATACCTGGCTTAATGTGGCCCCCACAAAAACTCAATGATTTATGACCAGTAAGGAATGAATGAGATAATCTAGAGGTGCACAGTTTGGCACAATGACCAGATCTCAGTAATTCCTTAGTTACTATTATATCTCATAATATCAAGGACGATGATAATTACATGGTAGTGATAGTGGTTGAGACAATGCACAAACTGAAATAAGATTAATTTTACCTAGAAATGGCAAGAATTTATAAAAATAAGTATTGAATAATAGAAATAAGCACTCATATAACATTGTTGTGAAATTAAAATTCAAAAATTTTTAAGTAGTATGGGTATGTATAGTGTGCTTAAGAGTTGACTCTTATTTTTGTACAAAAGCAAGTTCTAAACTGAATTTAATAGATGGAAAGAATGTAATGATGAAGTAAGGGGCAATAAAATTGACAAAATTATATTATGTGTATCTACAACTATATTACACCTAATCCTACTATTTTGTATATGTATAATATACTTATAAAAATAAGATAGTATTTGTGGATTCAAGCCACAAATATCAAAGTGTGAGCTCTAATATTTACTACTTGTGTTATTTTGGGAAGTCATTCCATAAAATCTCACTTTTCTAAGGAAATAAGATACAGCCTACCTCACAATATTTTTTGTGATGATTAAACAAAACAATATTAATATATGCTTGGCACAGTACTTGTTAGGAAATGCTTGCCCAATATTAGCTCCCTTCATTATTCTTTTTTATTTTATTGTTTTTTATGATTTGCTTAAAGATCATTCTCATTTGCTTCAGCCACTGAACATTACTGTTTTTTCCTATGTATGTTTTATTTGTGCACATATAAAGTGCCAGACCCTACATGGTAGAAGAACAAATTCTGAAATGAAAGAAACAACTACTATGGGGATACAGTAATTTAGAGTAGGATCACTCTATGATAATGTGTATTTTTAAATATTTTATACTACATCAGAGATAGCACTAATTTCAATCAAGTTTTATGTTAAACACATAATTTTGGCCAGCATGTATAGACAGAAACAAAGTAAATATTCTTTAGCTATTATAAGTATATGTGAAATATAAAGTTTAAGTAACAATTACAGTTGGACACATTTTATTTTTAAGACACCAAACATCCTACCATTAATTTTTCTTGGAGAATAATTCAGTTGAGTCTACAATAAATAAACTAATCAAACTGACTATTGTATAATTTGTAAAAACAAGTAATTGAATGCATATCTTTGTGTTAGGATGATCAGAAAAGCAACTCTTGGTGAGTTGAATTTGAGCTAAAACCCTTGCATTAAGTCATCTGTACCATTAATTTATACATATTTATTCATTTTGTTTTTAAGCAAAAATTTTTACTTCTCATGAAATTTATGGTAGGAAGCATTTTTTTCCACTACATCATTATAATACTGCTGTGAATTAAGGGTAGGAGAGAACCTTCATATTCTTGTCTGTTCCTCTGAGTAAATCATTTTTAATAAATAAAAATCTCAGTAGTCACCAGTGATTATTATGCAAAAGGTTTTATTCACTAGATGCTTTTAAGAAATAATCAAAAACAAAATCAAAGCAAAGTATAAGGTAGAACACCTCTGAGAAAAGTAATACAGATCCCCATTCAAAAATATGTGTCCAGAGACTCAATCTTATAACCTAGATTCTATAAAAATCTCATGGGCATCAAATGTCAGATGGAATGCTGCTTGCTCCAGGAATAGAAAATGAGGCTTTCCACTAAAGCAAGGGGTAGAGTTTCAATGTCACAGAATCTGCAAGGATAAAATGCATTAGACCATGAATGTATAGTGTAGCTAAATATATTAAGTTTTAACAGATGGGCAAAGAAATGGAAGCATGAAAAATCTGTTGTCCATTTGGTTTCTATATAAGTAGAGGCTGCAATATTTATGGTAATATTGAAAAGAACTGTTTTCTGGCTTTTTGTTTAGGAAGAAAACTATATATATATTTCACCTTGATGGAGTTGAATTATGAAAAATATCATAAACGAATGGCTTTCTGCCTTTGTAGAGCAGAGGTTTTTAAAAATTCAAAGTGGTAGAATAGACAATATAGGAGTCTACAAGTCAGAGGAATCAGTTTATATTCAGTGCTCCTAATTTTCTCATATCCCAAACAGGTGTCACACCTTTTACCTGCTTTCCTTCCAAATTAATTATGTGTTGAGAGCACTTGGAGCACGATAAACACTTAGTAAGCATTACATCCCTAGTAGAGAAGAGGGGGTCTACAGATAAGGAAAATTAGCTTCACGTGGGAATTTCATAGAAATACAATTACCAGGTCCAATTTCAGCCCTTGTCAGGGTCTGCACTCTTAGAAGTTTTCCAGGTGATGAGGACATACGTTAAAGTTTGATAGGCACTGTGTGAATCCATATGATAACAGTAAGCATAACATAATTCTTATATGTATTTTGCTTAAAAAATATGTTCTGTGATACATGAAAAATGTTCTATAAATGTGAAGGCTAACACTTATGACTATGATGATGAAGATGAATGGAGGGAAATCAAATTCATAAACTAGATTAGCCTTTAGTGGATATTATGGGCATTTCTCTCCTGCCAGGATCTACAAGAAAAAAACAACTGCTCCCTAAGTCTCATCATTCTGAGGAAGATCTACACAGAAAACTATGAGTTTCAATGTAGGAAGCAATTACGGATAGAAATTAACAGTCTGTTAACACTGACCTGAAAGTGTTACAGAATAATAAGAAAATAGAAAAACAAAAAGCAAACCAACAAAAAAACAAACAAACAAACAAAACAAAAAAACCCTGATCTGAAGCTAAGAAGGAAAAAGCAAACAAGGAAAAAATTCAAAATCTCATCAATACTGAATGAGTAAAATTTTTCAAAATTAATAGTAGAATGATTTAAAATATAATATGGCATCCAAAATAGAAGTCACATAAAGAGTATCCACTCATAATCACATCAGTGAAGGAAACTCTAGAATAGAGTGTATGCAGTTAAGTGCTTTTGCCTCTACATTGAGAAATGACCTGAAATGGGGGTGCCCTGTTCTTCTCCAGCACTCAGCATTCCTGTTCAATTCATAGACTACGTCACTATCACTCAGAACAGCAATGTGAGGCAAGAGTCTTTCCTAAGTTGATTTATTATTTATGTTTCATTTTTGCCTTTAACTTAATCCTACAAACATTTAAAATTAGCCCAAGATATAAATTTCTGTAACATAAGGACATGATCTTTTGAGTTGATGGAGCTCAATTTTTGTTTTGTTTTGTTTTTGTACCAAGGATTGAACTCAGGGACACTCAACTACTGAGCCACATTCCCAGCCCTATTTTGTATATTATTTAGAGACAGGGTCTCACTGAGTTCTTAGCACCTTGCTTTTGCTGAGGCTGGCTTTGAACTCATGATCCTCCTTCTTCAGTCTCCCAAACCACTAGGATTTTAGATATGCAACACCATTCCTAGCTATGGAGTTCAATTTTAATATTACCTGAACCACTTAAGATCTTGATATATTGGGCAAGTGATTTAATTCTTAAAGACTCAGTTTCTTATTTGTAAAATGAAGATTTGGAGGAGAGTGCATATGGTAACCTATTGGCATTGCTTAGCTGCCCTTTACTGAGAATAGAGCTATATCCATCAGGATTGAAAATTCAATCCTGGAAAAGAGAGAAAGATGCCCACTTTCCTAATTCAACCTGAACTTGTCAAGCCCTTGATGAAACCATTATTCTAGGGAGACATTCAGCTTTCTCTCAATCAGACTCAATATTGCTCTCTCTTACATTTTTTTCCTAGAATAGGGGAATGACTAGATTTGAAAGGAATTCTCTGAGTTCAAAAGTATAAAGTGTGGGCTGGGGATGTGGCTCAAGCGGTAGCGTGCTCTCCTGGCATTCGTGCGGCCCGGGTTCGATCCTCAGCACCACATACAAACAAAGATGTTGTGTCTGCCAAGAACTAAAAAATAAATATTAAAAATAAATTTAAAAAAAAGTAAAAAGTGAATTAATGCTAATAAAATAAATACTTTTTGAAACAAAAATATATTTTTTAAAAAAGGGGAGTTCTAAAGCAAAATGAGCCTGGGGAAAATATTGAGTTAACCTAGAGCTGAATGGTGGCACAAAATTGCTATCCTATGTTTACTAATAAACTTGTTATCCTTCACATAAATACTGTTATAGTCCTCAATATAGATAACAAGAACAAGGAGTGACTTATCACACACCAGAAAGCAGGCAAGGATTCTTTTTCTGATGCAACCAGTGACTTTAGAGTACAAAATGGAAAAGGTTAATGTTCAAAAATTCACACGCAAGCCATTTCACTTTTGCGCAGAATCATCAAAGCAATACTGCAAGTAGTAAAATACTGATGGATGTTCGATAGAACAAAGGATTTTGTAAAAATATGCTATCAGAATGATGCATCAAAAGAAGACAATATTTATAACAAACACAAACACAGGAAACAAAACTTAAAAGTCATAGTCAAAACAAATCACACACATTCACATGCTACACAGCACATAGCAAACCCTTTTCTTGCTGAGTAGATTCTTTCTCAGAGAAATAGATGCAGAATAGTCACAGGCCTCCAAATCCTATAATTATCCAATAACACAATGATATTGACACAATTATGGCAAGCAAAACAGTGTGAAACTTAAAGTATTGCCCATCCCCTTTCTTTCCATCTCCCCAATCACCAAAATAAAGAAAAATAAACAAATCTGTGGAAAAAAAGGTTAAATTGAAAATTTCTAAACTGGTATACCAATGTGTTAGATATAAATCTCATAAATAAAAGCATTACTAACTGAAAATTGGTTTATATTTTTAAAAATCTTAGAAACAAGTCTCATAAAAGCATCAGTGTCATGACATATACTGTTTTCAAGCTGAAAATAAGTCATAGATTTCTTATCTTAAGATGTAAAAATGAGCCACATAAAAACATTCAGCATAATTCTGGCAGTATAATATTTAAATTAATATTTTAAAAATTATTATATAGTGTCAGGAAGATTATTAATTAATATAGTCGCATAACTTCCACATCTCTTTGAAACTAAGAACAGAAACACTTACACATCTAAACACCTTTGGTTTTACTCCACAATTAAAAATTCATTTCTTTTAAAGTAATTATTGAGAAGCTATTTTGTATTTGATTAAGAAACTATAAACTTTTAAATTCAAGAAAATATGCATAGTCATCATTTTAACTCAAAGCACAAAATCCTAAACACCTTAAAGGCTTTTAATAAAGTTAATTATCAATCTTAATATATCAGATACATGAAAACAAAATTTCCAGGCATTAATTTGTATGTCAACAATGTTTGAACAGTAGGGGTCAGGGTGAGCATTACTTGTGGATCATAGGTTAGAATATGCTCCACAGTGTGTACAGAAATCTATGTTCTCTCTTAGAATTGCTGATTATGAAACAATAATATGAAAAAGCCTTTATAATATGCTGATGTATAAAATTATGTGTCAATAAACAATTCCCTATGCAGGTTGGTCCAATTGTATTTAGCATAAATAGAATTAATCATTCATATTTTATATTACATGCCATAACTCTTTACTATCTGAAGTTTGTTAATAGAAAAGTGAAGAAAATATAATTTCTAACTCTATTATTTTTTCTCTTTTGAATTATGAATATGAATTTTATTGGTATATACTATATATAAATATATACTATCATGTTCTTAGTATATACTTTTCTCATATTCTTAAGTGGTTTCATGAATATTATTTTTTATTAGAATCTATTGATGACTATAATTTGTTTAAACTAATGTCACCTATCAGAACTGTTTATTTTTAAGTTGTTTCAGTGGACATTTTGGTGCCTATCTCCTCTTTTCTTCAGATAAGGTTTTAGAAATAGAACACTTTAAAAGTTTATAAACATGTCTGAGGTCTTTGATGTGTAACATTAAACTCCCCTAAGAGAAGGACTACCAATTCCCAATTTTTTCATCAGTTCATAGAAGATCCTGTTTTCCTACACACTCACCAACACCAAATACCTAATTTTCTTAATTTTGCTAATTTTTCATAGTTTATAATTCCATTTACCTTATCACTAAGATGTCCAACATTTTCACACCTTAGGTGGATTTCTGCAAGCCTGACCCCTTTCCATGTTCTTATTGGCTCATTTCTAAAACACTATTCAGGGTATAGTTAACTATACCCTGAATTATTATCAGGGTAAAATTATCGTTCAAAACTGTCATGGAAAAGAGTTATAGATGATAAATTGCAGTGTATATACTGTATGTGATTGTATGTGGCATAGGAAGATATCTGCCAACAATCATATCGACAAGAATCAAGAGATGTCTGTGCCATCAGTGGCTGCAGTCACCCCTGTTCTTCCCTAACACCATTTCCCCCACCCATGGAGCCTTCATGTTATTAACTGTGTGGGAAGAGAAAAGGTCGAGTTGTGAATTACAATCTTCTCCCAAATAATTGTACAGAAAAGCACTGCTGCAAAGGGTAGCATATCAGTTGCCACCACGATAAGGATGCTTTATGCAGGCAAAGACTTTGAACAGCAGAAAAACAGAAGCCTTTTCACACATACTCAGTACAGAGATCTACTTTATCATTCATTCAAACACTTTTCCCCCCTTCATTGGGGGCATCTTTTCATTTGATTTGCGGTTTTAAACATTAGGACACAAAGAATGTTCTTCATCTGGTGAGTCATTGAAATGAAATCTTAAGGTAAGAAAAAAAAAAAAAAACTTGCCCTAAATTCCCTTTCAAAAGTGAAGTGTGAAAAGACATCAAGCAGAGTACACAGTGTTATTGTGTAGGAAAGTCAATTCTGCAACTACAGAGTTCAAGGCTAGCAGCCACCACTCAATCACTTCCTCACCCACGGTGAATAATAAGAAAAATCCAAGGAGAAAGGATTCCACTTGGGAAAATGGAATTTCTCATTGTCCTTCCTCTTGATTATCATTAACATCTATGGGCACAGCTGTTTCCTTTCTCTGACTAATCCTAAAGTCAATGCTATAATATCGGCCCCCTCCTTCTATATCCCAGGGCCTATTATACATCACCTCATGTCCTTATCTGAGAAGGAAAAATTTCGAATTTATCTTTTAATTTAGTAGCAAACTGCAGCCTCATTTCTTGATTTAGTTTGGAACTGAAAAGATTAAAAATGATTTTTCGATTTTAAAAGCATTGAAATTTTGGTTTTAATAGCCTCCTGGGATATTTAAATACATTTTAATTGTAAGTTACAAGCTAAGTTATAGAAGAGAATCAAAACTGAGTACTTTAATAGACAAAATACTCAAGAGTTTATATAGGTTACATATATATATATATATATATATATATATATATATATATTTATATAATATTAGTTTGTCAAACATGGTAAATAAGTAAAGAAGTGTCAAAATTCCTCTTGACATAACTATATATGCTACAAAGTATAAATTTACCTACCAAGATGACCCTAGAATTTGCTTTAGGCTTTGTAGCAACAGAATAGAGTATTAAATTGGACTTTAAAAAGTCGCCAGCGGTGCAGGAGGCTGGGACAGGAGGATCACAACTTCAAAGCCAGCCTCAGTAATGCCAAGGCACTAAGCAAGTCAGTGAGACCATGTCTCTAAATAAAATACAAATAGAGCTACCTGGCTCAAAATAGAGCTAGTGGCTCTATTTTGTATTTTATAGTGGCTCAGTGGTTGAGAGTCCCTGAGTTCAAAGCCAGTACCAAAAAAAAAAATTTAAAAAAGGATCATCAAATTAAAAAATGCAAATAAATAAACACTAGAACCTTGGACTATAGAAATATTTCCAAAAGAGAAAATTTAGGATTAGACTGATTGTTCTGTCTGAAAATTTATATTAATTCAAGAAACATCATAACTCATGGATTATGAGACAAGGTCATGTTTACATTTATAGCTCTCTGTAACTCACTTGATTTATAGTAATAAATGGAAAAATGCTTCTTTAATAAAAACCTTTTAAAATGAACAAACTAATTAATATTAAAATAAAGTATTTTTCCCCTGTGTGGCAATTCTTTGTCAATGTAGGAGCATTCCAGAATTTCATACCATGACATTAATTGTCCACACACTCAGTGCAGAACATATTGAGTATATTCTTTGTGACTGAGACTTGGAGATGCATATGTATATGTGTGTGTTCATATATGTGTGTGTAAATGTATATGTATATCACATATATGTATATCACATATGTGATATACATATATACATATATATGTGATATACAAATATGTGTCATATATTTCAATTTCTTTTATTTTATATGTTGAAATGGTAACACTCAAAGTCCAATTATTTAATAAGCATTGAAGCTGCACACTATTGTGTATGGCACACTACTGTGCAATTATTTTGGTTCATATTTCTTTGAGGTCTAAAATGTTCTCTCAATCTCAGCTTAATTCAATGTTAATATTTGGTATTATAAGATTTTGTAAATTAAATTTTTGTAAAACTTCAGGCAAAAGAACCAGAGTTTTCTTTTTCCTTTCACCAAATGTTGTCTTTCTTTACTTAGTTCCACTTCACTAGAGAGGTATTTTAATTCTGATATTCTCCATATTAGAGTTATCATGCAGTAGAGCCCATACAGGAGGTTGGAATATTCAATTCCAGGGTATTTGGTACTGTTGAAACCCTAAATAGTCCAATCATGGGCTTTCTTCAACGAAAATGCAAAAGCTCACTCTTTGATCTGGAAATAGACTTGCCAAAATTCATTAAGAAAAAAAACAGCAATCTAGCAAGTGTTAACAATCTAGTAAGTGCCTTTTATTTCATTATGTTTGATTATCTCCATATTCTCCTTTCATTATTTTTATTATTTTAATATCCTCCTTTCATACTTGATTTCTATCTCTCTAGAAAAATAAACAGACAAATATATAAACTAACAAACTTCAATTCCCATAAAAATGGAGCTGATGGCAGACACAAAGTTTTCATATTTCATCAAGGAGAAAGGAAAATGTTTTCATGGCTGGATAATACATACCTACCCTTCTGACCCAACTAGAGCCTCATAGTAAAATGTAGTCCTGTGCTTTCAAACACTGACCAAGTTTGCATTAATTGCTCACATTTTTAGCTTGGAAAGGATTATGCCACATCTGTTTCTATTCTTTTATCCATAAGGTAAGCAATAGTAAGAAGACATATATATTTTTCCACAAATATAGTGGGACAAGTTCACAAGAGATCTACAAGTTTACAGCAAACTCATATTTTTAAAGATAAAAATATGTGTAATTCCATAATACAGCAAAAAAGGATTAATATCTACTAAGACAAAAACAATTCAAATACTGTATCAACTAAATTTCTGAAGGAAATACATACCCAGACCTTCAGATTCAAATAGACATGTTTCATCCACACCTAAATCTCTGCACCAGGATAAGAAATTTGCTGTATTATCTCGGGCAAAAAAGGAGCCTGAGGGTGCACTGGCTTTGCATGGAATCTTCTTCAATGGCAGACTCTGAAAAAATAAAGAAGTTTCACTCTGGTGGAATATCTGGCAAAGTCATCACTATAACAAATTAAAAACATGTTTACATTTTCAAGAAAATGCTTTGGCATGACCTTACATCAAAAAACGGGTTTATGAAGAATTACAGAAAAGGAAATGTAATGCTCATTACACTTACCTGGCATTAAGACACATGAAAAGTCTACGCCTGCAAGCACACACCCTTGCCTTTTTAGTACTTTGTAGGAAATGTGTGTAAGTCTATTTCTTGGCTCAGATTGCTTCCCTATTTCTTCTTTTTCTTTGTTTGTTTGTTTTGCTTTCTTTTTCATAAAAGTATTCTGTCAGTATTTTTCACAAAGTATTTATAAAGTTTTCATTACTTGTGAAACAACACAAAGGTTGTAAATGAAAATTACGTATGCATGTAAATTTATATATACACCTGTGTGTATTCTTATGTGTATACATACAAATGTATCATAAAAATTTCCCACGAATTATAAAGTCATAAGACAGTATCAAAACTTATATAGAGGGGCTGGAACTGTGGCTCACTGGGCAAGTGTTTGCCTTTCATGAGTGAAGCCCTGAATTCGATCCCCAGCACCACATGAAAAGACTAAATAAACAAAATAAAGGTATTGTGTCCATCTACAACTAAAAATATTAAAAGAAAACTTTTCTAGAAGTGTTCATACTGGTACTAAGAGAGGTATATATTAAAATCTTTTAAAAAATATCATTATACAGTCTTTTTTTCCAAATTATTGACTTTTAATCCATAGATTATAGCTTCACTCTATAAAATAAAAATAATTCTCATTTGAACTATGCTTTTTGACACTGAAGAATACAATTTATATTTCGCATTGTTTCATTCTTGAGATAAGAACACTCTTAATCATGGATGTGATCCTGGACAAACATTCTTATTAACAGTCTCTTATAAGATTTTCACCAGACAATCTCCCTTGGCACTGTGCTAAGAGTCATAGTTTTGTTTTCTTTAACAGGGTACAACCAGTTTCCAGGGCACTGCATGAAGCCATAAAAAGTGATTCTATGTGATGTATAAGATTGAGTCAAGTGTTTGGATAAACTGAGCTACACAGAGCCTTACCTCAAAGAGCAAAATGATACAAGGTGAAGGAATAATTCATACTTTAAATAATTCATACACTTATTGTGTCCCTTATTTATTGGGAACATGTAAATGTAATAAAAAACTCAAGATTATTAAATTCATGAACAAGAATGGCTATAAAAATTTTAATAGTGGCCTAAGTGGATTGGTGAAATCCTCTTTACATCGAATTGTTACCAGAATTCTTCATGCTCAACAATTTTGAGACAACAGAACAAAAATATTCGATTACCATATTTCTCAAAGTCTGTAGCTGTTTAATCTCAAAGATCCATTTCTTTTTTTTGCAGAATAAATTTGATTTTGTTAGATAAAATCAAAGTTTTGACAGGGGTATGCAAACATTTATACAGATACACACTTTAGGCACAATAGTTATACAAACTATAGATGGTGTTGCCTATAGAATAATCTCCTTAACAGATTTGTTCCCGGTTTTCAAAGAAATGCTTGTTATATAAGTTGAAAAATTAACCATAAAGAACACATCATGTCTCTTACAAAGTATTTTGAAAATCAATTAGTATTTTAATTTGAAAGTGAAATACATCTCTTTAAATCTAGCAATTTACTTCTAATATGTTATACAGATATAATGGCATTAGTTCTTAAAACACATGTACAAGTATAGTTCTTACAATACTGATTAACTAGAAAAAAATAGAATATGTCAAGAGAGGGATGGTGGATAATATATACAAGTACAATGGAACTCTATGTAATCATTTAAAAGGAAAAGACAAATAACTGTACCTGCACTGAACCACAAACATATTCAAGTATACTCTTAAAGCAGTATCAAATTTACAAACAGATATGTGTACATGTATACACAAATAAATGACCATGTACAAAGTCCGAATCCTTATAAATATGTTGTACTTTATACTTATAAACACACAGAGATATACATATATATGCATACATATATAGTTATTATAGACTATAAACATTACTATCAAACCAAATAGGAATCAAATTGATGTTAATTACCTTTGAGGAAGGGATTGATTGATACATAGAGAATCACTTCTTATTTTATATAATCCTAAAAAAAGTAGTAGGATTTTGATTGTCTTATATTTTATCAATGTTTTCAAACAAACAATAAAACCAAGATGGATGAATTATGTCAGCCAAAACATTATTTCAATAAAAGGATTTTCCCCAAAATATGTCCAAAAATTGCCTATAAAGCTGTCTCATAATGTGAATAAAGCAATAAAGATGAATTTTAAAATAACATAAATAAATCCAAACACTGAGCTATTTTAACATCAACTTCCTATATCCCTGGCATGGGGGTGGGGGGCAAGATTTTGAAACCATTTCAAATCAATGAATGTGTTTACATACAAGAGCTATGTTCTAAGAATTAATACTTGACATAAGTAAGGTCTGCTAAAGGGAATTAGATGCATGATGTATGTGGAAAAAAGGAAAGCTATATTCATATTGCTCTGAGGAAGCAAGAGATTAATCTGACACTTAATTTACCAAGGGGCTAATTTTAGAGAATACTCACAGGGAACATGTTCTCTTTAAGAACTTTCAAGGACAAGCACCAAGGGAAAAAAATGAAAGCATTTTCCCCCTACAAGTTTGAAGTCTTTACAAAACCATCTACATATCATATTCCAGAATCTAAATATTTACTTAAAATCCAATGCAATCATATTTAAAGACCATTTATTTTATTAGGACCAATAAAATTAAAGCTGGCTATATCAGTATTTCATAACTCAGGAATTTCCAATGCAGAGGAAGTCAGTATTGATCTAATTACATGGCATTCAGGTGATTCATGGAATACTTCAGTGCTTCTGTATCAATGAAATATTAGAAAAGAATAAACTAGGAATAGAATGTTCCAATCTTCATCTAGATGAAACAACTTTCTGGAAGAATTTTTAAGTCACCTTCACTAGTCAAAATGACTTGTGAACCTTCACACATAGAATCTATAGAGTACATTACACTTAAGTTGGAATAAGGATTGCTCACAGAGAGCACCAGTGCACAGCTTATAAGACCTGATGTTCTTTTTTTTTTTTTTTTTCTTTTTGGTACTGGGGAATGAACCCAGGAGCACTTAACTACAGATCCACATCCAAGCCCTCTTTTTTTTTTTTTTCTTATATACCTTTTATCTAGAGACAGGGTCCCACTAAATTGCTTAGTGCCCAAGTTGCTGAGGCTAACTTTGAACTTGAAATCATCTTGCCTCACCTTCCTGAGCCCCTGGGATTACAGGCTTGCACCACCAGGTCAGGCAGGACCTGATATTCTTCCTGGTTGTATAGCAACCAAAAGCCCATGAGACAAGAGTCTTTCCAAAGTTTTGGAAAAAAATTCTTGATTTCCCTTGAATTAAAGAACAAATAATTCAATACTAGTAGCATTCAAAACATTTAAAACTAAAAAATATTTTTAGATGACTTACACAAAGATATTTGTTATGTTTTGGAGACTTTCTGTTCTATGATTTTTTAACATGTAAATTTCTCTTAGTTCCCATGACAATCTTGGAAGAACATCCAACCCTATAATCTTTTCTTTCCTAATAAAGATTAAATTAAGGCAAACAGATCTATGGAATGAAATCAACTTTTCATCTTCCAAAGAAAATTTTGGGAAGAGCAGATTTAGAATACAAAACTGCCTTTAGGAATTTTAGAAACATATACTCAAATAGCTGAGGTATTGACAGTTATGGACAAGAATATCTTAGATGCAAAAACAAAATAAAACAACAACAAAACCCCACTAAACCTATGGCTTTCAAAGAGAGCCTGCATGTGTAGAACACCTGATTTGTCTTAAATATTCTCTGAAGAATTCCTATAGCAATGGAATTTAATCCACTGCATCTCAGGAAAATTACTTACTAGGGCTTTGGAGTCCAATTACTTGAGTTAATACTTAGCTATATCATCTCTGTGCTGTGATATCTCATGCAAGTTATTTGAAGTCTGTGCCTCAGTCTTCTCTTTTATAATTTAATTCTGTGACAATAAGTCTTCAGTAACTACTATCCACTAACATTGTTACCAGTGCAAGTAAAAACATATCAAATTACCTGTGATTTCCTTTTCTCATATTTTCTTGTAAACATTTTAATTGTTCATTATGGTTGCAAGAATTCAGAAAAAGACTGGCAAACAATGGATTTCTTCACACATCCATTCTAAATTTAAACTGAGCTTCTGGAACAGTTTTCTAGTACTGAATAGTTTTCTGTGATAACTAATGCATTAAATTCTATTGAGCATTTGAACTATAGTGAGTGTGGCTAGTGAATTAACTATTAATTTTGCTTTATTTTAATCTAATTAAATTTCAATAGTCATATGTGGTTTCCAGCCCTCATACTAGATAGCACATTCATAGTATGGAAAATAAAATCATAACGTGGAGTTTTATAGTTTACTATTTGACCACTTGACTAGTTCCTCTGTGTGTAATAACTGAGGTAGACAAGTGTGCTGGTCACTTATGAAGACTCTGCTTATTGGTGTAGTGTGCAGAATTGTTATGTCCTGGTTATGGTGTCATAGTTGTAATTAGCTTCAAAAAGACAGTAATGACTAATTTATTTTTTCACTCATGTAATAATCTACATCTGGAGAACTAGGATTTTATTTAACATTATGGTATCTCTTTGTCAAACAGGTGATTTATGCACTTGAAAGACTGATTTGCTGTGTGAAACTTATGGTGGGTTCAGGAAGAAGGGAACCAGTGCTATAAGTGCCTACCATTCTCTGGGGACACGCAAACCTAGTTCAGATAGTTTATCCTCTTGAATACACAAAACACAATATCACAAGTTAAGTAAATACAACTATGTTCATTTTTCATCTAAACAGAGTTCAAATCAAAGCATTCCATCTTTATATTCATACACTTTTAACTACTCCGAGATAGCTCACTGGAGCCTTAAATTTAATATACTTTAACATTTGATTTATTTCACAAATATTTGGCCAAGTAACCTTAAGACAAAGAATTATGTCTGTCATCTATTCAAGCTTTGGGGGGAAAAAAGACCAAGAAAATGGCATCTTTAATTCCTCTATATTGTGAATGGAAAATTTAATACTGGTACTTTAAATAATTCATTCTTCACAAAAAGTTAAGACACACACTCCCCTTGATCACATCAAGTAGACATTTCAGATATAAAACAGTGGAAGGCCTGGTACTTGCCAAGAACTAATTTCTTTCCTTTCCAAAGGGCATATACAATGTACTGTTCAAATATGCAGGCAATAAAGTCACACTTTCCATCACGGAAATAATGTTTCCATTTGTATCCCATGCTGAATTGAGTTTCACTATATATTTTATTGAAAAATAATTTCATTCAGTAAAATTATTTCATTCGAACATTCACAGTACCAAGGTGTCTAACTATAAATACCAAGAGTCTTTAGAGAAGATGAAAATACATTCTCTAAAATCAAAATTATATACATTTTTTAAGGTAAGTAAAAATGAAATCTTTCTAGTATCATAGCCTTCTCCTCAGGACTCTGCAGTAAGACCTTATGCCTCAAGCAGTGAGCTATGGTTTAGTACAGCAGTAACTGGATGTACTAAGCTTGAATTCCAAGTGGACCTCCTCCTTTTTCCCTTTCTAGGGTAAATTCCACATTATAGATATCAAGTCTTATATCAAAATATTAATATATTTTTCATGCTGTGATATTATAACAGTACTCATATCATAAAAAAGAAATATGATAAATGGCTTCTTACAGAATTTTGGTGTACCTTTCTTCCCTGCCAAATTATGAGAATCCTCACTTAAATAACAGAGTTAGCAAATAAGTAAAGCATTTTGAATTTTTTGAAAGAATTTCTGACATGTTATAAAATTATGTTAGAGTGTGAGGTAGACAAGTGTGCTGGTCACTTAAGAAGACTCTGCTTATGAAGACCAAATGAAAACCAAGTCTAGTTCTCAAACACTAGGTTGTAAAAGAGGGGGTAGACAATAAAAGTTACTATGTAAATGAGTTGAAATTTTACATTTACTGAAAAACTTTCCCAGAGTGTTTATAGCACATTTATTCATAATTACTAACACTTGGAGGTAACCAAGAAGGACATCAGCAGGTGAATGGGTAAATAAAGTGGCATGGAAAGATAAGAAAATATTCAATAACAAAAAGAAATAAACTATCAAGCATAAAAAGACACAGAGGAAACTTAAATGTATATTACTAAGTGGAAGAAGTCAATCTAAAAATGCTATATAATGGATGCCTCTACTTGTTTAACAAACTGGAAAAAGCAAAACTAAGAAGACAGGATGTATAACCAATGTGATCCTGCAATCTGTACACGTGGAAAAATGAGAATTCATACCCTATTTGAAGCAAATGTATGATATGTCAAGATCATTATATTGTCTTGAACAACTAATAAAAAAAAAAGAAAAAAAAATCAGGGGAAAGCAGAGCAAGAGGGATTACAAAGCTGAACACACAGGATTTTAAGGTCAGTGAAACCATACTATATGACGCTGTACTACTAGATACAGTTATGCATTTGTCAAAACTCAGAATGTTTAACATGAAGAGTGAACTCTAGTGTAAACTGTGTTCTTTGGGTGATAATGATGTGTTAATGTAGGCTCATGGGCTGTAACAAATGTACCATTCTGGTGTACTTTCCACTCAGTTTTAATGGAAAACTAAAACTTCTCTAACATTTGGAATCTAAAAGAGTCAAACTCCAAAAAAATAGGGAGTGGTATAGTGGTTCCCAAGGGCTGGATAAGAGAGGGTTGAGAATGGGGAGATCTAGGCTTAAAGGTACAAAGTTTTAGGCATGAGTTATGTAGAATCCACCATATATCATAAGACTGTAATTAATAATAGTGTATTACACTTAAAATAGCCAAGAGGATAGTTCTTACATGTTCCCATCCCAAAAAGTGATGTGATGAACATATTAATTATATTGATTTTATAATTCACTATGTATGCATGTATTAAGATGTTATGTTGTATACCACAGATACACACTTTTTTGTTACTTATAAGTTAGTAGAGCTGAAAAAATAAAGTCTATAAAAAGTTCCCATGTCATTAACAGTTGTTTAAGAAGCATTAAATGCTTCACAAAGGAAAATATGTAGTTTTATACAGCCTGAAAACAAATACCTTCCTTTTGTTTTTAAATATTTTTGTGCTCAATTTTTATATACATCAATATGGTGATCACTATCCAAATGCTCTGGTACTGTAAAAACTTCTGTTGTCCCAACTTACTGTTTATGCTAAAATACAGAAAGATGAGCTTCCAGGACTCTAGTTCTATACTTTAAGATCCAATTAACTGGTGAGGTTATCTAAAATTATTAATAGAAATTTAATATGATTCAATTCAAATAATAATTATTAAATTACAACTCTGCGCCAGTTGTAACCCTGGCACTAGAAAATGAAAGGCAAAAAAGATAGGGCCAATGTTCCTTTCTAGCAACTCTCCATGTCTTGTCTTTAAGACAGAAAAATCATATCATTTTGTAAGAATTATAGCAGAACTTAAGCTGAGGTTTAAATTTAGTTCTTTTGAAACTTTAGGGATCAGTATGGAAAATCTTGGAAAGGAACAGCTTCTTATAAAACTGAAGGATCTCCTGTGCTTACAAAAAAGGGAGGGAATTGGGAAAGTGAAACATTCCACAGGCTTGAGCAAACCTGGGAGTTAGGAATGAGTACAGGATGCATGTAGACAGGATGAGAGTAGAATGTAGACCAAGACAGACTAGCAAAGGGTCTTTCATGCTTCCTTCGTAAACATCACTACAATTGGAATCTCTACTGGGGTTAATGAATTTAAAGGCTCACAAGAGGCTAGGCAGATGAAACAAGAAAATGAAGTGGCTAGCTGCAGGGGACTGTGAGGAGTGGAGATAACTGCACACACCTGAATAGATCACTCCATGCCCTGGAGGGGCACCCTTATTCATTTGTGGTTGCCCATAGAGAAATGCAATCCCGATATTGTGGGGTCTTCTCCTTTTTCAGAAAAATGAGGAAATCCATGTGAAAATTGATTGATTTTGAACAACTGGGTATAGAGGAAGAGCCATGCCATTGCCAATTTGCAATCTGAATATTCATTACACAAAGTAATAAAAAGTTTTCATATTTTAAGCCAAGAAATAACCCACTCATATGTGATGTTTGGAAAAATACTCCTGTCATCGTTTTCAAGAATGGACTGGAGGAAAAATTGTATTAAATAATTCTATAATTTATTTCTCTGTTGCCGCCTCTATCTTGGGGAACTTTCAAATCACAGAAAAAGGAGAAAGACTCGAAGAGTGAAATATGAAATGGAATACAAATGATTTCTCAGAGAAGGGCATGCATTTTGAATGCCAGGTGTGATAGTCCCTTAGATTATCAATAAGATTAATAGTAATTTCAACTTATTAATTAATTATAGTAGATCAACCAAATCAATGAGAGTTTAAAAACTGTTTTTGAGAATATAACATCAATTTTCTGTGTCCCTTCCATAATGAGGGAATTACCTTAAGGAAGTAGGCTAGAAAATTATTTTAAAATATATCTTGAATTTTCATTTCCAACAAATCCTTCACATTTTAAGATGTGCTAATTGATAATTATTGTCAACAAATTTTGAGTTTACAGAGTCACTAATTCTAATGCTTTAGTTAAAGCTACTTTTGTTGTTATTATACTGGCAATTGAAACCAAGAGCACTCTACAACTGAGCTGCATCCTTAGACCCCTTATTTTATTTTAGCTAACCTCCAACTTGTGATCTTCCTGTGTCACCCTCCTAAATTACTGGGAATGCAGGTATACACCACAATGCCTGGCTAGTCAAAGCTAATTTTTATATAATATTCAACAAAGGAATACAATTTTGAAAATTGTCTTATGGATGGATCCCACAAAACCCAATGTATTTTAGGATCCAATAATTTCTGTTGTTTGTGTTGTTATCATTTTTGTTAACTTCATAGTACTGCACAATATTATGGGGCATACTGTGAGTACAAATCAATCTTCTGATGATGACCATTATGGTTTAGATTGAGGAGTGCTCCAAGAGCTCATGGGTTAGACAAAGCGAGGATTTTTGGAGCTGAATTGATTAGATGATGTAAGTTGTAACCTAATCAATGGACTAATCCCCTGAGATGAATCCATTGATAGGAATAAATTGGATGGTAACTAAAGGCAAGTAGAGTATGGCTGGAGGAGATAGATCACTGGGGGGTGTACTGTTTGAGTATATATTCTGTCCCTGGTGAGTGAAGCTCTCAGTTTCCTGGTGCCATGCCCTGGGCTGCTTTCCTCTGCCATCATCTTCTGCCATGATGTGCTGCCTAACCCCAGTCCAAGAGCTATCAAGAGAGACATCTATGGACTGAGACCTCTGAAACTGTGGGCGTCAAATACACTTTTCCTCCTCTTCATGTTCTCTTAGTCACAGTAGTGAAAATAGGACCTATAACAGTTAATCTATTTAGCTTTTGGTACTACAGGTTCAATATTTACAATGTTTTAAGAATTAAACAAGATGTTCTAGAAAGTACTTAGTATCAATCCTCAATATTACTTATCTTTATTAATAATAATTTTTAAGAAAATGTATACTTTTGTTACAAATGCCTTGATGGGTAAAATATTAGTTACATAGTCATCTCAGTAGTTACTATAATAAATTCACACATATGTAGGAAAACATAAAAATTTATAACAAGTTCTTTATATTTGTATTGTGAATTAATTACCATTTTCTTGGCTCCATTTGCTGATGTTTCCCATTATCATTCTGTATGTTCATCTATGATTTTCATACTCAGAATGGTATTTTCCATATCAGAATGGGAATTCCAAAAGGAAAATTCAATTGTTTCTCCTGCTTAAAAATTTTCAGTGACTTCCAACTGCTTGTACAAACAGGACAAAGCTTTTCATAACATGGTTCCACAGTTTGTATTAGCTTAGGTCCTACTTGCAGACAGTTTTATCTGGCTCTATATTCCTCTGTGATAAAACCACTCCTGTTCTCACTCTTTCATTCTCTCCAGGTTGTCTCCCACCACATGATCCTTACAGATAACTGTGCTTTCTGCCTCTCCCATACTTTTTTGTCCAATTAACTCAGGTCCCAGGTTAAGGATCACACAAATCATGTTCCCTTACACTTCCTTTCAATTGGTAAAATCCACATTGTTCAAGTGTTCCGGCTACCATGTTCCTGAATATGAGTCATTGAATAGTGATTTTTCTCTCCCTCCAGGCTGTATAAGTTTCATGAGGAATCGAACAGGTCCTGATTTTGTTCATCATTTTATCCCCAGCACCTAGCATAATTCCTTAGAAATAGTACTTAAAGAATATTTGTCAAATATATAAAATACGTGTATAGACAAAACCTACATTCCCTCCAGCAAGGGGCAGCAGATGGAAGATTATGAGCATCATATCTGGAGACAGACTGTCTGGTTCTGAACCCCTAGTTTTCACTCATTAATTGTGTGATGTCAGCAAGTTAACCCAGCTTCATCTGTGAAAGGGCATAATCACAGTGTCAGCACCACAGGGTTGCTGCGAATATTATTAACTTACATAGGAAGTTCTTGAAATACAGCTTGCCATATAATAAAGTTTAAATATGTGTTAAAAAACTGAAACAAAGAAGAGTTGACGAATTGAAATAAAATTCATTATGAGGCTATGAAATCCTTGGGGATTTTAATGATCAATGAAACACATAAAAAAGCATGATCTTTAAAATATCTACAATTTCTACTTAATTATCATATGATCCAGAATAGCTCTCAAGTCATTACAACCCTTCCCCCAAAACCCAAATTTCCTTGTTTTAGTTTTCTCTACTTATCATAGATGATCTCTTTACCCTTTCAGTTTGTGGCCATTAAGTTACCAATTTAGCTTATTGCCATTTTCTAGCAAATATCTCTTCAATTATACCCAGCCCTTTCCAAAACAGTACCATATCCTTACCCCAAACTTTTTAATATCACATCTTCAAAAAATGTAGAAACTTCCCAAAGTATTCCTCCAAACATTTGTCCAGTCTCAAATCTCTCTAACCCAATCTACACATCACCATCAGATTAATCTTCCTTAATTGAGTGCTCTCATTTTCCACCTCATTGTCTATAAAACAAAGATGAAATGCTTAAGTCTTACAGGAATGAGACTCATCAGCTTCCCCAGCTTCTCCACTCTGTAAGCCAATCACATTGGTATATTTACTAATTCTAGAATATGCTTGTATTTTTTTTTCAGTTTTAATGTTTAGTCACCACCATTTGATGTTTCATTTGCTAGAAATTTCTGTCTGTTCATCTATGTAAGATGATTCAAATTCCAACTGATTGTAGGCAAATTTCCCCAAGTGCTCAAATCAATTGACTTGTTTTCTGAATGCCTATGGAATCTGCTGTGTAGACAAGCAGAAGTCAATGTGCAATGGTGTTACAGCTTAGATATGAAGCTTCTG
The DNA here is from genome assembly GCF_048772815.1 of Callospermophilus lateralis. Lineage (NCBI taxonomy): Eukaryota > Metazoa > Chordata > Mammalia > Rodentia > Sciuridae > Callospermophilus > Callospermophilus lateralis. The sequence continues at coordinate 171,508,536 of NC_135306.1, read as the reverse complement.
TGTTAGGCAATGAAGCAATATTTACAGGTGAATAGATTAGATTATGAGAGCTCTTACCTCAACAGTGGATTAGTGCATCAGATGAATTAAATAATGTGAATGAACTACTAGATTCATTCACACTAGTTACTATAGGTGGGTGGGGCACAGCTAGAGAAAATAGGTCACTGGGGGTATACCCTTCACGAGTAATACTGCATGTTCTCTCTTTCCTCTGCCATGCCCATTTGCCATTATGTTCTGCCTTGCCTTAGGTCCAGAGCAATGGAGTCAACTGAGACCTCCAAAACTGTGAGCCCAATTTTTTTATCCTGTAAATTATTTTTGTCAGGCATTTTGGTCAGACAGTGACACCAAAATGACTAACATAAATGGTGTGTCTAGTCAGATGTGGGTTAAATCTAAAGATGCTTTTGACTTACTTTTTAAAAAAGGATTTATCATCGGAGTTTACAACTTTAATATATTTTAAGTATCATGTTAAGGTGAATTCAAGGTTGTCTTTGGAGTACTCTGTTACTCATTTGCTTACGTGAGGATATAACACACCTGTGCCCAGTAGCACCTGAGTTTTCCCCAATCAGTTCTCTATCTATCTTTCCAATTGCAAAATTAAGCACTGCCATTCATCCATTTCTACAGGTAGTCAACCCTGGATCAAGACCCATTTGATCTAATTCATCAATGAGGGCTGCCAAGTCCACCTAGTCTCAATAAAACTAAAAGCCATCTACTTCTTTCCAGGTTCACTGCCAGCACCCTAAAACTAAGTGGCCATTATCTTTCAACTCACCTGGAAGATAATTTCCTACCTGTGGTCCTCAATTCCATCTTCACTTCTTCTTTCTAGTACTTTCTCTGCACCACAAATGTCATCTTTTCACAAGATTTGATCATACTTTTGTTTTAAAAGTTTCATTGGCATAAGGTTCTTAGGATAAAAGGCAATATCCAGCAAGCCTTAGCTTCTACCTCATCTCTTGACACATTACATACTCGACTTCAGAAACACTTACTTTCCTTTATCTTCTCAAAATAATGACATACTTTCACATTCAAGGGTTTCATATGTGCTCTTTAACATATTGAAACATTCTGTGTTCACTCTCTAGTTAGCTAATTCCTATTCCTGCTTCAGAAGAATATAAAATATCCTTTCCAAAAGATGAAGTTATGTCCTCCTCTTTAAACATGGATTGTCACATATTTATATGTCACAGTTGAAATCCATTGTTTGTTTAATTAGTACCTTAATGTAATTCTTCCCTGCAAGTTTATAAAGAGCAGAGATCACGTCAGCATGCCCTATCTTCCCCTGTATATTTTAAGTCTGTAATGCATATCTGTTGAATAATCGAATGTCAACAATATAATGGATGCTATGGATACAAAAAAATTTTAGAACTACTGGTATCCTATACACCATTTATTTAGCATTTACCTTTGATGTCTATATTTTATGTTTGTGATTTATTTTTTAATTAAAATGTAAGCTCTTTGAGAGAAGATAGCAGTGCTTTATTCTTTTTTATTTATCAGTATCCTACACATGATTGGCTCTTAATAAATGCTTATTATTTACAAAGCACTATTTTTAAAAATGCTTTATATAGTTTGTTCACTCATGGAAGGCCTTTGCCAAAAGATGACGCTTGAGCAGAGACCTGAGCGGAGTGAGGAGCTAGTCATACACATATCTGAGGAATGAAAATTCTCAGAAAATAGAAAAGCAGTTGTAAATGCCCGTGAGAAGAAGAACTTTCCTGCTAGGTTCAAAGCACATCCAAAACCCAGCGTCCCTAAAGCAAACTAGAGTGTGTGTGGGGGTTGGAGGGGGTCATAGGAAATGAGATCAGATAGACAGCAGGGAACAGAACATGAAGGGCCTGCAGGCTGTGGTACAGACTTTGACTTCTTATCCCAGCAAGTCAAGAGTCCACTGGAGAATTTTTATCAAACAAATGACATGATGTGACTTCAGTTAAAAAAAAAAATGATCTGGTGATCTAATCAATGTTTGCCTGGCAGAGAGGAAGTACTTAGAAATGTTTGCTTTATTATCACATTGCATCACCTGGCATTCAAGTCAAGAAAAATGACCAGATACCTACTTTTCAATCTTTAAAGAAAGATCAAAAATAGTAAAAGAGAATATGGAATAACATGTGGTCTGTTTCCTTATCCCTTGTTCAAAAGGATAAGATTGAGTGAACCTTATCCAAAATTCAAAAATGCTTAGGGCTACAAGTGTTTCAGAGTACAGATTTTTCCAGATTTCAGAATATTTGCATATACAAAACGAGATATCTTGGGAGAGAGGACCCAAATCTAAATAAGAAATTCATTTATGTCTCATATACAATTTATACACATAATCTGAAGGTAACCTTATACAATATTTTGGGGATTGTGACCCATCATCACATGGCAGGTGTAAAATGTTCCATTGGTGGCATCATGTGAACACCCAAAAAAGTTCCAATTTGTAAGCACTTCAGATTTTCAAATTAGGGAAGCTCAACCCTTATGTTTTTATATATATTCCACACATATTAATTATTATAGGTAAAAATGTTTCTTACTTTAATTCTTCCATAGCACCACTTTTACTCTAGAGAAATCTGTCTGAAGTTTGCATGTTTATGACAATTCTTAAGTCATCTACAACACTGAAGACTTGTTCTGGAAGGATTCTGAATTTGATATGAGCAAAGAATCATCTTTATTTTCATTAGCATTTAAGTGAAGCTTAATAATCCTTCAGTTGTAAATGTAGACAAAAAGCACAATGGTTTATCAAGATACAGTATTTAAGTTTTTCTTATATATTACAAATACTGTAGATAACTGAAAATATTGGGTTTACTCTCTCCTCAACTTTAAAATTAATACAGTGTTTATAAAAATACTGTTAGATTAATTTTTAAAAGCAAATATATTTCTTTATTTTTAGTTTGTGTTTTAATGTTTATACTTAATATTGTAAAGATTATTTATACTTCACAGTCTATTTCAATAAAATTGGTCTGCTTTATGTTGTGTTTGTAATCTCACAGGTTATGTTTCATATATTTAAAAAGAGTGTAAGAGATTCACAGGCTTTGCCTAACTGCCAGCAAGAGTGTGCACAAAAAATGAGTAAGTTATTCCTGATCTGGAAGGATCAATGTTTATTAACCTTCACATCCTTCATAAAACCTATGAATTTATTAAGTTGGTTCATCCCCATTTTAAGTTTCTTTTCTTTCTTTACATGTCAAAGGGTTAAATCTTAAGAACTGATTGAGCTTCTTTTGTTATTTCCCCCCCTTTGGCTTTAAGATATGCAAATTCCCATAGGATCTATTTCTTATATGGAGTAATAATGCTAGCAAGGCATCCAGTAGAGAAGTAGCCTGTGCTGGTGTGAAATTAGACATGACCAGCAAAGTAACATAAACACAAAACATACTAGATGGCTTCATGCATGGTATGTAATGCATTTTCAAACTGCTAAGGGAAACAATAGAAGCTATTCATATAGTGATCCCCTAAAAACTTAAGACACAGCCAAAGAGCTCTATACCCTGTAAATTCAATTATCTCATCTAAAACACATTATGCTATTACTCTGTAATGTAGCAGTATCATATACCTTGGACCACACACACACAAATATAGTACTTACATGTTAAATTACCCAGCAATCCTCATTTTTAAATGAAAAACCATTCCTTCCCTCTTATTTTCAGTCCCTTTAAAAAAGGCTCTTATTATAAAAATTTTAATGTTCACCTTTAAGGAATAGCATACATATTCATTATTAATTTGTTCAAATGACTTCAATTTCTCCAAAGCATTTCATAACAGCTCATTTTAAAAGAATTAATTTCCCATTTTGCATATGGTGAGAGTGACTTTTCTTGACATAGTATTCTACATTCACAGTGCTTTGAAAGCAGTGACCACAATTAGTGCTATCAAATATCATGAAAACTGTTCCCCAGTTAGACTCCTTTTACAATCCTCTCTTGCCTATGAGCCTGCATGTGGTTAAGGCAGGATGTGAGCCCTTAAGCGGGAGAGATGATGTCATCGTGGAATAATTCAGGTTCACATTCACGCTCAAGGAACAAAGTTCTGCTTTAGCTGGGAAGTCATGTAGATAAGGAATGTGTGAGTGTGTGGACATGTACCTGTGTGTGCATCCCTTTCTCAATCAGAATTCATTTGAATTTTTTAATGCTTTCTGGAATTTTAACTTAACATGTTTTATTTTAATCTTATAAAGCATGATTTTAACATAACCGTTATTTACACCACCGAACAATAGCTTATGGTTTGAGCTTGGGGAAGGTAAAAGCAGTTTTGAAGGAGAACTGTCAGATTCACATGCACTTGTAGCCACGGAAATCTATGAAAATTTCTAGGTTAGAATTTGCCAACTGCTCTTTCTCCTTCTCTCCCCCTGTCTCTCTTGGGTCAGTGATCCTATCAGAATACAAAATAGAGCTAGCAATACTTCCCCTCACATCTCCTAGCACAGAGGCCTCATCAGAAGCACAACCCAACAAGAACAGAACATCAGGATTAGGTGAATTAACAGCTTGTTCTTACTCATAGAGAAATGCTGGCAACTATAGGTCTACAACAAATAAGAGACAATGTAAGGGAAATTTTGAAATGTTCTTAATTTGTTATTTTCTTCCTGGTACGTACAAGGAAAGCCATCTCAAACATGAGCGCTTTCAACATAGGTTGATTCCATGCCTGGCAGGTCATTTTCCATTAGGCCAGGACCTAGACTCATATTCAAATAAGTTATAATGTGGTCAATCATAACATAGTTTGGTTTGCTTTCTAATTACATCTAGAGATAACCAAGAAACTTCAAACTGCTTCTTAAGTCATTTTCTTAAAGAATCTCAACCTACCTTCTTAGGCACTGGCTTTATCTGTTGCCTATAAGAAACATACAATAAGAAGGACAGTGACAATTCCTTTTATGATTCACTCAGGACAAATGAATGGGAATGATTTTTATTTTGATTATGTGATCATAAAGAGAAAGTAATTTACTAATGTATGGGTAGTCAGAATGATCAAATTAATTTATTGAAACTGACTTAGAATATTTACAAAATCTCATATATATGCAGGTTAGAAGTTACCACATGTATACAGATACTATATACAGATTATAAAACAGGTATTTTTATTTCAGACAGGTATTTTTATTTCAATCCTTTTTGACTTAGAAAGCAGATGAAATTCACACAAAATAAAGTAGTAAGAATGTGTACAAAATTTTGGCATACCGTACTGTATGTTTTAACTTCTAAATTCTGAAACACAATAAAATAGTGATTTTAACTAGAGTTTTCCCCAATAACTTTCTAAACTTGACATGACAAACACTATATTAATACATGTATTATATTTCTCCATAGCAGGGAATAAATGCTTTAGGAGTAAGTGCTGCCTATTTTTCAGTCACATCTATCTTCCCCACCACTAAAACACATGCACACATCCTCAGGACTATTATCTCTTGTTTTTAACATGTAACTCATTAAATTTTAACAAAATATTTACATTTAGTAATATTCCCCATTTTGAAAGGTTGATAAAATTATGAACTTGCTCTACTGCAAATCATTTATATCTCACTTCGAGCGGCCTGTTTGTCAATAAAATAAGGCATTCTCAGAAAGCCAATAGTAGTATTTGTTCCTAAGCATTGAAATTTTTTGAGTCCTTCCCACAGTCTTATAGAAATAGTATTCTTGCCTTGATTGTTAAGTAGTTCTTTGGTGGCTGGCTAATTAAGGGCTCTGAGGAAAAAAAACAAAGGTTTTCCCCATTTCAATCACCAACTATTTTAATTGGACAAAAGTGGTAGTTGTTGGGGGAAAATGCAAAGAAAAAAAAAAGATGCTATCTTTCTGTCTCTTTCAGTAACTGAAAGATACAATCCTTAATTACTGTAACAACACCTCATTTCAGGTCAAAACATCTCTTGAGAACTTATTATATGAAAACCCTGAAATCTTCTTTTTCCTAATTCTCAATGGTTTACAAATTTATAAAATCACTAGTTATCCCTCGTCTAAACGTTAGTTTGTATGACCCATGACAAATTGTATAAACAAGCCTTAAATCTTCAAACTGAATGAACCAAGTGGATATTTATGTGCTCGTTTTTATTCTCATTTGTACCTTTACATTATGCTCTGAGCTCAAATAATTGCGTATTATGTGACTACATGATAACACCGACAATTAATTATATGGTCAACTTCTGGGAATTGATTGCTTACCAAGTATTTTAGACCTCCACAGTTTGTTACTTCTGATAGTTTTTCTGTGAGCACTCACAATGTCCTTAGACCCTTGTTTGTCCTCACATTACCCTAAAATTCCCCAATACTTTGTCATTTCCATTACTTAAAATAACCTTGTCCCTCTTGGTTTTGCACATTAAAGATTTCTCAGCTGAGAAAAACCAGCAGAGGGAGGGATTTCAAACTTGGTGACCATCATGGTCTTCAGGATTAAAAATTGAGGGTTGCGTGGATAGCACTCTTGATCTGAAAGTAAATATCTATATTGGGACATTCATTTGCCCATTAATCTTTTTATTCATCCAAATACATATCTACAGAGTACCCATATGCCATACATTATGTTTGATCTATAGTTTATAAAACACAACAACATGGTTGTTGTTGTTCTCAAGGAACTTAGAGTCTAACAAAGGGGTAAAGATAAGAAAACAAATAAGTATAAAAATATGTACAGGGTGGGGAATAATATACAGATGGGAAAACCATCAGGAATGGGGCCTCTACCTATGGAGTATGATGAAAAAAAAGACATCTCTATGCTTCCAGAATCCCCTTCCCTCTATTTAGATAGAAATATATTAATTTTCTTCTGGAAAAAAAAAACTCCTTTCTCTTTTTATTCAATCTGAGAATTTTCAACCAAGCTATTTTCAGAGTATTGGCTGTTAGACTACCAGATTCTTTTTTCATGCTTAAAGTTTAATTTTGAGAAAGAATGATATCCTAAAGTTAATAACTAAATGCTAATGAGCATATATGTGTACTAGGTACTACTCAGGTACTTATTTATATTAACCTATTTACTTCTCATAATAACTTACTGAGGAAGACGCTATTCATATCTACATTTCACAAATAAGTAAACTAAGGCACAGAGATTTTAATTGTCTCAAGTTAATAAGCAGTGACTGTGGAGTTATGATTAAAAGTCAGACAGTCTATGTGTTGAGTCCACACCACCAGCCACTTCCATACAGCTGCTTTCTCTAAGCATTTGAAATGATTAATTATTATAGAGGCACTCTGAAATGACTGTTCACGCATCTATGCTACATAACATTTGAGAATGGCCTGATTCTTAGATTATCCAAGGTCAGGTTCACTTTCCTCCAAATTTCATTCTTTCCCAAAAGACATCCTATATTCTTCCAATAAATTAGTTTTGCTTGTGTTAGCAAGAATTTGTTTTTCTTTCTTTAGGACCAAACAAGTAATGTTTGGGCATCAAGCCTCAGGAAAAAAAAAAAAAAAAAAATGGGGTATTTGGACTTGCTGTTGAGACTGATTCTAGAGTGAAGTTATGGAAAAAAAAAAAAAAAAACTAGAAGCCCATAGTATTAGGCAGAGGTTGAAAAAATCTTTCAATATGGTCTTAAACTAACACAACATTTTCTTTTGCACAAGAATATAGAATTATGAAAATAAAATTAGATATGAACTTAAGTATTCTTCTAGCACAACAAATAGCACAATAAGCTAATAACTTTCAAAAGATGATAAACACTAGAACCATCACAAAAAAACTATATAATAATTTTACAAACTGCTTCATGGAATCCTACTTCATTTTCCTCTGTGTATTTCAACTTTGTACCTTTTGAATGTCTCAATCAAAAACTAGATTCAGAAACATTTACATAGGGAAAATGAAAGTATAATAAAATTGTTCCTTTAGCATGAACAATCAGAGTAAATATTAATAGATTAAAAATTCCCTTTCAACTGAGCACCGTGGTGCATGCCTGTAATCCCCAGAGGCTCTGGAGACTGAGGCAGGAGGATTGCAAGTTCAATGCAAGCCTCAACAAAAGTGAGGCACTAAGCAACTCAGTGAGATTTTGTCTCTAAATAAAATACAAAATAGGGTAGGGCTGGGGATGTGGCTCAGTGGCCAAGTGCCTCTGAATTCAATCCCCAGTACTCCCCCCCCCCAAAAAAAATTTTTTTCTTTTAGCTCAATATTTATAACATAAAATTTGAAATTTACAAGAATTCTGATGTCAAATTTAGAGAAATTAATCAAGTTTCTTTCACAAATGCAAGTGGATGTGAAAGGAATTTCCACAGAATAGCTGTGATATAAGGAGTTCAGATGCAAAAACGACTTGCTTTTGGTATTGGCTCCTGTCCTTTGCCCAACTTCTGTGCTCTGATGAGAGTCCTGTTATACAATGAGAATCTTGTGATGGGGAAGGGCAGACTTGAAGGGAAAGCCCAGGTTGGGAGGTGGAGCTTCCTCTCCAGAAACAGAGAACTTACTTGTGGACTGCCCACTGCTGGTATTTTCCTGAGCCAGAATATGAAAAAAACATCAGCTACACAGGACATTCCTGGAACCACAGCTATGTCCTTAAATATCTTACCTATCCCAGAATGAAGAACCTATATTTTAAGCCAGAGCTGACAACCTCCACCAGGTGTCAAAATACTTCAGCCTTGTCCCAGCATAGATGTAGTTCCTGTTCCATCTCAGCAAGACTCTGGAATTCCTGGCAAACTAGTTACATAGCCTCAATGCACACTTAAAATCTTGAGAACCTCTAAGTGTATGATGGCAAGGTTTTTCTTCACCTATGTAATAGTTTCAGGGAATGTTAGTCTGAAAAGAACAGACTGTAATGTTAAATTTGGCAGAATTAATGAGTTTTGACTGTAATGACAAGATGTCTTGAATTTTCTGTGCTAGCATGGGTGGCCAGGGATGATTCTATAAAAGTTTGCTAGATTGGTTAATGCAAAAGTAAATCCAATGCTAGTCCACACTAAAAGGTCAGAAATCACTCAGTGTAATATAGAGAAAGGAATTCAAAACTTGGAGAAGAAAAAAGTGTTGTATTCAACTCATAGTGCATACCTCACCTAAGCCTACTTTTGATTACATCACTTAAGGAGGCCCAAGAGACTCTACTTTTTCCATTTTTTTCTATATGGGTCTGTGGGACTTTTTTTTTTTCCACAAGAAAGAGACATGAGCAGCACTTGAAATAAATACCCTTATTTTTAATGTGAATGGACGTTCTTAGATTGGCAGAATACATGATAATGCTTTCCTTAGGCAAGATAGATATGGCTTCCAGAATATAAGACAGTCCAATCAGATCTGTTAAAATGACCAGCACCATAAGAAATGTAACTATGTTTTATTAACCATAAGATCTGCAGGTATAAATAGAAAGCAAACTCTCCCAAGTTGTGTTTTATTAATAAACAAAGAACAATAATAACAAAAAATGAGATCATCTTCTGATATCAAAATTTCTGAGGTAGAACAAACATACAGACACCAGTTCCAACGAAGAAAGGGGCTACAGTAATGACTTTGCCTTTACTATAAAACTTCCTTGTAATCTTTATTGCCAGGAAACAAGAAATGTTTTGTGAGGATTAGATGATAGATTTCTTTTTTAAATCAAAGTACATTTTACACTAAGATTAGAACATATTTGAATATATCAGAGGTTATTTTTGTAGTTTTTTTTAAATGTGTAATCGGCATAGATATTTCTCAGCAACTATCAAAATTGTTATTTCCTGACAAGTAGAGTAAGTTCTTATGGGGTAAAGGAAACAAATACTATTTCACGTCTTTGAAAAAAAAATTGGAGATTTGCACTAATATTCATAACCTGGATTTATCAAGAAAAGTAATTTCTGCCATATTTCTATTCAACCCAAAACAATATAAAAGATCAATGGGACTTGAAACACAGCAGGGAAATTATAAGGAAGTAAAAGCTTTAAACAGAATTAGTTTTATACATATGATCTTTTCATTGAACTGTTATCACTCTATATGTTGTTACTTGATTTGATCTATTATTCTTAAATTAACAGAAAGCTACAGAATGAGTTTGCACATGCTTGACAGGAACAACAGAACTCTTTTACTATCCTGTACAACAACTCAAGGTCTGTGACTCAACAGGGACACTGAACATATCCCAATTGCATCAAACACCTCTACTGTGTTATATTTCACTGGTTCAAATAAGAAGGCAGGAATTATGGGCTGAGTAGATAGCTTCATAAAATACACACATCCAGAAGGCGGAGGATAAATCCTATAAAAACTTAGGAAGCAGCTCTGACTGCTAAATGAAGCTCCTAGTTTCAGTAGTAGGGGCCAAGCAGGAATATTTCTTACTTCATGAAGGAAACAATGCAAATGTGTCTAGTTTGCTAATTTTTGTCTGATAGAGATTGAATTTCTATCAGGGGATACCATGACCATAAAACATGAACTACTTGTCAAGAACTCAACCTGTTGGTCATATTTTTAAATTATTCTCTCCATTACTTTATCGTTGGATAGAATTGCCATATATGGAATCAGCTCAATTAGGCCTGAAGATCCAGGAACGTTTCATAAGAACATCACTCACTCCCTATCATGACTATTTTTTAATTATTACTTCCTCTCTCAATCTGCACATTAGCTCATATCAAGTCTTTTATGACCAGTTGACCCTGTGTGAAAAAGGCAAATTCCTTCACAAATTATTATTCTGTACAACCGTCAACATGTCCTGTGATGGCACTGAAGCCCCATTTAGGCATATCTAAGACAGTTCAAAGAAAAACTACTGTTAGTGAAAAAAACATCAAGCTGAACATTCAATTATCTGCTTTTAGGGTGAAAACTTTAGCCAGTTGGTCAGGCATTAGAGAAATGGTGACAAAGGAATTTATTTTATTTGCTATATTTAAGGCTTCTGGATATTTATAATTTACAAATCCCAAGGGACTGCATTTACCACTAAAACTTTTCAATTCTTTCATTTTTCTTCCTTCCTTAATCTTAAACAGCCACATATTCATTGAAAAATCTTTTTTTTTTCATGTAATTCCACCTATATTCTCTGTATCTCATCATTATTCACTTTGTTGGTTTAATCCTAGCATTATTTTACATTTTGAACATCTTACATTACTTCTTAAGTAGCATAAAATCATCGTGGCTGAAAAGTTAGATATGAATGACTCCAGATTAATCACAGCTGAGACATTTTTTCTTTGCATAATGCCTTGTATCATTTTCCATATTCTCCTATTCTGTTAGAGGTATGAACAGAAAACACAAATCTCTGGATTTCTCTGAATTTCATCATGTTAAAATGTTCTCTACACAAACAGTGCTATTGATTTTTTTTTTTTTTTGGAAAGGAAAAACTGTAATCTTTATGTTTTATTTAATTCCCAGATAGTACAACATCCTGAGGTCTTGTTATCTTACAGCCTAGAGAAAGAAGTATTCCTGATGGGCAAGTGCATGATGGGAATTCTATCTGACTAGGATGTTCTTTCCCCTGAACAAGGCCTGAATTCTACATTTGGATGGCAAGTGTTCAGTCCCTTCCTCAGAGCATAATGTAGCATTCTACTAGGTAACAGATCTTTTCTTCTTCTTCTTCTTCTTCATGTGCTTCAAACCTGATCCAAGCGCTCAGAGCCTTTTGAAGTCAAAGGAAGCTTTGCATCCAGAGAAATTCTGATGTCAGAGACAAACATTCTCAAAATAAATGAGATAAACGTAAAGTGGGGAAAATGAGATAAAAGTGGGGAAGTGAGATCAAACTCTTTTAATATATTGCCCTGTGTTGACATCACAGTGGTTGAGAGAGTTTTGTACACAAATCAGCAAAGCTATCAGTGGTGAAAAGGAAAGAGGTTAAAAAAAAATAATAATCAAACAAGAAGGGTTTCATAGGTTGAACTCTATTTGGACTATGAGTTCATGCATAAATGTAATAATTACCCTTTCTTGGTTGGAGATGCCAAGTTTGAGTCAATTAACTAATAGTCAAAAGGCATAAAATCTCAACTTGAGATTGGACTTGATATTTGTATTGGTTTTATTGTCTTATAGGATATTAGGAAGATTAGATTCATTAAAATTTTTGCCATTAAAGATCTTCATCTCTAAGAATATTAGGACTAATAATTATGGTGAATTTATCATTCTATGAATATTAAACTAAGCAAATCAAATTTTGCATTAAACTGCTGTACACTGGTCTCAGATGCTTCCATCTAATTACTGACAATGCTAGTCTCTGAATAGCTCTCATGCTTAGGGGGGAAAATGATCAAGGTTAAATTACTTACAGATAACACACCTAAAGAGGCTATTTTATTATTGATCCATTGATGCCTGAACAGAAAGAATCATGGAAAAATTTATTTACATTTGGAATATTTTATGAAACCAGAGAAGAATGTAAAATAGTCATGGTTTTCTAACTAAAATGTTAAATATACATTGTCTGACGTACATTAAAATTTACTTTCAAATATTAAGAGAATTTAAGTCATTCTTAGCACAAACATACTTCAGACATACCAGGAGAAACTTGTTTGTCCAAAAACATTTATTCCACAGCTGTATAATCCCCTACTTAACTATCAATCAGAAAAACTAAAAACACAGCTATAAAAATGAGGAGATGAGATTTAAGCTGCTAGGACTTCCTGTGATATGACTTTAGGTAGGAACAAGTTTATAGTTGGCTTTTTAAAATAATTGTGTTTCAACATCTTTCTATATGAAGTTTATTGTAACTAAGCAAGAAGGTATTAATGAGTTCAACTGTCTTTACCATCATTGTTCCTAAACTTCAATATGCCAACATGGAGAGTAATAGTCTCTTCTCTCTCTCTCTCTCTCTCTCTCTCTCTCTCTCTCTCTCTCTCACACACACACACACACACACACACACACACACCACACACTTTTATTCTATGGAAAATAGTCAATGCATTGTTGTAAATATAGGCTTTGATTTATAACAAAATGTTACATAATCTTTTATAATACCTATGTTGTTGGCATTTTTCACATGGTAAGGTACAGTTTATTTTGATTTAATTTGCACATTACTGGAAGGTACTCATGAAAGATATAAATGCTGCCAAGAGCACAGAAGGCAATTCAATCAAGAACAACTGGGTCAGTTCTGAACTCATATCAAATTTGAATTTTTGAACATTGAAGGTGGAGACATAATGGTTACTTTTAAACCTGCTCTTGTTTGAGCAGTTTTGTTTTTATACTAGAATAAATTTACCATAATCAGAATAAATCTTAGCTTTAAATTCAATTAAACAAAATGCTTAAGTCTGAGAAAATATTTCAAGTTTAATAAAATTTTGCTGCAATTCTACTTAGAATTAACTAAAATTTTTCTGTTTCTTTTTATATTTTATCATAAAATTATATAACATGAAATAAATGTTTCAAAGGAAAACAGTTATCAAAATCTTGGCCCAGAAATATTCTCCACATTTTGTATTACCATGGAGATTTTGGGCATGTCTCTACATGTTTGCATACAGCAGCTATCATACTACATATGAACTTTTGCAAAGTACTTGTTTTCTTCTAGTCCACCTAAAATTCTCATCAGGTTCTCAACACTTTTTCAGGTAGGGAAAGGATACAATATCCATCAAGGTCCATTTTTTTGTGCCATATACATAATTATCAATCTTATTTTACAAAAAGCTAAGATTCAGAAATAACCAATTAATAAATAATAAAATTAGAACTCAAGCAAAATGGACTCAAGGTCAAAGCTTTTGATGTATAGGAAAATGCTCTTAACATCTGACAGCCTTGTGGTCATAACTGTATTTAGACATCATTTTTTTCTGCTTTAAGAAGAAAAAAAAATCATAGAACTGTACATTAGTTTTAATAGAGTTTGTTCTTTGTTCCATGAAAAATTCAAATAATCCTGATCTTGAGGCAACACAAAGTTTTCTAAGTCTCTACAGTAAGAAGGTAATGCTTTCTACCCTTTACTGCATCACAGTAAACTTTCCACACCTACTGTCCTGCTATTAGGCATAAGATATCCTCATCAGCAAGCTGAAGTAGACATCAGTTACTTTACAAAGGAAATCACAGCAGAAGAATAACTGGTGTACTAACAACAAGCTTGATAGGAAATATTTTCATAAAGTTTCTGCAGATCTGTTCTACCCAAAGTTGACCAAAAGAAGAAAGCACTAGGCTTGGAAATACAGCTTCTGTGTCAAATCTTTTCTCCTCCACTTACTGGACAGATGATCTTTCACAAATCTGTATCTACCCAACAGAAGAGGATAGATACAGAGAATGTAGTAGTTACCAAATTTTGCTGAACATTAGAATCTCCTGGGAAGCTTTTGAAAAACCTCTTCAGATTGTAACTTATGGGAAGTAAATCAAAATGTTCAGGCATGGAATCCAGGTCTCATTATTTTAAAAAACATTCATGTGATTCTAATGCACAACAAAGTTTGGAAGTCACTGAGGTATTTAATAAATTTACAAAGCTTATTTTAAGATAAAGAAAGTGGGGTGAAGCAGAAGTTTTATATTATATAATAGTTTATGAGGAGTTATAAACTATATCAAAACTAAGTACAGTGATCACACACACACACACACACACACTCACTCACTCACTCTATTTTGCCAGAGTTGCAGGAACAATTTAACATATTTGTTGTTTTTGTTGTTGTTGTTTCAATTTATTTTAAGCTTCCTTCAACCTTATTTCAAACTTTTTTCCCTCTTTTCCTTCTCTATTAAAAATTAAGAAAAAGTATCATCTGGACCATCATAAAGAAAATAATAAGTCCAAAGTTAATTACTTCAATTCTACTTCTCATTTAAAAGAAACAAAAAATTACACTCCCAGATATTTTATTCCAATAGGCTGCCATAATATTTTTGAAGACAACAACCTATTTAGTAAATCTTTCTTGGCTAGTTATTATTCATTGCCTGATGACACAAATTATTTCTCTGCTGTTTTAACTCAATGTGTCAGATTCGGCCAGATTATGCAGCATACTCTTTTAATACCATCATTTTTCATAAACATCTAATTAGATTTACCAAAAGGCTAATACCATTTATGTAATTGAACTGCAACTAAGATGTTAGTGCATTAAAAATACCTTCTATATAAACTTTGTTGTTTAACACAGTCCTTGATGCATCCATTTACAATAAAATTACACTACACTGTAACTGTAATCTGCCTCTTGGCTGTGACTCCTGTACTGGGACCTGTACCTTTGTGGGCTTGTTAACATCCATGCTCTCTTTGAATTTCTCCTGCATAGTTGCTGCAAGTTGACAGAGCAAAGCACCATTATCCAACTTCTCCATAAAAGTTTCTGCTGTGATCTCCTTCCCTGAAATAACCAAAAAGGAACATTAAAAAAGCATGATCATTCCCTAACAGAAATGTCAGATTTGTGCTAAAGAACATATTTTATACTAATATTTCTCACTAATATTTCTATTCCAACTGAGAATAGGATTTAACATAAAGAAAGGTTTCTTAAGATAGGAATTGAACATAATAAATGGTTTCTTAAGAATTTCTACTATTGCATTATAGTGTACATAACAGGGGGTTCCTTTTGCATACGCATACAGGGATGGAATATAATTTTTTCCACTTCAGTCCCAAGTACTTTCTCTTTCCTTCCCTCCTTTTCCCCCCTGTTCCTCTTCCTCCATTGTACTAATTTTCCTTCCATTCATAGCTTTATAGACATACGTAAAGGTGAAATTCATTGTATTAATACATGTACATAGCATAATTTGATTAATTTCATTCCACAAGTCCTCCCTTTTCAGATTTTCATTTGGTCACAGGAATCTAAATATTTTATGTTTTTATAATTAAGTTCTAACTTCATAAAAATGTATTTCAAATTAAAGGGATAAGTGATATCCTGGGTAAAAAAGCCTCACCATTTCAGAATCAGGGGAAATGAAAACCAACTAGTGAATGAAACTCGAAGAACCAGCTTTACCAGGGATTATACAATTTGGCCTCTCTGACTTCTCATTCTCAGAAGCCCATCCAATTACTGTGGCCCACAAAGGAAAACTGGTATTTTGTGCTAGGAATATATCTTCTTACAAGAAGATCACATGTTTCTTTTTTTTATTAAAATAAATCCATGCAATATAAAAATATCATCCACCATTGGCCACTTTAATAGCATTTTAGTAGCCTGGCCAATGCATATGTTTGTCCATCTTGCTTAAGAAATTACAGGTAAAATAAATGCAAATGATAAACACTGTAAAAAAAATTATTTCCTTTTAAACTATTACCCCTTCCTACTACAGCTCTCAAAGTGAAGAATTAATTAGGATCTGATCTCTGCTTTGTCCTTTCTCTCTTCACAACTGTCTCCACACCTTCAAGAACTGCTCTTACAAGTGAAGTTCACAATTCATTCACCACAACATTTAACTGAATCTCAGTTAAAAGCCATTTTTCTTTTTTTCTTATATGGTCCTTGAAGCATATTCCCTTTCTTCTTCTTTTCTTTCATTTTGTAACCTTTATTGAGATACACTTCATATACCTTACCATTCACCAATTTAAAGTGTATAGTTCACCAACTTTTTGCATATTCACAGAGTTGTACAGTTATCACCATAATTATAGAACATTTTTATCATTCCCCATAGAAACCTTATACCCTTTAGTTCTCACAGCTGAATCCCCCATCCCCTAGCCAGATATATAAACCACTACTTGCTTTCTCAAATGACTTCCCTAAAGCTCTCTCCTTTTCTTTACTCCTTATTTCTCTAAGATTTGGAATAATTTATTTTTGCCACCTTAATTTTCCTTTAACACTCAATTCAAAAATTCAATTCAAAAAAAGATTCAAGCTGCCTTCTATTTCTCATGTCATAATCTTAATAAATACTTTTAAGATCTGATACCTAAACCTCCAGTAACAAGATCAATGGTTATTCCTTTTGTGCTCAACTTCTCTTTCCAATGTATACCACATTCACTGATAAATTAATATTACTAAACATCACCCTCACTGGTTCATTCTTCACTCTGACACATTTATTCCACATTTATTCCCTAGTCTCATCCTTTACCAAGAATATGGAATCTGACATGCAAAGGTGTGCTTCCAAGCACACTGCTGGTCTAACATCTCGGTACTCTGTTCCACGATACACACTTTACCTTTCATGTTCCCATCAAAACTGTCTGTTTTTACTGTCATGCTTCTGTTTCTGGCATGTCCCTACTTTCAGTATCCTACCTTCTATCTGCCTGGCCAATTTCTACCTTTCTTTTAATCACAGTTCCAGAAAAAGTTTCTCCCAGAGCACAATGATCTGTTTTCTGTATAATTCATGCTCATGAATACCCTTTATTTGAATACATAGCAAACAGTTTGATTGTGAGCAACATGATTCATATAAAATTCTTATCTCCCACAATAAAATGTAAACCTCTTGGTGTCTGCCTTTTTCACTCTTCTACAGAGTTAGGTATGATGTTATTCATACAGCAGGCATCTAGTCAGTGGGTTCCACTGAGTGTTTTAATTAATAAATGAAAAGATAACATAACACACTGGGACAAACGGGTATTATTTTTGTGCAAGTAGTTAGGTTGAAAGCAAAAAATAGAAAATATTTCAAAGTTTTATATTGAAGTGCTCATAGGGTTATGTATATTTTTTTCATCTTAGGAAAGATGCAGGGATCTCAATTCTACGTACACTTAAATAGAATACAACTAGAACCACAGATTAACTATTGACTTAAACTGACAATATCTGTATTTGTATTTCAAGAAACACCTGTTTAAAATGATTTGTGTCCAGTTTTTTTTTTTTTTTTTTTTGGTGTGTGTGTGTGTGTGTGTGTGTGTGTGTTTGTTTCTGGGGAAGGCATGGGGGAAGGATGGGTAAAGAGAGAACAACTACTTTTTTGTGTGTTTTCCTCCTTACTGGATAGTGCACATTTTCGCCCATAGCTTGGGTAATGACTTCTGCAGGTGGCAAATCATCAGTAGCTCCCAGTTCTCAAAGGTTAGCCTTGGAAGAGCTTCTTCTACTTCAAAACTGTTCAAAGCTCAGCTCACTTCAAAAATGAACACAGTAGTCTTAATATACAAAAATTCAGCATAATAGATTGTACTGTGCATTCCCCATATCTGGCTGTATTTGCCAACAAGGATGGTATTGCAAACTGACACGAAAAATTACTATTAGAAACAGTTTCTTAAAATGTTTATATGTATTCAAAAGCATTTAGATTTCAAGAGAAATTAGGTAAAATGTACACAAACTGTTGAATGATTCTTTTATAAGATACTTCTAAGATTTTCTACATTTGGAAGACAAATTTAGGTATTCTTAATACATGAAGATCCATGGCGATTTAAAGATTCCGTTCATATTTTTAGTGATACAATATTCTTAAACAAACTTGTAAATTATGAGAAAAAAACAGCTTTCATTAAAAAGCTATCAGCAATTTACCAAAAGGTAAGATTTCTTTTTACTTTTCATATGTTATACCTAAAGATTTCTGGTTATCCAACTTTTATGAATACTAGAAGAAAGAATTTTACATTGAACATCTGTATCCAATGAAAAATATATTAGGTGTCAACTTTCAATTCTGTATATTTTATAGCTTGGAAAGGTGGGATTTTTTTTTTTTTTTTTTTTTTGGCTAAAACAGAGACAGTTACATACTTTATAGCTGAAATGTACTGCCTCAAATGAAGGAAAAATGTGAGACTGCAAAGTTAACACACACAAAAAAAAACTTCATTTGTAATGTATTTTCCATCCAACTATTAAAAACATTAAATATGCACTTAAATGTACTACATAATTATAAGAAATCAGTTCTAATCTTTATGTGGGATAATATATTACTTTACTCTTTATTGCATTACTGTTACCAATAGTACTTAAAAGAAAACAACAAAATATAAAACTACTTGCATCCCAACCTTTCACCTTCAGGGGAGGGGAGGGGAAATAGTAGAGGTTAGGAAAGGTAGCAGAATACAACAGTTACTAATATGGCATTATGAATCTAATGTATGAAATATGATATGTCAAGAGCTTTGTAATGTCTTGAACAACCAATAAAAAAATATAAAACTAGTTGAGTTTAACCATAACAAATCCATAAGAACAGGCTATGAAGAACCAACTGTAATTAATCAAGAAAAATTCATACAAAATTTTAAAATCTCTGCTAAGCAGAATCAGATCTTCTTTAATCTAAACTGTTAGCTAACTTCACATTTCAGATTATTAGTATCTTAATGTGATTCTAAAACCAGAGAAATATTGCTTTTCTAGTTACACCCTTTCCTTGTAGTTGACAAGTGTAGGAAAATAAAGAGCAATTAATAAATAAAATTAAATCATTTTGTACTAATAAATTGCAACTGGGTTGTAAAGACCATTGGTTTGAAGTTTAATCTGAAATATGCTAGTCTAGAAGTACTATCTTCTCCTCTTGCACTCATAATTGTAAACCGTGATCTTTACAGTATCAATCCAGTCATGATTGACAGCTGGACAATAGACAAAAATTAGGGAAGTTGATTAAATATTATGATTAGTCACTTAAAACATTAAGGCTCAATTATAGGAAATAAACACCTGCAAGAAATTTTTATTAGGCAACTGCAATCAACATGCATGTCCATAAACATCAGTGTATTCCTTCCAGACACGTTTGCCATAATTTTCATAATGTCTATCAATCTATAGAGTATTTTAGACTGAAGCCACCAAGTTAAAATTAATTTACTTTTCTCTGATCCTAAGAAGAAATGTTTTCCTCTTATAGCAGTACTTAATATTTACAGATATGACCACAGTTAATAATCCCTTGGGTATTATGTATCAGGCACTGTTGTAAGCAATTTACTTGTACTCATGTTCCTGTTTTTAATCTTCTTATAAAACTTGGAGTGGATGTAATTATTTTACAGATAATGAAACATAGCTGCAAAGATTAAGTAATTTGCCTAAAATCACCCAGCTCAGAGAATAATCTGGCTCTTTGACCCAGGCAGTTCAAGGTCATAGTCTATGCTCTTAGCCACTATGCTTCACTACTTAAATATTTGCTGAATACACAAATGGCTATTTCCTATAACAATGCATTCTCATTAATGTGATTGTCTTTTTCTCTATAAAAACACCCCAGAAGATTTTTCAGGAAAAGAACAGTTTGGGATTAAAGATGATGGTGCTGAAAATGAAAAGCAGCCTACTTGACAGTCTGGAGAATTCAGGTATGCTCTGATATTTGACTTGATTTGCTGCAGAAGAAAGCTGCTATGTTGTAGCCTCTAAGAATGATCTGTTTGTTATACTATCAAACTCTACTTCCGTCTCCATTGTATCCCTCAATTATAATTTATTTCTCTAGTTAAAGAACTCACACACATATTATTTTCTGTCTCAGCCCAAATTATTCCATAATTTCAAGACTGATTTTTGAAGATTGTGAGATAGGAAATAACTCATTTTACCCAGAAATCCTAGGCCAATGCCTATGCAAGCTGATCCACAAATGTGTATCCTGCATTTATCTAAAATGCACATATACTTTTAAAAAGCTGGTTCTTCTACAAAAGTCAATAAAGAAATAGGCACTAACCTCTCTGAAAAGTATCAACTTGTGAACATGATTTAAATTGTCTTAATCTAGTCATAAGATACCACCCTTCCTAAGGAATCTTTACTGAACATACCTACAACATGTAGGAGAAAGGGTGTTGTCACGAAAAAAAGAAATCATTCCAAACTTGTTAGAAAGCAGCAACTCCAATAAACTGGTACTTAATGACAAAGATATTTTACTTTTTAGAAATAACTGAAAATAGAATCATTACATACAGGTTATATTAAAGTGAAAACAGTTGCCTAGTGTGGTGGCGCATGCCTGGAATGCCAGCGGCTTGGGAGGCTAAGGCAGGAGGATGGTGAGTTCAAAGCCAGCCTCATCAACTTAGTGAGGCACTTAGCAACTCAGAGAGACCCTGTCTCTAAATAAAATATAAAAAAAGGCTGGAGATATGGCTCAGTGATTGAACACCTATGGGTTTAATCCTCAGTACAAAAAAAAAAAAAAAAAAGGAAAGATTAAAGTGAAATCAACTGAAATCTTTTATGTGCATGTAGAAAAGTCAAAGAAGATAAAATTACCATGACCTCAATTGCATAATGGATTTTCTAAATGTAAATAAATTTAATTCAGCATAACTTTGTTTGTAATATATCTTATAATTTGTTCAAAGTTCCTGAATATCTATACACATATACCTTCATTCTAAATATTTACAGTCTTTAAAAATAATGTTCAATTTTTGATGCCTAATGAAAATCTTTTCTCAAAAGTATACTTCCATGTGATTCATACAGTATTGCTGGATAAAACTCATAAAAAGCAAAGTAAACCATCATTTTCAAATAAAAGATAAAAGCAAAATGTACAATTTGAAAACGTTTATGTCAGTATATTTATATCAAAGCCAAGCCAATAACAATCTTCAAAAATCCATCAATAACCATGAAGTTACTAACTTATGCCTAACCTATTCAAATGATGGTTGGTGACTATAAGATGAAACTTTTAATTTAATAGCATCCAGTTTTCTCAAAGGTACAATTAAATTTTTTCCCAAAGATTTATTTGTAGAATCATTTGATTTTCTAATTTGTCCTGAGGACACAGTTAAATAACAAATGAGCAATAATTACATGTAAGTAAGAACAACAAAACAGTAGCCCTTTGGGGAAATAAATATGAATAAGTAAATATAGAAAAAAGATTTAATGCAGATATTTAATTCAAAGCAGAGTACAATGGCCAAATAATCTTTTTGTGTCTTTTCTGAAAGTTTGCCATAAAATGGGACCATCATCCCAGCAATTATTAGGAGACATACTAGGACTACAAAGAGTATTTCCCATAAAATAAGTAGATGTACCAAGGGATATGTAAATAGTCAGAAAATGTCACATGATCTCCTGTCATTTGTCATGGTATCCCCAACTCAGATCCCAAGTCCTATGAGTATTTATTGACTTTCATTAGTAGACATATAAGACAGCCAGTATTTCACATTGTAAGATTTAAATTTTAGCTTCCCTGACAGATTATTGTTGTTTCTTTAACACTAAGTCTAAAACTCTAAATTTATTATTATTACTGATTAAGTAAACATATAATATGTGAAAGTTACAGTGAAATACCTATATTTGGGTCATTAATATGAATATTGATATATAAACCACAAAATCATTTTCTTTTTTTTTAAATTTTTTTTTTTCGTTGTAGATGGACACAATACCTTTATTTTATTTATTTTTATGTGGTACCAGGGATCGAACCCAGTGCCTCACACATGCTAGGCAAGCTCTCTACTACAGAGATACAACCCCAGCTCACAGAAATAATTTTCTTGCCCATCAAATCATACTTTGTCCTTCAAAAACTCTAAATATCAATTGAGCATTCTTTAAAAAGCACATTTTTTTAAATGTACTGTCAATGTAGGATCAGAAATATCTGCATTTAGAATGTGAAACTCCTTTGGAAAAATTGAAGAATTTGTTTCATTTTGGACAACTATCCCAGAAAGAAGCAGGAAATATTTCCATATCACAATGATAAAGTAAGGGCCCATATTACAACAGTAAAACCTAATTAAAAGTTTTAATTTAGTAAGCAAATTTCTACTTCAATGAGGAATTTTACTTTCTATGGAGATAGGATTAACTTTGAAACTACTGCTGAGACATCTCCAACTTTCATGTTTACATAAAAAGTAAGAATTGGAAGATAGCAGCATGGTAAAAATCTGCAAATATTTCTGAAGGAACAAAATACCCAGTAATAAATAATTTTAAAATTTATCGTGGTGGCTCTATTTCCATGGTATGTGAATACTAGATGTACATAAGAAAATACCTATCAGGGCCATACATTTATTCCTCTTCTCCTGATATCCACCAAACTGGTATTAATAGTGTCCTACTTCCAAATGTTTTACACTTGAAATAATTTCAAGTTATTAGACTACTTTCCAACTTGCCATGAGGGTATTCACTTGAGGTTCATTACCATTCTACTTCATATGGACTCAAGAGGATTCAAAGGTTACACTTCACTGTATCTTGAGATTTGTTCAGGATTCCGATCCTGAGAAAATCCATAAGCTATCAATTGCATTTGTGTTACAACTACTAATTTTTTTTAAAAAAAATTCCTATTCTTTAAAAGAAGGTCGTTCCTTTATATAAATCCTTTCCTTGTTTATGCATATCAATGACCTCAATTGCCCTCATGGGTCTCAACAGATGGATTTCTTGAAAACTTAACTTTTGGGAGCTGGTAAAGATATTAGAGATCATCTACTCCAATCCCTTCATTTTATGGTTGAGGACACAGAGCCCAGAAAAGATAGCTGAGTGACTCTGGGCAAGTTTCCTACAGAGCAGCAGAGCCAGAACCAGAAGCCAGGTCTCCTGACTCCCAGTTAGGAGCCAGGTCTCCTGACTTTTAATCCAAGGATCTTTCCATTACACACACTGACTCTCTTCTTTGAGGCTGTCTTAGGCTGTCACACTGATCAAGCTACTTTGTAACTGATCACGTTCACTAAATAAAATGCCTTGATGATAATTCATGGGACATTGGAGTGTCCATTTCCCCTGCCTGGAAATTTCAATGGCTTTTCATTGATCATACTGTAAATTATAAGTTCCTTAATATGCTACTCAAAGCAGTATATGGTGTAGGCCTAACAAGTCTGATGAAACACACACACACACACACACAGTCTCTCTCTGTGTCTCCCATTCTCTCTCTTTCTCTCTCTCATGTTGATGCTAGACTTCATTCATTTCTTCCCAAATATTAAACTCCTTCCCAACTCAATTCCTTTCCTGCCCACAAAGACTCTTACTCCATGCTTTGTCTTGCTAGCTGTCAACCATTCTCCAGTTCTCCGTTTAAATACAAGCCCCTTGAAGTTTACCTCAAGCCTTTTGATATCTTGCCCTGCCCAAACCCCATTTCACAGTCTATTGCAACTTCAATATTTTAGGTTCCGTCAATGGATTACATATTCAATTATCTACAGAATGTGTTTATTTCCTAATCTACTCCAAATTTTGTAAGAATAGGTACTATGTCTATTCTTAATCACCTCTACTACCATTCAGAATGTGTCTGGAACACAGTCATCATAATAGTTATTACTTACTGTTTGATTATTATGTTATAGACCATAGTCTGATGATCTCATTCAAACAACCATCAAATCATTAAGGTTTGTATTAGTGTTGTACAAATTTTACAGACTGTAGAACTGAAGCATTTTGTAATAAAACACACAGTAAACAGTGGAACCGAGGTGAATTGACACATTCTTATTCCAGAGTCCAACACGGCTGAGCTCAGGCATATTTCATGAATTAATGAATGAATTCATGCATTAAATCAAATTAATACTTTCACTGAACTATATAAATGCAGTAACAACATGTTTAGTGTTCACTATATGCCTGACATTATTTTAAGTATTATATATATTTAAATTATTTACTTTCACAACCTATAAATAGATAATACTAGATAGATAATAACTGTTATTATACATATATGCAATAACTATTGCATACATGAGAAAAACAAGGCACTAGATAGATAATAACTGTTATTATAGTATACACACACACACACACACACTCTTGTGTGCATACATAAAATAACTGTTGTATACATGAGAAAAACCAGACACGGAGATGTTAAGAAACTTGCCCAAGATCACACTTTTAGAAAGTAACAGAGATGGGGTTCAAATGCCAGCGGTGTATTTCCAGAGTCTGTACTCAACTTCTCGTTTATACTGCTGCACATGATAGCTTATATCAGAAGACAGACTGCTGAAAGTTAATGAATTGCTAAAGTAACAATCATTAGTGAATCCTAAAGTGATAAAACAAAGAGAGAAAAATCCATGTTTAAGCTAAAGTAACTACATTTGATGGAAATAAAATTCCCCCTTTGCATGGATGAATTACTAACAGATGGTAGCCCCCTCCTTCTGGTAGAGAGGATGTCACAAAAGAGTAAAGGGAAAGTCTTTCTGGGGGATGGTGGCTGAACTTTGGACTCATTGACCTTTGCCTGGGAACCTTTGTGAAAACTACAGTTTATGTACCCATATTTGACAACCCTGGTAAAACTATGAAAAGTTGCCAAAATAGAGTGCACACAGTGAAGAATAAGTGAACATCTAACTCTAAGGGGGGAAATAAATAAGAATAAACAAAATCCATGCAAAAATTCACAACCATAGCAAGCAGGAAAAAACCTTGCTAAAATGGGCTCAAACCTCACCAAATGAGGTGAGAATTTCAGATGGACAGGGTGGTTTTCATTAATCTTTTCCGTTTCACCAACTGGAGTGTGAAGATACCAACACTAACCCCGAAGCATTCCTTAAAGAATAAAGCCATGTTGACAAATCCCTTCTGCAAATGATAAAGTGCCTTATATATTCTACTTTGACTCAATATCCAGATCTTATATCTTATAAGCTCTGTAAGGATCCTTTCCCCAAGATGTAAATCAATTTTATTCTTCAGAAAAATATTAGTGTATACTATGATTTTTTAAATGTATAAATCTATTTTGCACTTGTAGAAATTTTATCCAGAGAAATAAAGAGGCAGCTTTGCTTGAGGTAGGCTTTTTCTCAACAATATTGTCAGACAAGTACATGAAAACAAAGGTGAATTGAGAAGAAAAAGTTTAGTTCAAGGTTAAATAACTGTAGTCAGCTCATTTGGACAGAGGATAGATGTTTTTGTTCCTGAGATTGGGTATTCAGCAGTTTTAGAAGGTGCGCTATAAAAGTAGGACAAAGAAATCTAGTTTTAGAAGCTAGATTTCACAGACTATGGCCTGTGAACACTGTCAAAAGAATAGGTCAAGTTGGTCAGTTATATGAAAGAAAAGTGAAAAATAAATCAGACTAGTATATAAATGTACTAAGCAATTTGACCACATATTTCCACATTTCAATGCATGATGTTGGAATCATGAACCACAGTTCATATGAAAGACATTGGGAAATTCATTGAAATTTTCCACATGCTTCAGGTTTCCCAGATGAAAAATCCAAATAATGAAAGCCTTTCTTTCCAAGTTGCTATCACATGCTTAGGTGAAGGAGACCGTAAGAGGAAAAAGCAACAACAACAAAATGTTATCTATGGTCACAAAATGATATCTTATAACCTTACCTAATAGATTGGTTAACCACAAGGCCAGATCTTCTTTCATCGGTAGCAAATTAGCTTCATGTCTGCTGGCCAGCCATTGGCTATACTGATGCATATCAGAGAGGCCAGGCCCACTGCGCACCTTTGGGCTCAGAGCAGTGCACATTATTTATCCACTTGTAATACCTGTTTTGGAAACAAAAAATCAATTGCTTTTATACAGACTTATGTGGTTAAAATCTTGCCACAATGACAACGTATTGAACCAGTTTCATGGTTTTGTTTTTGGGATTTTGTGTGTGTGTGTGTGTGTGTGTGTGTGTGTGTGATAGGTCAGGTGATTAATTATTAAACTCCATGAAACATTGCTTTATTTGTAAAGGCCCTCTCACTTTTGGCCAACCATTTGGTAGGAAATAACAGCAGTCAAAGGTCAAATAAGAAATCAAACAGTAACCCCTTAGCTCATGTAAAATAATATATTTGGAAAGGATCAGCTGCTAAGGCAAGAAATTCCATTTACTTGAACGAAATAAAAAGTGGTTGAATTAAAATTTTAATGTCCAATTTGTTAATTCTCATTGTTTGGGTTAATTTTTGAAAACATAAATTTTCATAAAGTTTTAGGACTAAATATTATCAGTTACATTATTTGCACAATTTATGGTAAACACATAGTCCTCCTAAAACTGTTGCCTAAAAGATAAAGCATAGCACCTGGTGTTTGAAATAGCCAATTAATTAAAAACTCACAATAAAAGAATTGAGTGGGGGACAGGTAAGGGGGTGCATTCAAAAGATCTCTTTGATGGTCACAGAAAGCAACAAGCAGAGAGTTTCTGACTTAACCAAGATCAGACAGATCATAGCACAGGAAGGCTGATCTGGGTCTTCACACATCAACACTCTTTCCATAATGACACATTTTTATAAAATGCGCTAATCAAGAGCTCATACTAATAATCTAGAATTACAACTTAATTCTAACAAATCCTATCACAGGTAATTTTTTGTCCTCTACTATCATGTCTTTCTTCCTTTCTATCTTCCCACTTAGTCTATTTTACCTGATGGGTTTTGTTTGAAATAATTTTTAGAGTGGGAATAGATAAATGTTTTATTCTATAAAACAAGAAATAACTTCATTGACCTGATTTCCTTATTCCTGGTACAATATCCCATGTGTGTTATAGAAAAGATATTTGAAAAAAAAAAAATATATATATATATATATATATTTGCTCTGAATATAACACTTTTATTCATGACTATCAGGACAGAAGTCTATAGAAATTACTGTTGAAACTGCTAAAATAGTGAAGTCATATGTTTATGAACTTGTAGTATTTCATTCTGTCTACAAATAAAATATGAATATGAAATTAGTCAAAGGCAACATAATTAAATGAAAATATTTGCAACAGGCATGGGTAAGATTTGTATGCTATCATAAGATTTTCAGTTATATATTAATATTTGTTTTATTTTCTAATTTTCAGGGCTGGGATAGAGCTCATGCATGGTTGGCAAGTTCTCTCTACCACTAAGCTACATCCCTAAGGCTATCTGTGGCATTGTAAAGTTAACAATACAAGTTATGTGCTATCTGTTTTATTCTTAGGAACTTTGCATATTATTCATTTTCAGTTAATGTTGAACTGTAATTCACTTAGCTTTGGTTAATTTATTTTCATGACTATTTTTTGAAAATGTAAGACATTGGTATTTCAAACAATGCAAAATGTCACCACCTCCTAAATATTAGAAGAGACTATTAGGAAAGTGAATAAATACCAAAAATGTGTCATAAATATAACAACTTAAAGGCACAATCACAATTTCATTACTCTTTTGAATAATATTTGAAAACAATTATCATAAATTCTCTTTGAAAACATTCTCTAAATCTCTAAGTATCTAAAGTAATGTAGCATAAATAGGAAATGTTTTTACTCTACCATACTGTAAGTTACTAAATTGATGGTATATGAATCAGAACATATACCATTGTTGCAGTCTATCACAGTTAATGATGACATTATTCATATAAAGTCCTGAAGTTTTCTCCAAACCCTCTGATTAATCACAAAAATCCTAAAACACCTTTCAATCTCTATTCTCTTAAAAATAGGTCCATTCCCAGCGAAATAAAACACCTCTTTGTAGCTGGTTAGGATGTCTACAGGCCAGCTACTCTCAGAAACAAACATTTAAGTAATAATACATTTAAGCACACGATTCATATGTTTAAATAACTAATTGAAATCTTAAAAGGGTTACCTCTAAAATGCCTTTCTTCTCAAGACACAATCTCTCCCACTACTTTCCTGAAAGTGAGATGTGGTGCTTTAGTAACTTTACCTACACCCTATTATGTGTTCTGCAACTTCCACTGAAGCATCAGAGCCCTATTTTGCTCTGTAAAAGCAAGAAGACACCTCAGATTCTTAAGCTCATTGTCCAGCAAAGAATTCATCAAGGGATAGTTTACAGTAAGCCTAATGGGGTGCAACCATTTCAATGAGTCAGAGGGACACAATCCTTCCCCTCAATACTTGCAAACAGTGAAGTTTTTATCTTCCTTGACAGTGCTACATTTATTTCTCATGTCATCTGGTTTGCATTTTGCCAGAAATGTAATTCAAGCTATCTTCTAATATGTACAGGTGATCATCAAGTAAAAACAATCAGAATAATCCAGCAATTTTTATTCTGATACTTTGTATACAATCAAAATTCCAGTGGGGAGAAATCCAAGAATAGAGTTACACTGCCCCAGGAGGCTAACATGAGAGCAAGAAAGATTAATGGGTAATTAACATGCAATAAAAGTTAATTAAACATAAGACAACTATGTATAAACCCAAAGTCACTCTCATAAATGAGGACTTTTAAGTCGCCTCTGAAAAGAATTAGGGTTGTCAACCCAGTTTCTCTGATCCATTTTCAATTTTCAGATTGCCACTAAACTAAGAATGACTAGATGGGTTAGCTGAGTGTTGTCAAGTGGAGGTCTTAGATTTAGACTTTGCAGAACAGAACACAGGAAACATAGAAATGGATCCAGATTGCAGGAACAAAATTAAGAGTTTGGAAGATTTTATGCTATGGTGAAATATATTCCAATTGAAAGGATTAAATTGTGCAAAAAGATTCAATGAGTTTGTACTACCTAAATGAAAAGATATTTATAGAATTTGGCTATTTTTATAAATTATTTGTTGAATCAACCCAGATGAGTTGAATTTGAATCCTAAAGAACAAACTGTAAATAAGGATTATTTCAGTTCTTTAGAACTCAATGAAAAGTTTTCAAAACCATGAAAGATGTCAAAAGGTAGCTTGTAAAGATGGGAAATGATTAAATGATCCACTAGGATTAAAGAACAAAGTTAAATTAGAAAGAAATAAACAAATTTTGTATGTCTAAACATTGACAGATATTTACCAATAAATTTATATAATCTAAAGATTTTAGAAGCTTGATCAGTAATTTTGGCAAGTATTAAAGTCAATCACTTTGAAAAGAATAAGAACTCAAATACTTCTATGAGTCCTCTAGACTATGGTTCCAGAAAACTTTTTTGGTCTATCAAAAGTAGATAACTCACCCCTCAGCACTTAGAATTAAGAAAAACAAAATTTAAAGGGAAAAACATGCAGAAATTTAATACAGACTTTTTCAAAGACTGTGTATGTAGATTTTTCTTTCTTTCCATTGTAGATGTGATCTGGAATAGCAATTATGAATATGATGAGACTTGAACAAGCCCAGGGGAAGAAGAAAAAGTTAATGACTCCATAAGTAAAATATCACATGTTTAAAGACTCTGTCTAGCCTGTTGCTCCAGAATCTCAGCTGAAGACACCACTTGTGACTCTGAAAAAAAAAAAAAAAAAGGGGGACTCTTTCACACCACCTAGAGGTGTTCTTTATTGTGACCAAAATGGTTTGGGGCCTATCTCTACAGTGCTGCCATGTTAGAGAAAATGAATTGCAATATTATATATAAAATAAATAAGAAAGAAAAAAATGAGAATTAAATTAGATAAACATTCTATCTCTACTGTCTTCTACGAGATTCCATTAAGAAGTCAAATTACTGGAAACAATATTGGAATCAGAAGTCCTAGGGTCAAATAAAGGTCCCACTACCTTACATTTGGTAAATATTCTATTCTAGTCCCATGTCTTTTTCTCTTTGATTTTTCACTATGTATAGTGCAAACTAACACTTCAAAGATATTGTTAGGATTAAATATTTGCACTAATGCTGATTATTTATTTTGTGGTCAATATATTCTACATTAACAAAATTTAAAGCATCACCATCAGAAAATGTACCAATAATAATAATAATAATAATAATAATAATAATAACAGAAAAACACACATGTCCATTGACTTATTTTGGAAAAACATTCTACAACAAATTAAGAACATTCTAGATAATTCTGAATCATTAAGTAAACAGCAGTAAAGGTGAAGTACAAAGGGAGAAAGTATCAATACTATAAAGCCATAAATAATGAAAAATCCAAAGTTTCATTCATATCAAAAAGAATGTCATTGCCAAGATGATATATGAAAGGTGAGAAGTACAGTGAATAGTGTGTGTGGGGGGGGTATAATATGCTAATTTATCATATGTATATTTTTACACCAGTTGAAGAGCATAAGCTATTAAGATAGAGGAATGCTGTAAGAGGATATCACTACCAACACACCTCAACTCTCACTTCTGTCTCTTCCTGTCTCTCTCTCTCTCTCACACATACACACATACACACACACACACACACTCAACTGTGGCCAGTGAAAGCAAGGAGTCCAAATGAATCCACAGTCAAGTGTCCCTCACTAAAGGCAACCTCCACTCTCTTCAGCACTGTTGACCTCACCGGTATCTGTTCAGTTTTGGGTGTTGTGGATGTTGAACAATGCAGAAAAAAAATTCATAGACTAGTTACACCATATTTTCAAACTAAAAACAAACAAAAATGCCCCAAACCAAACACCTTTCCAAAATCTAAAAGGAGAAAATACCATCCTTCAAGTTAGAATCAAAGAATTAAAAAAAAAAAATGTTGTTTTTTTTCACAATTGTATTTTAGTCTTATGTGATTCATTTTGACCAATCATAATCTTTCTACACAATGCAGTCTCAACCAATGTTATGAAAGCAAAATCTTATAAGTGTCTAATCAGAAAATAAAGTCCACAATTTAAGCAGAAAGGTGATTTCAGATTTTGTAATCTGAAATTTTAGTTCTGCATCTAGCAGGGGTGCCATTTGTCCACAGACAAATAAACTATCACCAAACATGATAGCAAAATGACATTAAATGCTAGTTTATCTACTTATGTGATAAAATATTTAAACCTAAAGCAACCTTAGAAAATGTATCAATATTCCTCATTATTAGTAAGAATCTGGGTTTAAGAAGAAACATTGCCCAAAGTAACAAAGCTGTTTGGACATAGTCCTTAGAAGTATCCTAGCTGCCCTCCTGGAGCTCAATCTCTGTGATATTAACTCTCCTCCAGTCACCTCTTTCTTATCCCAGTCCTCTACTGATGTGTTTTGAATGAAATGATGATGTACCTCAATACCTAGTCCTTCTCAAACCATGACCAAAATAATAATAATGACAACAACAATAAAAATAATAAAGCTGAAGGTGAATGGATTTTCTACATTCTCATAACATTAGGGTTTCTTTTGTTTTATCCAAGTTAAAAAAAAAAAAAAAAAAAGATTTTACTAAACCATTCTTCCAAACAATTTAAAACAGATTTTTATGTCTCTACCAGATTAAAGTGAAATATACAAAACTAGCCAAAATTAAATAACTGGAAATATTTAATGACATTAAAAGTTCACGTAAACCAATTAGTAACTCTTAACTAATGAGCAGGATTTTGTAAAAAATTACTTAAAACACAAACATTCCTGATTTACTTGACTCTAAGGTAGTTAAGACCTATGAGAGTTCTACATTTTGTTTCTAGATATGAATTTCTTGTGTAGAGGGAAAAAGTTAGAAAAGTCCAATTGAACTGACTCCAAAAGCTTTTTAATAAAGAAAATTACACAAGTATCTTGCCCATTTTCATAAGAGATTTTTTCTACTTTAATCCTAACCTTTCCTATAGTCAATAACATGGAGTGGAAAACCCTTTAGTTGCTAAGGAAAAATTTTTAAAGAAACAGTGGATCTTGTCTGTGATACAATATAAAAACCACAAAATATACCAAATAACACTACAACATCTATGGCCACTTTACTCATAAGTAAACAAATTGTGAGAGCCTCCTCATTTGTTTCCAACCAAGGTATCATAGTTCTTTCAAAAGCTCCCAGAGTCTACAATACAGACTTCCAGTGTTGAAGCAAAGTTCTAAAATAACACACATCATACTGATGATTAATATAAGACCTGACATTTCAGCCTTCATACAAGTTTAAGGTTTAACTAAGGCTTCATACCAAGATACCAGGGAACCCAGCAGCAATCACAGGTCCTTTATACTAGGTGAAATAAATTTTGCCATGTGAATTTATTGCCAGTACAGCACAGTCCATATCACCCAAGCAGAATGATTAACAATGAAATGAAGAAATAATTCCAAAGTTCACTAACAA
This sequence comes from Callospermophilus lateralis, assembly GCF_048772815.1. NCBI lineage: Eukaryota > Metazoa > Chordata > Mammalia > Rodentia > Sciuridae > Callospermophilus > Callospermophilus lateralis. The sequence continues at coordinate 171,475,453 of NC_135306.1, read as the reverse complement.
ATAGGCTGAAATCAAAGCTACCTTTCTGTGTCAGAGACTACTCAGACAGCCCTGTGCAAATATCCCAAGGTGCCTTATAAGGGCACCTTGTCCCATGTTTCATCCCACTGGCCCTTACCTTCCTTAAGCAGTCAGAACCTGGATGCCCATGTTGGGAAGGACCACCATAGCCACCACCTTTTCCACAGTTAGAGGGAAACATTCCTTGAGAAAGAACTCATGGATCAATTTCAAAGACAAGCGGGGCAAACCAGATCCCAGTAGTAGTTACTCGGTGTCCACAAAGCTAAGAAGTTGAGGGAGAGAAGCAATGAGCACAAGGGTTTGTTCTCAGCCTTGCCTCTGTGAATCTCAGGGGATACGTGGAGAGGAAAGGAGAACTTCCTCTGTCTGGCTGGTCCATCCAACCTGTCTAAGCCTTTATTTCAACCCCAGGAGGCCTAATGGGTGTTCCTGTGCCCGTGCAGATCTTATTTCCTCTGCATAACATCTCCCATATACACTGGATCAAGCTTGGTTGGAAGGTTGGGAGGGGCGGTGATGATAAGAGTAAAGTTTTGTGAATTCTTGATTATAAAAGAATGAAGATGAAGAAAGAGGGAAGGGTAAAGGCTGAAAGGTTAATTTGGCAAAATATGCAAATATCTGCTCCCTCACACATACCTCCAATTGTATTGGAATGTAGAAAACAATTTGTAAATTCCCGATTTTACTCCTCTCCTTTCCAGAGACCAGACAATCTGAATTTCTGGACTGTCAATTGCCATTTACCATATTGAGTTGATTCAGTGCTCCCCAATTTCAGACTCCAGTCTACTCTTTAAGCTGGACAAAAAGGAATGATACCATGCAAAATCTTCCCAAAGGGTATTGACACAGGGGCCAGAGTTTGTTCATTAAGGAAAAGCACAACTCCATCCAATTCATTCAATGGAAACGAATATCTCCCCAAATCTCCAAGTGTTGCATTCTTTCCTCTCATCCTGGCCTCTCTGACTCAAAAACATTCAAGATCAACCGATTAACTACCCTTTCCTTTCCCTTCTCCCCAGCAGCAGACAATGTCTGCCTTCATTAGACACTCTTGAGCAAGTATGCATATGTGTACATTTATAATCGATGTGAAAATTAGAACTCCTCACTTCTGCCCCTGGTTGGCTGAGCCATTCCAGCAGGCTTTTTGGGCTGCTCCACTGTAAGGATGAGGAGCACATGGTTGTTTCCAGGGAATCACAAAATCACCCACTGCACTCACTGAGGCTCTCAGCACCACAGCCTACTCCACTGCCAACGACTCTCACGCTTCCCTGCGACATCCCTGCGGTTATTGTTAGTAACCTGCCCTTCCCCCTTCGCCCCCGGTGAAACAAACCGGCAGGGGCTCTCGCAACCCGTGGCTGCAGAGCATGCATGCTGCTGCAGCGTTGGCGGAGAGCTCGCCCAGCCCGCCTTGCTCACCCCCGGGTTCCGAGCTGTGCTGTTGGCTGATTTCAGAGACGCCAGGGCTCCCGCCTGGGCTCCTGCAGATTCTTGGGGCCGGCCCCCTCCAGGCGCAGGTCCTGCAGCAGCGGCTCCCCGCACCCCACCAGTACAGCGGCAGCGGCAGAGGCAGCGGCAGCAGCTACAGTCGCACTGCCCCTCTTCATACTTCTCTGAAGTCTCCTCTTGGTGCAGTTTGGGAAAACGATTTTTCCCCCTGCCAGAAACAGATTTCCTACATTTCATCAGTCCACATAGACCGAGCGGAAGTAAAATGCTTACTTTTTCTGGTGGACAGCAAACGCAATTGACACTGATTTACCCTTCAAACGGGGAGAGATTGTATTACAAACCTTTGGCAGCAATTCCGAGGTTGGGGCCAAGCTCCAGCCCCTCCTTGTCCCCCAAACACTATCCTAAGAGAAGAGGTGGGGGTGGGGATGGGGATCATATTTAACTCCAGGGTTTTAACAGAGTCGATGGCTTTTGCACAATATTAAAATTGGGTGCTGGAAAAGTTTTTCTTTCCTGGCCTGTGATTTGCAGACTTACAGGCATGAGATTTCCAGTAACTTGGGTCACTCTTCATTCCAAATTGAAGAATTTGATGTCTTCTTACAATTCTCCCTAAATATCAGATTTTAGAAAAGGCTGTGCTCACGGCTGTTTTCACTTTACAAAAGGAAATGCAATTCCACCCTTCGCTCTCTCAGTCGTAGTTCAGCATTATGTTGAACATCCTAGACAATTTAATCCAACTGTTGTTTATTAGAGTATGCATTCTGAGATGAAAATTCTTGCATGAAGTCCACAGATGTTCAAGTGTCTGCTTCAGTTCTAATGTACAGGGGCCCCCTTGCTAAGGTGTACTAACCGCCTCAAGTTACCTCTTCCCATGGAGACTGGATGCAAAGTATCACACATTTGTATTGTTCTCCCATTCATTGATTTCTTGATTTCTCCATCCGTTGTATATGATAGCAGTGGGATAGGTATTCAGATCCTTTCTTGCATACTAACTTTTAACTCCTGAGATAGTTATCCTCACCCTCTACACCCCAAAATTAGAAATTCCTTGTAGATTCAGGGTAGCAAAGGAATGTGGATAATTTTAGATATAATTGAAAAAAAAATGTTTTTTGCATTTTTTTATTGCTTTCATCTGAAAGTGGTCATTGGCTCTGAAATATTCAGAAACTATATCACTTATTTACTTCTGCTGGTAGTACACATAATAAAAAAGTGAAGAAAACAGGTTTAAAAAGTTTGAGGCATTGAATTTCAACCTTTTTATTTTACTTCAGTCTAACATTGTAACTGTCAGCTCCATCATACTTCTCAGCTTCCCAAAAGAAAGGGGGAAAATACCATTCCTCATTTTAAGGATAAATTGAATTATAAGAAGACCTGTGTAAATCACAACAATGAAACAGAACTCTTTATTGAAATGGAAATAAATATGAATAATAAAAGTTTTCAAAATTTAACTAAATCTGAGCATTCCTAGAGCCCTAGCAAAGTATTTTGAGTTTGTGAGCCTCTGCAATTTAAGTAATATGTCAGTGTCTTCGATAATTTCTTATGATCAAATCATCATCTGATAAATGTTCATTTATGCATTCTCAGGATATATAAGACTTCAAAAATTTAGCACCTTAAAATTATTTTATAAATATTTATTTTTTAGTTGGACACAATATCATCTTTATTTATTTATTTTTATGTGGTGCTGAGGTTGGAACCCAAGGCCTCACACATGCTAGGTGAGCGCTCTACCACTGAGCCACAACCCCAGTCCAGCACCTTGAAATTTGAAGAATCTTTGATCTTGTTCCTTCCAAGATACATTTTGTCACATTGTTCAACACTGATGTTATAAAAAGCAAGGTGTAAGACTATATTTTTGTTGACCCAGGCATAATTCTGAACTCTGTTTTGGAAAATTAGAACTACAGGTGCATTAGAAAAACATAAACACTCAAAATTACTTCCTCTTCATTCCCCATTCTTCTAGATAGACATTTTTAGTTTTAAATCACACTTTATACCAGATCTCTTCTTTTGTTAGGAAGATCCATGAGGAAAATTCCCAGAGAAATGAAGACTATGCATTTTCTTCCCTTAGTATCTAAAAGTTGTGTTAAATATTTTTTGGTGACAAAATAGAATTAATACAAAGATTTTGAAGAAGTAGCAAAGTATTTTTTACATTTGCATTTTCTCAACATGTGGAACAATTCCTATTTGAATTTTGTATTTTCAAAATTAATATTTATATATTTATGTACTTCAATCACTCATTTTGACATTTGTCAAAGATTTTTTTCTAAGGATTTTTTTTTTAGCTTAGTCTCAAATTGTTCATCTTAGAAACAATATAGAAACCATCTTAAAAACCAGCTAACTCAACTCTAACCTATCTGACATGAGGTAAAGGAAGCAAATATCTCACTTAATGGATGGGCAATGCCTAAATACATCTTAAAACCTGACACCATAAAAAAAAAAAAAAAAAACACACCAAATTTAAAAAAAAAAAAAAAGTTCAGTTTTTTTTTTTTTAATGTCACAATTAGAAAACTTTAATATTGAAAGTTTCTGTGTTACTATGCATTTCTGGCATTCTAAACTTTCAACATTGTCCCTATTATGAATTTATGCCTTTTCCCTGAAAAAAGAAAAAATAATTTAAAGAGGTAATAAAATAGCTTGTTTTTTTTTCATCACCTATATACATTACCTCCCCTTTTTATTTTCTTTCTCCTTCCCTCCAATGAAAACAATATATATTCACTTATTCTGAAAAAATTTTAAAAAATTGATGGAGGTTAGAGAATACCTTGCAGGAAATTTAATTTAGTAACATAGAAATATATACTAGGTTAAAGTCAGTAAAATAAATTTCAAAAGATGATCAAAAAATAATTATATTACTAAACAGTTTTAAAAGGACAGTTAAATATGGAAATTTATAGACTTGGAAGCAAGTGAGAATAATGATAGGAAAAGTGGAATGAACACATGCAGAATGGGACTAAAAACATAGGAAGCTACATAATAAGTGAAACATCTATTTACATTTTATTATAACACCTCATCAGTAAACTAAAGTATATTTATCTTTTCCTACTTAGCATCTTTATTCCATGATCTAGGTACTCAATTGATACTTATTGAATTTTTTTTTAAATGTTATAAGGCAGAGTAATGAAATTTTACAAGTCCTAGCATGGTGTTCACAAGTAGTTTTAGGAATAAAAAAGGACTGGTTTCTGACATTTTAAACAATAAATGCTACTACTTCTCACTACCACACATATTTAAAAACTACAAAGAATAAATTGAGAAAAACTGCATGTGAAAAGTTCAAGACTAACTCTTTATTTAAAATGTAAGTTTAAAAAATCTGCTCACTCTCTATAGAGAACTTTAAATTTTATAAGTCCACACAACAGTAGGACAGATGTTCATGCCCTACTGTGCAAAGCTCATACTTTTGCAAAATATATGTTACATAAGAGCACATATTTTCTAATTTTTCCACAAGGAATATATTAAAATCTTTTTATGAAATATGCTATTTGTCTCATCTAGTTTTGAATATTCTGTGCCATATATATGATAGTGTGACTTCCCTTATCTAAGCTGAAGTTGAGTATTTAAAGCATTTTCCCTTCATTATATGTTTTTTGTAGTTTACTTCAAAATGTTTCATTTTAAATCTGTCATCTTAATTCTAAGGAGCTCACATATAATAAGAAAGATTAATATAAAAATTTGTTTCAATAATCTTGCCCCTCTTTTGCACCACTGCATCTTTAGCATATAGTAAGCACTCAATAGATAACTGTTGGATGAATGAATAATTATTATAGAATAAGCCAGTACCTTAGCAATCTTACTTTTTGTTGGTCACTTTTATATATTGTTCCTAATTTGGTAGTTCGAGACTTAGAAGAGAAAACTAATGTTAGAATAACTTTACAAATAATGGTTTAATTCCCAAGCTAGAAGCATTTCATCTGGTAAAATGTACTAGAGTTCACTGAAACAGATGCTTGCCTGTGTGCCAGGCTTATAAATGAGGTCAGTCTGTGTCACTTGTCACTTCATTAAAAACCAAGGTTGATTTGGACTCAAGGTTTAATCATAACCAATATAACATGAGTATAATAAAAAGCAATAGAAAATATTACTACTAGAGTAGTTTTCTTTTCTTTTTTTAAAATTGTGACCCACAACAAGAAATACATTATGGAACAGACACATAGAAACACACTCAAACACTTAACAGCCTGAACATGTTTCACCAATACTACTTGTCTTACTAAACTACTGTACTCTGATATTTTTCTGTTTGCCATTATTCTCCGTCTCTTTTGTGCCATTCAATTGAACAGAAATGCTGTTGGTGAATGTCTAAATTGGCTTCATGATCCACAATTCGAAAAAAAAAATCTTACTATAAGGAAACGAAACCAAAATCAAAACTGAGGTCAGTTACCAATGAAAAGATATTTTAATTAGAAAATTCAAGAGAGACAACTGTCTATATTAAATTCTCAGTAGATATGGCATGATGTAACGTTACAACATCCCAAACATCTTAAACTCTCCCACCTCCTTGACTTTGCTTATACTAACTAGAATGGGCTTTTACTTTCTCCACTGAACAAATCAGACTCATTCTTCCAGGGACACCTTAAGTGTCATCATCTTTTGGGTTTTCTTGATCTCCCTAACAGAAAAATAAAACAAAACAAACAGACAAAAAAACAATGTTTGTCTTTCTGTGTCCAGAGCTCTGAGCATTTTGTCATTCTTTTATATTTCATTTACACGATAGTATCCCAGTTATTTGCTTGTGCATCTACCTCATCTACTCAACTGTGGGTCCTGGAGAGCAAGGATCTATCAAAGATGAGCTGAGTGGAAATTTCTTTGTAAAGAAAGCACCAGATGTCAATTGTGCATCTTTACTGATAGAAAAAGTTAATATTGTAAGTGAGGTATTTTTACTATCATTTTTTTCTTGGGAAAATGGTCCAGTTTTCCTGTCTGTCTTCCTTTCCTCTCCCTTTTTCTTTCTTTCCTTCCTTCCTTCCTTCCTTCCTTCCTTGGGGATTGAACTCAGGGGCTCACCCATGCTAAGCAAATGCTCTACTACGGAGATGTACTCCTAACCCCACCTTATCTATTTGTTTTTTCAAACATTGATATTTACAATCTTAGAATTATTTTATAAAAAAAATGAAAAACTTGCTGAAATTTGTGCTTTTGAAACACTAGCATACTTAAAAAATATGGAATCTTTGCCAAGGGCTGATTTACACAAAACTGTTAGAGAAATGAATCTTACAGTTATATCATCAAAGATTGTTTTATTGTACTGCCGCAGTCCGGCTGCAGCAAAATAACCGGGGGGTGACGAACAACTTGTGTAGATTGATACAGCAGGAGTGGAAGCCCTTTATTGTAGGACAGGAGCGGTATTTATACATTCCATACAGCTTATCTAATTAGCATAAACTAGATACAGCAGTCAACCAATAAGGAATCTCCACACTTAATGGCTCAATTTTGTTACTTCACAAACCACTCCCTCTGGCATTTTGCCAGGCGCCTTCCAGACTTGTTTACAGACTCTAACATTTCTCTGGCAAAATGCCAGGCACTATCCTGACTTGTTTACAGACTCTAACATTGTACCAAATCATAGACCAGGTGGGATGCCACAAAGGGTAGCACTCCAAGCTCAAAGTGAGATAACTTCTTGTGTCAGCTGTGCTTTCTTTGACAGAAGGAAATATTGCCTTTGCACCATGATCACAGTAGGACTTGACCTCTCAAGTCATTTGTAAAGAAGTTTTACCAGCCATAATTCCCACCAAGCCATCAAGGATGAGGCCTAATACATTGTAATTATAACAACAGTCACTATGCTTAGCACAGTAATTAGAAGCTTAGATTAGGGGACAAATAAAACCAGATTCAATTTCTAGGTTCTTCACTTGTTTGCTAAAAATTACTTAATCTTTCTAGTGATCAGTTTCCTCATCTATCAAGTGGGATTGATAAATACCACTTACTCATATGCATGCATTGGATTATATAATTCATGAAAAATATTTAGCTTACTGACATATATATATATATATATATATATATATATATATATATATATATATATCTTTAAAATAAATGTTAGACATTGGATTAATTGAGCACCTAAATCATCCTATTGACTCATTGTGAAAAGTCACTTCAATAAGAATATTGCTATGATGAAAAACAAAAAAAAGATGAGAGAATCTTGTGCATCCTTTCTCTGAGTCTTCCTCTCTTCACATTTTTCTCCTTTTTAGACCTCCAGAGGTTTCATCGTTTGTTCCCTCATTCATTCTCCAGACTCCTCTGTGCTAAGCATTTGTTATATAAAGGTGAAGCCGCATGCTGTGCTCTCCAGGAGCTCACAGTGTAATAGGAAAAATGGTTTTAGAGAGATTTTCTAATATCACATCTATTAAGCAGCAGAGGTAGGATTCAGACACACGTCTGACTCTGGCTGATTATAAGTCTGTGCTCATTTCACGTAAAAAGTGTGAAGTGATTTGAAGCAACTTATTTGAATCCATGAAGCCTGCCTTCTTGCTTCCCTCCCTCCCCTCTTCCCTCTCTATTTTCCTTTGTTTTCCCCTCCTTTCTTTCTTCTCTTCCTTCCTTCCTGCTAATCTTGTTTTCTTTTATTATTTTAGGTGGGATGGGGAGTGTACACATCAACATTTTTTATTATTTATGCGATAAAACTGGAATGAATTTAAATTTACATATTATAATGAAATCATTAGAGAGAAAAGTGAATCATCTTTGAAAAGAGCAGACTGTTTCTGTTAGGTATCCTAACTCAAAGCTATTTAGTTAATGAACTGCCCCTGGTGCTGAGGGTTCCACATCCCAAAAAATGAAGTGGACTATCTATGACCTTGTGGCTCAAGGGCAGCTCATCTAACTCCAGAATTAAGTCAAACATGTTGTAAAAGTACAAGGAAGTGTTCCATCAAGAAGCCAGAGAAAACTTCTGACCAAGAGAATTCAAGAGAAAGTTTCAAATTCCACCTGAAGTTCATCTCTCTTTTCTTTTGGGTTTTCCCCATAGGAGAGTGTCAATGGTTGTCAAGACAGACATCTTTTTAATTAGCTTCAAGCCTAGGCAGATTGAATAACCAGGAGATTGGAATAAACTCTTAAAGTCTGTTTTAGTTATTTTTCTATTAATGAAAAGATGACCACAAATTTAACAATTAACCCTCAGAAGAATCTGACTCCAAGGCAGAACTTAGAATAAGAATATGCTAATCAAAAACTGGAATTGAATTAAATTATCAGAATTAATTGTAAAAGATCAATAGTAAAGATTAATACTAAAAGCAGACTTACTTGAGGTTATAAAGAGTTTTCCCCTTAATATTAAAAAGTTATAAAGTCAGTTAAAACTTTGTATTTCAAAATTAAATTATTGGCTATGGCTTTCCACCCACCCCCCCTCGGGATTTCAGGTGTGACAGATACATCATAGGAATGGTGAGTAGTTCCATTTTAACTGCCAACTTCAGCCATAGAAAGTGTTTATCTATAATCTTTTTTTTCTAGTGCTGGGAATGGAACCCAGGGCTTCACACATGCTAGGCAAGCATTCTATCACTATTGTGGTTAAGACATGAGGTGTCTCCCAAAAGTATGTGTGTGAGACAATGCAAATATATTCAAAGGTAAAAGAATTGATCATGAGAAGTATAACTTAATTGGGATACTGATCAACTGACATGAATTAACTAGGTGGTGACCAAAGTCAGGTCAGGTGTGGCTGGAGGAGATACTTACTGAGCACATGCCTTTAGGGTCTATATTTTGTCCCTGGGGAACAGAGATTTGTGCTGCCTGGCTGTCATTGCTCTGACCTGCTTTACTCTGCTGTGCCCTTTGGTCATAATGTTCTACCTCAATTTAGCCCCAGAGGTATGAAGTTGGTCAACCATGGATTGAACCTCTGAAACTGTGACATAAAATAAACTTTTACTACTTTCTATTGTTCTGGTCATATCTTTTGGTCACAGTCATGAAAAAGCTGACTGAAACAACCATTGCACCGCAACTCTAGCCCTCTGCTTATAACTCTGATAGGAAAATCAATATGCATCTGAGTTAAAAGTGGGGAAAGTGTATTTTTATTGAATAGCAATGTCTGCTGAAGGTGTAGGGGAAATAAATGCCATAATTTTGCCTTTTGTTGTATAAATCATGATATAATATAGAATATGCCCATATCTTGGTAAGTGAATATCATAATTCTTGCAAACATATTGAGTTCAGAAATGGAAACATTTTGTAGTGCTGAGCATAACTAACCTGCATTTTTTAAAAAATCAGATAAATAAAAATAATAATTCTTCTATGTTGTCAATGGGACATCAATGACAAGATTTCTTCGCTCACCACTCCCTCCTTACTCTTCAATTCACCTCTCAAGAACTTTTCACAGTATTTCAAAGACTTGGATTTTCTTGAATTCTTATCTAAATTAGCCTGGAAAAAAGAAGTTTAGTAGGTCTTTTGTTACACTAACATAAGTCGTATCAATCATGGTTTTACAGAGAAACAGAGCTAATTGTTTATGTGTGCATATTGTAAGTCATAAGGCATTAATATACAATTAGGGGAACTGACAAGTCCCATGATCTGCAGGGTGAGCTCAAAAGCTGGAGGCTCAGGAGAGTCAATGCTTCTGTTTATTTTCAAATGCAGGAAGAAGGCTATGTACTAGTTTGAAGGTATCAAAGGAAAAGGGATCCTCTCTGACTTAGGGCAGAGTTAGCTTTTTCATTTTATCAAGACCTTCAACCGCTAGAATGACGTACAATCACATTAAAGTAGGCAATCTGCTTTACTCATTTAAATACTAATTTAAATACTAATTTCATCCAAAAATACTCTCATTGATACATACATAATAATTTTTGGCACTCCATGGCTGGGCATACCATGGCCCAGTCCATTTGACACATAAATTCAATCATTACAGGAATAGGTGACTGAAACACCGGTGCTGATTTAAACATTCATAATTCTTATGACTTTCAGCACTCTAAATTTCCTGTTTTTCAAGTAGTTAAGAAGCTAGAATGACAATAAACACACATTTTCTTTTGAAAACAAAAGAAAATACAAAAGTAGGAAGGATTTGCATTCTATCTTATTTTAAATAAAGCATGATGGATGAGGTTATGACTTGATCCTTCACTACCAAATCAGCATTTCTACACAAGGCTACTTAACCTGTGAATACACAACACATCCAAATTTTCAACTCATATAGCACAACACATGCAGCCACTAACTATCCTTGTTTTCTAATCCTTTTTATACATATATTTGAATAGAAAATCAGCAAGACTCTGTTCCCAAGGAACATCTTTCACAAGGTTTTCTCTAATTTTGTTAAAAATAAACTATAAAAAGGAGAAATGCTTTGTTTATTACAAGGGAGACAAAATCCCTGACCTCATAGAACTTATATTTTAATAAAATGAGACAGAAATCATGTGAATAAACCAATAAAACTAATAATATATAAGATGACAAAAGTATGCAATGTGGGGAATATATCATGGAATAAAAGTGTTAGAAATAGTTCCGATATAGTGGATGTGATTTTATATAAAGTGGTCACACAAGCCTGAACCAACAAAGTGACATCTAAGGCAATATCCAATGGGAGCAAGTATGCCATACAGATACTTAAAGATTGCTTCAGGCAGAGAAGCAGCCAGTACAAAGTTTGAGATAGGGGGAATGCCACAAGTCAAATATTCAAAATCAAGGAGGATTCTAGGGCAAAACAGGTAAGTCAAGAGGAAAACGAGATAAAATCAGAGAGACAGTAAGAATGCGTCCAGATAGGACCCTGTAAATCTTTGTAAGGGCTTTACTTTTATCTCAGCACTTGAGCAGAGAAATGATATGCTCAGACTTGTAGTTCAAAGTTATCACTCTGAATCCTGGGTGGAGGAGACTACAGAGGGGGCATGGGTGAGCTCAGGGGAAACTGTTTAGTGAATATTCTAATAACTCAGGGGATATATAACTATGATTGGGTGAAAGTGATAGAAACAGAATTAAGGTAAGGGTTACAGTTTGGATCCATAATGTCCCCCAAAGACTCATGTATTTAAGGCTTGGTTCCCAAGGCAACCAGGTTCAGAGGTGGGGCTTTTAGAAAGTGATTGTATCCTGAAGGCTGTGATGTCATCAATGGATTAATTCATTGATGTGTTCACAACTGATTGGCCTATTGGGATGTGGAGGAAACTTTAGGAAGTGGGAATAGTTGAAGGAATTAAGTTCTGGAAACATGCCCTGGAAGACTGTCTCTGCTTCCTGGCTGCCATGAGGTGAGAAACTTTCCTCTGCTACCTGCTCATCATGATGCTCTGCCTTATCATGGGTCCAGAAACAAGAGAATCATCCAACCATGGGCTGAAACCTCTGAATCCAGGAGCCAAAATAAATCTTTCTTTATTTAAATGCTTTTTTAAAGGTATTTTATCATAGCAGTGGAAAACTAACACAATAAGTAATGGAATTCTAGATGATGTTAAATGGTTATTTTCTTTTCTTTACACTCTTTTCTTCAAACTTTCTCTCTTTGTCTCTCTTCAGCATTTTGTTCCTATAACTAGAAAGTAAATTAGGTGAGCATTGACTCCTAGTTTACAAACCTACATTATCTATACAGTTTCATTATTGTTTCTATTTTAAGTTATGATTTAAATGTTATTGCAATAATAGATTGATATGAAGTGTGAATAGTAGACACAAAGAATCCCTAAACTATACTTTTAAATTTTATTTTCTGGTAAGTAATTTATGGTTAGTTTCAAAAACTATTCTGCCATTTACTAACCTGGGAAAGATGACAGAAATAACTTAGTTTTGTCTTGTTTCACCTTATGTCATTTCAGGGGAATAGAAATCAGGCTTCTAGTTTTGAACCATCTAAGTTAGAAATTTCACTTTGTTTTCCATGGGAGTTATTGTGTGGTCAGTTGAGCACAGGAAAAGGGCAGATCAAAGATAATTGAGCAAATCTTAGGTGTATGTATAATTATGGAATTTTCTCCATTGTGCCAGATATATCCAAGTCATTTTACTTCTCACATAATGTGTTGTAGAACTGCTAAATATAAGTAGAAATTATAAAACTTTCTGTTTAGTTACCAGTTGTATTAAATGTGGCTGAGGCAGTTCATTACTAAATTGTAAAGTAAATTTAAATCCTAATAAAATGCACTGAGTAATACTTGATTGTGGGCCAAGATTTGGTGTTTACATAATTAGACTGCCCCATTTGACAATGAAAGCCCTAGAAAGAGTGTGAAAAAATATGGTAGTCATGACCCTCACAGCTTGAGAAAAGAAAATAACTGTATAAAGAATCTTCAGTTCAGAAGATAACCTACTTTTCCCCTTCACTATTATTTTTTCCTTTTCCTCTTTACTTTGTTTATATTCAGGGTCTCTTTGTGTGTGTATGTGTGTGTGTGTGTGTGTGTGTGTGTGTGTGTGTGTTTTACCTTAGTTAGTATTGTTAGTTCCCCTTCTTAAGCAGCCAGCTAAGTTTATACTCCAACTACTTGCCTTGTCTTACTGGGGTCTCACATCCATGCCATTATGTACCCATCCAAATCTTCCTCCGGCCAGGTGTCAGACAACTAGGAAGAGCCCCTGTGCCCTAGACAAGGTTATTTAAGTTATCCAATCTATAGGGAGGGAGAAATTCTTAGGCCTGCCCTGCTGCCACACATAAGCTGTCCCTGACAGCTTCAACCTGCTGTTAACTGTCCCAGGGTGTGACCTCTTATATCAATATGTTGGGTAGACTTTCTTCATTGGGAGTTTTAACAAAGATGTCCACCTTTCATCTATTCAGGCTCAGAGTGTGTGTGCCTCTTTGAGAAGGATCTACAAATTCTATAAAATAGGAAGGAAGAGACCGACAAGCTCTTTTCATCCTGACCATTCCCGTTTCTTTGCCTTAGCCACACTTTCAGAATGCCTCCTTATGTGAACAGCAGTTTCCTCCAATGTTACCACCTTTTTCTTTTATAATGGCTCTTGCCTGCCGGTATCTACACTCTATACAAATAGAGTAATCATACTTCTCTGGGCTCAGGAATTCCTGTAAATTACCTCAAAATGCTCCATGAAAATGAAAAAAAAAAAACTTAAAAAGTATTAAAAGTTTAATGGAGTAAAAGGGAAAATGCCCAGCATAGAATATAAGAGCATGCACATACTACGCATTGCTCCACCACCCCTCCATAACACACACAGACCCATCATGGCAAACACCACCAGTGGGAAAGCAGAAAGTTCCATCTCTCTGTGATAGACACTGTACCTTGAACTGCCTGCCACCACCTCCATCATTAGCAAATACTCTAGTTCCTGTATTTTATGGTTTATAACCAAAGTAGGCATGTGATTTTCAGTTAATACTGCTTAATTGTGAACTCGTGAAGACACAAAATTTATTTCCAGATGCTTTTTTAAGTATGTTTTTTTAAAAATTTCAGTAGTTTCCTTGAATTATGCATTGTTCTTTGTCTTATGTGAACATTATTTTTCACATTTGCTAAATTTCTTCTTTGTGCAACTCTGTGCTATTTTTTCTTTCCTAACACCAATCCTCATAGATTCAACAGATATCTTTCTCAACATTCTATTCCTTAGGCAGATCTCCTTAATTGGTGCTGGTGCCTGTCATTTGCTGAATAGAGACGAAAAGTGAAGAAGTTACCCAACTCCCTTCATTAATGACATATGTAGCTGCACTCATAAGGAAGGAGACCATGTAAAGCCCAAATTTCAGAAAATGTAACCATGTTCAAGACCAAAAAAATCCAAGCCAAGAATCAGATATGACATCAGCAACTAGTATACACTATGGTTTTACAGTTTGTAGAAATTATAGATCTGACCAAAATGAAAAATATTCAATTCTCTTGGGAGGATTTTTTGTTTCTTGTTAATATTCTAATTAGTTTGCACTTTATTCAGACAATGAAACCACCTAGTAACACATTTTTTTAGTAAATAAGAATAATTCTATGAAATATCAAGGAGTAAATATGAGTAAAAGAGGCACAGGGAACACAAAAGCCTACAACAAAAGTATAGACAAAATGTTTATACTCTTCCCCAGCACTGAATAATAATTGATAAAAATCCCGCTTACTCAGCTTTAATTGTTATGCTGATTTTGAGGTCCTTCTAGACATATACAAGGTAAGGCAATAAAGCTAGGCTCTTTGCTGAGAAAGAATATGATTTACATCTTACAGTTTCGTTTAATTTCTTTGCTGAGCAAGCAGACAAGGTACTTAGGAGCCCTGCCAAACCATACATTAATTTTTTTTTCATTAAGGTAGAGTTTATAAATGGAATGAAATTATGTATGGGAATTACACAGATGTCTTGATGAATACAGACTCTATTTTTTTTCCAAAATGAATGCAATTTCCACCATTCAGAGTTTATGATTTCAAAAATGTGCAGTGATTTTAGGTTCTGTTCTTTTTGAAGCAATTTTTGAACCATTATGAAAGGACATGGAGACTCTGGAAGTGTTTTTGGAATGCTTCTTGCATTCCATACTATCACCTCAGTGCATTTTTATATTGTTTTTAAACATTTATGGAATCTTTATTGAGTATTTAAGATGAGCACTGTGGGAATACAAACATGAGTTAGACACAGTATTTCCTTGAAGAATTTTCTATCCATGAAATAAACAGACATCTGAAGAATTAGCCTAATGCAGAATGAAGTAAGTACTAAATACAGACACCAGGGATATTCCAGGGGAGAGCACAGAGAAGCAAATTAGGCATGTTTCTGGGAATCATGGTGAGGGCCAATTTTCAGTGGCTTTCATAGGATAAGGTGGGTGTGGAGAATTGGAACCAAGCACAGAAGCCTGAGGATATAGTCTCAGGGAATGGGTGGCAGTCTGAAGAGCCTGTGGGTGCCAATGATGAAGAGTGGAGGTCAGATGAGGCTCTGGTCAGGGTTTAGATGGTCTCAAACACCGTATCAAGAACTTTGGATTCATAATAGTGTAACTAAAGTTTCCAATCCATTTTCTAACAGATTGGTTTATTACCTCAGTTTTAAGCATCACACACTTGCAATTTTCTTTGATGAAAATTGTCACTTTCTAACAATGAAGTCTAGTTGTACCTTTATATTAAACTGAACTTGTTCTGGCCTACCTTTGAGTTTCAAGATTAATAATTCAGGGATATTTTTCTCAGAGAAGGAATATGTCCTTTATTAGAAAAACAGTATAATTTAAAATTATTTATGATTTTTCATATAATTTGTACCTGTGTTTGTACAAATCATTTTATAATAATTAATAATTTAAACTGAAGTGTTTTTTAAAATATTGAAACATTAAATGATGATTACACCATAGCCATTAGCCTGATTTTGAGTTAAACATCTTTGTCACCATATCAGTTACTTATGCCACTTTGATATTATCTAATATCAACTGTACATAGATGATGTACTAGTTACTATGTTAGGTGCAAGCATGATTTTATTCAGATCTCATAACACCTTCATGATTAATGTAATTATCCTATCTTTAGATAGGATAGACATAGAAAAGTCAAATCCCACTTAAAAATAACACCAGCAACAGGGAGGAAAGGGGATGTAATGGGGACTAAATTAGAGCAAATTATATTCCATGCTTGTATAATCATGTCAAAAGGAAACTTAATATTATGTATAACTAATATGGACTAGTAAAAATACTTCCAAAATAAAACACTGGCATTAGTCCCAGATATATCTGATTCCAAAATTTTGTTAAGTTTAACAAAGAATTGTTGAATATCAACTATGTGATTGTTCCAGTAAACAAAGGTATAAAGACTTAATCTTCTCCCTTCTGGAGTTCAAGGCTTAATGAAAAGTATTTCCATACCTAAAAATGTTCATATTCTTTCCACTCCATCATCTTGCATTCCTTCATCCTGAAAGGTAGGATAGAAAGTATTGTGGACATTGAAAATACAATAAAAGACATAATCTTTACAGCCATAAAGGTTAAGTTGGATTTAGGTGCTCACATCCACTTAAAAATGTAATTAACTTGAGTATTCTCTCTTTTGTGAAGGAGGTACCCTGTGAATGAACCTGGACTGTTTGTCCTAGAGGTAATAATCTGCCTTGCTTGGTGATGGATCTATCGGTTATGTCATTGAAGATTATGTCAGCATCATAAAAAAGATGCTGATAGGAATTAAAAATCAGAAACACTGGGCTGGGGATGTGGCTCAAGCGGTAGCGCGCTCGCCTGGCATGCGTGCGGCCCGGGTTCGGTCCTCAGCACCACATACAAAGATGTTGTGTCCGCCAAAAACTAAAAAATAAATATTAAAAAATTCTCTCTCTCTCTCTCTCTCCTCTCTCTATCTTTAAAAAAAAAAAGAAAGAAACACTGCAAATTCATATACAAGTTAGGTTTGTAATGGGAACAATTTGATTTGCATATTGCAGCACAGAAGGCAGTGTTTCACATAAGATGGAAGGAAAGACTGTTTCCAGGTGCAAGAAACATGAGATGCACACCAGTTGAGAGAAGAAAGAACAAGACTATTCTAAGACAGAAATGAGATTAGTTTAGTCAAATTAGAAGTAAGGTGCATATTTTTAGGATGCATCATAAAATAAAGATTACATACATTTCTCACTGGTTTGAAATATATAGTACACTAAATAAGTAGCTCCCTTTTCCTCTGAGTACTTATATATGAGAATATTTGTATCCTTTGAAGTTGAAGACAATGAGTATATATAAGGAAGAAAAAGCAGAAGAAGGTGAGAGAGAGAAGAAAAGTGGGAGGCAAGGGAGGGAGATGAAGTATGAAGAAAGGAAGGGGAAAGGAAAGAAGAATGAAATGAAGGAAAAACTTTTCTGAGAACTAGAGAGCATGTTTGGTAGTGTGTTGATATTACTTAACTAAAAATTTACCATAGATGGTGGATAAAGTAGGTTTAACTTCTCAAAAATATGCCTTGGGGTCTGGAGTTGTGGCTCAGTGGTAGAGTGCTCGACTAGCATGTCCAAGGCCCTGGGTTCGATCCTCAGCACCGCATAAGGATAAATAAAGGTATTGTGTCCATCTACATACAACCAAAAAATAAATATGAAAAAATGTCTTGCAAATACAATTTAACATAGTTAAATATCTTATGTCCCTCTGTTTACACAATAGTCTGATTTCCTCAAAATTGATTTTGTTGAAAGTTTCAGTTGCATATTCCTTTAATGCTACATCAGAAGTTCCTCTAGTTTCCTATCATCTAGTTATCAGATTGACATAGTTTATATTCTTTGACTGTATATGCCTAATGATATTATAGAATTCAAGAAACATAAATACTTGGCCTTCTAGAACTTGTGTGCTAGATTTAGTGTACAAAAGGCTCCAAAATATAGCAATATTTGGCAGCTAGTCTATGCAATAAAAGGTAAGTAGATCAACACGTTTAGTGTAGAGACATTACACTGTTCTGTTAAATTAAATGAAGCTCCTGTCCCCCTTTTTACTAAAATCTGTAAACAAACCAAATACAATTGTCACATAAGAACTAGAGGAGAACTTAGTGTTCATTTTAATAATTTCTCACATGGAATTACCTGTATGACCTGATGCTCTTCTGGTTGGGCAGAAGACTAGAACTTTACTAAGTGAATAAAACATTTTTCTTACTGAATGAATAAGATAGAATTAACATTTATTTTTACTACTAAGAATACCAAGAGCAGCCTGGCACCATGGCACAAGCCTGTAATCCCAGCAATTCATGAGGCTGAGGCAGGAGGATCGTGAATTCAAACTCAGCCTCAGCAACTTAGCAAGTCCCTAAGAAATTCAGGAGACTCTGTCTCTAAATAAAATTTTTAAAAATGCCTGGCTCAGTGGTTAAATGCCCCTGGGTTCAATCCTAGGTACCAAAAAAGAAAAAGAATACCAAGAGCAGAAAACTTTATTTGAGTTAGAAAAAAGTTAACCAATAAGTTATACTTCAAAAGTTACAAATTTAACTAATAAAATTTTTGACTATAAAATTTATCATTTGGGGCTTAAAATGATACTTTACTCCCTACTATTATTACACTGATTATAATACATTGGTTATAACCCCTATTATTATTTAGAATATTTAGGATGTTAATTATAGAATTAAAAATTATTTAGGATAATATCTAAAATTTTCTTTCATAATAGAGTCAAATTTATCCTGCTACATATATATTATACATTATATATAAAATACACACACATTATGAATATGTATACATACATATATATATAATCTTAATTCTTTTTACATTTTTTTTTTAAACTCTACATTTCTCTCAGTAACTTTTTCTTGTTGTGACATGCAGAACTGGTCAAGGAATATAAAAATATTCAAACGAATCCAAGTCATATGACAGTACAAAATAAATTTTAATCAGCCAAAATTCCACTCACTTCACAGGGGGAAAAATATGGCTTAGTGGTCAACATCTGATCCTCTGTGTAGTAATAATAGTGAAATAATATCAACCAGGAGAACAGTGAAATCACACCATATTGTAAGATCAGAAGGAAATGGAACTTTCACTCACCAGATCTGTTAAAATAATGATATGCAAATGTAGAAAATGGCAATTCATTAATCTATTCAAAAGGATAAAAGGGAAAGAAAGATTAATTATAGCACTCTTGCGTCAAAATGCTTCTCACCCTTTACATGAGTTCTCTTCCTTAAATCTGATGGAATATTCCCTGTAGAACTTTTCTTAAATTGAAAATTTGATAATTAAGTTATTAAAACAGTACACTGAAAAGATTTTTTATATTCCAATAAAATTGCCTCTGTGACATTATGAATTTTGTTTTAATCACTTACTTGACTTATTTCAGCTAGTTTATTTTGAAATGCAAGGAAACTTTAGTGAAAATACTCCTTGACATTAATGTTATTAACAGACCAGTCCAATCTAAGAACTCAGATTAGGTCTGGAAGTGATTAAAAACAAACAACTTTCTTGATAATTTTTTCACCATGTTTGATATTTTGTGAGAGAATAACAAGGAAAATTAGCTTCATCTATTATTTTTCAGAGGAAATTACATATAAATTTGCATGTCAGTATACATTTCATTTGCATACATTTTTTGTTTTCCATTTGTTTGGCTTTAATTTTTTTATATATTAATTCTCTTAGGACATTTCTGGTTATATGTCTGGAAACTTCAGCCATCCAGAAAAAAAGAAGGTTGGGAAATAATGAAAAAAATGTGCTGAAAGAATTCACATAAAAGTTTTGGAGACTTGAAAATGGGAACAACAGACACTTAAAAAGTTATTGAACCAGAAAATAAAAGTCTTTCCTGGCAGGTATTTATATAGCAATATGCTGATAACTATTGGATAAAAATAAAGGCCTTCAGACATTATTACAGAGCTCCCATCCACGAAATCCAACTTTAATTCAAAGGAAAAGACAACCTAATTCATATTTTTTTTCTGGTTTGAATATTAGAAAATAAAATCATCGATAATAAAAGAAAAATGAAGTATTAAAAGAAATTTAGTGTGTTTATTTCAGCTATCTTCTTAGGAAGTTCTTCCCATTTGCTACTATACTAGTAAATACCTGTATATATATATAAATACATAGGATGTAAGTATAATCTATATTTTGGTATACAGTTTCAAAATAATTTATGTCACTGAATTTCATTGTTATCCCTTTGGTATAAATATTTTAATAAACAGATGTCCTCACAGTGGAAAAATATAAAAATAAGAAAACTCAGAGCAACTTCTTGCAGTAGGACTACTACCAGTATTTATGTGGTTTCTGAATATTAGTAATCCAAGAATTATCAAATTAAATGCTCAGACTCTGGGAATCAAACTGCAGATTATTTAAGGAAGGGGGCAGAGGTTATTAATTAAATTCTTCTTCCATTATTTAAACCATCTTATTAAAAACTTGTATCTCATGTTCTCTGGTAGAGACTTTGAACCAATTTCACCTGCATTTATATTTCATGAATTAATAAAACTTAAACATAAAAACATTTTATGATTCTCCCATTATTCATTCATCCAAACTTAATTATGCAAATTTATGTAGAGAAATATTAGGAAAAACATAAATAGCATATAATAAAACCAAAATCAAGCATAGAACTTTGGACCCTGTATTGAACAATAAGGACACATTAAAGGCTCTCAGACTGAGGGGTGATAGACTAAAATATGCAGCAGTTTGTCTTGTTATTTTAATTTTCCTTTCTAAATTTGAACCTAACCACAGATAATGGAATGGGTGTAGAATAACCTACAAGAGAAACTTGTTGATTATTTTGTATTTATAAAACATCCTGATAAGTTTGTGTCTGAACAAAAAATAATTTTTCAGTAAATAGAATCATCTTGTTGTTTATGTTCTAATAATAAATTATCAGATGTGTTACTGTTAATACAATTATATTATATTGACAAGATAAAATAAAAAAGTATTGAGCTGGTACAGATTACTGACTCAAAAAAAATTACTTCTGGACCTATTAAGAACATATAGTATTCAATAATTATCTATTCTTTTATTTAACAGACTAATCCAGGAAATCCTAAAGACTGTGAAGAAAAATAGTACTTGAGGATTAAAAGCCAAGTTCATAAGATTTTCCACTGAGCAAATGTTCTGCTATGATTTTTTTTTCTTATTCATCATTACTGGGACCAGTCCAAATTGATAGTACTTTCATTTAAAGGTAAAGAAACTTCATCCAATCACTTACATGGGGAAACAAATTAATCTTTGATTCTCCCTTACTATCTGTTGATCCTTGTTCAGAAGTTTCAGATCACTCTCTCTCTCTCTTTTTTTTTTTACTATATTTTCTTTAGTTGTCAATGGGCCTTTATTTTATTTATTTATATGTAGTGCTGAGAATCAAACCCAGTGCCTCACACATGCTAGGCAAGTGCTCTACTGCTGAGCTACAACCCCAGTCCGCATCACTCTTTCTTGACCTCTCCTTAATACTTCCTCTACCACAGTATTAATGTGATATTCTTCTGGGGAACTCTATTTCTAGATAGTAGTCCCACAGTTTGTGACAATCAGTTCTCTATTACACTTTATAACACATAGGATCTAATCGTTCTTTCCCTCCAAAATTGCCCATGGAGTTGGAATGCCAGTTGACCATAGGCTTATTTCCTTAGTAAGATATTCTACTGTCATCACGATCTGAGTCAGACTTCACAAACACCTCCCAGACTATACTCTCCCCCCGCCCCGAAATAATTATATTTATGGAAGGACTTCACACTGTCTGTTGAAACATTCATTTATCACTGTAGCACTGATGATTTTGTCATAGATTGGCAACAGTGTGTGTTAATGACAGGGTTTTCAGAATCATTATATACATTATTTTCTGAAAACATACTGATTGATCAGTTATTTACATTAATTAGAAAATGGCTGAGAAATTAGGCAATTGTATCAGGTCCTGGCAGGAAACAAGGGCACATTCAGCAAGTATTTTGAAGATAACTTAATAGAAGCGTATTTATAAAAGTCTGAGTAAGGTTACAGGACCAATAGCTATGTTACTAGACTCAGTGAATAGCAACAGTAGGAGTTCCTAAGGCTGCAAGCAGTGATATGTGTTTCTTCAAGCTCAGAAAAACCTTATAGACCTTCTGGAAAAAGGAACCAGAATCCAGGGACCTTAGGGAGCAGGGGAAGAAAAGTCCTACATATTTATCCTCTAGTCCTCCTAGCTGTTTGTTAATTCATCTTATTGGTCAATTCAGCAGAAAGTAGGGAACAAGGTCAATAAGGATTAAGCCACTACTCTGCTCAAAGCAGGGTAAAGAAAGAAAGAGAGTGGATGGGGTAACATGGGAAAGACAAATGGTAAATACATTTCTCTCAGTTCTGTTTCAAAAAACATAAGTAGACTAATTTGAATCTTTCTATTGCCCCCTTTCTTCAGCTGGTTGTGCTAGAATGCTTATGTTAGAGCAGAGCTTTCTAACCCTTTCTCCACATGAAACACAACGTAATCCGTCAAACAAAGAAGATTTGGGGGACATATATAAAATATTTGGTGAAGCAAAAAATTGGAATTACTTTGTATGATAGTATGAATAAAGAATATTTGAAATATTAAATGTAAGGGGCTAGGGATGCGATACAGTGGTGGAACTCAAGGGTATGCATGAAGGTTAATTTCCTAGCACTGCCAAAAAATAAAAGTAAAAAAAAAATGAATAAATGTTGAATTTATATGAAATTTCTCCAAATTTAAAATTTTGTATTTTTAAGAAAACAATCAAGCTTCTTCACAAATGTAATTTTAATAGTAGCTTTTAGGTTTTAAATGGTCAATCACGATTCCTGAGCAAAACTTTTGAACAAAGTTCTCTTCATATTCTTGAGAACCACTGTTGACCAGAAATGTTATTGATAAAATTGGCAAAACCATTTTTAATAGCTATAAAGCCATTCAAAAATTGTAAGATTTCTTATAAATCATAAAATTATAATCAGATAAATTATAATTAAATAAATGTTCTTCTTTTCAGTCACTATAAAGATAATATAAGATTAAACATTACTCTGGTGATGCAAATAAATCTCAATTCCAAACAAAATTTTTACATATTAAATATTTCAAACTGTTGATGGAATTCTAATTTTCAGAATATGTACATAATGATAAAACAGTTTTTCTGATGCTAACTTTAAGACCAAAATCACACACTCTAAACTAGGAAGTTCTGTCTTAAATTTACGGAAACAGATTTGGAATCATCACATAGACCTATACCCACAAGATGATCCACTTCTTTGGTCCCTCCTCCACCTCTTTTCTCTGAATTTATGAGGGTCTGCTCTGTTTTTCTTGAGCATATAGGACTCTCACAAACTTCATGAGCCTCTAGTCCTTGTTGGGTTGTAGTGTATATTCACTCTAGTCATGGATTGGCTGTCCAGACGGGGGTGCATATACAAGAAAGCTCCACAGGATGGATTATCAGAACTCTTCCCATCTCAGGAATGGCTCTGGCCTCCCAGATTTCCCTCCTATGTTCCAAAACCAAAGGAGATCAGTACTTAAGACACAATCTTTTCTACTATGCACTGATTGAGAAACTCAGTAGTCAGAGAAATATTTGTTTAGTTAAGTCTCTTACAAACCTTCTGAAAACAATTCTAAAGATATAAAAGGTAAATATGATATTCATTTCTCTATTAGGTATGCAAATTTAATATTTCAAAGGTTTCAAATGGCGTTCTACAGTTTGATCAAGCCGTAATACCATGTGACACGTAACACAAGGCAGTCTAAGAGATAGGTTGTAGTATTATAGAATATAAGGCTGGAAACGTAGTCATCAGATTCTTCTTTATATGCCTAAAGTCCTTAATCCATTATAATTTATTGGTTGATTTTTACCTCTTTTGTAAGTGGAACAAATGAAATGAAGTTGTGATTTTACTGAAGTAAATTCTCCTAAGAATTTTACTCTCATTTTTTAGAAAGGTAATTTACACTGTCTCTCCAAAACAGTAAATACATTTATAAGGTTTCTACAAGAAATCTCTCAAAAAGCCTGCCCACTGGCTCTTTATTATTGCTACTAGAGTCTTGCCTCTTACCCCTGATTTGAGTGAGGTGATAAATCTGAAGTCAAGTGAATTCCTTGCCCATATATGCTCTGAGGGTGATTATAAAAGGATAAATATTTTCCTGCTATGACATGGATTCCTGAATGATGGCAAAGCCCTCTATTGTCTATTCTGCCTATAAGTGAGGAGTTCATTTGAATTTGTTCATATTGGAAAAATGTTATTTTATCAAGTAGAGGGTTGAATTTAGTGTGGTGACCTCTGAATCCATGGGGGATATTTTCCAAGATTCTCAATGGACGCCTGAAATCAAAGGTAGTGCTGAACACCATCTACACTGCTTTGTTTTTTTTTTTTTTTTCCTAGTTGTATCGGAGCTTTTTTTATGTAGTAGTAGAGTTAATCTGCTTTTCCATGTTTTATTCTTTGCTTCACTACTTATGTGCCCTGGTTCATGATTAAGTAAATTAAGTGTTACTTGAACATCAGCGCTGCAATACCAGGATAGTCACTAACTTCTTGGGCCTGCATGCCTACGTTAGGTTTCAAGGCATCCTCACTCTAGCCACTGAGTAGATGTCCTGGTGGTGGAGCGCATCCACAAAAGGACCATAGGGTAGATTATCAGACTTCTCTCCATCTGAGCAATGACTCTAGCCTCCCATATTACAATGAACAAGTGAGTAATGGTGGAGAAGGTTAGCAAATAAAGGATAAATGCAATGGATCAAAGGAAGATTCATGTCCCAAGCCCAACGAAGCAGATGGCATGAGATTTCATCATACTCTCAGAATAGCAGACAACTTTAAATTTGTAAATTGCTTATTTCTGGAATGTTCCATTTAATATCTTCCAACAATGGTTGACCTCACATAGCTACAATTGTGGAAAGAAAACTCTGGTATAATATTGTTCAGAGTAGAATAAAAAGACATCAGAATAATTTGTTTTCATTGATATCTTAGTTGCATAATGTCTTATAATTTTGACTTATTACGTGTCTAAAATAACTCTGGAATTACACATAACTTAAAGATTGAGATCAACTCAGTTTTTAAGTTATAATTACACTGAGCTAAATTTTATTAGAAGCTTTTCAAAATGCAGGAATAAATGTTCCCGCAGCAAACCTCATGTTTGATAAAATTTCCTCCACCATTTCCCAGAATGATGTTGGTGACTACTGTTTTATATATGGAAGGAGTAGGATTAGAAATAGACATGTGGAATTGTGTATCTAGAAGTTTTCATTATTTTAACAGTAACAACAATAGCCAGCGTTTCTGTGTGTACCACAAACTTTTCTAAAGTGTTTGTATTAGCATAAGCACTATGGTTTCACAAACCTAAATGGGTTTAGATTATAGGCTGTATAGATCTAATTTTTCTTATTTGTTCTTGAGATTATCTTGGCCACAGCGGGGAAATGCTATGGTGGCTTTAGGTTCCATATCCATATATAATAACACCAAGAAGAGAGAACTTATCTCATAAGCATGCGTGAATACACACAGTCTCTTTGGGGTGTCTATTCATATTCATCAGTGCTTATCTGTATGGACTTTGAAGAAACAGCTCTCTCTGAATGCTCTACTTGAATGGAACTTATCCATCTGCCCATTACTGAACAAATTTCTGCCACAAGGGAATGTTACACATAGATTGGTTTAAGGGTAAGTTTCTAAATTAATTACTAAGTTAACAGAGGGATGGATTAACATGACTGGCTCAAAATCATCAGCCCCTACCATTGAGTTGAGCTGGGGTCAGTATCCCAAACAGCATGGATATTATACAGTGGTGGTAGCAGAATGAATACTAATAGGCAGCCACAAAATCCACTGTCATATGTTTATAGCCTCGTTTAATTCTGCCCAGGGCCTAAAAAGTAGGTTCCTTTAGAATGCCTCCTTTTCTTAGTTGTTTATGTTACTCAAGTTCCATGGTTTGAATGACAGCTTATTTTAATAAAATCTTCCAATGTTTGGCCTTCTATTCTCTGTACTAATTTACTGTATTTAGAGATTGTAACCAAAAGGTGGGAGATTGCTCCTAGTTTTAACAGCACTCTTATACACATCCATATCCTCATGTTTACTTTGTTATTTCTGTCACTTGAATTTTTCTTTGATAACTGTTCACTTTGAGACCTAAACCAAGTATTAATCCCCTATGAAGTGTCTAAGAAAAAAATACACAAGATCTGATCTGCTTTATAATTAAATGGTTTTGTGCTCCTTTAGACTTGAAGAATACGTTTCTTGAAGTGAGAATAAATGAATTACTGTTGCCTACACATTTGATAAAGGTGGGCTGTAGATTTAGATCTAAATTTCTAGTAGCCAAGACAAAGGACTTTAAAAGTAATGATATACTTAGGGTAAAATTACTACTTTTAGGACCAAGTAAGAGTTGGAGCAGATAGTAATCAAATAAAACTGAAGTATCATTATGAACAACACTGCTTTATTTTTAAAAAGGTGTTGGAATGCTTATTTTAATAAATGAAAAATTATTCTTCCTTTTAAATTTCTTTTTCCCTTATTTATTAAAAACATAATGCCTTTTGCCCACTTCTTAGAAGAGTGTTGGTTAGAGTTTTAGGACTGGAAAGAAATTCTTCTCTATTGAGTTATTACATACATCATTAACTTATGCTTAAAACTGTTGTGGGTTTGTAAACACTAAACAATAAGCTCCTAGGTATTTGCAAAATGAGTATTTGTCAAACCCATCAATGAAATAGATAATCTTAATTACACCCAATAATGGGTCCTCTCTCTGTTCTG
Organism: Callospermophilus lateralis; assembly: GCF_048772815.1. NCBI lineage: Eukaryota > Metazoa > Chordata > Mammalia > Rodentia > Sciuridae > Callospermophilus > Callospermophilus lateralis. The sequence continues at coordinate 171,448,392 of NC_135306.1, read as the reverse complement.
GAAATCTTTAGGCAAACATTTATTATTATGAACTTTTAAATGACATTTCTTTCAGCTGATTATTTCTGTGAAGTAAGAGTCATCAGAGCTATTTTGCTCTGGAAATTATAAAACAATGATAGTGTAATTTTGGAATAAAATTTTAAATTCATTTAAAATTTTCAACAAAATATTATTCTTTAAGTTGACTTTTTTCTTTCAATTAACCTAGGCTTCAGTTCTAATAATAAAAGAACAATGTGAAGCCCCAGAATTTAGCAGAGAGCCAGTATAAATAGACCAATATATTTTTTCAAGTTTATATTAAAATTTCATTTAATAACGTTTCCTCACTTGAAATAGCATGTCTCCGGCATTACTTAATTATGATAAGCCTCAGTACACATCCCTCTTTCAGGAAAATCTCAGAAAATTTCTGCATAGGGATATTTCCAAAACGAAAGGAAGCGCAGAGACATTTGTGACTGGCAGCGTTTTGAACATCTGTCCAGGAACTGTCAATATGGATGCCTCACAACTATTCACTTCCCACTAATAGCCTTTTCCATAACTGGAGAAAAAAAAAAAAAAAAAAAGTTCAGGACTTTTCTCCAGTGTAAGTTTCCTAGATTCAAGGAACCCGGATAAAGCCGCTGTAAGATTGACATGAACTTTGTCCAATAGTGTGGCAGAGGGACGTATCATTTCATGGACGCTCCAATCAGCACGCAGATTGTCGCCGTCTCCAAGGTGAAAGCGGAAGTAAGATTTTGGCGCGCCACATGGAACCGCTTCTGCAGCACCTGGAGCGCTTTTCTGAGGTTTTGGCGGTCTCCCGCACCACCCACGTAAGCACCTGGGACCCAACGACTGTACGAAGGGCTCTACAGTGGGCTCGCTACCTGCGCCACGTCTACCAGCGTTTCCGCAGCCATGACCGCATCCGCACAACTCTGGAAAGGCGGTTGCACAGCTTGTGTAAGGAGGGCGGCCTTGGTGTGGGTCCAGTCCCTGGACTGAGGAACTTTGAGGCCCTTGGGCGCTGTGACATCCTGCTGTCTCTACGCCTGCTGAAGAACCCGGCCCTGGGGGATGCAGCTTGTCGCTACCTGCTGCAGCAACTCTTTCCCGGCGCGGGCGTCCGGGATGCCGATAGGGAGCTGCTCCAAGACAGTCTGGCCAGCCTCGCTCGTCGCGGGTCTGCGGTCCACATGCTGCGCTTCAACATCTACAGAGAGAACCCGAATCTTCAGGACGACCCAGTGATGAAGACCCAGGCTGAGTTGCTGCTGGAGCGTCTGCAGGAGGTGGGCAAAAACGAAGCGGGAGGCCCCAGCAAGTTGCTCTGCAGCCTGTGGGAGCGCCTGCCACAGAACAACTTCCTGAAAGTGATAGCGGTGGCGCTGTTGGAGCCTCCGATGTCTCCCCATCCCCAAGGAGAGGAGTTAAAACTGGGTAGCCCCAGAATTCTTGAAGAGGGGAGTCAAGAGCTACTCCACTGGCTTCTGGGGAAGTCGGAAATCCTGGCTGCCTTTTGTCGCAACGTCCCGGCAGGTCTTTTGACTTTGGTAGCAGGTCGCTACCCAGCACTTTCTCATGCCTATCTGAGTGTGCTAGCTGACTGGAGTCAACGTCTGCACTACGACCTTCAGAAAGGCATTTGGGTTGGAGCTGAGTCTCAAGATGTGTCCTGGGAGGAGTTGTACACTAGGTTTCAAAACCTCTGCCAGGCACCCCCACCTCTGAAAGATGAGGTTCGAACTGCGCTCAAGTCTTACAAGGCGCAGGATGGAAATTTCGAAGTTCCTGGTCTTAGCATCTGGACAGACCTGTTGTTAGCTCTTCAGAGTAGTGCATAATACCACATTTGGGCTGTTTTAGGTCTGAAGCCAAGCACTAATTCTCCATGAGCAACGTTTGTTATTTGAATATGTAGTTTACAAAACGAAAATTCTATGTTGAAAAGGAAAAAGCAGCATTTTTTTTTTTTTTTTTTTTTTTTTTTTTTTTTTTTTAGTATGATTTACCCTAAGTTTGGTTTGGTTCCAACTCTGCCCCCAGTGCCCTTCTAGTGAAGAGTTTTCTTTAACTAACAACATGTGGTATCAGAAATGTTATTTTGAAAAACATATTAGCCAATTTGGAGTTTAAGCCCTGGACTTTGTCCTTGTTGATCTAGTGTTCTAACCAGTTAAGCTGCCTCACCATGCAATTAAAACTGTTGTTTTGTTTCTTGTTTTAGCAAATTACTAATCTCTCTGTAAGACCACATAATATGTTAATTTAAAATATTGACTTCAATACACAAAAAATGTTTAAAAGATAGTGAGTGCAAATGTATATCTTTGAATATTAATATGGATTCCATGGTAAAAGAATCAAACTTCCATTAATTAGGTTAGTAGGTCACAACCTTAGTGCAACAGTTACTTCTTACTAAATGAAGTGTTTATACTAAAATAATTAAATTTTATTGTTCTTCCCTTAGTGTCTGCCTTATGAAGACCATTTTGAGTGTTGGAACTTAATTTTGTTAGTTTCCTTGAGTATTCCTCAAGTAGCAGAATGATTTAGTCATTTTTATTGGGGATTTATAAATTTCCAGCAACCGAAGCATTTTTGTCCATATCCAAGTTAACTGATAACAAGAGTGTTTGATGTACTGCTACTCAGAAAGTTACTTTCTAATTCCAGAAATGAAATTAGAACAAAATCTATCTTGTAGAAAATTTTATTCTGTAGTAAAATTTCAGAGGAAAGTAATGTTCCCCCAGGAAGTACACTTTCTAAAATAATCTTGAGCGAACAACAGCAAATTCTTATTACCTGTGGTCTTATTCCTTTTTCTAGCTCTAATTGATATAGACCATCTTTTAGATTGCATTTGCCAAAAATAGTAAAACAACTTCTTCTGTTAATTACATGAGTCTTATTTCAAGAAACAACTCAGTAAAGAGTTGTGCCATAACAAGTCCTAATACTAGTTTTAATTTTAGAAACTAGCAGTTTGTGAACTCTTTCCTCATTGCTATATCTAACATTATGATTTAAGATAAAATAAGGTTGATATGGACTTAACATTTTAAAATATATTTTTGTACTGATCATTTGTTAATTTTTTTAAATTTTAAATTCCAAGGTATATTTGTTACATACGTAGTCTTATTTAATCTCATTTAATCTGTGTTCCAAGACTATATTCTATGTGTATAAACTGAAAGAGATGAAGTGAAATGCCCAAGGGCACACACAAAAGCAACATAAGAGTAGAAGCCATATCCGTTATTTATTTTGTTTCCAAGAGTTTAGTACAGTATCTAGCATGTGTTTTATGTACTCCTAATGTTTGAATAAATAAAATCAGCATTGGATCCTTAATCAGTACATTTTCTTATATTTTAAAAAATATTAAGTACTTGTAAAGTTCCTATTTAATAGCCTACTTATCTCTTTAGGACTGCATGTATAGGATAGGAGAAAAGATGAAAGAAGTATATAAACATGAAAATATTAGAAAACTTTATAAAATCCAGAAATATTTATTTTGTGGTTCATCCTATTAAATGTTTATTTGTTTTGGGATGGGTTTGTGTCTCAGTGGTAGGTGGATACTTGCCTAGCATGTGTGAGGCACTGGGTTTGATCCTCTGCACCACATAAAAATAAATAAGTAAAATAAAGTTATTGTGTCCATCTACAACTAAAGTTTTAAAAAGTTTGTTTGTTTGATTTCTCTTATGTTTTCTTTCTCAGCTGTTTTTGCTTTACTAAATTGTTTCTTTTATTTTCTTATTCTGTTTTCCCCTCTACCAGTTGGGATGTTCCACACCTGAGCTTTTACTCTCAAAACTTTTATCATATTTAATTTAAAAAATATCTGAAACTATTTAATATGTTAATCCCCTTTCTTAATGATATACTAGACTTAAGTCTGCTGTTTATTCCAAACTCACAAGTTATTTTCCAGTGTTTGAGTTTTGTTCTTTATTCTAAAAAAACCAGCAAATGAGAACAGTATAATTAATATTTTATGCAGAGAAGTGTGTTTTGATTTACCTACATTTTTAGCAGTTTTGTTCTGTGATTGTATAAATCCCAAAATTTTGTTTCCTCAGATATTAATACTGGCCTTGGTTTACTTGACATCTTTTTTGTTGTTCAGAAATTTCCTTGGAGAAAATGTCTTGGTGACAACCATTTTTAGTTTTTGTACACAAATATCTTTGTCAATGTTAGAAGGTAGTTTTGATGTGTATCTGATTCTAAGTTAACATTAAATATATTTACTTTTTTCAGATGTTTATTGTTGATATTAAGCAGGATATTGTCAGTATACTTAATAGTTCTTTTGTAAGTGATCTCTTTCTGTTTTCTTTTTTCTTGTTTCAGTGTTTGTAGTCAGTACAGTGTATTTAATTGTGAATTTCTTTTTTGCTTGTATGTTATATATGTTTGTGTTTTATTTTTCTAAGGACTTTGTTTTTCTCTGTTTTAAACAATTCTCAGCAATTTCCTCCCAGTGTTTTCTTTCCTCCACATTTTGTAATCTCTCCTGTGACTTATCCAGACTATATCAGAACTCCTCATACCACTCTTCTATCCTATTAGCTTTCTTTCCTGGCTCCTTTCACCAATAGACTTTGTGCTACTACAGAAATTGTTATTATTATCCAGGCCCATGTCTCCATTTTCTCTGTAGTAATAATATCCTACCCCTCAGGTTTTAGTTAGAAATGGCCACCCTACATGAGAGTAAATTTCTTCTGCAGTTACATATACCCATAACTCTAGATTTTGGCTACTTTGATATAAGGAGAAGTAATATGTACCACCTACAACTCACACCCTAGAAATAGGAAGTCATTTGTTCATCATGCTCTACTTTCCCTTTTAGTAGGCTGGAAAGTGTAGCGAGCCACCTAGAATTATGGCTGAAGATGACTGGAGCAACTGCTATAGACTCAAAGATGAAGTCACACGTCCACAGAGGTAAAATAGCTCACCTGTATATCCCATTCTGTTACATGGGAGGAAATACACTTTTATCTACACTGTTTCTCATCCAGATCACCATTTCAAGGTTTCTTTCTCATATCCACATTCCTGTAATCCTAAATTAGTATTGATACAGTCTTGGCAATTCTGCATGATCTATCTGATATTTAAACCATAAGTTTTAATTTTCAACACCATTTTTTTCCAAAACTTTATTTAGCTTTCATTCTCCCATATCTGCATGGCCATATTTAATAACCTTGCTTTTGTGTGTGTATGTGTATGTGTGAGATTCCATTTTTATTTTTTAGCATTGTTATTTGATAATTTGTATTAATCATTCAGAATCTAAATTCCCTTGGAATTAAAACCTATTCTATTGATTTCTCACTCATGCCAGTTAGTCTCTTTACATGTTTTGTAGTATCTGTGAGTTCACATGTATTTGATCTTTATCTATGGAAACCTGGGAATCTAAATAGGTTATTCCTTCTCCCATAAGGGCATTTTCAAATGTTTCTGCAATAAATATAGAAAGCTCTAACAAGGGCCAGTTTGGCAGATACCTAAGCTTAATATAAGAATGTTGGTTTTAGTTTCTTTACTTGTGATTTGGGAGTTTCCTTTATGTTCTGTAATCCAAACATTATTAAAGATGTGATTTTTTGAGAATCTACTTGTTTGTAGCAGTTAGACCTATGGAATATCTAGCCAATGCTTGCCAGGGTAGAAGTCCTCATTTTCCTTTTAATCCCACACCAACATGTCCTCAACACTCCTCTGGAGTAAGTATTGTCGATCTTACAAATCATCCCTGTAATGCCACATTCAAAGGATACTTTATTGGCATCAAGTTATTTGCCCCCTCAGTAGCATTAGCTATTCGCTACCATTACCACCTTTTTGAAATTGGGCTTGAAAGCCTGTGGTTATGACCTATATTACAATACTCTATTCTGGTCTTCTCTTAACTAATTTTTCCTTATTGAACATCCTGGTTCCTTCTCTCCTAATCAACTTTTAAACGTTAGCGATATCTCAAGAGTTTAACAGCTTTGTTTCCTCTTTGTTGTGTACTTTCACTCATGTGAGATCCATTTTCTGTATATTGTCAGTTGCAAAGTTTGTATCTTGAACCCAGAGCTATTACCAAAGCTTCAGAAGTAACACCTGAATGCCTTATTCACAATCCTCTCAAACCAAACATTTCCAAAACAGTTCTTATTGCCACAGAAGCCTTCTTATCCCCAGATATTTCTAAATAAATAGCCAGGAACTCTGAAATTGTCCTTGAATTATTCCTTTCTCTTAAGCTTTTCATCTATTCCATCAATATGTTCTCCCCATTCTCCATTTGTCACTCATCACCTGATGCTAATAGGCTGTGGTAACATTAACTAACTTCTTATTTGTTTTTGGAGGCATCACCCTCCAAAAAACATTCAAAAAATATTCTAAAGTGTAATCAAAACAATATGTCACTGACATAAAAGCAGATACCTTGACCAATGGGATGATAGAAAACCCAGGAGTAAACCCAAATGTTTATGATAAATTGAATTGTTGTAAAGGTGCCAAGAATACATAATGGGGAAAAGATGATCCCTTCAATGTGTGGTGTCAGGAAAACTCCCATGCAGAAGAATGAAATCACACCCTGATCTCATCCCATACACAGAATCAACTCAAAATGGATTAAAAATTTAAATAAATTTCTGAAACTGTAAAACTACTAGGAAAAAAATTAAAAAAAAAAAAAAAACTTTAAAGCAGAGGGAAAAAGCTCTGCACATGTGCTGCTCTTTTTACCACCTTAACTGAAGCAGACAAATAAAACATCTGTTCTTATTTTGCCAGACACCAATTTCATTTATTTGCTATCCTTTATGACTCACTTCCTGAAAGCCTCCAGTTTTCCTTGAAGACTATTCCAATCTGGATTCCCCTTACCTCCTGCTTTGACAATGCCATTCCATCCAATGTGCCTTAGTGAGAAGACCTAATATCCTACACATTGCTAAACCTAATGGTCAATTTTCAGACCTCATCTTGTTTAATCTAACAACAAAATTTGTTACAATTGAAGATTCCCTTTTTGTTACATTTTGTTCATTTGGCTTCCAGGATACTGAGGTCTCTGGTTTTCCTCCATATTTATGTCACTCTTATTTTAGAATATTCTATTCTCAGCATTGGAGTGCCTCAAGGCTAATTCCTTCTCTATACTTTCTTGATGATTTTATTATGTTCATGATTTTGATATCATCTGTATATCAGCAACTCATATTTTTCTCCAGACATTTTTCTCAAAACCAGACTTGTGTAATCAATATCAGTAACTTCCTCCTTTTGGAAACCCCAAAACTCAATTTGTACCAAACCTACTTGATCTGTAGCCTTCCTCATCTGTATTATTGGCAACTCCATTCTTCCAATTGCTCAGGCAAAAAATCTTGGGAGGAACATTTTTTCCCTTTTTCACTCTACATCTGAATTAATTGTTTTATTGGTTCAACACTCCAAATAGATTCAAAATTTGACCACTTATCATCTCTACATCTTAAAGCCCTGGTCCAAACCATCATTATCTTTTGCCTGAATTCCTGTAATAGGTTTTCAAAAATATATACTTCAGACAGGCACAGTAGCACATGTCTGTAATCCCAGTAACTCCAGGCTGTGACAGGACCATCACAAGTTTGAGACCAACCTGGGAAACTTAGGGAGACTCTGTTTCAAAAATATAATTGAAAAGGGGCTTGGGATGTAGCTTAGAGGTAGAGTACCCCTGGATTCAATCCCAATGACCATCCATTCATATACATAAATAAATAGAGATACACACACACACACACACACACACACACACACACTTTATTTTTAGAACAGTTCTAGATTTATAGCAAAATTGAGCACATTGCACAATGATTTCCCCTGCTTCCTGCTTCACACATGTGTAGCCTCCCCCATTATCAACATCCTTCACTAGACTGATATGTTGTTACAATCGATGAACCTGAATTGGCATAGCATGACCTGAAGACCATGGTTTACATTAGGGTTCACTCTTGTTGTTACACATTTTATGGATTTGAACAAATGTTTAATGGCATGGATCCATCTTTGCAGTATCTTATAGAGTAATTTCACTAAATTAAAAATCCTCCATACTCTACTTATTCGTTTTTCTTTCTTCCCCGACCTTGGAAACCAAGGATCTTTTTACTGCCTCCATAGTTTTGCCTTTTCAGAGTATTAAATAGTTGGGATCATACAGTATATAACTTTCTCAGATTGGCTTCTCTTACTTGATAGTATGCATGTAAATTCCCTCCGTAACTTTTCCTTGTGTGAGAGCTTATTTCTTGGGCTGAATAATATTTTATTATGTAGATGTGCCATAGTTTATTTATTCACCTATTGAAGGACATCTCAGTTGCTTCCAAGTTTTGATAATTGTAAACAAAACTTCTATAAGCATGTGTGTGCAGGGTTTTGTATGGACATGTTTTCAATTCATTTGTTTAGCTATCAAGGACTGTGATTACTGGGTTGAATGATAAGGGTATGTTTAATTTTGTAAAAACTGCCAAGTTCTTCTGTTCAAGTTTTTGTTGTTGTGTCCAAAGACCTGATAAGAACAATTAGAGGAGGAAAAGTTTATTTGGGAGCTCATGGTTTCAGAGGTTTCAGTTCATAGACAGCCAACTCCATTCCTCAGGGCTGGAGGTAAGGCAGAACATAGTGGCAGAAGAGTGTGGTAGAGGAAAGATACTCAGGACAACACACCAGGAAGGAGAGAGAGAACTGTTCTCACCATGACACAATGTAAATCCCAACAGCATACCCCCAATGACCCACCTTCTCTAGTCACACCCTACCTGCTTATACTTGCCACCCAGTTAATTCATATTAGTGGATTAACACACTGATTAGGTGAAGGCTCTCATAATCATTTCACCTCTACGCTTTCTTGCATCTCACACATTACCTTTGGGGCAATACCTCACAACTAAATCATAACTCTCCAAAGTGGAAGTACCATTTTACATTCCCACCAGCTACTTTCTGCCAAACCCTTTCCAGCATGTGATAAAGTCCCTATTCTGGACTCTTGCCAAAATAAATGGTATTTCATTGTTGTTTGTTATGCAGTGGTAACACATTGTTGTTTTAATGTGCAATAACCTTTTTTTTTTGTCACCATTGTGTGACATTATCTCATGCATACTAGGCAAACTCTCTACCACTAAGATACATCCACAACCCTTTTTTAAAAGTTATTTTGAGTCAGGGTCTTGCTAAATGGCCCAGACTGGTCTTGAACTTGAGATCCTCCTGCCTCAATCTCCCCAGTAGCTGAGATCACTGGTATGCATCACCTTCACTGACTTGCAACAGGCTATTAGCCTGGTCTTCATGATTTCACATTGGCTCATTTGCTATCCATATAGAACAATGCAGGAGAAGTGGACAACACATGACAGCTCATGGTCTTCCTCTCTTCAGAATTTTGCACTGGCTTCTCGTTTTATTAATAGTCTTTTTAATGGTCTATGCGATTTTATATGATTCCCTTTTACCTTTCTTTCCTCTGGCTCTTTCCCTAACTCCCTCTGGCCTAGTCGCAATGCTCACCTGGCTGCTCTTAGTAAATTCTAGATATGGTCCTACCTTATAGATAGGTATCTTATCTGCTTGGCTAATTCTCTTACCTACTTCAAATTTTTGCTCAACTTTTACTTCTTCAAGCCTAGTCTAAGTGTTCTAGGTAATATTGTGATTTTCCCAAAGAGTAGACTTGGCCACTTTTTCCCCTTCCTCCCATTTCTCCTCCTCTGTTATGATTTATCTATGAGGTGTCCCCTCAAAGCTCATGTGTAAAAGACAAGAAATTTCACAGGTGAAGTGATTGGGTTATGAGATTCTCAACCAAATCAGTGCATTAATCCCCTAATAGGGATTAACTGGGTGGTAACTGTAGTGGGGCTTCAGGTGTGGCTGGAGATGGTGGATCACTAGGGGCATGACTTTGGGATAAATATTTTATCTGTAGTAAGGGGTATCTCCCACCCACCCCCATCTCTCTGTCTCTCTCTCCTTCCTGCTGCTATGTGACGAGTTGCTTTCCTCTGCCACATTCTTCTTCCATGATATTCTGCCTCACTTCAGGACCCAAGGAATGGAGTTAGCCATCTATGGACTCAGACCTCTGAAACTGTGAAGCTCAAAATAAACTTTTCCTCCTCTAATTGTTCTCGTCAGATCTTTGTGGTTACAGCAATGAAAAAGCTGACTAAAGCATCCTTGTACTATGTCATCCCTTCTGTTTTGAACAGAAGTTTTCACCATCATTTACTAATGTACTATTTACTCATTTATGATGCTTCTTACTACTTACTTCTGCCTCCTCTCTATAGATTCAAGCCCCTCTTGGGCAGGACACTTTTTCCATTATGTTTACTAACATATCCCAGGAGTGAAGATCATTTCTTAGCATTAAGTTAAACTTTAAAAAGTCCCTGTTAAATAAATACATGAGTGAGCAGTTTTTATGAAATCAATTTTGTCATTTCACTTGCTTACAACTATTGAATATCTCCTTCCCATTCCACTTTGAATAAAGCCCATTTTTCTTTTCTTGCTTTACAAAATCAAGGGCACATTCGGTTTATCTTGATATGCTCATTTCTTGCCATTCTCCCCTCTAGACTCTCTGAAAACTCAAACTTCTTTAAGTTCTTAGAATAGGCAGAGTTTATTCATTTTTTTCCAGTCTTAGAAACTTCATTTACATTATTGCTTTAGGTGATAATGTCCTCAGGTCTTTCACTTATCAGCTTAATTTTTCCTATCACCATCACATTATCTCCATCTAAATATATTTAATATTTGCTTTTCTTTCAGACATTTCATTTTCCTATTAATTATAGCTTTGTTGTACATGTGTGTCTGTCTTTTGCACTGAACTACAAGACCCATGAGGACGTAACTTCTTATTTGCTTCCCAGTAAACAGCCAAGACCCTCACTTTCTGACTAATATACATTGAGCAACTGAAAACTATGCTTGAAGGAATGGAAATGGAGTAAACATTTGATTAGATCATCATTCTCTGGATCACATGTTTAAGAGACATAATCATTTTAGTAGTATTTCTAAAGAGCATAAATCTAACCAAGAAGGAAGTTACTAATAGATGGTAATTTTTCCACTCTACAACCCAATAATCTGAAAAATCTTCTAAAGCTTCTTTGTTGCATTTGAGTTGGATAAACATTCATCAATGTTCAGATTTAGTCATTGTGGTTAAATTTTCCATTTTTACCTAATCTTTTTGCTCCTTTATATATTTTTGAGTTCTGAAACAGTACACTGTAACTCAAAAATAGGAACAAGTTATAAATAGAGTGGCCCATCTTCTCAGAAAAAAAATGTGGATATAAGGTATTCTTTATTAGCATAAATTAATTAAAGTAAACAGTGTAGAGAGATACCATTGATTTTTCTCAGGAATTAATTGGAAATGCTCAATCATTACATTAGAAGTGTGACACTACATCATTTATCAGATGCTAATTGTCATGGTGGGCTAAGGATGCCCTTTTGGCTTAAAAATACAGTAGCCCTAAGGGAAAGTAGCTTGAATCGTTACAATAATGAATGTGTCTTCAACTGTCTTTTAGAGCTTCATTACTCTTAATATTATCATTGAAGTTTGAGTTAAGAAGAGTTTACAGTGTTTTCAAGGACCACTATGGTTTTATTCTGTCATCTCATGAATGATTTTGACTCAAATCTTCCAATTTTTTGGAGCAATTTAGGAGTATAAACAAGGGAAATAACATGTGAAACATTAACTTTAAAAACATTTATACAGACGAGATCGGGCGCGTTCAGGGTGGTATGGCCGTAGTAGAGGATAGGAAAGGTAGCAGAATACAACAGTTACTAATATGGCATTATGTAAAAATTGGATGTGTAACCGATGTGATTCTGCAATCTGTATACGGGGTAAAAATGGGAGTTCATAACCCACTTGAATCTAAAGTGTGAAATATGATATGTCAAGAGCTATGTAATGTTTTGAACAACCAATAAAAAATTTAAAAAAAAATGGAAAAAAAAGTTTATACATACAATACTAATAGAATGTCAAATTCTGAATGATATCTTTACTAATCCCTGAATGCTTAAGATTAATTTGAATTTTGTATTTGAAATTGGGTGCTACCTATAATTATTTCAATAGAATTTATTCTAAAGGTGAATTCATGTGTTTATCACTACAAACAGAACCTTCTTACTCCATATACAACCTTGTTTTACATTTATGGTACTAACATTTACCCATTCATTCAATAAACATTTGATCATTTACTATATGTTGATGTGATTTAATGTGCTAAAAGGATTATACACCATTTTACATAGTTTATACATTTTGTTTTTACTTATTTATTTGTTTGTTTAAATGGGATCTCATGTTGCCCAGGCTGACCTTAAACTTTCCATTCTGCCTCAACCTCTCATGTACCTGGGATTACAGACATGTGCCAAAATGCCTAGCTTGTAACACATATATTTTTTATGCTATGAACTAAATTTATCATATTTTTAAGGAAAACACATCTGGAAAACAATATGTAAAGGAAAGGTATATATGTAAATCAATATTGGATATTTTACCCTTCACATTTGCTCAAATCTCTATGGGATTGCTGTTAAAATATTCATTATTAATACCAAGCATTTGACATAGTGTCAATACTTTTTTGTAAGATATTCTTGTGAGGTTATGCATATATTTATGAGTATTGACAATATTCCCAGAAGGAAAAAGATCATAGTGCACTGTTAGTTTTCAATGAATGTAGATGCACCATGAAGAAAAGTGGAAAACTTCGTTACTGACAACAGGCATATTAAGCTGAATTTGCATGCACAAATTTCAAATAATCTTTTACTAGTGAATTAAATATTAAAATGCAGGACAGGAAAGTCAATGCAGATTATGAATTCCTTTGTAGTATTTTCTAGGGATGAGGAGATCTCATAATGTTGTAATAAATATAATTGGTAGAAAGGGAGTAGGTTTTCTATCTTGTATTCAAAATACAGAAAAACAAAATAATGCTTATATTGTTTAATGATTCACAAAATTATTCAGTACTTTACCTAAACATTAAAAGCCAAGAGTATGGGTGGTGTTGGAAGTTCCGAATCTCTGGTCTGTTTTTCCAGTAATTGTAAAAACATGAGTTCCTGACACTGCCAGTTTGAAATTATTGTTAAAAACAAAAATAAATTACAAGTGACTAATGAGAGCAATTTACAGAAGATACATGCTATAGTTCACTAGTCAGCAGACATAGGTTGCATATGGAATTGCTATAGTAACCAAAACTAATCAAGAGCAGGCACCGTTTTCTAATTATAGCTAGAAAGCACTGAACCTTGTGCACTGCACCAGCAAATTGGCCCCTGTGGATTCAAAATGATTTCACTGTTTGTCATTACAGATGTTAGCGAAGGCAGGATATTTGAAGAATATTGTTCCTGCAAATTGTAAGAGCATTATATCCATATTTATTGTCTAGTTGTGTAAATGGAATATTGCAATTACTTAAATAATACTGTAATTTAAATACATTTATTTTTCCATTTAAGAATAAAAGAAGATTTACAAACATTTTTTTTTTTTTAGTATGAGCACTAATGTGAAATTAAGGAGATGAAAAGAAGAAATGAATTTAAAACTTATTAAATGACTTTTTATAACTAATTTAAAAAATTTAGTTGCAGATAGACCAATAACTCTATTTATTTATTTGTTTTTATATGGTGCTAAGGAAATGAGCCCAGTGCCTCACACATGCTAGGCAAGTGCTCTACCACTGAGCTACAATCCTAGCCCAACTTATTTTTATCAAATGATACTCTCTTTGGACCAACTTAAATAAACTGGTTCACTACTCTAAGCATCCACGTTTTTCTTTATGTAAATTAGGTTAAAAATAATGGCACATCTTCTTTCAATAAAACAACTAAGAACATGACTATTTGAAAACTTCTTTTAGCCATCTTTTCTGTGGGTCTCCTGGTGACACATTGTCTTAGCTGTCCTTCATCTGAGAATGAATTGATTTTTTTTTTTTTTAAAGAGTGAGAGAGAGGGAGAGAGAGAGAGAGAATTTTAATATTTATTTTTTAGTATTTGGCGGACACAACATCTTTGTCTGTATGTGGTGCTGAGGATCGAACCCGGGCCGCACTCATGCCAGGCGAGCGCGCTACCGCTTGAGCCACATCCCCAGCCCATGAATTGATTTTTGAAAGACAATTTAGCCAGATACAGAATTTGAGACTGTCTTTCTTTTTTTTTTTTTTTTTTGGCTTTTGAAAACGTGCCATTTCCTTCTGTCATTCATGTTTCTGACATGAGATCTGTCATTTGAATTGACCTTCACCCTATAGTTAACAAGCCAATTCTCTCTCATTGCTTTAGGATTATCCTTCTTTATAGTTTTTATAAGTTTGATATTGATGTATCTTTGGGTGGATTTCTATGGGTTTATCTTGTCTCAGTTTTGTTCAATATTTGTTTTTGTTTTGCTTTGTTTTGTTTTTTGAATCTGTAGATTCTCCTGTTTTGCCAAATTTGCAAAAACTGGCAGGAATTATTTTCCAATTTTTTTTTTCAGCCCAACATCTTTTCTTCTCTCTTTGCTAGACTCAAAAGACAAGTCAGTTTTTTTTGTTTGTTTGTTTGTTTGTTTTTTTAAGCTCCACAGGTCTTTGAAATTCTGGTCATATCCTATACTTCTATCCATTTTCTTCCTTTTGTTCACTTTGGATGATTTCTTCTGTTGTCTTTGAATTCATTGATTCCTTCATCTGTACACTTCATTTTTTTTAATCTTTTCTTTAAATATATTTTAAAATTTTTTTTATGTGGTGCTGAGAATCGAACCCAGTGCCTCACGCATGCTAGGCAAGCGCCCTACCACCTGAGCCACATCCCCAGCCCCTGTACACTTCATTTTGATATCTTAGTTATATTTCCAGTTTTCATTTTGTCCCGTTTCATTTCTTCTGATAAAACTTTTACATTTTTTATTTTTAAAGAATATTTGCAATTGCTCACTGAATCTTTTTTTTTAGAACTACTACTTTTTAAATTTTTGTCAGATAATTTCAACATCTATGTCATTTCAGTGTATCTACGTGGATTATTTTTTCCTCATTCCCCCAAAAAAATATTTTGATGGGATAATTCTTCTTTTCTATCCAAAATGAGAGAAAAAACTAACTCTCTTGTTTCCTGCAGGGTAAATTCCTTAACAGAAAATTCCCAATGTTAAAAAGATAATGGGCTTTTAACACAAATTCGTTCATCTTTTGATGGTCAAAGGATGAGCATGTGTTACCAATGAACCCCTGGAATTATTTGGAAAATTTCATACTCATGTATACACTGTCATAGAGAGAAGTCCTCCGCTTTCATCAGATTATCTAATGCATAAGTGATTACCAAAATTTTGATGCATTCTGTCCTCTACAGTATTTGGATGTATGAAGTAGTTGCTGTATTAAAATCAGCCTAATTCTGGATAAAACCAGTAATTACAGTAAAATAGCTCATGCTTATGTAATCATTCATTTTGCTTATACTAATACATTCATTCAATCATTATACCTACCTCTGAGGCCTATTATTATCTTCCCAATTTGTACATAAGAGGTTATATGGAAATTATAAAGTCTTCCTTTCTTTTTTTAGTATTTTTTAAATTTGTTCTGATTAGTTATACATGACAGTAGAATGCTTTTTGACACATCATACATAAATGGAGTATAACTTCTCATTTGTCTGGGTATGCATGATGTAGAGTTACACAGTCCATGTAATCATATATGCACATAGGGTGATAATGTCTGATTCATTCCTCTATCATTCCTACCCCCATACCCCCTCACCTCCCTTTACTCTGTCTAGTCCAAAATACCTCTATTCTTACCCCACCTTGTTGTGAATTAGCATCATCATATGAGAGAAAACATTTGGCCTTTGGTTCTTTGGGATTGGCTTATTTTGCTTAGCATAATATTTTCCAGTTTCATCCATTTACTGCAAAATGAAATAATGTCATTCTTCTTTAAGACTGGGTAATTTTACATTGTGTATATACACTATAGTTTCTTTATCCATTCATCTATTGAATGGCACCTAGTATTGGTTTCATAGTGTAGGTATTGTGAAATTGAGCTGCTATAAACATTAATGTAGCTGTGGCACTGTAGTATGCTGACTTGAAGTCCTTTGGGTATAAACCTAGGAGTGGGATAACTGGGTCAAAGACACTTCACAGAAGAAGAAATATAATTGATCGACAACTATATGTAAAAAAGTTCAACATCTCTAGCAATTAGAGAAATGCAAATCAAAACTACACTTAGATTCTATCTCACTCCAGACAGAATGGCAATCATCAAGAATATAAGCAACAATAAATGTTGATGAGCATGTGGGGGCAAAAGGTACACGCATACATTGCTGGTATAAGTACAAATTTTTGCAACTACTACGGAAAGCAGTATGGAGATTCCTCAGAAAACTTGGAATGGAACCAGTCTTTGACCCAGTTATCCCACTCTTACGTTTACACCCAAAGGACTTCAAGTCAGCACACCACAGTGCCACAGCCACATTAATGTTTATAGCAGCTCAATTTCACAATATCAACACTATGAAACCAATACTAGGTGCCATAGCTAAACGAACAAAACTTTGGAATGATTGATAGGGACTACTGGGTTTGGAGGAAGACAAATTAACATTTATTAAAGATTATTAAAATTCTGCTATGTCCCAAATATCTTGTTAGATTCTTTCCTTACATTATTTATACAATTGCTACAATAAATCTGAAAAACAAATAGCATTGTCTACATATTATAAGTGAGACACTACACAGACGTTTATCTGAAATCATCTGGCTAGTAAGAAAAAGAAAGAGGATTATAGCATTGTTTCTCCAAAATTTTGTTCTTTCTTCTTGTAAAATGAATTTCCACATATAGACCATTGATTCAGGAATCACAGGAAAGCATTCATTGTCCTCAAATTTGTATTTGCTTGTGTTATTTTAATACTGGAAAGACTACTTGGAAAGAGCAAGTAGAAAATCTAGACAGAGCTGCCAATATTGAGTAGGAACAAGAAGAAAAGCTGAGATAAGGAAATATGCATACCACAACCACAAACAATTGGAGAAAGGCCACTTAGTAAACAATGTGAAACTATTATTAAAGAAAATATAACCCATAGAAAAAGGGGGAATTCCCCAGTGATACTTTGAGCTACAAAAATACGGCTATAGATATATGTAGACACAGATTTATACCTCGAAAGGTATCTAGCAGTTTGATTTACTTTAAGGATCATTGTTTCTGGGTAATGGGATACGGTCTTATTCTCACTTTCTTTTTTGAATTTGTATTAAATTTAAAGAAGTAAGCATATATGATTTTAACAAGAATCTCTCCCCCTGATATCTTCTCTTATCAACTGACCCCCTCACTCTGCTCATTTACTATAAATCCACAACTGTCCTGGTTACATTTATAGTAACGCTGATCTCTCTTCTTTATTGCAATACCTCTATTGCAATCATTAATACTTTTTTTCTTTTTACCATTTGCTGTGGTTAAATGTGGTTTTTGTTCACCCCCAAATCCAAAGGTTGAAATCCTAATCCATGGTGTTAGTATTAAGAAGCAGGGCTTTTGGGAGGATAGTGAATCAAAATGGTAGAATCCACTCCAGAAGAATTTTAGAACACATATAAAAGAGGCCCCAGAGAGCACCCTTGCCTCTTCTACCATGTGGAGACAAACTTTGAATTCCTGTCTATGAGAACTGGCCCTCACTAGACACTAGATCTACTAGTACTGTGATTTTGGACTCCTTAGCCTCCAAATCTCTGAGAAATTGATTTCCATTGCTTAAAGACTTCCCATCTTTTGGAGTTTTTGTTTGTTTTTTATAAAAGCCTGATCATTCTAAAATACAATTTGGACAAGTGTTAGAATAATTTTTCTTATCAAAGTCTTAATAGCAAGATAAATCAACTTTAAGGATATAGCTTTTCAGTGTTGCTATGTAATTTGAGCCTAAGTAGACAATATGGAAAAAATATTATATTTTCTACTTTGAAGTTCCTAATCTATCATTATACTGATAATTTGGGGAGCACTTAAAAGTATAAGGTGCGGGGCACCTTGGTACATGCCTATAATCCCAGCAGCTCAGGAGGCCGAGGAAGGAGGATCACAAGTTCAAAGCTAGTCTTAGCAAAAACGAGGTGTTAAGCAACTCAGTGAAAACCAGACTCTAAAGAAAATATGAAATAGTTCTAGGGATGTGGCTCAGTGGTTGAAAGTCCCTGAGTTCAATCCCAGGTCCCCTAGCCCCAGCCAAAGAAAAAAAGTACAAAGTGTACATTTGTAATTCCAGCAGCTCAGGAGGCTGAGGCAGGCAGATTGCAAATTCAAGGCCAGCTTCATCAATTTAGCAAAACCTTAAGCAATTTAGAGAGATTCTGTCTCAAAATAAAATCTAAAAAGGACAGGGGATGGAGTTCAGTTGTAAAGCACACCAGGTTCAATCTCCAAAAGAAAAGTACAAAGTAACAACCAGTGACAGCCAGCAAGGAATAAGTCAAACAAAGATTTTTGTTTGTTTGTTTACGTGAAATTTACCCTATAATATTCTTTGAAATACCAAGACAAAATTCATTGTTGCCAAAATATATTATGTTATCTTTATGGCCAGAGAAGGATACAAATTGGTTAATTTGTTGGTTCTTTCTCTGATTCTACAAAACAATCCATCTTCTACCACCCAGGGGTACACAATTGATGTATTCTGTTACATAGTCTGTTCTCAGTGGTTGAAAGCCCCTGAGTTCAATCCCGGGTCCCCCCACACCCCCACCCTGGCAGCCAAAGAAAAAAAGTGCAAAGTATATATTTGTAATCCCAGCAGCTCAGGAGACTCAGGAGGTTTGTATCATAGTAGTTATCACTATTTGGTATTACTTATTTATTTGTTTGATTAAACATGTAATGTTTTTAAAAATATATTTATTCTAATTTGTTATATATGACAGCAGAATGCATTTCAGTTCATAGTATACATATAGAGCACGATTTTTCATGTCTCTGGTTGTACACAAAGTAGAGTCACACCATTCGTGTCTTTATACATGTACTTAGGGTAATGATGTCCATCTCATTCCACCATCTTTCCTAACCCCTGCCTCTACCCCCCACCCCTGCTTTTCCCTGTCTAAAGTTCCTCCATTCCTCCCATGTTGCACCCCCCCATCCCCAATATGTATTAGAATCCTCATATCAGAGAAAACATTCAGCATTTGGTTTGGGGGGATTGGCTTACTTCATTTAGCATGATATTTTCCAACTCTATCCATTTACCTGTAAATACCATGATTTTATTGTCTTTTAATGCTGAGTAATATTCCGTCGTGTGTGTGTGTATCACAGTTTCTTTATCCATTCATTTACTGAAGGGCATCTAGGTTGGTTCCACAATTGAGCTATTGTGAATTGTGCTGCTATAAACATCGATGTGACTACATTAATATAGCATGCTGTTTTTAAGTCATTTGGGTATAAACCGAGAAGTGGGAAAGCTGGGTCAAATGGTGGTTCTGATCCAAGTTTTTCAAGGACTCTCCATACTGCTTTACATTTTGTTTGCATCAATTTGCAGTCCCACTAACAATGTATGAGTGTGCTTTTGTCCCAGTTTTCTCTCCAACACTTATTGTTGTTTGTATTCTTTTTTAAATTTTATATATATATATATATATATGTTTTTGGTTGTAGATGGACACAATGCCTTTATTTTATTTTTATGTGGTGTTGAGGATCAAACCCAGTACCTCACATGTGCAAGGCAAGTGCTCTACCACTGAGCCACAGCCACAGCCCCATGTTGTTTGTATTCTTAATAGCTACCATTCTGACTGAAGTGACATGAAATCTTAGAGTAGGTTTGACATACATTTCTTTAATTGCTAGAGATGTTAAAATTTTTTTTCATAGATTTGTTGACTGATTATATGTCATCTTCTGTGAAGTTTCTGTTCAGTTCTTTGGCCCATTTATTGATTGGGTTATTTGGATTTTTTTTTCTGGTTTTAAGATTTTAGAGTTTTTTATATATCCTAGATATTAGTGCTCTATCTGATGGGCATGTGGTAAAAATTTGCTCCCATTCTGTAGGCTCTCTATTCACCTCACTCGTTGTTTCTTTTTCTAAGAAGAAGCCCCGACTTCTTAATAAAACTTTTATAGCACAAGAAATAAAATCAAGAGTCAATTAATGGGATGAATTCAAACTAAAAAAACAAACATGTAATTTATTTTATAGCACAATGAAAGTGACATTATCATCCTGCAATTTGAAGAACTGAAAGTAAAATAACTTGGTCACTATTGTGTATTTTTGACTATTGCATGATACTACCTTTGTCAGGTAGGCAGTTCAGTGTATGTACTGTTAGGATTTACTCAGTATAGCAGATCTAAGACTAATATTAATTAACCAACCATAATAGTTCTATTACTTAAGGGGCAATATCAATGATCTAGGCCAAATCCATGGAAATAGCTTAAATAGCAGGATTTGGTGGCATCTAATATAGAAATAAAAATGTTCCAAAGACAGACAAATGCTTTTTATATGTAAGTTTTAAAGACTAGTGTTCTTCCAACAGCTGAAAATATAAAACTCGAATTTAAATAGAAACAGACATGTAACAGTTAGTACAAATAGCATTGAGAATGATAGCACAGAACTTATTTAGCTAAGAAAGTATGTTTCTTTGCCTTGGGCATTTTGTTTTCAGCTCTTATTTACTAAGGAAGAGAGAGTGCAATGCAAAGGGAGAAGGTTTTTAGATATTAGTATATAGGAATATGTGAGGAAGATAAAAAGGACAATGCAGAATGAATTTTTCAAGAAGAGGATAACCACAGTATCATTTGTAAACAGAAGGTTAAGAGTAATAGAAACTGTCTTTGAATTTGACTAAGTGATTTATCTTTAGTTGACGATAATATTAGTATAAATCTATGTGGCACAGCTTAATAACTACATACATAATGTACAATAACATAATAACTTCATATATATTATATGTAAAATGCATAATTATCAAATCAGGGTAATTGAATTTAGATAAACTGAGAAATACAGCATGTTTCAAGGAGTTTTTAGAAGATAAAAAAAACAGCAGCAACAAAATATAAAACAAAACAGACTACAAACCACTATTTTGAAAAATTCAGCTCATTGAAAATAAAAATGTTACAGAATATGATATTTGGAATCAGGCATATTCAAGTTGGATCTCTATTCAGCAATAAGTTTTGTTTCTTCATTTGGCAAGAAATGAGAATCATACTAGTACCCACCAAGAAAGTCTTATATAAAGATAAGCAGTATAATATATGTACCATATTTATGATAGTATCTGCATATCATAAATGCTCAATGAATAATATGTATCATTATGAAAAAATGAAGAAAAGAAGAAAAGAAGAAGAAGAAGAAGAAGAGGAGGAGGAGGAGGAGGAGGAGGAGGAGGGAGTGATATATTTTAGGAAGTGTTGAGTGTTTTCAAAATGGCTTTGTGCATGTTTGAAGGGAAATAAGGCAGAAATTTGTAGTTTACATACACCACATCTTCAGTAACAAACTCCTAGTTTTGCTTTAGGAAAATAACCCTTTTTCTTACAGTCCAGTGGAGCACTGGTTAAGGTGCCCTGCTTCCCTTTGCACCAAAATATGAAGAAAAGGGAAATATTGAAACCAGTTTAATCCTGGTGTTCTGGCAGACTCAAGTTCCTTGGCTTTTCCTATTTTATTTTATTTTAGTTTTCTAATTATTCCTGTTAGTGAAGAACCCACATCCTTTCCATAAATACTCTTTTATAATTCACCAGAGATAATTTCTATTGTTTCTAATCATATAATTGTGCCTTATATAAGGAGGAACTAGGAAGGAGTAACGGATTTAATGAGTTAGAGAAAGGATGCAGTTCAATAGAATTAAACAACAACAACAAAAAAATGGGTCAGAAGACCTTCATCAAAGGTTACAATTGCAGGAACAGGAGAAAACAAGAGTTATAGACAACTGTGCATGGAAGAAAGAAGCATAAGATTATTTTCAAGTGAGAATACAGGTAGATGACTTCGATCTCAATGAAGAAATTATTACTCAGTCATCTCATGTAAGTGGAAATGGAGGGGAGGAAGTGGGACCATAAGAAGAAAGAAGGTGTGAAATAATTACCTTAAGAGGTCATCTGGAAAGAGAGGACTCATAAAACTAAAAGGGTTTTCAGACTTTAGCAGAAAGACCTCATATTAAATTATAGAATTGAGTACTCTAATATTTTTTCTCATTATAAAACCATTCAGTATCAGTAAACTGTCTCTAATTCTTGTTTTCCAGCAGCAAGTAATGACGAAAAACAATTTACATCAAGGTAGTTAAAAATTAGCCTTTCAGTCAGAGTGAAATGAGCCTAAGAGAGTGACAAAATCTTGGGAATTAGTGGCACAGTACTACAGTGAACCCAAAGAATGACATGCCCTAAAGAAATGGAAAAACAATTATACCCATGTCACATCTGTCAGAAAGGTGCAGGAAACATTACTTACTACCTAACAGCTGTTTTTGTCATTGAAATATTGAGGAGATTTAAGGGAAAACTTTTAATTATTTATATACAATTCTCTGATTGCAGAAAAAGTACCTTCTAGTTTTTCTAGCTAATTTTATCTCAATTTTCTATACCAAAAATTGATCAATAGAATTTTGTGATAATCAAACATTCTGTGAGAAAGATAATTTAACATACACAACCTGTGTTGTATGGTTTGGAAACCACATGTACTTATGAAGCACTTAAAATATGCTACTTCAACAAAGGAATTACATTTTTAATTTTGTTAAAATTAATTTTAGTGAAGTTAAATTTAGTCATGTATGGCTATTGGCTGCTATATTGGACAGTACAGCTGAGATCATACCTATCTTATTCTTGTAGTGAAATTTTAAAAATCACATATACAATATTCAAGAATAGCCAAAATGGAAGTTATAGGTAATTGAAGAAAATATAAAAGAGCTAGAATGCAACTGTAATTTCAATCTGTTTGTAAAATGTGTACTCATTTTTGTTACATCAATAATTCTGTTATATATGTCCAGTTTCACCTAAAAAGAAAAACAAGGATCTGTAAATTCTGAATTAAATAAGAAAACTATCATCAAAACCATTATAGGCCCAAAAGATAATTGAGCGTTTAAAAAAAAAAAAAAAAAAAAACCCTTGTGCAATACATATCAATGTTTAAAGTTTTTCTTTCATACAATGTTAGGGAACTGGGGACAATAGGGTTAAGAGAGGGAAATGTATTCAGATATTTCTGTGCTTGTTTAAATACCTTATATACCTGAGATTTTTTTTTGTTGCCAGAAATATCCAGTTAAATGATGAAGATAGCATACATAAATTTTACGTATATATGTATGGAGGTATGTATGCATGTATTTATGGTGGTGGGGATCAAACCCAGGGTCTGGCCTGGAATATAATAACCATGTTCAGCATAGCTTGCTTAGTGCCACAATAGAATTCAGAATTAGATCTGCCTTAAATGTATATTTTGATTTGGATAGTTAAAAACCATTGTTCTTCTCTTACCTTCATATTTCATACTGACTAACTTAATCACCAGATTTGAGTTTGTAATTAGTTTAAACATTTTAATTTCCTGAAATAAATTGCATGAATTCTAATTTCAACAACTTGCAAAACAGGAATTTAAAAATTAAGGAGTTTTCTGATGCTTTAGTCCAAACTTTTAATATGCTAGTACACACCGTCAATTTCTTTTTGAGAGAAATTTTAATTTTGTTCCCTCAGATAGTATCAAGGGCCTATTTTGCTAGACTGTATATAATAAACCAGAAATCCCACTCATGGAATACCTAGACTAATGGAGAAGACAGATATGAAATACATAGAAACACTCATACGTTCATAGACAAACATACACAGTAGTAGAAGATGAACAGAGATAAAATATGGCATTTCCCAATTAAGAATACATGAACTTTTTTGCCTCAGAGAATCTCAAAGTACTAATATTGTAACAGACATGGTTGGGTGGATTTTGATTGCAAACTTCTTATACGGTCACTCTTCTTAATTCGATTCAATATATTTGCCTTCTTTAGCTGATAAGTAAGACTTACTTGTCTTAGGATAATGATTTCTTTGTTCTAATCAGAATATTCTTACATTTCCTATGAAACCACTATGATAAAGAACCTAAGAACATTATATGTGCATTTTCTTTTTTATTTGCAACCATAATAGAATGTCTGAAGTTATGAGAAAATTCCAACAATAAAAGTAATATGGTGTTTTGTGTAATTGTGTTAGACTATATCAATTCAATAATAAATAACTGAATTGTACCAAATCTTATTTTTCTGGAATTATTTACAGGGGATATAAAAATGAAATCTCCAGTTATTAATTCAAATAAATTTGCTGTGATTCAGTTTATTTTAATGAGATAAATATCCTAAGTTACATATGAAGCACATTTTTATAGATTAATATATTCTCTTTTTAATTTTATACATATTTTTACTTCAACTAATGGTGGTAAATTTCCACTGCATTGCCTAAATTGTGCCTCTAATATACTTATTAGTCTGGAAAAGATAGCCAAACTGATTTAACAATGTAAATAACATTTCAAATGATACTTGAGAACATATGAAAATACATTCAAAATAATAGACCATCTGGACTTTGTGTCCAAAAGGACAGAAAGATAAAATTTGTGTCCATAATTAAAGATGTAACTATTAAAACTCACTTTCCTTATTATACACATATTTTGCTATTGAGTCATTTTCTGGTCATTCTGTCTTTTATTCCAGGAAAGAAATATGATTATGTGAGAGATGATATATTTCTACTGAGTATATATGACTAACTCAGAGTGTAGAATTTAAGAAAACGTTTTTTGTCCCAAATTTCTAGTGATGTACGCCACCTGTCAAACCTTTCCATATTTTAACTTTATGGTCAAGTCATTCAGATGGTTCATTTCTTTGATTCAATGTTGAGTGTGAGTATTGTCTACATATTAATTTGGGCTTCATCTTTATGGTCATAGAATAAAGAGGTGGTCAAGCTTCTATAGTTTGAGACAAATTCTACAACTAATTTATTTTCTTAAAACATGATACTTTCACCACCATATTAAATCTGGCAAATATGTGAAATTAACTAAAAAAAAATAACTAACACTGTTTAGAATTTATTTAACTTTATTAGTACTATTTGCATATCACTAATAAAACAAGATTCTAGAAACTGCCAAGTGTAAGTTGATAATCAAGAATGAAAAGAGGCATGATCCCAAATGCACCATAAATATACTCAGTTGAATTCCAAGTTAATGCATAATGTGTATAGCTATCATTTAAATTCAATGATTGCAATTATCGACATCAATACATAGCATAATTTTATCAATATAGCTATGTTTTCCTCAATCATTTTACCATCATGCATTTATTACCTGTTTACCATAACCCTGTGGTCTAAGTTTCTAATTATGATAAGAAATTAGCAAGCACTTAATACAAACATATTTATTGAATAGTTTAATTTATTCCCTTACAAAAACTTTTATAACTTAAGTCATCTTAAGTTAATTAATATAATAAAAATTATTAGATTCTGATTGGTTGTTTCATAAAACTATACAAAGTAATTTCATCCACTCACAAGGCTTGAAAGTCATTGGGCTAGTGGAATTTAGTAAATGATTAGTATTGACAATTGAAATGTTTCCAGGACCCTAAGTTATATATTTTAATTTTTGTACTAAGTAAGCTTTCACTTGACTGTTTTTTATAGGATTCTACTTGTGAACTTAGATGTTATTGCATAAATAATAATACAATGTATTAAAGCTTTTATCAAGCTTTTATTTCTTATTTACACATATTAAAAATAAAGAAAGTGCAAGCACAAATGCTGAAATAATAACTTAAATTTAGGCATTACAATGATAAAATTAGAAGAGGCCAAAACCTCATAATAAACTTTGTTTTTTGTTCTGAGACATTTGCCAGTGATATTTCTCTGTCAAGAGCTTTGAAAAGCGGATTATCTAACATGACAAATATTCAGTAATGATTAGTTTCAACAGAGTGAGAAACACACTGGTAATTCTAATTTTGAAAGTAGAAATTAAAGTTATTTTTAAAAGAAGAAAAAAGCAGATTTTCAAGTTATTTTTAAAGTCTAGAGCCCTAAAAAAATACCGAATGGATCATTAAATTCTTAACATTCCATTATAACATAATAAGTGTAATGGCAAAAAATCATGAGAATTACAAAAATATTTCTCTACTGAATCTTATTTTTTATTACTTTCATAAGCTTTCAAAATTATGCTATAAAAATTTTGAAAACTATGAAACTAACGAGATCACATAAGAGTCACCGTGCCTTGATCTCTAAAAGGGCATTGTAATAGGAAGATTCACTTGGCAACTTGAATTATTTTACTTTTAGCTAGCTTGGCGACATATTATTTGATTGATAACTACCCACAGGGACTTAGTATTTGGTGATTAATTTCTGCCAAATCTACTGGGATGAAAGAGTAGGGACAGAGTCACCAGATATTTACTTTGGACTGCATTTCTCTATTCATTAGGGATATTTCTGTGTGTATGTTTTCAGGTGATCAAATCAGTAACAAAAAGTCTCCCTACTTTAGCTGTCCTACTGGTTCACATCAAAGGTAAAGACGCATGTATACCATTATGTAAAACTAATTGGATGGTTCAGCTTCAGTTCTGTTACTAAGGAAAGACAGGAGTTCAGAGAAACATTGGTAGATGTGATTATTTTACTTTTTACCTGGCATATGGTTCTTTTATTGAGAGAAAGAAATCCCTCCTGCTGATTTAGTTATTTTTCATGTTTATAAGGTGTAAGTGTAAGTATAGGGTCATATGGTAGAGCCATATGAAGCAGTTAATTGCAAATAACATAAAAATGATTTATTTATATTAGTTCCACATTTTCCTTTTTATATGTATTCTGCCAAAGTTATCACATTTTATTATTTAAAACTTGCAAAGATTATGGTTATGATTTCTTCTTTGTTTTTTAGTTTAAAATGAAATTTATTACTTTCAACTGAAATATCACTTGAATAATGGAGATGCCATATGTACCAGCAAAGATAGTTTATGTTCCTGATTGCTGTGGCTTTGGCTTACTGTCCTACCTGTTTATGCACCTTATCTGTGTGGCAATCTGCAGAGGTTCCAATTCTGAATCTCAGTGTGATGATACAAAGAATTTCAGAGGCTGGCATCTTTCATACTTACTTCACATATGTCCCTGTATTTCAAAAGTCAGATGATAATCTCAATATTTTCATTTTCAAATTTAAAAAATAATTTAAATCCTTACATAAGAAAAGCAATGAAATTTTTCTTTTCATTGTCCCAATCACTTATACCTAATCTATTTCCATTGTAAGAAGTATTTACATTTAACAAGTCATTGTGTATCCTTTTAAATAGAATTTTTAAAAACTGTAAATCATATTATACATATTGTTTAGTATCTTGCCCTTTTCATTTAATTATGTCTCTTGAAGACATCCCCATCTTTGTTCATTATGACCTAACTCCTAATAACAGCTTGTATTCTATAATGTAGACATATAATTTTATGAAACAATGTGAAACATGTATATATTACATACATACATAATATGAATCAAGATATATTTATATTATATATATATAATCCTTCTCATAGTAATTACATTTATATTTCTACTTTATTGCATCTGCTACTAAAATGCTCTTATAAGTATCTTTTTCAGGCATCTTTTTATTTATTAACTTTTAAAATTGACTAGCAATAATTATATGTATATTCTCAATACACAAAATGAATTTTAGATACATGTATACATTGTGGAATGGTTAAATCAATCTATTTAACAAATGCATTACTTCACATTTATTTTTTTGTAATAGGAACACTTACTATCTACTCACTTAGCAAATATTTCAAATATTCAAAGTACTTTGTAGATAGTAGGAAGGTCTCTTGAACTCAGTCATCCTATCTAACTGAAATTTTATGTTATTTAACCAACATATCTCCAGTCTCCCAAATCCCAGATTCTGGTAATATCCATTGTGCTATTTCTGTGACTTCAACCATTTTATACTCCCGAGTGAATTCATGTGATATTTTTCTTGCTATGGTTGGCTTATAATGCTTTCTAGGTCCATTCATGCCATCAAAAATGACAGGATTTAGGATTTCCTTCTCTTCAAAGCACAAATAATATTATATTGTGTATGTATACCACATTTGTTTTATCCGTTTATCTTATGTATATTTTTGAACTTTATATTTAATTGAAGTTTATCTTTAATTCACCTGGAATTTATTTTTGGGTTTAGTGGGTACAAGTGGAGATCCAGTTATGCCAACATCACATTAAATACTGTTTGTTTTTCCCAATGGTTTGCAATGTTAATGTTCTTATATCCTAAAAGCTCCTTGCAAATGCTCTTAGATTCATTTTGCTGTTTGATCTACTTCTTTGCTAAAATAACATTTTTAATTTCTGTATCTTAATAATGTTATTTGATATTAGAAAGGAAAAGATAACTTGCACTATTTTTACCAAAATTGCTTTTAGCTATTTGTCATATATTTTTGTTAAAGTGAACTTTAGTGTTAGCATATCAAATTTCATCTAAAAATGTAATAGCTTTTTCATTTTGATTTTGTTGAATTTGCATCTTCATTTGAAATTAAAATCTTTTCAGTTTTGTAATAGTCTTATCTAGGAAAATCGTCTCTCCTTTTATTTAGGGATTTTTTTCTTTGTATTATATATTCATTTTGTCCTTTGTGTTATGTTATTTAGTTTATTCTCTGAAGTAAATAACAAGTCTTAAATATTTCTCGTTAAATTTCTTTCTAAGAATTTTATAGTTTTGATGCTGTTTTGAAGTACCTTTGTTTCTAAAGTATTTTTAAAAATCCCCAATAAGAAACAGTACTTCTTCCAATCATTTCTGATAATCCATATATCTGTTTTACAGTATACATAATCTTTTGGAAATTTTAATTTTACACACACGCATGTGTGTTGTTTGTTGTTTGTCTAGGTTCAGTTGAGGATTCATATAAACTTGCCTCATAGAACAGAATTCTCAAAACATCAGGGAAAATGATCACTAACCTTGTCCCTAGTAAAGGTAATCCCTTCGTTTCTCTCACTCTCAGTGTTATTGTTAATAAACATGGAAAAAAATATTTTCAGTATTAAACTCACATTCAATTTGTGTGAAATATAGAACTCTGAGTGCCTGAATTAAGAGAAGATCTTGGATTATTTTGGGGCTAAGTCATTCTGTATTTAATCCCTGAGTTTCTGCCAGTCAAGTTATGAAATATAAATTTGCATAGCCTTTTGGGCATCATTATATCATTGATTCAACTCTACTCTTTTCATGATAGTACATTCATTTTAGAAAGTGGGAATTCAAACAAAAGAGGCAAATATTTTTTCAAAGTCATGAAGATTAACCATATTTTGGGTAAATATTTTGTTTAATTCCAGTATATGGTTTTTGGACATTATTTTTTCTGGCCTGCAATGCTAGGTTTTAAACAGTTTGATTACAGCTGGTCTTCATTCCAATTTCAACATATGCTGGTAGTATTTGCTAACACTTGTCTCATTCTGCTTTTACTGTTTCTGTTGCTGAAGAGTAAGTTTTTTAAAATGAAACAAAATAAAACCAAACAAAGACTTCAGGTTGAACATTTGGATTTCTGTGCAATGTCTCACAATAAGAAGCTGCAGACATTGAAGGAATCAAAGATGAATAACTACTTTCATTGTTACCAGTTGTGCTGGAAAAGTATAAACAATAAAGTTTCCCTTGTAATTTGGTATAGAGCAATCTAGCATCTGTCATTTTGTGTACTCTCCATTCTTTCTTTATGGTTAGACTTTGAACCTAGGACTCTATTTTGGAAGATTGCTCTCAGGTACTGAGACTTGCTTTTCCAACACAGATGACGAGTTAGAAGTGTGTGGGAATTTAAATTTATGTTTTCTTCACTTCTCTGGGGTGGCCTGAAATCAGGCCACTATCATCAAGTTAAGACAACTTGGAATAAAATTTTTACTCCAATGATTCCCTGAATGCTATGATGAAATTTTCCTCTGTGAGACTTTGTCTGAGAGCCCACACTTGCTGGACTCTCCTTTTCTCTGGTCAGTTTCCCATTCTTTCTTACTGGTTTTCTTTGAGAACACTTCTTTACTATACTACTTAATCATGAGTCTTTGTCTCAAAATCTTTGTTCTTAGAAAGTTGACTAAAGTTAAAGAAAACAGAAGCAATTTGAATCTTATTTTCATATTTTATACAAGTGTTTTCAATTTTCCCCCATTTAACAGATTGGCTGTCTAAATGCTCCTTTGAGCATCCTTTTGTACATCACATTATAAAAGTATTTTTGTTGTTGCTATTTTTAGTAATAAACTTACTATCTGCTGCCTCTAAATCTCTTGTTCTCTATCATATTTGTTTTCTCCTTCAAACTTTAGCTAACAACTCTGGCTCTCCAGGCCTTTGCTGTCAGTTTCTGCAAGGGGTTGGGAGAATCTCCCTCAGCAAGATTTGGCTTGAAGCTTAACCTCATTGAGCCTATAAAAAGTTCTTTGACATATAATCTCAAGCGTAAGAAGGAGAAAAAATCCTGAGATTATGTAGTTACCACTTATTGAGTGCTGGTATGTTTTGAATGTGAGGTAACCCCCAAAAGCTCATGTGTGAGACAATGCATGAAAGTTTAGAGGAGAAATGATTGAGTTATGAGAGCCTTAACCAATCAGTGAATTAATCCCCTGACAGGATTAACTGAGTGGTAGCTAAAGGTGGGTAGGGTGTGGCTGGAGGAGGTGGTCCCTTGGGTTATACATTTTGTATCTGGTGAGTGGAGCTTCTCTTTCTGCTTTCTGATCATCATGTGAGCTGCTTCCCTCAGCCACACTCTTTGGCCATGATGTTCAGCCTTACTTCAAGCCCTGAGGAATGGAGTCTGCTGTCTATGGACTGAGACATCTTAAACCGAGAGCTCTTGAATAAGCCTTTTGTCCTCTAAAATTGTTCTTTTCAGGTCTTTTAGTCATAGGAGCAAAAAGGCTGACAAAAACAAATGCTTGCTATACACAAAACTGAATATTTTCATATATTATTTAATTTAAATATTATGATACCCATTTGAAATATTGCCAATATTATCAGCATTTCCTGTATATAAAATTAAGGCACATAGATGTTAAATAATTTTTTGTGTGTGTCTATTCAACTGTATAGTAAGTATACAGAAGCTAGAATTTGAGTTTGTGTCTCTGACTCTAATTGAGGAGATACATAACCACTAAGTGGCATTGCCAAATGGAAATAAGACCCTCAGGAGTGAGCTAGGCCCTTGTTTCTGAACATATAGCCTGAGGGACATACACCTTTAAAGCACCTAAAGAATTAGCACAAACACAGAATCTTGGGCTTTACCCTAAATCTTCTCGATCTGAATCCAAATTTTAACAAAATCCTCAGAAAATCATATGTACTTTGCTCGAGAAGCACTTTGCTACATGTCCTGAGGTCATCAATATAGGTGGAAATTAAATGAATAGTTAATTTATTCCACAAATTTTCATTGAAAGTTTACTCTGGGAAAGATTTGTATTGGGTCAAAGTAGTAAAATCAGATAACTGCCTTACATTATTTATAGTTGGAATCCAAATGATTTGACCAATGAAAATAAATTAGTTCCTCAACGAAACAGTCAGTGAGCAAACCACTGTAAACTATGGAGTCAAACATAGAGTGAATGTGAGGTCTTCCATCAAGAAAAGTTTAAAACTGCTGTATGCGTGTGGATATGCACATGCCTAAGTGTGCATGTGTGCATGTACACGTGCAACACTTTAAAAAGTAGCGCATAAATGGAATATTTCACTTGGATCTTAGGCTCAATTACTCATGTCTTCCAGGGCACTAGCATTTTTTGTATTTGTTTACAGGTGATAAAATGTACTTGACTGACCAGGTATATACAGAGTGTATTAACAGCATAGGAGCTTATTTTCACCATAATGTATCAGCTTTAAATGGAAACTCAATATATATTTTAAAGGTTTAATCGCATGGAATACAATAAGAATTAATATATAGAACAATATTTTTTTTCAAGTAGTGACAGAGTCCCAGTTATTTCTGGACTTGCTGTTGCTAACTCCCTTGTGGTTTATGTAGAGTACCTGACAGTCCTAAAACTATATTTACCCAAATAGGTCAAGAATTCGTACAAATATTACCTGGTAAAGGGTGAATATTTATCTTGGAAATGCAAAGATTATTTCTTTCCATTTGATAGCTCAAGTCTTAGGTTGCCAAATGTCCATAAAATTACCAGATTGCCAGCAGAACAATGTAAAAAATTTCTGCTCTTTATTCCTCAGTCTAGGATTTAAGGTAAATATTTTGGTGATAGAATCACTGTGAACTCAAGAATAACTATTGCTACTGCCTTGTCCATGTCCCAGTAAGTCCCCCAGAAATTTCACACTAAAACAGTAGCAGTTTACTTACCAATTTTTATTAGCTTAGTCAAGTGTTTGGTATCACTTAATATAGTTCTCTGATAAAGCTTTGTTGAAAAGATTGGGTTTTAGATATAAATAGAGTCTCACTTTTCATCTTAGACCAAATTTAAAATTTAACTCTTAGTCTTTGAGTCAAAAGAAGTGAGTGTTATAGCTTGCATGGTAGAAACAAGAAGTATAGAATGAGATGGTTGGGTCTGTTCTAAAGAAATAAAACTCAGTTTACATGTTGATCAGCAAAGCACACTCCTGAGTGTTCTTAATCTTGCTAGTAGCCAATTAATAATGAAAGCAAATAACTTCTGTAATCAAAAAAATTCAAATCTGTGTGTGTGTGTGTGTTTCCCCCTTTGGAAAGGGCAAGGAATATTTTTTCCCAGCATTGGAGAAAGGCGGAAAACTAATTATTTGTTCAAGGACTATTTTTGACCTATCAATCTGCAGTATTTTCATATGATCAACTCCACTAAAATTGGAGACTGAAATTAAGATATTGAGTAGGAACTCAAACATGAGGCTTATAAAGTGATCTTTCTCACAGTAAAATAAGATAACATAATTTAGTAAAATAAAAATTTTTTATTCTACTCTTAAAATAACAACTTCCTACCAATTTTAATCTCTGCTTTTATTTATAAAAGTGGGGAATAATTGTGGAGAATATATTAGTTGGAGATAACAAATTTAGAATGTTCAGAAATATTGAGTTTACTTGGAGATGACAACTTTAAATAGCACCTCCATCTTTCATCTTAGTCTAGTTTGAAAATTTAAGCCTGATGGTCACTGACCAGAAAGAGACTTTATACAGCCTGTTGTGTGCTTCTAAAATCACTAGAAGGTCTGGAAGAGAAATCTCTAGGCTTGATCCTCTAGGAAAGACTTGAGACATCTGCAAAACTAGTTGATTAAGGACTGCTTTAACTTCCTTAACCAGGAAGCCCAGGAATCAGGACACCATTACAATACTTGCTGTCATTAGCACTGGATTGCTTTATTCTCAATCCAGTGAGGAAGCTGTTATGGAGACCACATCATTGTCTCCAGGAAATCACTGCTTATCAGTGATTTTGAGGTCAGGAAGAACCCAAAGGAAAGATCTGTGCTCCAGCTTCTGGATTGGCTTTTGTTAGCTGAATGCCTCAGCTCTTGACTCTTCTCAAGGCTCACCTGATTGGTAGGTCTGACATCACATCTGAAACTCTAGCAGTAAGAAAGTCTGGGAAAAGCCACTTTTAGCTTTTCAGACTCTGTCTACAGAAATGCAGTAATGAAGAAAAGGCTGGGAAAAACGGTGACTGAGACCATCCAGACAATAGGAGATGGTCGAGTCTAGTCTCTGAGAACCCTGCTACAATATCTGGAGTGGTTTAGTGTTTAAAAATTATATTTTCATAATTTTTCTTTATCTCATTTACTATATTGTGAAAAAGTAAAATGCCAAATTTAATTAGGTTAAATTTTAGATACCTGGCAGACATAAATAGGATGGGAAATTAAAGTACAAAAAATGAAATCTATGGAAACTGTGATAAAATAATTAAAAGCAGAAATAAGAACTAATTCAATTTCTAAGTATCCTGCTTCTGTGGTAATTATAGAAATTCATTCAAATGTTTAATGAAAATATCTTCTATTTATTATACTTTCCATGATGAGTCGCAGGAATTTTAGCAAATCTTTTAAGTTTTTATGATTTAATAATCTCTATAATAACTATTTGAGGAGGGAATTTCAACTTCATTAAAACTGACTAGCAAATTTGGATAATCCAGGGTTATATTTTAAAATGCAAATCTGAACCATAAATCTATTTTCTCAGCCAACAAGACACAATATTTGACTGCTTGGCTAACATGTCTAATCCACAAACTCTGAAATATATACTGTAATTATGAATACCTAAACCAAATCCATTAATAAAGGAATTCATGCCCTCATTTTTTCCTATTAAGCTTTGATTTTGCCTTTGGTTAAAAATTCTTTGTACCATATGCAGACTATTTAAGGAAAGTAAAAAAGAAAAAATGGATTTACAACTCATTTTGCTCCCCTGGGGTAAAATGGCATTAGTGTTCTACTATTTGAAAAATTGAAGTGCTCTTCTAGCTATACAAGTCAATCAGTCATTTCTTAACCTCTTAGAAAGCCTCTTCTGTATTTTCTATGACTTTATATTCACCATAAGCTTAGTATTAAGGAAAAAGCATCTTACTCCCTCCCCAATGAATGCAGTTTAAATACTGCCAGCTCACACAATCAGGTAGTCCCACATTTAGCATGATTCTAGGAACCTTTATTCTTGGAAGCTACTCTCTAGATATGGGTCTTTGCTAAGGGAGTGCATATAAATATTGTGAAAAAGAATTAGAAAGGAAAGCAAGGTTCTTGCATTGAAAGGTTTTAAGATTCAGATCTCAAAAAATCAGATCTGGTTACCCAGGTTTAAAAATAAAAAGACAAGGAAAATAGAAAATATAAAACCAATGGTGGATTACAAGGAAAGAAGCCATGTGGTCAGCCTGTCTGGCTCTTTTTTGACCTTGGGGTCTATGCCAAACCTGCACCTCAACTGGCTCTTTCATAAATTGGCTACTCATACCCCTAGAGCACTTGCTTTCTATCCCATCAGTCTGTTGTTCTTTTCACACCTCTTACCACTCTCAGATATGATCTCATTTATTTGTTGTTCTAGCTGCATGCCATCTAACCCCTTGCACCCAAATCTGACCTCCACAAGAACAGATGTTTTCTCTCTCTTGTCCCCAAAGTCTGGCATACAGTAGTTACTCAATAAACATTCTTTTAAAAAATGAATAAATGCATCCTTACCTAGGTTCTCTCTTTTTACTCTTTCAAGGCTTATTATACACTCCTCCTATGTACATCATAATATGTAGTTTAGGGGATTATCTTCAGTTGGGATTCAATGAAAAATTACATAAGAGTATTCCAATACCAACTTATATCCCTTGGCCACATTGAATCTACTGAAACAAATGTATAAAATCTCAAAACTAATAATATGACACTTCTAGTCAGAGCCAATGTTACAAGTAAAATGTAACTCATAAGGAGATGCTCTGTAAGGGTTCATGTCACAGCTGTTATTTATTGGACATTGCTAATGAATCAGGTCTTCATATCAAATCACCCTAGGTCCATTTTACAGGACATATACTTATATATAAAATAATAGTATCATTATAGACTTTGGCATAATCCCTTGGAAAATTTTCTCCCAAGGTAATACTTTTCTCATAACAGTGATTATTTTTCCTGCCAATGTTTCTGGCCAAAGCAACATTTCTCCACTTTACCCAGTATTGATTTTCTATAGTTGAGTTTGGGTTCCATGTGTGAGGATTTGCTGCATGTTCCATCTCCAGAGTTTTTCCTTGTTAATTATTGTTAATCATGCTTTTATTAAGTGTCCAGTAGAATATGTACACTTTTCAGGTTGTGAGGGGTTTTAATTGGGTGAATTTAATTTTTTGTTGTTGTTGTAAATGGACACAATATCTTTACCTTATTTATTTATTTTTATGTGGTGCTGAGGATAGAACCCAGTGCCTCACATGTGCTAAGAAGTGCTCTTCCACTAAGCCACAACCCCAACCTCTGAGTGAATTATTTTTGATTGAGGGTTTTCTTAGAAAGTATGGTGGTATCATTGCACATTTGATGATTGCAGTTTTATAGTTCTTAAGGTCATCAATTTGGATATTGTCTCCCACTTAAAATACCTTAGATGCAGAAGTAAATGATTTTTAAATTTTCATGAAAGTATAACTTTTAAGTTTTCCTCAGAAAAGAAACAACTGTCAGTTTAAATAGTTAATTTCTTGGAAAAATAGAAGAGAATATGATTGATCAACATGATCTTACACTATATTCAAAGTTTTTGATATTTTTTATGTTTCAAAATTATTTCAAAGATCCAAAGTCAAATTTGGAGAAAAAAAATCATCCTTACAGGTGTTTATTTAAAATTATTCACATTGTTTAAATATTGTATTATTTATAAACATCTTTAAAATTCATCTTTAAAACAGATAATCATATTGTGAGACTTGAAGAATCCAAAAATATCTGGATACTTTTGTTTAAAAATTGCATATTTCCTGGGCAGGTTCAGAGTAGAAAGTGAGAGAGATGTCTACCAGGACCTTTTTATAAAGAGCTTAGATCTTCCTTTAAGTTTAAGTGCTTATAATCAGATTTGGGCCAAGTTATTTAATTCAAAGTTCTCTCATTCATAAAATGGAAAGTATAGTACCTACTTCATAAAGAATCTGTAAAGCTTCAATGAGAGGCTGTATGGTTGCTGAAACAAATCAAGTCACGTTTAGTATTAGATATTATTGTTATTGGTTTTATCATTCTTTGTATCCAGAGAATGCTGTTTCTAAATACTACTCTTGTATTAAAATCTCTTGTATTAAAATGTAGCAATCAAAACTTTTATGATATATTATAAGATCTTCATATAAAGCTTTAGTAGTCAAATCTTGAGCTAACCTTAGATTCTGTTTTTTTTTTTTTTTAAACTGGTAATCTGTGAACCACTTTTCCCTATAGTTTTGTTAGGCTCAGACTTATTCTGAATCACTCATATCTCCCAGTCTTCTGTAGGCATCTGAGGTTTGACCTTCTGGTTTATAATTCTATTTAGAGAAAGGAAGGACATCAACCCCAAATTTCCCATCTACTTACCATGGAGTGTCACTTTTCTTTCACTTCTTATTTCAGTAAAAATTCAACGAGCATATGGTATTTTCAATACAGTACATTGGAAAGTGGAGAGTCAGTGAGGTCAAAAAAGCACAATTCCTGTCTTTCAGCACACAATCTGCAATGCATGTGAAGTTCCAGAAAGAGCCACCAACCTGGCTGAGACCAGAACTGCCTAGCAGATGGATACACATAATTTTGAGCAAAACAATGCTTGTTGTTTAATGTTACTGAGTTTTGGGGTGATTTGTTCCAGAATAAGGATAAATCATATAGAAATGGGGATGGGAAGTGAAGTTTTGTGATTGAAAAAATAAAAGAACTTAAAACATGTTGTATTGACTTTTGGATTGGATGGGTGGGTGGAGATTGAGAACGTAGTGCAACCTCATGGCCAAGTCTGGGAAAACAGTGAACTGTCAGGGAAGCTGTAATTGTGTTACAAAACTGTTATGGTCCTTTATGACAATTTTTAAGATATTTATCTGGAAGGTAGAATATGTTCCTAATAAACATTTGAATTTGGAAAAAGTGGAATTTTGAAAGCATCATTTGGTTCTTTTTGTTGCTTGTGAGTATGACCAAAAAGAGGTTGTTGAATTAGGAACTGTTTAGTTTTTAGTCAGAATTTAGAGGGAATATATAAAGGTAACTACTTGCTGGTTTGGAAAAAAAATGTATCTCATTTCCAGTACTGTAGTTGGAAGAATATTCTCTACGTTAAATGAGGTCTGCCAACAAAGATCAAATCAAGGTGTGGCTATAAAACCATTTGTTAATAGTACTAAAATATTTTAAATGATACACAATGTTTTATGTGATATATTTTAGCTAGAAGAAAGATATTTAAGGATCTAAAAGTTATTATCTTGCAGCATTCTAGTATGTCAGAAATACAGACAGCAAGCTAGAAAAAAATACAGATGTGATTGAGGCATAGAGTGAACACAGGATGCGTAGAAAGCCCACAGAGTTTTATGGAGAGGTGTATCAGCATCATCTTGAACTAAAAGTAACTGAATTTTTTTAAGTTGTGAAAAGGCTTTCAGACCTCTATATTTCAAGAATCAGGAAATAGGTTATAAAGGTAACACAAATGCTAACTGGACCATTGTTTTGTTGTTGTTGTTGTTTGTTTGTTTGTTTTAAGGGGAATTCTCAAAGAGAAAACCAAAAGCCCATGGTGTAGATCCCAGAAGAATACAGAGCAATGGACTAGACAATCATTCAAAGGGCACAGGAAAATCAGTAAAGTGGGGAGCCACTCAACAAGAACAAAGAGTTCAACTAAGGGAATACTTCCTTGCCTGAGAACAGGGCCACATGTCAATTTAGATTCTATGCTATTTCAAATGGTAATGTAACAAGGATCCTATTGGCTCTCATTGCAATGGGAATATCTAATTCCCCTTTTCATCACTATATCTTAGGTTTGTATCAGATACACTTGTCTTTTTTAGTTCACCAATTCCTGCATTCAGAGGAGCCACATCTGAGGAGCAACACTAGATCCTGAACATCAATTCTAATGCCATAATAGGATAATATTGTGGGGGATCCAAAATGGAGTCAGCATATCTTACTGTAGAATATAGAACATTTGTGGCCAGGCTGTATAATAAGATTGAATAAGAAGACAGCTACAACTTTTTGTTCATCCTTGAGTTCAAGCCTTATTGCCACATAACTTTGAAGACCTTACCATTCTAACTCTAGGCTTAGACATTTGATTTGCTTCAACTAATAGTAGGTTAGTTGTTGTAATGCAAAAGAATAATATCATTAATAATAACAATAATAATAAAATTTGAGGATTTTGTGACCACCATTACATGAATAAGTCTGCACCACTTATTAGAAGTATAAAAGACCACATGGAAAGAGACCTAATTGTCTCAATTAAGGTCTGGGTTACATGAGAAAGGTCAGCTATGTCTACCAGCCACCAGCTGACCTCCTGCTGACCACAAGCACATGAATGAGCTCTGCCTGGTAGACCAACCCAGATGACCCTAGTCCTATTTCCAAATTATGCAATCACAGAATTATGTGAAAAAAAATTTTTTTGTTGTTTTAATTCATTAAATTTAATTGCTTTGTGAAGATTACCAACATACTCAGTCACACTATTAATCAAATGCAATGGTTGAATAAGGATATTTCAAGCAAGTGAGAACACAAGGAAGTTTTCTTTATCACATTCATTCTTAGGAAGCTACTGGAGGGTTTACTTCAGAGGAGTAAGGAAATATATCAAGAAAATAAAGGCAACCAAACAAAAGGGAAAGCAACATTAGACAATAGCCAAAGAAAGCCCCATGTTTTATAAGTCCTCTGAATTGCCCAGTACTAGCAGAGGAAGTCTGAGGGCTTACATAGAAAAATCTCCAAAACAATAAAACTGATGGCTTGTCTGATATACTTGAGCCATAGGAAAAGTCTTACGTGTTTGACAAAGTGATTCATAAATTAAGAAAAGAAGAGTGGTAGTTAAAATTGATTAGTCAATAAGTGATAGTATAAGCATGTTATTTACGAATGTGAGAGCCTATAATGTTGGAAATTTTTGAAATTTTCGGCACCTAACAATCCTACATATTTTTCAAAATTCATTTGTTATAATTAAAATGTTACACAATAGAGAAATTAGTTATCTAATACTTAAGTGAGCTTTGTATCATCAATATTCTGAGCTTTAGTATCATCATATGTTAAATGAGGATGAAGTATCTTACTTTAAAGATAAAAAATAACAAATTAAGTACCCATGATAGATCCTGCCATCAGTGGTTGCACAAAAATTGTTAAAATTGTTAATAAATGGAGTCTTTTGTGTGTGTGTGTGTGTGTGTGTGTGTGTGTGTGAGAGAGACATTCTTGTTTGGATTTAATGTTTCCTGAAAAGTCCAAAATTAAATAGGTGAAATTTTAAAATCTGTCTCTGAGGGAGGAAATTGGAATGAGAATAAGTAGTGGTTTTCATTATTTTTCAAAAAGAAGCATTTTAATATTAATAGATTTTTAAAAAGCTATGTAAGTATATTCATTGTTTAAATAAACATGAATTTTCAAAAAGAGTAAATTAGAGGTAAAACACTCTGAGGTGAAGATAGTTGAAGCACAAGAAGTTTTGTCATGAAGGAGAACAAAATTAGAGGAGGCAGTGGAAGGAGGAGGTGGGTTTCCTGGTGGGTCTGCCAGAGCTGCAAAGTAGCACAAATTGAGCATTTGGTTCTAGAAGCAGAAATTATGAGATCAGGATGTTGACAAGGCTTTATTTTTCTGATAAGACCTGTGAGGAACAATCAGTTCTATGTCTTTCCCCAGCTTCCAGGAGTTTACTGGTAATCTTTGGCATTTTCTGGCTTATAGAAGTCACATTCTAATCTCTGCCCTCATTTTCATATGGCATTACCCTGGTGGTGGTGGTGGTGGTGGTGGTGGTGGTGGTGGTGGTGTGTGTGTATGCAATTGTCTCTATTTTGTAAAGATACCATCCACAACAATTTAGGGTTTACTCTAGTCCACTATGGCCTCATCTTTACTAATAATACCTGCAACAGTATAATTTACACATTAGGTTACATTTTGACATACTCTGGGTTAGAACTTGAACATACAAGTTTTGAAAGATACATATTTCAGTTCATAATGACTGAGGTGGGATTCTTTATGCCTATTGACTCAGGTGTATTTGTGGAATGTTCTAGAAGAGAATAGGAGACTGATGATGTAAGTGGAAAGAGAATAATTGGTGAGAAAACAGTGAGTTGTTTCAGGTTGGTATTACAGGTCATTTTAATTTCTTGTGTAAGTTGGAGTAGGTGAGAGGGAATAAGGTGCAGTGCACATATGGTGGGGTTGGATTTCAGTAAGAGGAGGAACACTCCCTGCAATGTAAAAAGAGGGAAGAACATGATAGTGTAGATGTAAGTGGAGTGAAAGACTTTGAGTTGTAAAGAATAATATTCCTGTTGATTGCTTCGATTTTCTTAAATAATCATAATGAGGTGACATTATCAGCTGAAAAATTGAAAGGGGGAGACCTGAAGAAAGAGAGAAGGCATTAAATAGTCATCTTATAGCAGGAGAAAGGAAATTATTGGGAACACATTTATTTTAATTTAATCTAATGACACAACAAAGAATTCTACATAGAACTAGCTAGACATATCTTGATATAGCCAGAAAATGGAATAAAATGGGATAGAAAATATTTAGCCTTAACAAAAAAAAGCGGGGGTGGTCAGTCTGTTTGTGCTGACATGGAAGATCTCCATCTTGATGTATTAGGGGAAAAAAAAAAAACATGATGTAGCACTCTATATAATACAATTCTTCCCATGTATATTATACTGGAATATGCATTTCTTTTTGGAAAGATATGTAAGCAACTATTAAAAAATAGTAGTGATGTTACTTTCAGAGAAAAGTACTGTCTCTCTCACACATACACATGCGCAAACACACACACACACTCAAATTCTAAACCTTGTGTATAAATTAATTTTATTTAAAAAATCAACAAGGATTCTGTGGAGTTTGGGGTAATAAATGATTTTTTGTTTGTTTGTTTGTTTTAATTTTCCTAAAATTAAGAAAGAAGTTTACAAAATTAAAAATTTGAGGGACTGATCAGTTGCCACACTCTTCCTTTTTCTCTCTCCCAATCCCATACATAACTTCTAGTCAGGAATTATGGAACGAAATGTTTGAAAACATTTGCTTCCTATTATCTATACTTTTTCATTAGTGTAACAAGTTTCTGCTTATAAAATTGGAGATAGGCAATGCTAATCATGTAATGATAGGTTCACTCATGATAACCACAACCAAATGTTACTTGGTCATGGATTTGATGACAGCACTTTAGTTACAATTTTGCACAGAGAGAACTGGCAAATGTTACAAATAGCATTCCACATAGAACATGTATAACTTGCCTAGGGAGGCTCTATTCTGCAATTGTTGAACACATCAGGGTTTCTCTGGTGGAACTGCACTCAGTAATGGTGGCTGATTTTTCAGAAAATACCCAGGGTTTCAACCCAGTTTCCAGTCATTTAGTATAAAGCTTTAGATGGGAGCACTTTTGAAATATATTTGCTAACATATAAACTGTAATAAATCAACCCTGGAGACCATCTGGAACAAAACTTCCAGTGCAAAATGTCATCAAAGACATGTATCACTTAAAGCATTTGCTAGAACTAGACTTAAATACAGTAGAAAGTGAATTGTATCTAATTAATTATGTATTTTTGGCTTCTTCCTTGAAGATAGTCTGTTTGAGTGTTAGATGAATTTCTTTGAGTTTGAAATACCTTTTTTATCATTTGGACATAAGGTGACCCACAAAACTCATGTGTTAATGCAAAAATGTTCAGAGGTGAAATGATTAGATTGTAAAAGCTAGAAATGCATCAGCAGATTAATCCACTTGATGGGTAAATAATTTGAATGTACTACTGGGTGGTAACTGTAAGTAGGTGGAGTATGACTGGATATAGTAGCTTACTAGAAATGTCCTCTTGGGGATTATATTTTATCTTTGACCCCTCCCTCATCCCCTTCTCTCTCCTTCCTGGCTGTCACAAGCTAAGCAACTTTCCTCTACCTCATCCTTCAGCCATGATATTCTCCCTCACCTTAGGCCTAGAATTATAGACAGAACCTATGAAACCATGAGCCTGAAATAAACTGTTCCTCCTGTAAGTTGTTCTTGTCAGGTATTTTTGGTCACGGCAATGCTAAGCTGACTAACACAGCCTTCAATATGAGCTACAAATAGACTGAATATTGTTCTCTAGAGTGCACCATAAATATACTTTAAAACCTCATGTTGTGCAGGGATCTGTGTATAAGGTGTTCATCTGATGACACAAGAAAAAAATTAGGTTTTTATTTATAACTAAGTGAGTCAAGTAACTTGCAAAGGGGACATAAAGAGCTCATGTCTTCAGCAGCAATGTATCTCTTGAGACTTTAACAGTTAATATTTAAAATGGTTTTCTTTGTCCCAAGAAAATTGCTGAATATTCAGTATATACCATATTTTATTCACTTTAAAATCCTGTGAAGTATGTACGATTATTATCTCCACTTCATACATTCATGAGAGTTAGTGGAGGCACAAAAGTTTAAGCAACTTATCATTAACTTGTAAGGTACCAAGCCAGACTTTGAAATGTGGAAGTCAAATTGCATAACTCATGTCATTGATGAGAAGGTGATACTGATTATAACACACATAGATCATTTACCTCAAGGATATATTACATAGTTTAGGTGTCCTTTGTAGGTGCTGATAACCTGTAGAAACTTTTATATAATCTGAAAATAACCATTTGTACTAAAATTTAATTGGGACTGCTGCAGATGCCTTAATGGAGATCCCACACTTTCAACTGAAATAATCACCTTAACATTCTCCAAAAACCTTGTGGCCACTCTAACAAGAATAAAAGGTAAATAACTTGCATGTGCATGGGCAATCAGGGAAAACGTGTCATGATTTGAGTAATGAGAAAAGCATTTTCATGATTGCTGCCATTTTGTAGTATCTGGGACTAAGGGGATGGGAGGATAGGAAAGATAGTAGAATGAAACAGACATTGTTATTACAGTGTGTATATATGTGATTGCATGACCAATATGATTCTGCAACCTGTACACTCAGAAAAATGAAAAATTATATCCCATCTGATTCAAATGTATATTAAAGTCATTGTACTGTCATGTATAACTAATTAAAACAAATTAAAAAATTAAAAAATTGTCCTTCTTAC
This sequence comes from Callospermophilus lateralis, assembly GCF_048772815.1. Classification (NCBI taxonomy): domain Eukaryota; kingdom Metazoa; phylum Chordata; class Mammalia; order Rodentia; family Sciuridae; genus Callospermophilus; species Callospermophilus lateralis. The sequence continues at coordinate 171,404,018 of NC_135306.1, read as the reverse complement.
ATATTTGAATAGTAGATATTGTTTTGCTGATGAATAACTGAAGCTGAAGGAGACTAAATGCAATGCACAAAGTCAAACTAAACTCTGATATTTGTCTTCTTTGGATTATTCTCTGAACCATACTGAATATTTATGATCAACTAGATAAAATTTAGTGATAAGAGAATTCTTAGGGCATAGTGTTTGAATTTTCCAGGCACTTTCAGTCTTTGAACATCCCAGCTGCATAGGAAGCATGTGGAAAATTGCTACATAATCTACTCTCTGAGGGTTATTAATATGATAAAAAAATATGAAAAGTGAGACCCATAAATAATCATAGGTCTCTGCTTGGCTGACCTATGCTTGAGAGTTCATGGCCCTAAGGAATAGTAGAATAATTACATGATTGAACAAATAAAATACATGAATGATTTGGAGTAATATGTCCCCTTCATTCATTTCATGTGCACCTGAGAGCCTACTGATCATAAAGGTAGCTGGTGGGATACACATTCTATGCAAATATTCTCAAGAAAAGCTGAAATCATACGAAGGATGTGGGTAGAGCATGTTACAAACTTTATTCAGATAAATCAACATAAAAACAAAACTAAAAATGAAGAAACATAGATTTAATCAACACAAGTAAGCAGCATGATCCAGCAGAAACCTAGAGATAATATTAACTGGAACATTTCTATTTATGGAGAGATTATAAGATACCTGAATGTCTTTCACTAAGTCCAAGACCTTCTTTCAGCAGAGAATATCCATGAGAACTTGAGGAAGGCAATCAAACCCGTAGACTGAGGAAAAAGACTAGGGCTGAGATTGTCTCCCTTCTATGTAATGGATATTGACCTTGCAGTTTCCATGAGCCATGTATTTGGGAGCAAGTCAATTTATCAGCTCTGGCTGAGGATCTGTCATGAAACTGCCGTCAGATACCAGCTGGGGCTGTAGTATCTGAAGGCTTGATGGCTGAGGGAGCCACTTCCAAAGTAGGTTGTTCAATGTCTGGCAAGTTTTTATCTCTGCTGGCATTTCTACAGGACTTTTCCTCACAGCATGTGTAAGAATTCTGATACACCAGGCAGAAGCTTTCCTTTCAATGACTTGCTCTTGAAAGTCACTCTCTGTGACATCTGTTGTATTCTATTAATCTTGTATTTTTCGGCCCTGATTCTATTAGGGGCCATCTAGGAGGCTAGCTACTACATTTTCCAATCTCTTCTCCATCACCTTAAAAAATGGCTTGTGAACTATTGATGATTACCAGTGTGAGAAGAATGTGAGGATCTAAGCCAAGCTTACATTTATAAAAATATAGCATAAGAGATCTATAATTGGTTGCATATGTCTTATTTAAATATTTTCAGCAAATCTTGCCATTATTTTATCCACATTCAGAGCATAATGTTATTCAGAGCAATTCAATACTTTTTTATTATTAAGAACATTACCATGCTATTTCATTAAAATATTTGAATAATGATACTCACCAGAAATAGCATTTATTGAGCTCTTAATGATGTTCCATCCATATGCCAAGACATAAAAGGCATTGCCTAATTCTCAAAATCACTCTATCATACTCATTTTGAAGGTAAAGAGTTTGTGGTAAGAGAATTTAAGAAATGCACAAGGCAGTCGAACTAAGAATTAGATTAACCTTAATCTAAAAACAGTTTTACTAACCTCTATGTCATTCTTCTAGAATATTCTATTCTATTCTTCCTACAGCACTGGGGTCACCAAAGTTTATGCATCAACATTCATCACAGGATAAAGGTTAAAAATTAACATCAAAAGTAGGGCAGTTACCAGTTGTCAATAATAAAGAGAGATTGAGATGTACAAGGGAGATTGGAAGAAGCGTAATAGAGCCACAGAAAGTACAGGGAGGTTGAAGTATATCCAGAAGGGATATGGGGCTGGCATGGTGTGCTGGAACACTTACCATGCGTGGGTACTATGGAAACACAACGATAAACATGGAAAAGCTCCTCCTTTGTGGAATTTATAGTTTTATTTAACTTGCAAATAAGTATATATTTCAAGTTTGAAGTAATGTTGTTTTGGCATGAGAGATTTAAAAGGATACATATGCTTCAGTTATTCTGGGTCTTTCTAGAAATAGTCAAGAATATAGCTATTCAGTATATTTAATTCCACTATTCTGTATAACTAAATGTATATTATTATAACTTTTTACAAATATTACTTCCCCCATTGCAACCTTTTAAATTACTTTTCACATAATAGTTAAGCAATAGTAATAGTAAAGTTATATTTTTTTCTCTCTGCCTTCTTCCTCCTGACAAATGTGTATTTAAGGTAGGATTTAAATGCAAATGTTCAAGCCACTACTCAGCATGAAAGATCTCCAAGCTCTCATATTTATATAAAGCTATAGAAAAATAGAGAGTTATTATAATGAAATGATTTGGTGATGAGAAGAAAATGAAACAGCTGGGACAAGATGAAGCCATGGACTCCAGGGAAAATCAAATTCATGTCCACACTAATGCTCTTACTAGCTGACTTGTTGGAAAACAAATATAATTTATTAGATAAATTTGCTGTAGTGCATGGTTTTTGCAGAATCACTTGTTTGCTGCTGCTTTATATTATAACAATAGACAGAATAATAAAGATTTTAATACTGATGATTGCTGATATTTTTTTCTTTTACTTCAAAAGCTGTTTAAAAGAAGCATTTATTTGCTGTTTCATTTGGTTTGATGAAAAAGCAAAACCCAACATGTAATGAATTGAGTTCATTTTCCTTTATTTTTGTGTGTGTAGCCTTTCAACACACAATAATTTATCATGTATTTCCTTCTAATTATACTGAAATAAAATTTCAGCTAAAGCAGGCTTGAGCTCCCTATTGTTTTATTTGAATAACGACCGGACAGGAACCCAACTTTTCATTAAATGTGGAATGGAGAGCATGTCCGTAAGGTTACCATTGAGAGTGGCAATGGCTGTTTTTATTTAAATGTAAAGTCCGTATTTGGTGACCTTGCCATATAATTTTTTTTTTTCCTATGTGTGTGCAATTTTTATTTTTTCATGAGGAGGTGAGACCATGTGCTGTGGGTTTTTTTCTCTGGAGGCCTGTTCTCCTGGCTGGATATGTATGACAGGTTTAGGCATTAAATGGCTTTAAGCTTGTCAAAGAAAGGTTATTAAAAATGTCCCTGCCTTTCAGGCTCTGTGCTCAGTAGGAGACCAAATGCAGTCCTCTGGGGCTGTCTTTCTATTTAGTCATGTCATTTGGCTCTTTGCCTATAGCGAAAAATGAGACACCATCTGTTATTTCTCACTAATGGCTGTCGGTCCTGAGTTTGCCTGGCTCACTCTGCTTTCGAGTTTCCCACCAGCGGCTGGACACAGCTTCACTAACATGATTCTCTGTAGAGAAGTATGCTTTATTATTAATGGGCTTAGAGATGTGGAAGTGCTTACATACTCTAAAGCACTCTTTAAATCTCAGCTTTTGTCATTATTTTATTACTGCTGTGAAATCTATATAATTTTTTTTTCTATTAGGGTGATCTAGATTTTCTGTGGGAACTGCTTTTTGCTGATAATAACACTAGTTTTAATTAAACTTAAGGCTTCTATGAGTCGTCCTTTTAATTTTGACAAAATCCTATGCATTAGACATCATCACCTCCATTTTATAGATGAGAAAACAAGCACAAGGTTATATTACTTGCCAAATTCCACAGTGATAAAGAGGAGAGCTAGGGTTTACCTGGTTCAAACCTCCCTCCAGATCTGTGCTCTTAACCACCATAGCACTTCTCCATAAAACACACGGGGTTCTTTAGGGTTTATGTCATTTTATTTCATCTCTCACAACTTGAAACTTAAAAACCACCATGTGCTAGGTTCAAATTGTTTTCTCCTGGGTAATTTTCAGTGTTTGCATTTATTTACAAATGAAGAAATGACTTCTGTTTAGATTTAGGAACCACAGTGGATTTCCCACTTTTCTGTCAGTCTAGGTAAACATTCTCCTCCATTTACATATGGGATTCAGAACCTAGTGAACACCCTTGAGGTCAAACTACTGTCAGGCTCTTTCAAGAAGCCTTAACTTGAAAAGTATTGGCTAAAACCTCACTTGTCATCTGGGCCTTGATGTCTTTTTCAATTCATAATCTCAACATGTGACTGTGAGTTTGTTATATAGCAACAGGTTAACAATTGCATTAGAAAGGGCTCAGTAAAGTTTTTTTTTAGCTAAGATATATTTTGTAATTGAAGGTACAAAATCATTGCATGGTTCTGAAAATATGACAGCATGTTAGTTCTGATAGACGGAACTGAAAATACTGAAATAGTTAGAATAAAAATAAGTTTGATTTTCTTTTAAATTTAAATCAAAATCAGTTCCAGAAAAATCACTATGGTTAATACAAAACTAAAATAATATTAACCGCCTTATTGCAGTATCATTACTGGCAATTTTTGTTAAACATTAGTAATGAGTTGGGCAAAGTAAAACTTGTTACAAATGATGACTCATTACCCTGAACGCTAGATTTGTATTATATAAGTAGGAAGAAAAAATAAAGTTCCACTGTTAAATATGGTTGAAAAAATATCATTTTAAAAATAAATGGGTGGGGCTGGGGTTGTGGCTCAATGGTAGCATGCTTGCCTAGCATGCGTGAGGCACTGAGTTCGATTCTCAGCACCACATACAAATAAATAAAATAAAGGTCCACCAACAACTAAAAAATATTTTAAAAAATAAATAAATAAATGGGTCTCAGCCTGGCATAGTGGTGTACACCTGTAATCTCTGTGACTCAGGAAACTTGGCAGGAAAAGACTGACAAGTTCAAGGTCAATCTCAAAAACAAGGAAGAGACTCTTAAAACAACATCTAAAAAGTACTGGGGATAAAGCAATTTAGTGAGACTGTCTCAAAATAAAATACAGAAAGGACTGGAGATATGGCTTAGTGGTAAAGCACCCCTGGGTTCAATCCCAGGTATCAGGAAGAAAAAAAAAGGCCTGGGATATAGTTCAATGGCAGAGCATCCCTGGGTTCAATCTCCAGTACCAAAACAAAAACAAAAAAAGAAAAAAGAAAAGTAAATATACGGTTCTCTTTACTGGAAAAAAAAAAAAAAACAAACTTATTTTTAAAATCTTTTTCTTTTTGCTCTATTGATATGCATTATAAACCTTCAAAGGTATAGTATTTTCTAAGACTAATAATTTAAACTTATTTTTTGAAAATTTTTTATAGCTAGTTTTACATGTTTTTGAAAACATTCATCAGATATATTACCTACATGTTTCAAAGATACACTGAACCTGTATTTATATTTTTTTATTGCTATGTAGAGCCTTTTCTAACTCTTACTTCTCCAGTTGACCACAGCAAAAAAAACTTAAAATTTCACCTATGTCTTATTTTATTTCATCGCTTACAACAAATTAATTGCCAATTCCTGGAAATTTTACTTCTGAACAATCCTTTGGAAATGACCTCTCCTTCCCATTCCCACTTCACATCATTATCATTTATTAGCTCAGTAGTGGATTGGTATAATAGCTTTCCTACTGATTTCTATGCTTTCCATATCCATACTATGGTCAGAACAATCTTTATAAAATATAAATTGGGTTTTGAAAATCAGGTCCTTGCATGACTTCACACATATGATAAAAGTGACCCTCTTTGGCATGGCTTTTCAAGTCTTCTGGGATCTGGCCATGCCTAGATCTCTCATTCTCCCTTTGCTTTAATCATATTGGGCTTCATGTGGTTTCCGGAACACAGACTGACTTTTTCTTGTGTATATGTGCTTTCCTTCTTCACCTTTCTGGAGTGTCTGTCTACCCTGTTCACTGCTTAAATGATCACCCTGTTTGCAAAGCTGTAATTAAGCTCATCTCTTGCAAACACTTTCCGACTGATCCAGGTACAGTTATATATTTGGTTTTCTTGTATTAAGGATTTTTTAACTCAATGATGTAATTTTTGTGGAAGAGGCCCGTGGAGAATATGGTAGTCAACTCCAGAGGTGGCCTCTAGTGATGCCTGCCTCCTGGGATCATTTGTCCTTCTGTAGTTTTCTTCACATTTTAACAGGGTTGGTGTTCATGAGCAATATAATACTGCACAAGTGATATGGGTCACTTCTGGTAGCATAAAAAGCATTATGATTTTCTCCTCTGTCTCTTTCATGGATCACTCATCTTGAGGGGGAGTCAGCTGCCTTGTTTGGATTATTCCTATGAAGAAGTTCATGTAGTTGAGAACCGAGTTTTTTGGTCAGGACCTGTAGGGAACTCCATAGGACCTCTTGCCAACAATCACGCAGACTATAGAGAATGTATATCCTCTGTATGTATATATACCCAGCCAAACTTTCAGCTGACATCTCATGACAGCTTTCCTGAAACCTCATGAGAAACCTGGAGTCAGAAGCATCCAGCTAAGTCACATGAAGATTTTCTGGCCTTCAGTGATTGCATGAGATAATAAATGTTTGTTGTTTTATGCTGCTAAAACTAACCCAGTTTGTGATCTAGTCTATAGACAACTCTAGAGACAGAAAATCTCTGCCTTTGCAACACCAGAGGAAGTTTTCCCTTATTTTAAGTTACAATATCTTTCTATAGCTTTTACATGGTGGGACCATGTTAGGCTAGCCCCTCTTCCATAGTTCAGGTGATCAGGAAAACTCTGGCCCTGCCCAACTTCCACCGGGGGCCACCCCACCACCTCCTCTTCTCTATTCAACTTCTTTGGCTCAGCTCTTCTTTCAGTTAGCTAGTAGTCTCCTCCTTCTTGATTTGAGATCTCAGTGGATACATTCTCTCCAGCCTGGAATGCTTCCTCATCCTTTACCAAATCAGTTAACTGTTACTAGTTCATCAGAACTAAGTTTTACTGTTACTTCCCCAGAAAAGCCACCTCCTATACTTCCCAAAGGATCCCCAGCTATAGTTGTGCTCTTTAACATACACTGTATATTTCCTCATTACTTTTATCATGTCTGTAATTTTTTATCTGTGTAACTACAAGATCATGTCTGTGTCACTACCTTGTATGAAATTGCTATAACAAAATACCATACATGAGGTGGCTTGAACAACAAATATTTGTTTCTCATAGTTCTGTAAACTATGCAGATCAAAATCAAAATCTACTGGATTTGCATGGTGTGTGGTGTTTGTTCTTAGCTTGCTGACATCTCACTAAATCTTCAAATAGCAAAGAGAAGAAGCTCTGGAATCTTTCCTTTGTATAAGGGCACCAATCCCATCATGGAGTGTCTACCATTGTAAGATGATCTAAAACTAATTACCTCCTAAAGGTCATACCTCCTAACACCATCACATGGGTGCTGAAGTCTTCAACATAGGACTTCTGAGGGAATATAGGCATCCATTCAGTCCCTGAAAGTGTCCAACCAGGCCCTTCTTTATAGAACAAATAACTCCAAGACCCCAGAACGGTACAGTGCTTGGAACACAGTAGGTATTAAATAAATAGCAATTGAATGCATGAAAGAATTCCTGATATATCATCCAATCATCTTAACAACTAAAGAGCTCTTCTTTTTAAAAGAAGAAATATTCCTAGGATTTTTTTAATCAGGAGAGCATTAAATCACATAAACATCACTCATCATCATCATCATCATATAATTATTATAATGTAACCCAAGATATCACTAATATTTTGATAGCACAATATCTTACTTCACCCTATTGCCACATAGTACTTGTTCCCTGATTTTTCTGTTAGACCTTCACCTTTATATCTTCTCCAACTTTTAATCTAAGGATAGGAAATCAGACTATAAAACAAAACATCAGTGCTATTGGCATATAGGATATATTCCCCAAATTGTTCAGTGGAAACAGGAAGCTAACTTTAATCTTTACCTAAAGTTTTGTACAGACTCTTGATTAGGACAATTGGAACTCAAACCAGTTAAAAGTACCTCTCCAGCTTCATGGAAATGTTGAATACTAGATATAAGCTGTCCAGTGGCAGAAGCTTATGGTGAGACCCCCTGGCTGAAGCTCATATTTTTAAAGTTGACCTAGTCTAGAAGGAAGAAAAACATTCATTCGGTGTCTTCAGAGGCCTGTAGGCCCCAAAACAATTTGTATCAGATCTTCTCTCTGGTTGGAAGAATTAAGATTTTAGCTAGAAGGTTAAAAGAAGTAGAAAGGCAGGAGTACAGGCAGAATTTCTGGAACCACAGAACTCCAGCTCAAACAAAGACAACCCAGTGATCAGATAAACCACATTTGAGAGTGAGGTGTGGGTTGTTAATAGCTGACATAATAATTAATGTTGAGACAAGAATTAAAACCTGAGACTGTCTTTGGAAAACCAGGATGACTAGACAGACTAGAGATGACTTAATTCTCAGTCCCATCAGTCACAGGCACTGGAACTGTTCAACTACTTCCTGCTTTACTGTTAGCATGTGTAAAGAAGAGCTAATAATATTTACCTTGTGAATAATGCCTAATGGCACTAGTCACAGTATAGACACATGCTCAAGGTTAGTCATTGTTAGTCACACGCATCCAGTCAAACCTCCCAATCTGGGGGTCAAAAATTGAGAGACTGATCCTGGAGTGGGTGTAGAGGAAACATCAGCAGTCACAGCAGTATGTTGGTAGAGACAGAGAAAACTAGGTCTTCCGGGTCAAAGACATTTTTTTTTTTTTTTTTTTTTAGCTTCAGTGTGTGTGGGCTGGGATGTTGGCTTTCCAACTTCTATTAAGTCACAGAACATAAGAAAGTGTCATTTGCCTATACATATGCCCAATACTAACCAGAGAGGATTAGAGTGTTACAGTAACCCTTAGAGGGAGATATTTTTTAACAACTAACACTAGAGGTAAAAAAAAAATCATCATAATAATTAATATTGCAACTGTTTGATTTATGAGCCAAGTATTCAAGCAAAACTGTACAGGAAAAGAAGGAAAGAAGGAGGCATGTTTGGCTCTTAAATGTGGGAGCTCAGGCTGGCTGCCTCCCAGTGGAATGCTCCCAGTCCATAACACTCAGTCCTTCCAATCTCACACTTCATTTTCTTGCTTCATGTATTTAGGATTTTTCATTGTTCTTCATTCTCTGAAGACTTTTTTTTTTTTTTTTTGAAACATTTGGATTTCGAAGGCAAGATTCCAGGAAAGAAAAATAGAACACAAAATGGATAGTAGTTGCTCCTTTCTTTTCCTTTTTTTTTTTTTTTTTTTTATTCCTTCTGTCTTTGAAAGTTTTCAGATAGATTGCCAACTCAAAAACACAATGACATGCTAAGGATGCAGAAATCAGATGAAAAATGAGCCAACCAGGCAACAAAAAGTAGCTGTGAGAAATAGGGTTTGTTAGCATCTTCCCTGGGGATGCCAGAGAACAAAGGAAGCTTTCAGAACTTTCTTCCAACTCTTCCTCTCTGTTGTTCACAAGATGAAGCTGATAGTAAGTAAGAGCCTGTGGGGATAAAGAATGTTGGTGATGAAGGAAACTAAATTCAGAGTTTCACCGATTTCTGAATGTGGATGGACAGATCTCTGTCTGAGCTTGGAGGACTTTGGATAGGACAGAGGATGTTAGAAAAGGACTTCTCCACTCTCTCTCCTCTGTGTGCTGGTGAGAAGTGCCATGCCATGGTGACTGAAAGTGGGCTCAAGCTAGACTGCTGAACTCTGCCCCTTGCAAGCTGTGTGACCTTGAATGTGTTATTTCACCTCTCTACTCCTCTTTTTTTTTTTTTTTTCTTATATAAGATGGGAGTAATGCAATTTCACGGAACTTTTAGGGATTAAATGAATTAATATAGGTAAAGTTCTTAGGATAGTGTCTGGCAAAGGCTATATACTCTATGCTCATAGCCTATTATTATTGTCACTGGAATCTCTCTTCCCTTTGTCCTCATTTCAGATGCATCAAGAGCCCTATGTTCTTTCTCATGGGATTCAATGGGTCCTGTCATTGACTGGTATATAATGTGGGTTGATTAATGTATGAAATGGTTATGAGGAATTTGAGCTAATAACATTCATGGTCACTTTTTTGCCCATCACCCAATCTTTCCCAGGATCAGGTGTATTTTTTCTGATTAACACTTATGGTAAGGCATGCAAGCACACTCAGTTTTTTTTTTTTTTTTAATCTGTCTATTCTGTAACCTGTATATCCAGAGAAATTGCATTATTTTCTACTTTGTAATATTTGGTAAGGTTATTAGACAGGATCCTCTTCTAGCACATTAGAAGATGGGCTACAGTTTTCCACTGAGTCAAAAGTGGGTGGTGAAATCTATATAATGTTGTGATGATAAAATATCAACTACTGAGTTGGCCACATTCCCAGGTTCTCTGTAGAAGGTAAGAAGAGAGATGTTCTTCATTGGCCTCCAGTCCCTAAAATTATCTTGCTGGATACATCTAGTAAGAGCTTCCCACAAAAGAGCACTTTAGTTATGGAAATTAGATTTTAGATAGTAGATAATATACTTGCCCTTCTTTATTTTAATCTTTACTTATTTTCCTTTGTTTAAATTTTGTACCAATTAGGATACTATGTGTCTTATTGCCTATTGGCAATCTATTTAATGGAGTTAGTCTAATGCTAGTCAGGCAATTTCAGCCCTTCCTTGACCCAGATTTTTTAAAAATATTATTTTAGTTGTAGATGGACATAATTCATTTATTTATTTATTTTTTATGTGGTGCTGAGGATCGAACCCAGTGCCTCACTCATGACAGCAAGCACTCTACCGCGAGCTACAATCCCAGCCCCTTCCCCTAGTAGCTTGCTTACCCCAAAATCTGTTTCCACATAATCATTGATTCATTGGTTTCGGTTGCTGATTAATTATTCTCTTCTTGCCAATGTCTGGCTTATGTTATTTTCCTCCAAAGTTTATGAAAAACTATATAAAATTGAGCATGTGTATATGAGGTAAGAAATTTAAAGGTATTCCTTAAAGCACCATTTCCAACTGTTACTTGGAGGACATGTGATTAATTCCACAATTGTTTTAATGCATTGTATTCTACCCAGTTCTTGCAACTGTATTCAGTGCATTCATTGCAATTACTTGAGATTGGGGCAATGCCATAAGCATCTCTGTTGCCCACATAGCTTATACTATTGCCTGACAAAGTATAATATTTTATGGGAGCATTTTGACTATTTCCACTCTTCCAGGTTTTACCAGGCTCAGGTTCCATGATGCTGACGGCTGGCTCTAATTGGCTACCAATGACATTAGATTCCTTGGAGATATGACAGAGGAGAAATTCAAACCAAAGCCATGCTCTACTGGTGATATGACTTCTACCGAAAATCTCATATTTAACCTGTTGAGCTAAGAGGGTTATTAGAGGTAATGTAAATGAACACTATTTAGGTTTTCTTAATCTCTGAAAAACTTTGTCACAAAATTGTTTCCCTAATACCATGAATTAGTCATTAATTTTCTAAAATCACAAATTTTCATGCAAGTCAAGCAGTTAGCAACATCAGGGTCAAGTATGCAGTATCACTTCTTCCCAGTTCCTCACCCACCTGACACTACAGAATTACATTATTGAGGGAAGGTTCAGTAAACTTCTGGTGTGAGGAATTAGAAAACAAGACCTCCCCCTCTAGTAAATGACACACCTGGGGATCTCACTTTTTTTCAAAGGAATAGGGAAGAAAGGAAATTGTTCAATTCAAGATTTATTTCTCATCTCTTCACATAGGGTTGTGCAGTGTATGTGCAGAGTTAATCTGGATTCCACGGCCCAAGTCATTTGTCCATAGGATTGTCCACTTCATAAAAAATGATGCCTTTACAAAATTGAATAAAAGCATTTTATGTGTAGCTGTCTTATTGCTATAACCCTTCCAACCAAAGATTCAATCCATTAACATCGTAAATGGAGTATGTGTAGCTCTGCATGATGTAATCATTGTTGGAGAAACTTCCTGAGGTTAGGCTTGTAGAGTGGGTGTGGAGGGAACTGGGTAGATAAAGGAGAGAGTGGTCAATTGCAGCAAAAGAAGGCTTTGGACTAGGTAATATGGCCTGGATTATGCGAGGTTGGGGAAATTCATTAATAGGTGGAACACATGAGAATTAACCATTCATCCATGCAATCCAAACATATGCTAAGGGCTTCCTTTCCATCTGTACCTCCTGGATTTGGTTTTAATTTGGTGTTCTATTTTGAAGGATTTGCCCAAATCAGCAGTTAAAAAGTGATTCACAAGTGAATAGCTTGCATGAATAGCTCTTATTTATATTTCATCAACAGTATTTCCAATATGCCCATAAAAATTCTCAAAGCCCCACCAAAAACAATCTCTTACTTCTCAGATTGTTTTTGTGGTTGTTGCCTGAGTATTTTTAAAAATGTGAACACAATATTAATAGAATTCATCATTTTTGTGTGCTGACCTAACCAGGAGGCATCATCTGGCAGTAGTCCCCTGTGCCTCTAATTGCTTAATTAACATTCAAATCCAAGGCTTTCGAAAAGGGCTGGTATTATTTTAAGCTATGAGGTAGTTAATTGCTGCCATGACACCTTTGAAGCTGTCAGATAGCATCTATAAAGAGATTCTTGGAAGATGAGTTTATCTTTAGGTAAAACTAAAAGCCACAGCTTTTTTAAAGTAAACAAATATTAATTCAGAAATTATCATGTTTTCTAGAAAAATAAGACTTAAGCATGAAATTTATAACTCATTAGTGTTTAATCAACCTAATAAATGAATAGCTCTTGTAAAATTAAACATTTTTAAATCATGCATAAAAACTAAAAATCATACAAGTAATGGGGGTAATATGTGACATTTCAATATATGTATATATTATGTAGTGTTTAAATCAGGGTAAACGTATCTGCTCCAACATTTTTTATTTCTTAGAGTACAAACAGCTTTCAAAAATATCCATGGACTTTAAAATGATCTTACATGGTTGGAAGAAACGTTCCTATAAAGTGATTAACAGTGCATTTTATTTTACTGAGGAATGGAAGAGAATTTCATAATTAATGAGTCAAACTGACCAAAATGTTCTACATATTTAGAACATAGGACCTCTAAACAAGTAGGACATCTTTGGCCTATATAAAATATTTCATCTGAAAAATACTAATCCCTAAATATAATTACAGTTAGCATTGTCTACTTTATAAATAATCTAATTTATAATGTAATCTTTTTCAATTTAGCAGTATTAAAAGAAGAGACAATAGTTCACAAAGTTATTTGCACAAACTCAGAAAAAAGTTTACTGATAAAGTACAAATCAATAAAGAAAGAAAAGATGAAGATTATTATAGTTGGATGGATAATGGACATAAATATAATATTTACAAAGCCAGAACTACTAAGCAAGAATATGTGAACAATTTCAATAAATAGCACAGCAATGTATACTGAGAAACAACAATATTTTTCACAAACTTTAATTTTGCAATCAAAATAGTAATATTTAACCAGAAGCAATGGTGCACAGCTATAATCCCAGAGACCTTGGGAGGCTGAGGCAGGAGGATTGCAAATTTGAGACCAGCCACATCCCTAGTCTTTACAGTTTTTGAGACAGGGCCTCACTATGTGGCTCTGTATCAAAATGCCTTTGATATAACATATTTAAAAGATAATATTGGGGTTGGGAAGCAGCTTAGTGATACAGAACTTGCCTAGTATGCATGGGCTCTGGGTTTGATATCAAACAATATGTAAAAAAAAAAAGTTGAATAAAAGCATTCTTAATCAGGATGAATATCACCAGCAGGATGATGAGAGTTGGGTAGTAATGATCTGGTAGGTAGAGGGCTGTTATGGGAAAGGCCTCTAACCAAGGAGGTGAGAAAGGGCCTGGGTGGATTGTGAGGAAAACATTTTCCAGGTATAGATAATAGCAAGTACAAATATAACGTGGTGTGGAAATTTGTTTAACTTTTGTAAAAATTATTGCATGATATAATAAGCATCAGTCATTATTAACAATCAATCAAATAAATACATAATCCAGTGTTTTCCAAAGCATGGTATACATTCCACTGCTGCTGTGAGAAATTATTTTTGTTAGTATTTTAGACAATAAATATTACCTTTATATTAATAGTATATGCCTATTTTCATTATTTCAGTGTTGAATAATACTGGTACTCTGAGATACTGACTTTATGAGTACTATTCCATAAAATGAAGTTGAATTAAGTCAAAACAGTGAACAGATTATATGGTTAATAATGGTGTAATTGTATTCATCTGCAGGGGAATAAACTCGAGAGAGAAATAATAGAATGAAGTTTAGAGAAGAGTATTCACTGTTATATGAACCAGTGAAGAGCTTTGGAATTGAGGAATCAGGAGAAAAGGTAAGATTTTTTTTTTTTTATTTTAGAGAGAGAGAGAATTTTAATATATATATATATATTTTTTAGTTTTAGGTGGACACAACATCTTTGTTTGTATGTGGTGCTGAGGATTGAACCCAGGCTGCATGCATGCCAGGCGAGCGTGCTACCGCTTGAGCCACATCCCCAGCCCAAGGTAAGATATTGATGAGAAGTTAACATCACCAGAAGAGCATCTTCAACAAGCTAGGATTAATAAGGCAGAGAAGAGAAGGAAGTATCTTTCAAACAAAGGAAGCAGCATGTCCAAAGTTTCAAATATGTAGAAGTTCATGGCTTTCACTATAACAATAGATGCACAGGTGAATGTTCAGTGAGCCAGACAGTAGACTGGATTTCTTCTGTGCTCACCCCTGGGGGCCTCGAGAGCCTCAACCTTGCACCCACATTCCACATGCAGGGTTTAATACACATAGGTCCATAGTAAATACCTGTTGGCTGAAAGAATTGCCCAAAACTCTTTTGGCAATTTATATAATATCTTAATCCAAATTCTCTTAAAATAATTCTCATTTTCAACATTTCTACTCCTTGGAAAGAGTAATTTTATCTTTTTTAGGGCTGCCTTGGTTTGTTTTTAGAGTGATTCCCAAATGGCTAACTTCACTGAAGGCTATGAGAGTTGAATGTATACAGGCAAAACAAGATCAAATTCACCATCTGAGAAAAACATTTATAAACTAAGTAACTGGAACTCTCAGAAAAAAAAATAAATAAATGAAAACCCTCCTCTAAAGCCTGAGCCTGAAGAACAGCTACCATCTGCCTCTCTTGGCCTGGGAGCCTGTGTTTGAATTGTGCTGCTGATTCCCACTCAGTAATCAGTCAAAACAAGGGTTTAGATGAAATTGCTCTTTTAAGCAAAGTTTTTTTTTTTTAACTTTTGTGACTGTGCTGTATTTATTCTGCACATTATTTAGCGTCACAAATCTATTCCCTCCCCAGTGCTCACTAGAGGAGTGAAGAGCATCAACATTCATCCAGTTGCTCGGAACAAATCGCTTGGAGTCACCTTTGACTTTTTTCATGCTCCAGGAAGTATTCTAATTCAACCTATAAATTTTATCTCAAATCCTTCTCCTCCTCATCTCTATTGTAATACTTCTTTTACTCAGCTTTATTTATTTATTTGTTTGTTTTTGCCACCGTGACCAAAAGACCTGACAAGAACAATTTTAGAGGAGGAAAAGTTTATTTGGAGCTTAGAGTTTCAGAGATCTCAGTCCGTAAGGAGTCAACTCTATTGCTTGGGACCTGAGGTGAGGCAGAATTTGAGGTGGAAGGGTGTGGAGAAGGAGAGTAGCTCAAGACATGGCCACTAGGAAGCTGAGAGAGTTCCACTAAGAATCAAACTATATACCCCAAAGGCACAACCCCAGTGGCTTATCTCTTGAAGTTACAACTTACCTGCCTTCAGTTACCACCCGTTTAATCTCTATCAAGGGATTAATCCACTAATTGGGTTATAACTCTTATCATCTAATTATTTCACCTCTGAAACTTTTGCATTGTCCTATAGGTGGGCTTTTGGGAAACACTTCACATCTAAACCATAACAATACCCTTTCCTGAGTCACTGTTCCCTCTCTCCTTCACTGGAGTAAGAGCTTTCTTCAGGGTCCCAGCTTCTATTCTTGTCATCTTATAGTTAATTTTCTACATTGTAGTGATAGGACTCTTTACATAGGATTAGATCAATAGGATTATATCCCTTCCCTTCCCCAAACTCTCTATTGGTTTCCACTGTGGTTAGAATATGTATCAAAGTCTAGGATTCCAAAAACATATGCCCAAAGGATATGGACGTCAAGTAAAAAAATCTCCCCATGGCTAAACCTGGAACAAGGAGAGCATCAGAACAAATGATGGAGAACTGTTTTATAATCCAAAGTATAAGATCAATGTCTATGAGTTCACGTGGATACATACATAACTGAACAAAGAACTGAATGGGGGAGAACAGGCAAATCTTTTGGTGAAGAAAAATTCCAAATAAGTTGAATAAAAACATCTCCTTCAAGAAGAGAAAGATAACTCCCCACCTCTAAGTGAGGAATACCAAAATTGAGTATGAAAATTGGGGCATGGGGAGCAGTGGACATTTGATACATAGCACCTCAGGCAGGTGTCAAGCAGCTGCAGTGATGAGTCATAACGAGAACCTGTATCCCTGGTGCGATGGGTTGAGAAAAGTGTAGTGAATCTGGGCTTCCTCTTAAGAACCCATTACCCCAGTCTAAAGAAAATAAATTCAAATCAAGGGGCAATCTATCAAGTATCTGACTAGTACTTCTCAAAACTCTTAAAGCCATCAAAAGTGGGCAAAGCCTAAAAAAAAAAAAAAATCAAAGCCAAGAAGAGGCCAAGGAGATGAGAGAGCTAAGTGGGAGGCAGATTCTTGAGCAAAATTATGTAAAAAGTAGTTGAGTAAAATCTGGGCTGTAGTTTGCAATCATGTACTGATATTTGTACATGGGTTGTGGCAAATGTATCATGTGCAGTATAACATGTTAACAATAGGGGAAACTGTGTGTGACATATGGAAAACTATCTGTTATCTTTACAGCGCTTTGGTACCTCTAACACCGTTCTAAAGATTATTTGGAAGAAAAACCCTCTCTATATATATATCCTTATACCCTTCCTCTGGTCTACCCAATTCAGTTATATTCTCACCACTCCTGTCCTACCCCAGGGCCTTTGCTAAGCTATTTCTGTTCCCCGGAATTTTCCTCCCCTAGAGTGCTCACTTCATTCATGTTTTGGTTGAAATGTCACCTCTGCAAAGAGGTTTTCCCAGGCTTCCTTACATAAAGTTATATCCTCCATCATTCTTTAGCTTGTTTTATTATTTTGTTTTCAACACACTGAAATTGATGTTTGCATATTATATATTTATTAATTTATTTGCATATCACATATTTATTAATTTATTCATTGTCATTCTTTCTCACTAGAGTACAAATTTCATGAAGGTGGAAGATTGTTTTCCTTGCTCACTATTGTATTTCCTGTTCCTCAAAGAATACCTAGGGCACACTAAGTGCTCAATATTTGCTATCTGGGTTACTGAGTGGATTTATATATTTTCCCCAAAGTTGCAGCATGATTCTTCCATAAGCCAGATGCTTTACAAAAGAAAAATAAAAGTGCAATTCACACAGCATTGTTATATCTGCCAATCACTTCACATCCATTTAATTTGATTCTGTGTTTGTAGTTGGTTGATAAATACAGTAACTGATGCCTAGAGATGTTTCATTACTTGCTTTAGACAATATGATGAGCCCAGTTCTCCATATTCTCAAATGTAGCTTTTTGTACTAGAACATATGTACAGTGAGTTTTTGTCTCCCTTTCATCTTTGATGACACAAACACAAACACATTTTTAATTTTGTAAGGCAATTTGAACACAGAGTTGTCTATGTGGATTTTCTCTTCCACTTAAGTATAGCTTAAATGAGATCATTCTGGTCCCTGCCTTAGAAGAGAGAAAGTATGGAATTAGCTCTTGTTGGCAAAACACCTGATTTTCAAGAAGATATTTGGGGAGGTCCAAAATCCCTTCTATCAGGTTTTGGGACTGAACTGGAGTCTTCAGAGTGGTGTAGATGTGTGAATAAAATCCACCATTTTGATGACTCTTCAAAACTTCAAGGATGTTCAGGATGTTCATAACTTTGAACACTCACCAGAGATTTCCAAATGCCTACCCCAGGTGCCATGCCGATGCTGTGGAATTTACAGGGAGGACCAAAGGCAGAGCTGGCTCTTACATGTCTTTATAGAGATACAAACTGCACGAAAAAAGATTAGAAGTAACTAGGTAATAAAAGAACAGATGCCAAAAGGAAGCTTTTGTTATTCACACAATGAATGAATGATCATGAGACTCATGAGAGAGAAATAGTACTGAGTAACGGGGAGAATAAGCTAAATCTGTGATAATGTGGTAGAAAGTAATTACAAAAACATCTAAAATGAACATTTATCAACGCAGGAGTAAATAAATGTAAATATTTGGTAAATTTATAACCCCCTTTTCTGTTTTCTTCACATGCACATATTCTAAACCTGAGCACTTCTGTTGAAAATGTCTTCTTACCACCACTGTTGTTAGTCAGTATTTTGTTGCCATGACCAAACTGACATGAATAACTTAAAGGAGGAAAAGTTTACTTTGGTTAAGAGTTTCAAAAGTTTCAGTCCATGGTAGGCTGTTTCTATTGCTCTGGAACTGAAGTAAGGCACAACATCATGGAAAAATAAAGCTGCTCAGCTTACAGCAACCAGGAAGCTGGGGGTGGTGGTGGTGGAGAATGACTTCAATCATACCCCACCTGCCAACAGTTTCCACCACCTCCCAGCATTCCATTCAGGTACCAATGGGTCCTATCACTTCCCAAAGCACCAACTCTGAACATTGCACTGGGGAACAAGACGTCAACACAAAAGATTTTGAGGAACATTTCACGTCCAATCCTAGCATTCACCATGGGAAATTCAAAATGAATTTCACTCCTATCAAAAGGAAAATGTCCCCCAAATATATAAATCTCAGAAGTGCATACTGTATTTCTATTTAGATTGAGCTATTCTGCCTATTGTTAAAAATGTGGTCCTTATCCAGAAATTTTCTGGGTATTAGGAGAAACAATAAGATTAAGTAATATTTTAATTCCACAATTTTGATGAAACATTCTTAGTCATGTTTTGAAATCCACACTTCATTGTACATTTTTCAGAATAAAAACCACTACTTTTTTCCCCAATACACCTCAAAGTCTTCTAGCCTATCTCCTTCTACCACTAGAGTGCACCAAAATATTTTTTACAGGGATAGAGAGTCCAGTGCTTCAACTATAAATTCTTTTTTCTTTTTTCCTCAATGCTGTTACTTAAACATTTACATAACTGCAAGAGATTGGGTATAGCACAGGATCACTGGTTTGTAGAAAAAAAAAAAAAAGACATAGAGTGTTGAAATCAGGCAGGGATTATGGTTTCATTCAATAGCCCAAACTGTAATGAATTGCTGTTTTTGGTGTGTGTATTTTGAATTTTAAGTTTGTGCTGGAAGTGGAGGAGGTAGTCTATTTGGCAAGCATAATAGAACAGCTTGAAATACATACAATCCTGGCATGAAATTTGGCAAAGGCGCCATTCAAGACATCAGTGAGCCAGTGGTGTTCTGTAAATTCCTAGAATACTCCAGGGAATAGACAATTTTCACAATCCAGAATATTTTCATGTATTTTAGTATTATTCATCCCATAAACATCACCTTAACACATATTATGTACTTGGCACTGGCTGAGCTAAGTTCTAGGATAGATCTCATGCACACATTGACATAACTTTATTGATCTGGTATTCTAATTGAGGGCTACAAAACACACTGCTTCTAAAAGTATTTCTGCTGTAGTAAATCCTCCTCTAATATTTGCCTTCACGTTAAAGTTCATTATTAGAAGGTCACTGTCACTGAATGAAGTCATAATTCCAGAATGCCTTATTAAAATAATATATTATCCAAGAAAGGTAACCCTTAGAGTTAATAATGATGATAACAACTGTCATTTATTTAGACTTAACACAAGTGCTTTGTGTGTTTAACTTATTTGTATAAAGTACTGGTTACCATCATTACCATCACTCTATAGATGCCAAATCTGAGTAGATAGGTTAAAGAACTTGTCCAATGAATGCAGATAATCAATTGCAAAGGCATGTTGAAACATAATCCAAAACACACTTTTAATCACTATTCTATATCTTGGCGACTCCTGCATTTTGATCACCAGCAGTCTATGCATTTCCTCTAAGTTGTAGACTTATATATGATTGTCAACTTTTTATTTCCACTTGGATATCTCAAAGTCATTCCAATAGTAATATTTTAAAATTTTATCTATTTCCACCATCATTTCCCAATGGTCATGTATATATATACCATAAAACAGATACTCTGCTCTGTTCTATCTATCTATCTATCTATCTATCTATCTATCATCTATCTATCTCTATCTCCATCTCTATTTCTATCTCTATCTCTACACACACACACACACCTTTCTCATATCAGGTAAAGTTACCACAATCTACCTATTACTAAAGACAGGACTGTGGGATGTGTGCCTGTCTATTATTGATTTCTCGCCCCCTTATATCCAGTACATGTGCAGATTATGTTGGTTTTACTTTTAAAACATAAATCTCTTCACTATTCCTGACTTAATTCAAGCCACCCACATCACTCACTGAATTAGCTTCATATCTTAGCTCTTTGTTTTCATTATATATATCTCTACCACCATGAAATACACTTTCTACATGGAAATCACTGTTAACTTGCATAAATATAAGTCATAAATCTTATAGCTCCTTTAAAAAATGTTTAATAGTTTCCCATTGTATTTATATCCAAAATCTTTATTTTGACTCAAATTCTCTGTGTATTGCTCACTTCTTCTCTGTTTAACATTCTCTTAGGCCCCTTTAACTTTTTTCTTGCAATGTTCAAGTTAGAATGATAATATGAAAATTCCCATAACATGTAAAATTCATAATGGCACAGAAAATGTCCCTAGAGTATGGGTGATTTTCTATCTCTTCACATGGTTGGCTCCTAATCTTTCAGGTCTTAACTTAAACATTGGCTTCTCTTGGCCATCTTTCTTAACTCTCCTATGGAGTACACACTCATTGGTCTTTATCCACGCACTATTTCTGTACTTCATAGAGTTGACCACATTTACTTACTTTTTTTTTTTTTTTCCAGTACTGGGTATCGAACTCAAAAGTGACCTACCACTGAACTACATTTTTATTTTTAGTTTGAAACAGGATCTCACTAATTTGCATGGGATGGTCTCAAAGTTGAGATCCTCCTGCCTCAGCTTCCCAAGTAGCTGGGAATACAGGCATGGGCCATTATGCCTTGTGCCATCTAGTCATTTCTTATTTTTGTAATTGTTAAAAAAATGACCCATATCAAGTCATACATTTTATCGAGCCAGGGAATTATCACCTTTTATTCTCCATTATATCCCCATTGCCTACCTAAGAATCCAGATTCCAGATTTCACATTTATTAAATAACTGCTAAGTATTCCATCTAGAAGGAACGCATGTAAATATTAAAAATAAGACAGCTTTTTAAAATTCAATTGAAAGTTGAAGATATACTAGGCAAGACAAACCAAAAGAGATAAAGTTACCATTCACAATAGAAAACAAAAATACATGAGATTTTAAGAAAAAAAATTTATATAGTCCATCACATCAGTTGGTTATAAAAATGTGTTTCATGAATGAGTCAATTCAACCTATCACATTATTTAATGAATAAAATACTTGATCATTTATTGCATTTTATAAAGTTCAGGGCTTTTTATGGCAAAGACTATTAGCAAACTAACCATATAAGGGAAAATCTTCAACAAACATTATTTTTAATAATTCAGCATTAGCAATTCTCTTTTTAATCTCATCTACAAATGAATTTGTTTCACCATTCTATCCATTGTGGCAATAATAATGTTTTAAAAATAGATTAAAATTGGAGGAAAGAAACTTATCATTGTTCATCATCATAAGTCTAAACTTCTAACATCTGAACATGAGCATAGGAAAATACACTAGCATAGAAAACTGCCTGTTTATTCAACTAATAAGTAAAAATTAATTGAATTTGTATCCAAAAATGTATACAGTTCCTTAGAGCTTGTTTTAATGTGATTTGACCAGTTGAATTTCTACCTTTTCTCCTTTTCATACAACTGACTGAAAATCAGGAGGCTATTAGAGTTCTCAAGCTGTTCTCATCTAAGTCAGAGGGAAAGGTTTTGGATATAGGGTCATTAATTTTTGTTAAGGAAAGAACTAAAATAAAGGAGAATAATTGTATTTCCTAAAGATGGATGTGTTCTGCAGAAGGAAATGGAGCTTAATGTCATTACATTTAATTGTCCTGCCTTTCCTTACTCTACAAATAACCAAGATTTGAAATATTAACACTTTCCATGATTATAAAACTTGCATAAGATCCTGTGAAGGCAGGAAGACTAAGTGAAGGTCATGCACAGGCAAGATTCCAAAATGTACAGGTAAAAATTTTTTGAAATTTGCTAATGATAATTTCTCCCAAATTTTCAGCCTGAAATTATTTTAACAATGTTTTTGAATTACTTTAAAATATAATCATTCCCTTCCAGATCAGATATATTATATGTCAAAATCCTCAATGAAACACTTGTCAAAGTTCCTTTGGTATAACTCTTCCTTTGGTATAATGTGAAACAAAAGACATTCCTTTATATTACTTACTTCCTGTTTTAATACTATTATTCTCTCTTAAATAAATGTAATCATAGACTTTGGATAACAATGTACATGATCTTTGCATTTCTTAATTTAGTAAGGGCTACAGTTTACATCTTGGATACCCCCCAAAAGTTCATGTGTTAAGGACTTCGTCCTCATCCCCTAGCACAGAGATGAGGTAGTGAGAGGTCTTCTTGTCATTGGAAGTATGATTTTGAAGAGAAAAGGGGGGCCTTTCTCTCTTTTTCACTTCCCAATCCTGAGAGAATAATTTTGCTTTTCTACATGCTGCCTCCAGGGTATGCTTTTAAAGAAGTATTAAGTCAAAACAAAGAGACTAAAGCCTTGAAATAAAGTGTGGGATGGAGAGAAATGTACAGGTTTAAGATTTAATACAAAGATGAAATTGATTCAGCCTGGTGAGTCAGCTCAAGGTTGAGAATGAGGGTGGAGACAGGACCCTGACTTGGACCACCGAGCTCCTGGTGGAGATTTTCACTGAAAGAAAGAAGAGGAAGAGCTGACAGGAGGAAAAGGAGAGATGTGGACTTAATTGTTGGGAATACTGGAAGTTTGAAGTGCTCTGACTTGGTGGAAATGATCAGTTACCTATTGGACATACAGGTTTGTCAGTCAGAAGAGTAATTCTTTCTAGAACTATAGCTTTTAGAGTCATAATTGTATAGAAAGATGACAGAGTCATAGGAGGTGATGTGATGACTTGGGAGAGTCTAGAGACAAAGGTCAAAAGAGAGCTGAGGATCTAAGGAACACCAACACTTAAGGACAGGCTAAGGAAAACAGGCCATGAGGGATATATGTTCAGTGATGTGGGAATTACGAGCCTGTAATGATGGATAGAGAATTCCCCAGATCTGGCAATCAAGATCCCATGACACCCTCTGCTAGAACATTTTCACTTGAATGGTTGTGGCAAAAAGTAGAATTCCAAGAGAGGTTGGGAGGTTCATGAGAGAAGAGCAATACATGACAACGTAGAGGTTACAGCATCCCTTAAGGTTTTAGCATTGTGGGATGAATTATTTTTCAGCCACTAGAGACAACTAAATATGGCCCAATGTTGATAGAAAGGAGTTAATGGAGATGAGGAAGAAAAAAAAAGATATTTGTAGGCAAATATACTTGAGGAAATGGGAAAGCTTAGTCCACAGTTAAAGGAATTAGCCTTACATGGACGGAACAATTACAGGTATTTTGAGAAAGAAAATATGGGAATAAGATGCAAATAGGTTGTGGGGAGTGTTTTCAGTGTAATTTGAAGAAACTGGTGGATGAGGTTGCCAGGAAACTTTAGAGTTTCTATTTTCAATGGAAACAAGAGGTACATATCATAAAAGGTAGATAAACTGGGGGAGATGATAGAGAAGCCAGAGATTTGAGGCAAACTAAGATGGTTTAAATAGCTTCCGTGATAAAAGGGATAGAGTACTACCTGGGGGCAGATTAAGCTAGTAGGGCTCTATGAGAAATTGATTATTTGAAAGCCCCAAACTTCTCCATTGTGTATGTGATCCTTGAACAATGTTTAGAGGTTCAGGACTAGAAACTGAGAAGGTGGTCCATCCTAGGGAATTAATCAATTCAAGTTAATACTTCAAGTATTTATAAAGAACCTAATTTGTGCCTGGTGCACTATTTGGACATACTGATTAAAAAGAGATTGAAGTATAGTCTCAGGGCTAAGAATTTTATTATCCCTCAAATATTCACTACATAAGGCAAGGGATGAAGTCAACACACATAAAGCTTCAGGAAATATAAAATACAAGCTTAAAACAAAGGAACATATTTACAACTATTAAAGTTGAAAGGAGAGGAGTTTGTAGGTATATGAAGAGCCTCTTGTTACGTGATGGACACACTACCAGCAGTTATCATTTAATCTTTCATACGGTTTTGTTTTTGGTATTACTGTCCCCATTTTACTGATGAGACAACAGACTCAGAAACATGATTTATGGGGATAAGGAAACTATTCATGGAGTAGGTGACAATTTTGCTTAATAAAGATGAATGACAGCATGAATTCCTGGGCACATTTGTGGAATGACAAATTCTTCTGTTTGACTGCACTCAAGGAATTAAAAAAAAAAAAAAAGAAGCTATTTGGCACTTTGGGGTCTTAAGTAGTAGCCTCAAGAATTTGGCCTCTTATTTTGTAGAACTTAGAAAGGATGGCAGGCTCTGAAACAGAGAATGATATCTAAATATCGGTAGCCTCCAATAACACAGATTGAAAAGAGGAGAGAATGGGCATGGAGGGACCACTTGTGAGAAAGTCACAAGGACAAATGGGACCAGCACACTGTTTTAAGCCCCTGTCTATCTCATTCTGCACTTTGGACATATCCTTAGCCTCTTTGGGTCTCATCTTTTCCTCACGACATTGAAGGTATTGGAAGGAATACTTCTAAGTGCCCAACTGAGGGATGTCCTTTCATGTCTCTGAGGTTCTGAACAGGATGACAGAAATTCATGATTTCAATATCCTTGTCAACGTGGTAATAAGTTTTCTTGTTCCAAGGCTCCAGCTGAGGTTCTCATCCTCTTATATTTGAATCATTGCAATTCTCACCTAACTCATTTCCTTTTTCCATTACAATGCATTCCTGGCTCCATTTGCTCCAAATGTTCTCCCTCCCTCCCTCAGACAATTACGTACCCTTGATATTATTGACCCCATTTCACTGATGAGACAGCAGGCTCAGAGAGAAACATAATGCAGGGGGATGAGTAATCTCTGTTCAGAACCATCGTCCTTTCTTATTCCTTCTCTCCCTTATATCTCCTTTCCTTTCTTCTCCCATTTTTTGTTTTCACATGACTTTTTTCTCAGGTTGATTGAGGTATAATTGGAAATGAAATTATATATACTTAAGTTATACAATGTGATGTTGATATACATATTTTTTTGTAAAATCATTGCCAAACTCAAGCTAATTTACATTTCTAGTGCTTCACATACTTACCTTTTTGTGTGCGATGGTGAGAACACTTCAGATCCACTTTGTAGGCAAATTTCAAATATATAAAATATAGTATTGTTAACTTTATGCTCTACATTAAACCTCTAGAGCTTATTCATTTATATAACTGAAACATTGTACGTTTTAATCAAATGAAAATTTTCATTTTGATGAATTTACTTTTCTCTTAAAATTTCTAGACAGGAAATATATATCTAAATATTACATGCATATAGACATATATATATTCATCCATCATAACTAATGGCAATGTAATAAGAATAGTTCAACAGGTGCTAAAACAATGCATTTTGACTACATGACTCATAATTCTTCTTATCCACAAAAATATTTTAGAATATTCAGAGAAATTGATAGGTGGAACATCTTTCAGACAATATTTCATGGTTGTTAATTCTCTAAATAGGATTTTAACAAATGGGTGACAGCAGTTAATGGTAACTGCTTCACTGAGGACATAGAGTAGATAATGTAGAATTCTGATTAGGAGCAACTTCATATATTTCCAATCACCCTAAAACAGGGTAAATTTTACATACCATAAAGGAATTTGAGGAGCTTATTAGTATAGTTGACTAATTCTGAATTAAAGATTGCTCAAAGTCTAGAAATATATTGACTCCTCTCTAACACCAAAATAAATGGGTAGCCAAAGCTCAATGTTCTACACTATTGAATAGACTGGAAAATTTTTGGAGCAGGTGTTACTAATCACTCACCATAGCCATAAAAGAAATCACAATAGAGCAACTTCCTGGGGGGTCCCTCTGAAGTAAATTAATTGCTAAATATATTTCCTTGGTAGCTGGAGGATTTGAGCAGATCCATCAAATTAAAGGTAAGCCAATAAACTGTTGGGAGGATTCTGGTATAAAAAAAAAATGATTTTTAGTTTTAGAATCTCAAGCATTGTTTTTAAATATAATTAAAGTATGTAACTAAATAATGTAGTTACCAAATCTTGTTATTGTCATAAAGAAAAATATTTTTCTTTCTATTCTCCATGATAAAAAGGTATGTATCTATTTATCCAAAAAAAATCAAGTCATTAATGTATAAATTCAAAGGAAAGAGATGAGGAAGACATATCCCTGATTTTTAAAATGCTTAAAAGTTTCATCCAAAGACCCTTATTCACTGATATTACAAGGTATATCTGTAAATTACTGGTTCTAGTGAGTTTGGACAGCTAATTTCATTACAAAGTAGCAAAGGAACTTTGTTCTTATGAACTTATGAAGAAGTATAAAATGCCAACACCTAATAAAAGAAACTAAGGCATACTTTTTTAGCTCCAGTATTTAGTATATAAAATAGGCACAGTGCAAATGTAATAATTGTCTTGGCCAAACCTGGAGAACTGCTCTAAGTTAGATATTTATATATAAATTCAGTTAATCCATATTCTTCATGCTATACAGGATCAAAAACTTTGTACAATTTTGACTCTCTCCCATCTTATAAATGTAGTATTCAGAAATATTCTGTTTATTATTTTTTCCCAGATGCCTCTGTCATGAAATAGCAAAGCCAGTAATTTAGAGTACACTTTTGAAGGCATATAATTTCTGTTTCAACCTTGAGTCTACTAATTCTTTTAACTGCATTCTTAGGCAGATTACTTAAATTCACTAAATTTCAAATTTCTACTCTGTGAAAGTTAAAATAATCATAGTACATACTTCATGAATTTATTAGGAGAATTCTATGAAATAATATATGCAGATCTTTTATTATAAAGGCTAAAACAAAATAAATGCTTCATGCACATTTTTTTCTGAATGCATAGATAAATGAATAAATGATTAAGGAAAGTTAAAATATTCCATCTTCTTTCCTATCCTTGACATCTGTGATCTGAACTAACGCTTACTAAAATAGTAAAAGAAAGAAAAGTCAAAAAAGTTATAATGAATCATATGTCCTTGTATACTACAGTGGAAAGTTACCAAGGACAAATTATGCATGAAGAATTCAATAGTTCTCTTTCCACTAAATGCCATATTTAATGGATGAAATTTCTGTAGTTAATTTTCATTTTCTTAAAAGATATGTTGAGTATAATGTCTGAAAATGATCCTTTATGTGCTTAGTAGTCCCCAAATCAAAGAGAAATTCACAAGACATAGATTAATTTCAAAACCTTTTAACTAGAAACATTGATTTTATAAGTTTAATGTATGCTTTCAAATGATAATGATAATATAATTCATTCATAAATATTAATAGAAGAACATCTTTCTATTAATAAGTATTTTTCAACATCTACTGGTTGACCCACATAATTTATTTAATTGAAATCTCACCTTAGCCATGCAGAATGGAGATTATAATCCTTTAACAGAGAAATTATGATCAGTACCCTTGGACCAGACATTTCTTGATAGTGATGCCCCAAATACTCCTTCATACCTAAGTCCATAAGATTGCTGTTACTCTTATTAAGCTATTTTTCTAGATTAGACATTTGATAGTATATAAATGATTGTGAAACTAATTTTTCCTTTAAAAATACCTTTTCTACTTTAAAATGTAATGCCATAATACCAAATCCAATCTTTGTCATACTTCAAAAAGATAGAATTTATTCCTTTTGCCATTATATATTCCTCTTGCCTCCTGTCAACCATGGAAAGATAATTTAATTAACTTGCCTGGTGATTCACATCCATTAAATACAGATTTGTACTTAAACTGAATTCTTCTTCATCAATAACTAAATGCAATTTTAAAACACTACTTTCACCTATTAAATGGGCAAGTGTAATAATGTGATAACAGATACTATTTAGAAAGTTATCTGGAAATCATCACTTCCATATATTCTAGTGGAAATATTTACCAATAAAAGCATTCTAGACAGTTATTTGACAATAAAGCTCTCTTGATGACATGGTTTTTTGTTTTGTTTTGTTTTGTTTTGCCTCCTTGATGTCAAATTTGGTCATTTTGCTTGATCTGCCCAACTTTTAATGATGTAAAAAGAAATTTGAAAAACCATCAAGTATTTCATACTTTGTTCTCACTGCCTGACTAACCAGCTTTATCCAAGATGATGACTAGTTCCAAAATGAAGACTAGGACCACAGAGAAGATGACTTGGGAAAGTGTGCAAGCAACCCTGGTGACTTACATCATCAAACACTCCCTTAAGCCTCTGAGATTCTGAATTGTCCATCCAATATAGCCTAACATCAGGATATTTTCCACTGACAATTTATCACAAATAAATAGTTAAGAATGTTCCTTGAATTTTTAGTTAAATGTATCTCTATTACAGTGACCTTAGATGGAATCCAAATGATTATCAGAAAACTTTCAAATAAATTATGTACATCAAAGTATAACTGAAAAAACAGAAGAACTGCCATCACACACACACACACACACACACACACACACACTCCCTCAATATGATAATAAGTGAAAAGTAGGATCAATCCTTAAAAATCTCAATTATTACATAATCACAATTTTTATTTACTTATTTATTTTCAAAAACAACATACAACATGGTTCTTGTTATGATTTAAATCTGGAATGCTCTCAAAAGCTCATGTGTTGAAGGCTTGGTCTCCACTGAAGGAGGGTTCAGAGGCTAGGTCTTGGAAAGTGGGTGAATCAAGAGGGCTCTGACATCAAGAGTGGATTAATCCATTAATAAATAAATGAACTACCGGAAGGTGGTGGATGCTATGGTGGGTGTTTCTGGTCAAAGGGAGTGGATATTGAGGACATATCTTAGGGTCTCTAACTTGTTCCTTACCCTTCTTCTCACTTTCTTTCTTTGCTTTCTGACTGCTATGAAGTGAAGGGCTTTCCTTTGCCACATCTTTTTACCTTGATGTTTCTGCTTTGCTACAGTCTTTGAAATAATGGAATTAGCTTACCATGAACTAAAACCTCTGAAACTTTCAGCCAAAGTAAATCTTTCCTCCTTTAAGTTGTGCATGTCAAGTATTTTGGTCACAATGACAAAAATCTGACTAAGACAGTGTTTACAGAATTTTTCTAGGTTGTTTGCATTTAAATGCATTATGTTACTTTGAGCCTTGCTGAATTGCTGAGGTTGGCCTTGAACATGTGATCCTCCTGAATCAGCTTCTTGAGTCTCTGGGATTACAGGCATGTACCACTGTGCCCATTTTAATTCTAAATACATTTTCTTATTTGTATTTTCCACTTTCTATTCAATAAATGAAGATAGACACAATAACATACAAAAAATATTATAATCTTATACCAAACCCTATTCTTCTTGCTTTATATCACATTTCCTCTTTAATGATAAAACTATGCATTTCTGAAAGCTTGGTATTGACTACTGGAGCTCTATTTTTCTTCTAGAGCCAGAAATTGGTCACTGCCTTTGAAGTTCAATTATAATGATAACCATTTACTCTGGTATCCTTACAAAGCTGCAATGTGGTGCTCTAGCAGGGTAAGTAAAGAATGAGTCCCTTTGTTTTTTATTGTGGATTGATAGATGAAACGTTATGTACTGAGAGTAGAGGTGAACTGTCAAACACTGTGCCTTTTAGTACTCTTCAAAGTACCAAAATTTACTTGATTTCCAAGATTATGAAAATCAAGGGAAGACTGAAAAAAAAATGTTACAATCCAGGAAAGACTGGGAAATATAACAGCTAAATGTGATATTCTAGACTGAATCTTGAAACAGAAAGCAGGCATTACAGAAAAAAAAAAATGGTGAAATCCAAAGTAAAATCTAGAGTTTAGTTAATAGTAAGGTACTGTCAGTTTATTAGTTTTGCCAAATTCACCAGGGTAATGTGAAACGTTAATGATGAAAAAATTTGAAAAGGGTGTAATAGGCAGAATAATGGACTTCTGAGGATGTCTAGAACCTCTGAATAGGTTAGTCTTAAGAGTCCATAAATAAGAGGGATGCATAAAAAGCAGGGTCAAGGTGATACAGTGGGAGAAGGACAGAGAAGAGAAGAATATCTTTCTTTTTCTCCTCTGTTTTGTTTTGTTGTAGTTGTTGTTACTGGGCCTGAACCCAGTGATTTTTACCACTGAGTTATATCCCCAGGCTTCAAATTTGTGATCCTCCTCCTCAGTTACTGGGGATACAGGCGTGTGTGCCACTTCTTACTGCAGGAAGGATTTCTGGCTTAGAAAATGGAAGGGCGAAATACTTCCAGGAATGCAGAAACTCTCTAAAAGCTAAAAAAGACAAATCACAGGTTCTCTCCTATAGCCCCCAGAAGGAACGTAGACTTGTCAGCACCTTAATTTTTAGAGAGTTGCATGGCAGACTTCTTACCTCTAGAATCATACGTAATAAATCTGTGTTGTTTTAAGCCACCAAGTTTGTGAACATTTGTTAAAACTCCCATTAAAAAACCTCAAAAGACTTATGCAGGAACTGTCATTTCAACTGTGGTATAATTCTAAAATCATTACAATATATAATTTTCTTTTTAAAAAGTTTAAGAAGAGTCAGAGTGCATTATATGGTTTTAGCCATTCAAAGGCTTCCTCAGCCTAAGAAAACACTGAACTCTTAAATATGTTTGGAGTTCCCACTCCTGTGATCTATTTCCTCTATCTTGCCTCCTGCTCAGTCTCCCCAGAGTCTGACACCTTGGTCATCTGCTAAGCCTGGATACCTAGAATTTGACATTCCTTCTACCTCTTCTGTCTCTGACCTCCTCCTCTTCTCTAGTTATGGTTTTGCCATTGTTGCAGATGCTACTACCTCCCACAAGTTTGAACAAAACAACCTTTTTTTACATAACATATTTTACTGAAGGTAGAAATGTAGAAAGAAGTGAAGCTGTATTACCATAGCAACCAGACAGAAATAAAAATTCAGTCAACTCTTTTATCAGGGCTATAGAGTATCAAGAAACTGTGCAAATCATCAAATCAGTTTGAATAGGTTCTTTTCCTTTACCAGATTCTAGTCAGTCCTCTAACATGCATGGTGTGGTCAGTATGAGATGATTTCCAAGTTGAAGACAGCACTACCCTTTAGATATAAAGAGTAGTTATACTGGGCTGGGGATGTGGCTCAAGCAGTAGCGCGCTCGCCTGGCATGTGTGCAGCCCAGGTTCGATCCTCAGCACCACATACAAAGATGTTGTGTCCGCCAAATACTAAAAAAATAAATATTAAAATTCTCTCTCTCTCTCCCTCTTTCTCACTCTCTCTCACACTCTTTCTAAAAAAAAAAAAAGTAGTTATACTTCAGGAAGGAAGAATCACATTTTGCAAAGAGGGCATCTTTATCCAAAAGCTTACCTTGATCTCTGTTTTTTTTTTTAATTTTTCTATTGGTTTTGTGCTTATCTTCTCAAATATGGTTATTTCATATATACAGGGTTTTCTGTTAGAAAATTACCTATCTGAAGGATCCAAGTAGTCATCTCTGTCTAAATTATTGTTCTTACTTCTATGTCTACATATCTAAAATGTGATAATTATGTAATTAGTGAATCATCCTTTAGGCATCATGTCTGGATCTTAGTTCAACCATTATATACACATACACACATACTCTATGTACAGAGTATATGCATACATATGTATGTATATACATATACATACTCTATATACATATATGTTTATTCAGTATATATACTCAGTATGTGCATATAAAATAGTATATATCACTCAGTATGCAGTTTAATAAACTATGCAGAGTATTCCTGAAATTAATCTTCAGCTCTAGTTTTCTTTTAATATTTTATTAGCTCTTGATAGACCTTTATTTATTTATATGTGGTGCTGAGAATTGAACCCAGTGCCTCACACATGCTAGACAAATACTCTACCACTGAGCCAAAACCTCACTCCCTCTATTTTTTTAATGGGTGTGTATGGGAAGTATCAATGCCACATAATTGGTACTGAGTTATTCTTTACTCTGTTCTCCTTCTTCTTCTTTTTTGAGTTCTGATGATCTTAATATGTACCCCATAAAAAGGCAAGGAGATAATCTGTAGAGGCACTTTCAGAACATTAAACATCCATAGAGATGCTTTAGTTCAATCCGTTTCCATATAGACAAGGAAACTAAAGCCTGAAGACACTGTGTGCTCTTCCCAGGATCAGAGCATCACGAACTGGCAGACCTTGGAAGCAAGGCATCAATTACTGGCAGACTCAAAAGCCAGGTCTTCGGAAGCTTTATGTTCCCTCTCTGAGCAAGGAAGTTATTAGCTAACCCACTAAGTGTAGGGAGTATGTGGGTAATTAGTTAACAAATTTCTAGTATTATACTAACAAAACATAGCCCAAATAACAAGTTAAAACCCTGAGAGGAAAATTAAGAAGACATCAAACATCAAGTCCCCTTCAAAGGTAAGCTCTGCCTATGCAACTAAGGAGAGTGTGGCTATTGTACCCTGTTCTTCACTCTTCTTGGTAAAATAATTACTATGTATCTAAATGACTGTCTGCTCACTACTTTTATGTAGCCTGAGGTCAGATACCATGCTGATCTTGATTATTATTTTAATGTCACTACTTTGCACATTACCTATCTCAGAGGCAAAAGTTTTGGGTTTTTCTGGTAATTTGGATGTTTTCATCATGAAAATAATTCTGAAAAAGAATGCAATTAATTTTTATGATTTTATATTCATCAGTGTTAATTTATTCAGTCAATTGTCAATCACACAGGTATGACTCTCTGACAGGGAAATTCATAAGGTAAAATTGTGTAAAGTGTGTATGTGTGTCATCAGGAAAATAATCTGTTCAATAAAAGGATTAAAAGAGTAAAATAGTCGTTTTTAGTTGTTCTCTATTATAATTTGTGTTGTTTTTCATGACATTATAAGACTTTATTGGCAATTAAATAACCAAACAATGCTAGATTAACCTGGGGAAGGACCAAAGCTTTCCTATCTAGGATTGGGTCTAGAATGTGTATTGTGAGACACTACAAATGTCTTAGAGGAAGAAATCACTCATGCAGTGTTCTCCAACTTCATCTTCTCTGGATCTGCATGAACAAAAAAAAAATAAAACCATCAAGAATATTCATTTTATCAGATTTTAAAGGAAAGAAAAATGGGATATATGAGATTAAATGTCTACTGAAAATAGACGACATTTTTCTCTTAGCTGAACTTTTACAAGGAAAGTTTCTGTTTGGTAGTTGGTTGGCCATTCCTTGCTCTGTAGATAATTAGCAGCATTCTTCATTAGGGTTATATTTATTTTGCAAAAAGAGAAAGAAAGTCAAGGTTTGGAGATATAATTTGTTTTTCACCCTAAAATCTTTCTTGATTGTGGGGGGATGAGAGAGAAGGAGGAATGAATTTCTATAGCACCACTTGCATCAGTCTGGATCCTAAAATAATTTGTCTTTTGGCCACCACTAAATCTTATTATTGGTTTCAAGCAATAAATCTTCTGAGGTGTTGAGAGGAGAAAAAAAAAAAAAAAGAAACACCATTCTACTAATGAGATTACTCTGAAAATAAAGCGGTGGATTAGTAAAATCTAATTTGGAAGTGATGAAGTACATGTGATGTCCAAGTAATTATTCCTGCACAGTCCCCATCCGTGGGGAGCTTGGAGTTATTGGATACTGCACTATGTTAATGATGCCACCGCCTGACATTTGAGTGAATGTGCTGACCGTCTGCTGTGTCGTCTCTGCTATTGTCAATATCACCACTGGGGCCAGCAGCTGCATTCATAATGCTGCCACAGACACAGCTAGAGCTGAGTGTGTGTGTGTGTGTGTGTGTGTGTGTGTGTGTGTGTGTGTGTGCCTGTGTGTATGTGTTCGTGTGTGTTCTCTTTCTTAGGATAATGCTTTTACTGTTTTAAAATCTGGGCCAAGATAAAAGTGCTATCCTGAGTACTGCTATATGTAGAATCACAGACTCCAGTGTTTGTATTTCAATGCTGAAACCAAGTGCACTAGTTGAGTTCTCTCTGTCTTCCTTTGTCTTTCGAAAATATAAATCTGTCAGGTAATATTAGTTCATGTGGTCAGTGGGGTTATTTCTAATAAAATGGTCTCCTCCTCTATACCATACAATGGAAAGCTCTATGATTAGAAGTTTGATGAAGTACTTTTGTGATAAAGGATTCTGTGGCTTTAATACATCACTAAATTGACTCAAATTAAGTAGGTAAAAATTTCTTAAGGAAGTTGAAGGACCAACTAAACTCAAAGAAAAGAAGATATAAAATAATAATAATAAAAAAAGCCTCTCTCTTTGCCTTCTGATCATCATGGGAGCTTCCCTCTGCCACTCTCTTCCACCATGATATTCATCCTTACCTGGAGCCCCAGAAAATGGAGCCAGCTGTCTATGGACTGAGCCCTCTGGAACTGAGAGTCCACAAATAAACTTACTCTCCTCTACAATTGTACTGACAGGGTCCTTTATTCAAAGCAGCAAAAAACAAAATAAAACAATAACAACAACAAAAAATCCACCCACATTGCATACACAAATTTACATGGTAAAATAATTCTCAGAAATGGATTATGGTGTAAAAATTTCCAATGGAAATCTTATACATACATTATTTCTTTAGTTGCTTCACTTCTAACCATTTAAAGGCCGTAAGAACTCTATAAAAGGTCAAAGTCACTGCTTTCTTCAGAAAGAAATCCCTCTAGTTTTCATCTCTTGCTCTCTGCAGCAAATGTTTTTTTTTTAAATTTTTGTTGTTGTTGTTACCATTATTATTATTATTATTATTATTATTATCATTATACTAGGAATTTAACCCAAAGATACTCTACCACTGAGGCACATTCCCAGCCCTTTTTTATTTTGATATACGACCTTCCTAAATTGCCGAGGATGGTATTAAACCCGTGATCCTCATGTCTTAGATTCCTGAGTTGCTGGGAATACAGGTGCTCACAACCATGTCTGGCCCAACTCTACATTTTTAGTAGATCTCTATTGAACCTGAAATGCTTAGCTTCATATCTGAATTTTCTCAGTTCCATCCTGTTTGGAGTGCTAACTGATTTGGGAGATATTACCTAAACCCCATTTAACTTCTAAAGCATAGTTTCTCAGGGCTCCAACATCTTGCTTTACCCTAGCTGCTCAATTCAACACTTTAGATCCTTCTGTCCTGAGAGATGAACCACTGATGAATGCATATATCAAGTCCAAATAGAAAGACAATATTTAGTAAGAAGAATACCAAGGTTAAGAAGACATTGACATGGCAACATATTTGAATCTGAGAAATAAAGCAATATTGAAATGCAAGAAAAAGTGAAAAATTAGTTATCAGTGCAGCCAAGAAAAGACAGTAGGCAATAAAACATGGCATAGGCAAGTTAGAGTTTCAGAAATCATATGCAGTAGCTAATCTCTTTCCTGCTCAGCATGATCTAGGTTGTAGGCAGAAGGACCCCTAACAGGTACCAGTATGCTAGTATGGGCCAAGTCCATTTCCTTTTCTCAGTAGTAAAAAATGAGATTATCAAATGGATATTCTCGATGATGATAAAATAAGAAGGTAGGAAAAGGTTTTATTTTTCTCAGGACAAGGGGGAAGTGCTATACTCTTAGAAAGAAAAATAAAAAAGAACATTATAGAAGACAAATGTTTGGTAGTGTGGAAATGGATTTGTAGTGATCATCAATATGATCAAATTGTTGAGGAATTTGTTTGAAATCCCTGTTGTAGAAGGGAAGCAACCGACAATTTGTTGGGTTAGTCACATTATATATTCAATGCCATTCTTTGGGTGAGTATACTCTGCAAGATAGGAATTATTGTGCTTTGTAATGAAACATATTTGGGACTAGATGAAAGTAAAAATATATGTTTCAAAAGCACACATGATAGCACTAGGATATTATACTAGGTGTATATAATCCCTAAATCTATGTGCTTTTAGACTATGTAAAGCTGAAAGGTTTACTAGTTCTTATTATATGTGAGACACAGTATGGAAGTTGCATCCTAACTCTTCCATATCAAAGGGATATATACACTGGTGTGTGTCTGTGTGTGTCTGTCTGTCCTCACCATTTAAGGAGAATCCTTGAAATACCTGGGTTTCAAGTACTAGTTTGCTACTTTTGCTCTTTCCAAACAAGTGGTACGGTGGAGAGCTGCAAAAGTAAAATGATCTTGGCTACTCATGGAGCAAGCAAAAAAAAAAAAAAATCAGTTCTTTGTCCCAGTCCTGTTCCTTGTCCCATTCACAAGACTAAATTTAGGCTTGAAGTTTTTTTATTTTTGTCATTTTCTTAAAAGATCCAAATAGTACATGCAAACAACCCTACCACGATGCTGAGAGCCATAGCCAAGTAGGAATGATGCATGGCATTTTGGGGCTGAAAGGTGACCCTGCTCAGGGATTAGGGTGGCTCCAGGTTTAGGGCGGATCCTGCTGGGATTAGGGCATATCCTGCTGCCTCAGGCGTCCACTCCTTGAGTTCCCATTGAGTTCTCACGGGGTTGTGAGAGAATTGGTACACAGAGCCCAGTGGAGGGAGTGTATTTTTCCCAGAACTTGCATGTAGAGTGTCGGTGAGCGTTCGGGAATAAAGAGTTGCTGTTGGAATCTACAAGTTTTTGTGGTGGCTCGGTTATTTTGTGCCCAGACAGACTGCGGCATTTGGTGGCCCATACAGGGAATGAACCCGCGACCTTGGCCTTTTTACCACAAGTTAATCTTGGAGTCAATCCTAGAGGATTGATACCTAACCATATTTGGCAGATGGACATCACACACTTGCCAGAATTTGGAAAATTAAAATATTTGCATGTTACAGTTGATACTTCTTCTGGATTTTTGATGGGCTCCCTTCATGCTGGAGAAAAAACTAAAGATGTTATAGCTCATTGCTAACAAAATTTTGCCACTCTGGGCGTTCCAAAACTGTTAAAAACAGGTAATGGTCCTGGTTATACTTCTACCTCTTTTAAACAATTTTGCTCATCATTTGGCATTACTCACATAACAGGAATTCCATACAATCCTCAGGGACAAGGCATAGTTGAAAGAGCTCATCAAACTATTAAAACGTACTTATTAAAGCAAAAAGAGGGAATTGGAAAGGGGTATATATCCCCCAAAGATAAACTTAAAATAACGCTTTTTACTCTAAACTTTTAAAATTTGGATTCATCAGGACTTAGGGCTGCGGAAAGGCAGATGTGTCCAAAAAATGTACATAAGCCTAAGGTACTTTGGAAAGATATTCTAACAGGACAATGGAAAAGTCCTGACCCAGTGATTGTCTGGAGTAGGAGTTCTGTTTGTGTGTTTCCACAGGAAGAACAGCAGCCGATTTGGATTCCAGAGAGACTAACCAAAGCGATTTCTACAGACCCAAAAGGAGATGATTTGACTCAAATTCATAACAGCTGATATCCAGAGCTCCAGCTTGGCTATTCTTACATCTGTGACAGTGATTAACCAGGATGCTTTTTTAATATCTATTTTATTATTGCATTTTTCCACATCATAAAGTTCTATTTTATTTTTTGAGGTCATACAGACCTAGGTTAATGTTTTTCTGATCAGTTTTATTTTTTGACTGTGGAGTTTTTAAACATTGCAATGGAGATTTCACCTGTGTAAAGCTACAAGGCCTTTACTATTGTCTTATGTGCACACTTGTGTTTTGTGTTGTATGTCTGTATGTGCGTATGTCCATATATCATATATGAGGAGTGCTCATGAAAAATGGATCGAATTTTTTTTTTATTTCACGTGATTTTAATGGTTTAATTTGAATTGGGTAAACAGCTGTTGAGGATTGTTTTAATATGTGTACAAATAAGGAGGTTAACAGATCTGTTTGTTTTCTTTCACCTTTCCTTTTCATTATATTTAATAATTCTGTTCAGGATAATGTAAATTGGTCAGAAAATTGTTTTCTTAGTACCTGTTGGAATGTTACATAATTTCTTTTTAGCATCATTGCCACAATTCCTATCTTCATCCCAGTGCCGGTGAAGACAAAGATAAAAACAAACTACAGCTTCTATGATAGCTATCACAGTAAACTATCATGCATCAATGAATAATAACTCAACAAGTAATGCTCAATCAAGGAGTTGATTTACTTTGGGAAGAAATGGACATATTGATAGATTCCTCTGCTTTGAACTGCTTGCAGAACTTGCCTGGACTATGTATCACTTGTATGCATTGTGAACTGTCTGTTGGTGCAGCGAATTGTGGTAGTGCTGGCCTATCTTTGCTGATGGTGTCACCGGTGATACAATTTTCCCAAAGAAGCCATCAATTGGCTTAGTGTCGTGGCATTTCTGTATCCTCCTCCCTTCTGCTAGTGATGGTCTAAAATCTGGGGGCCAACAGAGGTGAGGCAAAGAACCTCACCCCCCCCACTGCCACCAAGGCCAAATTTGGGGGCCAACAGAGATGAGGCAAAGAACCTCACCCCCCCCACACACACTGGTGCATAAGCCTATCCACAAGTATGGCTGTATGCTGGACCAGTAGTCAGTGATGGTATGATCCAATTGCAGTGGTACTAACCTAAGACAGGAGGCTGATGCCTAGAGGTCAGCTCATCCGATGATGGTAAGCACCATATGTTGAATTGAACAACCTAACAAGCCACATTGCTTGTTGTTTATTTAAACAGAAGGGGGGAGATGCTGAGAGCCATATCCAAGTAGAAATGATGCATGGCATTTTTGAGTTGAAAGGTGACCCTGCTCAGGGATTAGGGTGGCTCCGGGTTTAGGGTGGATCCTGCTGGAATAGGGTGGCTCTGGTGGATCCTGCTGGAATAGGGTGGCTCCAGGTTTAGGGCGGATCCTGCTGGGATTAGGGCATATCCTGCTGCTTCAGGCTCCCGCTCCTTGAGTTCCCGTTGAGTTCTCACGGGGTTCTGAGAGAATTGGTATGCAGAGCCTGGTAGAGGGAGAGTATTTTTCCCAGAACGTGTGTGTAGAGTGTTGGTGAGAGTTCGGGAATAAAGAGTTGCTGTTGGAATCTACAAGTTTTTGTGGTGGCTCGGTTATTTTGTGCCCAGACAGACTGCGGCACCACCCCATCACATTGCCGTCCCAGCCCCTGACGACCTCAGAACTTGACTGGTTTATGCATGCCAGCCAGCTTTTGAGCAAGCACTAAGCAGGTCATCTAATCCTAGAATGACTGCACATTGTTAATCACCTCCATGTCTCTAGGTAAAAAACTCACAAATTCCTCAAAGTGAGATGAGAAATTTCCCACACAACACATAACTAGAAGATGAATGTTTATTTTTTACAACCTATACAGATGCTGATGCTCTACTCAGGCACTTTTCATATATTATCTATCTCAGTTAAACCTCATAGTTAAGAAATAAAGGGGAAATTATGACCTTATTTTCACTGACAAGAAATCTAAAGTTCAATAGCATCAAGTAATTTTCTGAAGGTCACAGAGATAGCATAGTGATATGGCTATGTCTTAAATGATCTGGATACAAAAATCTAGGTGCCACCTACTACTTGTCTTTCCTCTGACAAGATACTTAACCTGATCCATCTATTCAACTGTGCAATAGAAGTAACAATAACAAAATAATATCTACACCTCTAAGAAGTTGTTCAAAGAATGAAATAAAACTGGACTCACACGTGTGGCACACATAAGGCTTATCATCTCATTAAAGGCTCAGAAATATTAGATATTCACTTAAGGCAAGGTTGAGAGTTGAATCCAAAGGGATGTGGTATTCTTTCTACACTATTAACTTCCTCTAAATGCTTAACTATATCAAGAAGATTTTTAAAGCAACAGAGTAATTCTGCAAAGAATTAAAAAGAGTTAGAGACTGCTCTGACCTTGTAGGCCAGTATCAGGTTTTATCAGGGACCTCTGTCTCCCAGCATACCCCAGGTATTCAGAATAAACAACTCTAAAGAATGCCTCTTGACTTGTCCTACTAAACATCTCATTCCACCTCTCATTTCTTATCTCTTTGAATCCTCACCATACACTTGTCCTTTCTTCATAATTAGACAACCCCAAGGGGTTAAAAGCACTTGATAGATGATATGCTGGGATTAAGCCCTTCTCCATCTATTACAAGATCCAGCACTCTTGCAACATTTTCATCCAAGTTGTTCATTTCTCAAGTCTGGAAGAATATGAAGCTATCAATCCATTATCTACTTGCAAAATATTACAACTAATTTGACTGATGATTAAATATTTTGAAAATGGGGAAAGAAGTCATTCTATAAACTCTTAAGGTGCTAGATACTTCTGTAACACTTTCCAAGCCAGCATTCCAGTGATTAGCAGTGAATCATGTAGAATGTGCCTTAATTAAATCAAATTCCTTGTAAATATTTCTCTTTAATACATTGACATGTTTGATCAAATCAATTTTCTATATAGGAACATCCTCCAAACTACCAGAAATCTTAGTGAGAATCTCTGAAGCCATTTGATTTCAGAAATGCCTTTTTGAGACTCTGCTTTCTCTCTTCTTTCTAAGAATCTGAAAAACTTTCTAAACAACATTTTTGGAATCCTAAGGATGCACAAGTGGCTAATAAATCATCAATACTATTAAAAGTCACTTTGCCAGGATAAGAGACCCACGTATCAATAATAGTTAGAATAGGGTGTGATAGTGCTGTGTAGAAATCCCCCAGGCATAGAATGAGGACGGCAGGGAGGACTTAGTTTGCAGAGTTAGTTTGGGAAGATTCTGTCAGTCCACCATAAAGATGAAAGAGAATGGTACAACAAAATATTCTTTGGCAGGAACCAGCATGGTATTTTAAGAAACTGAAGTGTTTGCTGTCTTGCTTGGGGTTGGGTAAATAAATGACTGGAGATTGGCCCAGAATAACAGATGGAAGCATGGAAGAATGGCATGATCATTTAAAGAGGCTGGACTTCTCCATTGATAGCCAAGTCTTGAGACTATGTTTCTTTCTTTCTTTCTTTTTTAAGACCACGTTTCTTGATCTGGCTGACAGGGATTATATAAACCTTCCAAAATTACACAGAGGCATTTAGAGGGCTGAACAGGGTAGCCTTGTTTGGAGAAGGGAAGCAGGCTCACAGTTTTCCTTAGGGTCTCAAAATCTCCATTACTTAAGAAAGGAGATGGCATAATAAGATTTATTTACCCTGTAGTTTCTTAGGGATATTGAATTTGAAGAATTTGGATTTTAGGTTATGTCTTCAATCTCTTTATTCATCCTATAATATTCCACTTTTATGGTAGGTGGTAGATTTGATGTAATAGTGGTGCTCTGCCAATCTCAGCCTTGACTAGCACAATTTATGGCCTCAGGGCCACTCTAAGGCCAGCAGCTTCAGTTGGAGCTGTCTGCCACATTTCCTTTACCTCTTCTGTAACTTGGCTCTGCGCAGCTTGAGCAATATGCTG
Organism: Callospermophilus lateralis; assembly: GCF_048772815.1. Classification (NCBI taxonomy): domain Eukaryota; kingdom Metazoa; phylum Chordata; class Mammalia; order Rodentia; family Sciuridae; genus Callospermophilus; species Callospermophilus lateralis. Next base: position 171,361,903 of record NC_135306.1, on the reverse strand, counting down.
GCTCATTCCTGCTCCCCTCAGTCTGTTGTAGCTTCAAGTCTGGAAGCAATAAAGGAAGACCAAAATTAACAGCATATTTCAATGATTGTCTTTTAAAGTATTAGCTCTTCTCTCTGTTCAGTCGATTATCAAAACATACTGTGTTAAATTCATGCTAGGGCTTGTAACCTAGAACTCTTTGCTTACCAGTCACATTCAAAAGCCTGTGTGTAAGATAAGGCATTTCTAGAGGATTATTGCAATGATAAGCCACCCATTTTTTTTTTCTCTGCATAGTTATTTTGTTCTTGAGTGAACAAACTTTCAAGAGACAATTACCTAGACTGCATTGTTTTGCCCCCATTACCAAACTTCTTTTAAGAAATTAAAATGGGTATTAAAGAGATTAAATTTTATTAAATAGTTATCATGTTGATTGTAGAACTCTGACTTAGGATATTGATCACTATAATCTCACATTAAAACATTTGTTACAAAGCCACCTCAATGTCTCATTCCAGGAAAAATTTATCTTAGATCTTGTTACTGTATAATATACTCATATGAAACTCTACAGTTTGAATTTTATGTCTATGTCAATTTTGAAACCTGTTTTATTTAAGTTTTTGCTTTGCCAAATACATAACCCCTCTCTAGCAATGATGTAGAATCATGTTGTATATACTTTGGGAACAACTCTGTTTCTATTCGTTTATTTATTTTGTCACTGTTCTTTGTCTCATGTCCTTATTACCCAGTGGTATTATATGCACTTGTGTAAGTTAATGCTTTAGAACAGGCTGGGTGTTATCAATGTATACAACCAATCCATAATATTTAGGAGGATATTTTGCTTTAAATGTGTGAACTGAATATGAACTAAATAAAACTCTAGGTGTCAGACTTGAGTATTGTGTTTCCTCTTTAAATTCCAAATATCTTTCATCTGTAATCACTCTGCAGAAGAGTCTGTCACAGTTCAGTGCAGCACCCAGAGGTCATCACAAGCGACCTGTGAATTTACATCCCCATACATAATCATTCTCAAGCAGGCTGTGGCTCTAGTGCTCACCCCAGGCAGAGAAGAGTCTTGCATGGGTTAAATTAACCAGCCAGGAGAACATGTGAGCTGAACATATGGTGAAGTGTTTTGAGGTTTAGGAAAACAAGTTTCTGGTACAAACAGAGTCTGGCCTCTGAGACCCCACTGTCAGCATGAAAAAAGATCTCCTTATTTACCAGAGTGAAAAGAAAGGGGCTCTTTCAATTACTTCACCTCCATAGCAGTACACAATGGAACAGGAGCAGAAATAGCACATTGATAGAGAAAAAAACAAATGTAAGTTCCTCAGGGAAGTCAGAGGAGGCTATGGAAAGCATGTAAAAAAGTAGTGTACAGCTCTAATGGCAAGTGAAAAGAGAAGAAATTGGAAGTGAAGTCCCACAAATTGAAATTAAAATGGTAATTTTCTTGAGCTTGAGGGTCCTCCCTCCACAGACCATCCCCCACACTGCTCTAATTGTACCACTTCAAACCTAATGAGTTGGGTTTAGAAGTACAGAGGACTGTAAATGAACCCGTTTATCATTGGAACATTCATTAGATATTTGATGGAGCACTTGTTTTTAATGCCTAGAAATACAACACAGAAATTAGTCTTTGGAGGTATCATCTGTATTTAGGAAAAATGAGAACATATATTTGCCCTAAGAAAGAGTGAATCATTAAAGACACTGTTTGGCTGACTCCTTAATTTGCTCTTAAGAAGATTTGAAGCTGAAATTTCAACTTCTAACCTATTCACTGTAATTGATCCTATTTTAGTACGGTTGGTGGTTGGCTTCAACATGAGGAATAAGGGCAGTCTTGTCCTAAAACTGAGCAGTTAGATGAAGATCTCATTTTATCTATTTACTTACATGTAAAAAAAAAAAAAGGATCATAATGTTACTTCTGCCTTAGAGTTTGGTGACAACTAAATGATATATTAGTAACGTGCTACAGGCAGAGTCTAGCACATAGTGAATGTATCTCAAGTAGTACGTGCTATTCTTACACATAACACCAATCATGCACAACCTTATGGAGTAGGAATAGCAAATCAGCATTTGTCCCATAGCATAATATTATTCCTTTTTTATTCCTAAATACATAATTACAGAAATACAAGTTAAAATAGTTACAATGCCTATAATGTTGGCTAAGATTTAAATGCTTGTTGTATTTATTATTAGTGATAAGGAAATACTTGTGGCAATTATGGACAAGAATGCTTATTGAAATCTTTTTTGGACTGTATTTTGTCAGTATCTGTCAAACTGTTAAATGTTCCTATAACTGGATGCAGTAATCCTACTTCTAGGAATATTGCTTGAGAAATAATTACTTACATGAATGTACTATGAAACATATATAGGGAATTAACCACAGCATTGTTTGTAGTTGAAAAAAAACAAGCAAACTGTAAATGACTTTAAATGTTTATTAATGTGGCAAAATTCAAGTCAATTGTGTTATATCCATATAATAATTTTAGCTAGCTATTGAAAAGTAGGCTAGATATTCATATATTAATTATGAAAAATAAACAAGGAATCCAATGCCAAAAGTAAGATATTTAACAGTATGTATAACACAAATGTTTGAATTAGAATGAAATTTCCAGAGTGTACATACACAAATCATCTAATCATCTTATGAACAGATTAAAAAGTAAAAACTAAAATAAAATCTTAATATAATCAGAGAAAGTATTTGACTAAACACAATATCCATTGATGATTAAATACAACAACAACAAAAAGAAAGCCAAATCTGAGCTTGAGCTAGTGAGGAATAAAATAGACACTTCCTCAATCTGATAACAAAAATTTATGAACATTTTTTTAAAAACTATAGTTAATATCATAATTAATACTAAAAAAATGAATACTTTCTTCCTAAGATTAGAAATAAGTCAAAGATGTCCTCTCTATATACTTCTATTCAACACCATATTAGAAGTCTTAGACAAGGCAAGAGGAAAACATAAAATTCTATTATATCCATTTGTATAGATGACAACGTTTGTTACTGTAGGCAATTTTAAAAAACATTTATACAAAATAATGAGTTCAGTAATATCATTGAATATAAGGTATCTATACAAAAAATCAATTGGTATTTATCTGTTAGCAAAACTCAGAAATTACATTTAAAAAAACAATGTCAATGAAATAAACAAATATTAAGGAATATATTTAACAAAATGTAAAATCTATCCACTAAAATCTACAAAATGTGGTTGAGATAAATTAAAGAAAATCTAACTGATGAAATGATAAAGAGATGGCGTGTTTACAAACTAGAAGACTCAATACCATTAAGATGTCAGTTATCTCCAAGTTGATCAACAATTCCAAGTAAAATATCAATAAGATTTTGTGGATTTGATCGAATAAATCTAAATTTTATATTAAAATATGAATGACCTACAGTAACAAAACTAACTTTGAAAGTGAATGGAGTTTAAGGACTTTCATTTCTCAACTTAATATAATTCTCTGATAATCAAGTCAATGAGGTATTAAAAGAATAGAAGCCAGGCACAATGGCTCACACCTGTAATCTCTGTGATTCAAGAGGCTGAGGCAGGAGGATATTAAGTTCAAGGCTAGCCTTAGCAAGTCAGCAAGACCCTGTTTCAAGATAAAAATAAGAAGGGCTGTAGATGTAGCTCAGAGGTAGAGTGCTTCTGGTCCAATCCCTAGTACTGGGAGAAAAAAGAGAGAAAGACTAGAATATATATAAATTGGAAAGATTAGAAATTCCAGAAATAGGTCCCCTTTTATATTATCAGTTCATCCTTAATATACTCAGCAAAGCAACCGAAAATATATTCCTTTCAACATACTGTGAAGTAATTGAATAAACACACTTACAAAGGATTGTCACCCTTACCATTTACTATGTACAATATTAAATTCAAGTGAAAATAATTCTAAAGGTAAAAACCACACTACAAAACTTATAGAAGAAAACATAGGAGAAAATCTTTGTGACCTTAGGTTAAACAAAGAAATCTTAGCTAAGTAAAAAGGTGCAATAGATGATAAAGAAAAGATCATAGAAATAGTTGAATGTAAAAATAAATTTGTTTATCAAAAGACATTGTCAGTCTGTATTTGTAGCTTAGTGGAAGAGTGCTTGCCTAGCATGTGTGAAGCACTGGGTTCAATTCTCAGCACCACATATAATAAATAAAATAAAGGTCCATCAACAACTCAAAAAAATATTAAAAGAAAAGACATTGTCATGAAAACTAAAAGGTGACTCACATAGTAACATTTGCAAAGCCTTTATCTAATAAAGGACTAGTTTGCAATATATACGAAGAACTCTTACAAATCAACAGGAAGAATAAAACCATCCCAACTAAAAATGGGAAAAAATTATTTTAAAGAAACATTTCACTGATATAATTATATCAAGCAAAATAAGATACTCAAATATGTTAATCATTTGAGAAGTACAGATTAAAGACACTACAATGATATACCACTACATGCCATTAGAATTGTTAATTGAAGAGAATAACAATACCATATTTGTCAAGGATGCAGGCTGACTGGACTCCTCATACACTGCTGGTGAAATGTGGCTTGGTGGAAACAATTGGGCAGTCTTGTTGACTTACACTTACCATAGGAACCAGTAACTCCACAGGAGTTTAGCCAGGAGAAGTAAAACATTTATCTCCACAAAGATTTGTGCTTGAATGTTGATAGTAACTTTATCTGTAACAAATTGAGCAGATTTCCTAATATCCGTGAGCAAGTATAGCCATACCACGGAGTAATCTTGAGTAATGAAAAGAAATTAACTATTAATACATGTGACACTTTGGATGAACTTCAAGGGTATAAAAGATCACAAATGGTGATTTTATTTATTTGAATAGCTAGAAACATTAAAATCAATACAGATAGAAATCAGACAGCAATTTCAAAAGGTCAAGAGGTATGAGAGTTTGATTATAAATGGATACAAGAAGAAAATTTAGATAAATGTAAATATAATTATGTCAGTGACTATGTTAATATGAACATTTATCAAAATTCATCCAAATGGACCCTTAAAGTTGGTGAACTTTATTGTAAGGTATACCTACAAAAAGTTGATTTTCAAATAAATTTATATTTTGGATAGTAAAAATAGTAAGATAAAGTTGTCAAGATCATTATAGAATATTTATAAAATGATTCATTTGTTAATTCATTGATATGTCCATAGGCTTTTGTAGAAATATAAGCAAGTAGCTACTTTGGGGGCAAAGTAGCAGGGTTTGAGAGTGGGGAAGGATATTAAAATCTGTTTATCATGTTCTCATTTCTACTTTTAAATATCTTTATGATGAACATGTACTGCTTTAATGATAAAATGTAAATTAATAAAAATTAAAGACAAATGATGTGGTTTGAATACTAAGATCACATTTTGTAAATTAAAAATCAGGGCACAAGAAACATGTAGATGATGTGAAGAAGTAGATATTGTCTCAACATAAATATCTGGTAATGATAAATATTCATACAAATGAATCATGACTTCACAATTTAGAAACTCTCTTGACATACCAGGAAACATCCTTGGGTGCTACAAAAACAAGGACATTGAGCATTGATTTATGACAAGTCAACCATTTACATATATAATGTCTAATAATTTAGTGTACTAGTAACTCATCATTTTGTTTAAAAGCTAAATCAAAAAATTAATATTTCTAAAAAATTTTAAAAATAGAATTTTTAAGGTACTGTGAAAAAATTGATTTTTTACAACTTCTTTCTATAATATATTCATTAATATTAATTAAGAAAATAATATCATTTTAGCACCAAAATATATATCAAGCCCTATATATAGTTCAAGTAGTAATAGATGGGCACCTTTTTAATCTTTTATATTAAAATTAGATAGCCACAGGAGTAGCAAAGTCAGGCAGATCACTAGTAACCAGACAGGGAGTGTGAGGTATTCATCAATTCCTAAATATGTAATATCTACATGAAGAGAGACTTTTGTTCTATTCAGTACTGTATATGTGGAGGCTAGACCACTGCCTGGCACATTCAGGGAAACTCATTAAACATTTTAAAATAAGTACAGTGTCTACATATGTGGTTTATTCAAAGAAGAACTGAGCAGGGTCATTAAAGAAATTTATTCGGGTTATTCAATTCTACAAATTGGACAGATTTTCTTTTCAAGGAAAACACATGATAAAGGGCACTATGGTGAGCTAAAGATATTTTATCTTTAAAAAAAATTAGGTAGGAAAAGAACTAATGTTTGCTAAATATATTAAGTATCAAGGGTCACAGTGGATGACATTATTAGTAATCACTATAATATGCCTTTAAAATCAGTGAGATTTAGATAATTCAAATAACTCATTGAAGTTCACATTGTAGGGAAGCAATTGAATCCCTGCTCAAGTTCCAATTAGTTTGGACATAAGGCCCAGGTGTTTTTATTGCTCCAAGTATTTTTTTTTAAATATATGATCAAGAAAATAATGGAGCAAATAAAATATACAAAACAATATATGACCAAGGGACAGAATGTACTAGTCATGGGGGAATCAAAACCAATATATCAGAGGTCACTGCAGGCTGGGAGAATTGAGGAAAGAAAGTCTTTTAGAAACAAGAAAGAAATCAGCTAAGTCTCAATATATTAGGCTAACAAATGCAGGATCATTGGAGGGCCATCCAGAAATAAATGAAGGTTTCTGATTCCTCATATGGCATAATGGTGCCATTTTAGAAGTTCTTCTTGGAGCAATAAGATAAGCAATGAAAAAGGGCAACCCATCTGGATTCCTAAGATCTAAAAAAGTATTTCATTTCAGTAACTGAAATATAGAGCAAACTAGAATATTAATGATTACAAGTTTTATTATAAGTTACTACTATACATATATAATAAAAGGAATCAGAAAGGAGTGCTTAATCACCACCAATTGTACTGAAGTCTAATGAAAAAAAAATTTTTTTAAAGGAAATGCTGTCTCCACATCCCTTTCAGTAGAACTGGAACCCCCAAAGTATACCTGTCTCCCTGAACATTCCTATGGAATATAGTTTGTTAATCGTTCAATGTACACTAAAATGACATTTGACCACATGTCTCTGGAAGAATCTAACTATTTCTTTAAAAGCCTGGAATCAATTTCAAATTCCTGCCTTTGGCTTTCAAGTCTTAGTTTTCATTTAAACCAACACTCATACTACAATCCTGACTTTCCCTGATAACACTGGGTTTTGAGATGTTTTAACTTTCTCTCTCAAGACATGATTTCCAAGAGAATATTCCATGTACAAATAAAACTTAAAAGCACAAAAAGTAAAATTTATCAAATCAACAATCTTTGATAATTTCCAAAAGAAGTAAAAGGATTGCATATTTTCTTAGACTGCGTTGAATATTGAGCATCTCTAATAGCCAAGGTAATTGGCTAGTACCTTGAAGAATCAGAATTTTACATAATACATTTGAGTAAATGCTGCTCTAAATTCATGTTTTGAACACTGAAAAATTACTAAGTTAAAATCTTTGATTATTCGTGTGCACTAAATGGGATAACTTATTCTTTTCTCTGCACACTGATAACTTGGTCATAGATCAAGAGGAGTATTTAGGACTTTGTAAGCAAGACAGTGTGAAGACCATGGGGCTTTTTCATCAAATGAATGTGGATTTTATTTTTGTTTTATACTGTGTGTGTGTGTATATATATACAAAAACAAACTCAACTAATTTTTTCTGTTTGTGGGTTTTGTTTTGCTTATTTTCTGTGTGACCCTTAGTAAACTTAACGTATTCTGGGAAAGAGTGATACTTAACATCTTCCGGGAAAAAGTGATCTATAAGTACAAGTCCATATTGTGGACATGCAATGTTAAAATTAAACTAACTATGCTGGAATTTCCCTCATCGTGACTGGCAATTTTGGCAGGGAGTCAATGCAAACAATATGCTTAAAATACAGAGATCTAGTTAAAGTGAGAAGACCTGAATTGTGTTCGTTTGAAACTCTCTTTTTACCCTTTTTACCATAATGTAAACCTCAGAGACCTCAAAAAGGAAAGAGATCCAAGTAACTAATAGAAATTGTCATCTCCCAACTCTCTTGTCTGATGGTCATGGCTCTAGATAATTAGTCACTCAATGGGAAATTCATTAGTTTGGGCTCAGAGCCCAATTCCCAGAAACATTTTATTTTCGCCTTCACACTTTGGAGAAAATTCCACTTTTAGGTGTCTGGGTTTTGGATCTGAGTGAAACTGTCATATCTTAATTATATTCAAAGCTACCCTCTTGACTTCTATTTCAGCTGTGACATTAGCCTTCACACTTGGATTGGATTGAATTCTCTCTGGCTTAAGAGTGAGAATTTCATATGTTTTCTTTTCATCTGCAGACATCTGTATTCTGTTTAACACAGGATTGTAAAAATCATGGAGCAGGAAGGGCTCCAGCACATTGTGATCACTGTGGGACTTATTCCTTCAGGCCAAAAGCTACAAAAATCCTTTTACCAGTGCTTTTAAAAAATTATTTCCACAGTAAAGACCATGGGTAGGGAAAATCAAATTATTATAATTATGATCTTTAACAACCCCTTCTCTTTAACTATAGAGCACTTACCCATCATTCTTCACTTTGTCAACACCAGTTATACAAACTGAATTATTAAGAATAAAACATGGTATATTGAACAGTAATTTCTAACCATTCTTGCTGTTGATGAGACACAAACATATTATTTATTTAGAAATCAAATGCATGTGCTTAATTTTGTGTATGTGTGAATGAGGAAGAATCATTTCCCCAAAACCTGTACAGAGTTTTATAAACTCTGTAGGGACACTTACATTCATTATATAGTGTGACTCTTATTGTAATTTATAAAGCACAGAATGAGTATTATAGACAAAATATATGGACACCAGTATTAAATGCTTTTTCAAGGTTAAATATAAGTAGATGAATTAATACTGTAATGCAGGCTTTAGGCATCCTCTTAGTTCATATTGTCTACAACTTCATGTTGCCTCTTGCAAATATAGACACTAACTTCAAGGAAATAAAATTAACTGAAGAAAGATAATAAAAAATAAATAAATATGTAACTCAATTTTAAATTTAGCTAAATTGATGAAATGTTTCTAGTTTTTTAATGGAGGTCATGGAATGAACTTGTGTTTCCAGTTTCTTCTCAAGAATGTTGTAGTAGCTTGACCATTTATCATCTTTACTAATTCATACCCTTTGGGAAATAGTTATAAAAATCTATCGTAGATGGGATTAGTAAATAATACTAATGTGTTCTAACATAAGTAAGAAATACCACTGTTTCTTCAAGCCAACCACATTCCAAGAGGAAGCATTTGCTAAATTTAGTGAACAAAGATGGTGCCTGTACTAGTCAGCTTTTCACTGCTGTGACCAGAATACCTGAAAAGAAAATGTTGGAGGAAGAAAGCTTATTTTAACTCATATTTTCAGAGGTTTCAGCCAACTTCATTGTTCTGGGCCTAAAGTGAAGCAAAAAACATGGTGGAAGATACTGGTGGAAAAAAAAAATGCTCAGTGTATGGTAGCCAGGAAGCAGATTGAGCCAGACACCAGAGACAAAATATAAGCCCCAAGGGCACAGCCCCAGTAACCTACTTCTTCCCATGACCCACCTGCTTATAGTTACTACTCAATTTACATGATTATCTCATCAAGTGGATTAATCCACTGATTAGGTTACAGCTCTCATAATCCAATGATTTTACCTCTAAACATTCCTGCATTAACATAGGAACTTTTGAAGGACACCACATATATAAATCATAAGAATGGTCATAGTTAAGTACCATGTTTTTCAATAAGCTAATGAGTCTAGGAACATTCCAGCTGCCTGTCTATCTTAGAAAGGGAAAATTGTGGAGGAGAGTTTTAAATGTTTAAATGAGCATCAAGACAGCATAGCGTCAGGTGCAGTGGCCTATGCCTATAATCCCAGTAACTTGTGAGGCTGAGACAGGAGGATCCCAAGTCCAAGGACAGTTTTAGCAAATTAGCAAGGCCTTAAACAACTTAGGGAGAACCTGTCTCAAAAAACAAAAACAAACAAACAGCAACAACAACAAAAAAACCAGCGTAGACTTAGTCACACATTCTCCATGTTTTCAAAACAGTAATAAACATTTTGCATATTATCAGAAAATATTGGGAGTATAAGATTTATATATAGTAGTATCTATGTAATTTTTCAAATTATTGTCTACATTGGATATCCAACACCTTATGATGCTTTTGTATTATTTAGTATTTAGTGGAACTTTTGGGCTTTTTCAATTATTCAAATATTCAAAATTTTACTTTATTTTTCTATAATTAAATTTTATTTCCATGGAAAGATAACACATTAACATAAAATGCATTTGTCCATAAATAACCTGTAGTTCAAAAGAAAATATTTATGCTTTCAGGTTGGAGTAAATAGAGAATTAGGATTTCTTGGAATATGACCACTGTGCAATGAAGTATTTAATATTCTGGGCTGTTTCATTGTTCATCAGTGAGTCAACAGTGAATCACAATTGTTTCTGAAAGTCCAGCTGACTCTTGAAATTTTAAAAATGAGTTCTAATCTGCAGAAAATTTCTTTGCTAAAGAAATCTTACAAGTCCAGAGGCTGAGAGCTCAGTGTGCATTTCTAGTAGAGATAAACAACTCTGGAGACAATATGCTTGAGGAATTTTTTCCTTATATCTAAAAAATTGGAAAGTAATTGGGAGAAAATTATCTTGAAATAGAAAGGCATATGCAAAGGACATGACAAGATGTGACAGCATCCAAAGGCTATTACAGAGTCTTCCTAGATACTTGTTGAGTTAATACATGAATGAATGGATGAAAGAATGAAATCATGCTTTCTTTAACACTGGTTGGAAGAGACATTAAAGGGAGGGATAAGACAGACATTATAACCAGGTTAATGCAATATTGTTTGTCCTTTTCAAGGGCTCTGCAACCTTGGGACGTATATGAGGAACTCTAGTTAGGATACCATAGGTAACAATGCTGGATTTTGGAGAAATCTGTTTACCCATAGGAGAAACCAGCAGAAATAACAGATCAAAAGGCTGAATATGGATGGAAGGTGAGCAAAATCCAAGGGTATAAACAAATGTCAGAATTATTTATCTATCATGAACAATTCCATTCTCTGTCCAGAGTCCATGCAAATCTTATTTTAGTTTACCTTTTAAGTTGCATATCCTAAGCTTTCTCTCAATGAACTCTCTCTATATAGACCATTGGCACTTTCCCCAAACGGCATGTAAATACAAACGTTTTTCTGTCTGCCCAGAATACACTTTTCATTCTCCTCTTTCCATCTGGAAAACTAATCACTCTCCTGGACCCAACTCTAAGGTATAAAACAATGTGAATTTTTCTTTCACTCCTGTTTTGCATCTTCCAGCAGAGAAAATTATTTTCTAGAAGATGGAACCTACTAGGATGATATGACAGTAACCATGTTGGTTCAGGATTATATATTCACATCCTTTGTTACTGGATTATGAATTGCTTGAAAGCAATTGTTTCATACTAATGTTTGAATCCCTAGTTTCTATCATAATACTTGGCATATGTTTTAGTCAGATTTTTTTTGCTGTTGTGACCAAAAGACCTGACAACAACAATTTTAAAGGATGGAAAGTTTATTTTGAGGCTGATGGGTTCAGATGTCTTAGTCCATACATGGCCTACTCCATTCCTCAGGACCTGAGGTGAGGCAGAACATCAGGGCGGAAGTGTGTGGCAGAGGAAAACAGTTGGAAATATTGTACCAAGAAAAAGTGAGAAAGAAACCCCACTCACCAGGTGTTGGGAGTTGTCCCAATTCCAAAGACTAACTTCCCCATCCCCTGAGAAGAGCCATCCAATGGTGAGCCTTGCTGGCTCACATGTTCCTTACCCACCAATCAGACTAGCCCTGATGACTCACATGACCCTTACCCACCAATCAGAAAGCACCCCATGCCAACTGTCAAACCGTTCAACCATTAAACTGTCATAACTGTCAAACCGCCCCTGGCTCTATAAATATGCAGAGCTGTTCCTCAATAAACGGGCATTTTCCCATCAATGAGCCTTGTTTGTTCTTTCACCAGAAACAAAATATATATCCCAAGGGCAAGCTCCCAGTGACCCACCTCCTTCAGACACATCTTACCTACCTACAGTTACCACTCAGTTAATCCCTATCAAAGCACTAATTCACTGACTGGGTTAAGGCTCTCATAACCCAATTATTTTATCTCTAACTCTTCTTGCATTGTCTCATAAACTTTTGGGGGATCCCCCACATGTAAACTATAAGAGCATCTAAATCTAATAAATAAATCAGTGGATGGTGCAAAACATGGAAGATGAGTACGCTCCTTTGAATCACCCTTGTGCATCCCCTGGCTACTTCATTATTCATTCAATCATGCATATATTTTGTTTATTGAATACCTCCTATATTATTGTTTAGAAGTCTACTTACCTCGTAAGAGTCAGAAGACTGACTTTTATACACATCCACTGCTCAATACCTTCCTCCAGACCATTCCCAAATTGTGAACTGTTCGGTTTCTCGGTCTACATCAACTCACAGATTGCTCCCACACTCCCTTTACCCTGGTGACTATTGCTGCTGCATGGCTGGTAGCTGAGTTCTCTAGGGAACCTATTTCCAGATTTGATTTGTGCATGAATGCAACCCCCATAGCCATTTGGAGGTAAGGTCAATAGTTCGGTGTGGGTTTCTGATCTTTGATATTTGGAGAGCCAGCTTGTGAGCAATGTGGCAAACTGGATATAATAGCAGCTAATGAAGCCAGCATGCATTTCCTTGGCAGTCATTTTAGTCCCCATTCTCCATCTATTTGAAATAAGATGCCTCCTGCCAGGTTAGTGTAGTTCAGAAGAAAGGGCACTGCTTGCCAGAAATGAAAGAACGAGGGCAGAGTAAATGGGTATAAAGCTCCCTGTGAGTACAAGTCGCAGAACTGAAAAAGATGTCTCAATCAAGCATCCCAAAAACCCTCTTCAATAGGAATTACGATCCCCTTTTATAGAAGGAGAAAGTGAGGTACTGAAATACTGACAACTTAGGCTAAATCAAAGTTAGCAAGCTATAGTATCAGGTTTAGAGTCCAGACTTAATTGAATCCAAGTTCAAGATTTAGAGGTGCATTATTTTCTCTGTACAATTGCCTATGATTCTAAAAAGGGTGATTTCAACTCAGTATGAAAGAAGACTTTTGAATAAATAGAGGTGAACAAATATCTTCAAAACTTAATGAAATTCTTTCACTAATTTCTTAGTGAAATTTTTACAAATAATTCAACCAAATGTCAGAAGAATATGAAAGAAAGTAACTGTCAAGGAATCTGGAAAGTGAATAACTTCATTTGTTGGAATATTGGTTTATGGATTTCTCGTTTAAATGTTTAAAATATAAAATTCAGTGATTATATACCAACTATAGTTAAACAATTACACATACATGTATACATGTAGAGTCAAGTGCTTGCTTTAAGTGAATTGATTTTTTTTCCCTTTACTGAGTATTTCCTTATGAAGTCAAGGAAAATAATTCTTCTCTATTCCCCATCACAGTTCAGGACAAATAGAATGAGTTCAATAAATGATTATTTGAAAATTGATTTCCTCAGATGGAAATAACATAGGGACTCAAAAGATAGAATTTTTCAGATTTGGAAGGAGAGAAAGAGTAGAATCCATTTCAGTAGAGAAGAACTCAAGAACATTCTCTAGCAAATACTTTTACCACACTTACATATCAGGCACTAGAAATAGAGTGGCAAATAGAAACTTAAATTTTTCCTCTTATTCCAGGACATAGCATTGTTTAATTAAATAGCTGTATTAGTCATATATGATTACTAAGAAAGTCTTCTGAAGTAATTGAACATATTTTTTGGAAGTGTATAAAAGAATCTTCCACTAACAAGTGATACTTGAGTTTGGGTTCTGAAGAATCAATAGGAGTTAGGGAAAGACATGAGTGAATATAACATGATAAATTTGAGGCTCATTGAAGAGACTATTCAATGAGTGATGGATACATGGTGGTGAACACTGGGGCAGAAAAAGGGATCAGAAATGAGATATTGGAAATAAGGATGGATGACAGATGAATAAAATGGAGACCAAATTTTGAAGAACTTTGAAAGTTTAATGATAAGGCTAACAAAAATAAGAGGTAGTAAGTAACAGCATTGAAGGTTAAAATAATGCGCCTGATGAGGTACTCTATAGACATTATCTCCTCTAACTTAATTACCTTCACATTTACATGAGGAAACTGAGACTTTGAGATACAAGATGACTTATTGGAATATGCAATTGGCTTAAGTACACACCTCAACCCATATCTGCTCACGGTTGAGTAAAAGTTTTCCAAAAGAGGACTGAAGTGATGAGAGTGCATAATGGCTTCAAGAATGGATGAAAGGACCCAGAGCCAAAGAAGTTGTTTCAGAATCCAAATATGAAGAAATCTCAGCCTTACATCAGAATAACGGTCATAGGAATGGAGAAATTTGGTCAAATGGAGTGGCCAGGGACCAAAAAAAAAAAAAACCAAAAAAAAAAAAAAAAAAAAAAAAACAGACAACTGTGTGAATTAAGGAATGAGGGCAACATTTAGCCTGTGATTTTAGTTACTGAATTTGGGATGATTGGAAAATGGGAGGTGCCATTTTCTCTGGTTAGGGTTAGGAGATTTTGATACTCATCTGGTTTTCAGTAAGGCATGTATTAGATTGAGGAATGGAGGCTATTGGAATTTTATATTAAAAACTGGACTACTTAGAATATAAATCTGACTTTTTAAAGAATAGGTTAATAATTCAAGATTCAACCCTGTCTGAAATGAGTTTCAAATGTTCATCAGAATTTATGACTAAATGCCAAATGTATTCCACTAATACATATGTTAAAATGCACACTACAGATCTCACTTTTGACTAATGAGATTTCAAATCCACCCTGATTCATTCCCGTTTACAGAAGGAAATTAAAAAATTGATTGGTTACTTCCCTCACCGTGTATGTCCACCTTGATTGGCCAGCTGCCGGTGGCTAGGCAACCAGGCGGAGAATCTTTGGAATAAGTAGCAGACTTCATCACAGCAGGAGCCGTGAGGCAAGAAGCTCTGGGATCAATTAAAATGCCAGGCTTTTCCAGGCTGGTTTCCAGCGCATCTGTGCATGATTCCACATAAATTTAGGGAATTAGAGATCAGACAAAGGTAAACATTTCTGTGCTTTGCTCAGCATTGATTTAGAATGAGAGGATGAAGTACACCATGGTCAAGCCTGGAGGGGGTTTACACCTTGGGTGGATTTCTTCCCTCCTCAATTGCTTTATTATTTTAGGTATGCTGTAATCGAAGGCTGTTTAAATCATCTGTGTATTCCTTTGGGGAGGAGAAGAGAAAAGGAAATAAAGGAAAAGCCAGTTCCTAGTTTCATAGACTAAACAGTAGAATATGACTCATTCTTTAATTTTATAGTCACACCTCTGAAAGAAGAAATTGTCAATGCTCTTAGTTTCTCAGCTATTTGGCCCCCTGAGCTAGTGGTAGATAAAAAGCTCACTTCTGTCCCCATAGAGAATGCAAGACATTTTCTCCCTTAGAATCTGTAGAAATCTGACCTTTTGTGGAACATTCTCCCCTTTTGTTTTCCTGTTTTATTTGTCTGTTGGAGTCTCCAATGCTGCCTGTTTCCCCAGTGCAGAAGATCTTGTGCTGCCTGTGTGCTGAGGAGAGGTTGAACTTCCAGAGAATCCATTGCACCTGGGGCTGAGATCAAGGGTTAGAGGACAGTGTCTGAGTTAGTAGCAGCATAACAAAGATCTGATAGGGGCTGTGGTTGTGGCTCAGCAGTAGAGCGCTCACCTAGCACGTGCAAGGTGCTGGGTTCGATCCTCAGCACCACATAGAAGTAAATAAAATAAAGGCATTGTGTCCAACTACAACTACAAAAATATTAAAAAAAAAAAAAAAAAAGATCTGATAGAGATGGAGAGTGCAGAGGAGTGGCTGGAAGATTTGGAAGACAAGACAAACATCATTCAGGGCAAATGATACCTTATTTAAATCCCACAGGGGGTTTAAAAATAAATAACAAAAAAATGCTTAGTTATCTCAGGAGCAGCAGAGGATAACCTTTTAATTTGATAAGAGAAAACATATACTGACATCATCTTTGCCTACATATTCAATATGGAGTCAGAAAAGGGGTATTGATCTCACTTCTGAGTGAACCTGACCAACTCAATGTCTCCTAGCTTATTCTTATACCAGTAACAAGTCTTAGAAAGAAGATCTCCAAAGTTCTTGAATTTAGAGTTGTAAAATTCTACAAACTAATTCAAAAATTTAGAATAGCAAGAAAGGAAATTAACATTTATTATTAACATCCTAGGGCTGGGATAAATGCTGTACATCTATTTTATTTTGAAATTCTCATGATAATCCTGTGAGGGAGCCATTTTCTCTACTCTACAGGTAAGGAATCTGATGTTCTGTAATGTTCCAAGCCATGTAGTGATGAATGACAAAGCCTGTTTATCTGATTGTTCACCACATATTTTTTCTACACCATCACAACAGAATTCTCTCAGTTGCTCAATACATCTAATGCAATGAGGGTTCCTCGCCTAAAATTTTACCTAGATTAAATATATAATTCATTCTATATGTATTAAAGACATAAATGCAGTATAATATAAATCTATAATGACCATCCCCTCAAGAATAAAAGCCTAAGAATATCTTGGTTTAAATATCTTTTGTCAAATGGAATGGCCAGCAATCTAGAAGCCTGACGCTAATCCTCTCCGCTTCAAAGTAAGCAATAGTCTACTATGTTTATCAATCTCCTCCTTGATTTTCTTTTTTTAAAATTTTATTTATTTTAATTAGGTATATATGACAGCAGAATGCATTTTGATTCATTGTACAAAACTGAAGCACAACTTTTCATTTCTCTGATTGTACACAATGTTAGCATCATACACGTACCTAGGGTAATAATGTCCATAACATTCCACCATCTTTCCTGCCCCCATAACCTCTCCCCTCCTTTCCTTCCCCTTTGCCAAATCAAAGATCCTCAATTTTTCTCATGCTCTCCTCCATTATGGATCCGCATCTACTAATTAGAGAGAACATTTGGTCTTTGTTTTTTGGGGGGATTGGCTTACTTTGCTTCGCATGATATTCTCCAACTCCATCCATTTACCTGCAAATGCTATAATTTGATTCTCTTTTAATGCTGAGTAATATTCTATTGTGTGTATATACCACAGTTTCTTTATCCATTCATCTATTGAAGGGCATCTAGGTTGCTTCCACAGTTATTGTGAATTGAGCTGATATACACATTGAGGAGGATGCATTACTATAGTATGCTGATTTTAAATCCTTTGGGCATCCATCTTCCTCAATTTTCTCATGGTTTCACCTCAAAACTTTCATCTTCAAACTGGATAATTTACATGTACTTGCTTTTGAAATTTATGTAAGTAGATTATTTTACTTTTTCAAATAAGTAAGTAACTCTTGTCAATTGCCCATAAAAACCATATTAGAAATGGCAATCTCCTAACAGATCACCATGTCTGGGAAGGCTGAGAATCTCATTCTGGAATCTGGTATTCCAGCTCTAGGTGTCTTCAGAGCAATGTGATATGAATCTTGCCAAAGTACATGGAGAGATACTTTCATAAGAAAGTGAACAAGAGTTCAAATTTGAAGCAACTTACAGAAAGCTATTTTAGTTCTTTGTCATTTGTAAGTGCCTGCAGTGAGTGCTGCCTGTGTACAGTTGGCATATTTATGAC
The DNA here is from genome assembly GCF_048772815.1 of Callospermophilus lateralis. Taxonomy (NCBI): domain Eukaryota; kingdom Metazoa; phylum Chordata; class Mammalia; order Rodentia; family Sciuridae; genus Callospermophilus; species Callospermophilus lateralis. Next base: position 171,343,951 of record NC_135306.1, on the reverse strand, counting down.
TGGAGTTTCCTCCTTATATACTTCTTCACTTTTTCCTACCTATTGTTAGTGCTCAGAGAAACTGGAACTACTGACTAAAATTTAATGAATGTAGAAAAAAAATCTCTAAGAAGATATCAGTACAAGAATGGTTTCCACAAAGTAACAGTTAATTCTGCTATATTTGTTGAGCTTATGTAAATATAATTTAAGAAATTCTTCATTGGTTAAGAAAAAAGTTCTTTTTCATCCCAAGTTTTGTTTTATTTTGTTTGGTTTGGTTGCTTTTTTAAAAAGGGAAGTTCTCAGTCACACAAGTCTAGATGGTAAATTATTGTCTTCATCAATTTGTTCTGCTATGACAGAATATAAGCCCCTGCTAGATGAGGATTATACACCCACATCACTGAGTAGCCCTTCCCCATAGCTTCTGTTGGAAGTGTTCAGTCATCTGGAAACCTATATCTTCTAAGGGGCTTTCCTTTTCTCTCTGTCTCTCCTAAACTGCTGTGCATCCCCACCCCCACCCCCCATAGAATTAGTTCCTGGCTAAAGAGCTTTATCATTCTGTCCTGTAGAATCTAAGAAATTCAACAGTCTGTCCTTCAATTCAGTGCACTTATTGCATCCTCTTATTCAAACTGATGATATTTATGCTGGTATAATTCCATCTCTATTATTGATCTCTCTACAGATGGTTGATTAAGTACATAGTTCATGTTCACACCAATTTCCTTATCAAAAGATCCATTGTTCACCCCATGGATAGTCTCTTCTGATCATACTTTTGAATATTTTTTTTTTGCAATATGGACAGGTTGGTAATTTTAAAATTCTTTAAATTCTGGTTCTTTTAAAAATTTTTATGAAATGTTTATTATTATTATTATATACTTTATATTGAACACTTCAAGAAAAAAAATAATTACAATGATTTCAGAATAAAATACCTTGTCTCAATAAATATGTCTCATACTTACCACCAGTAAATACAGAAAAAAATATATATTGACACTCAGTTCACAAATAAAATAATTAAAATAACTAAATAAACTATACATGTTAGGGATGGGGACCCTACATTTTCATTCAAGTCATTTTACTACTGTGGTTATTTTAAAACACAATTCACAAGTGTTTCAATCACACACACATTCTGGTCCTTTTTCGCTTAACAATTCCAACCTCAATTCATTTTTCTCTTTTTTCACTTTACTACAAGGAGTTAGGAGGAACCAGGCTGCTCCTTCCAGAATTGGCTTAAAAATCTCCCCAGCTAAGTATCCAATTTCATTATTACTCAATTTTACCTTCCATGAAACAGTAGAACACAAACACAATTCAAAATCTTTGCCACTTTATAGAAACAAAAGTCACTTTTGTCACCAGAATGGACATTACCATTCATTACTTCTACCAATACTTGGTTCATCACTATTTATGTGTTCTCTAGAGAAGGGGTACTTTTTCTATGGCTCTTCTGTTTCTTTTCTGAGCTCTCAAAGTAATGACTTTTAAAAGACCTTTAATAACATTATTAGCCTTTTCTAGTGCAAAAACTTTCCGGCCTACACCAATTATCCAACTACACAGCCACTTCCACATTTTAATGTATTTGCTTCTTGGTACCAGCTTTTGTTTTTGTTCAGGCACCTGTGGCAGAATATCATAAACAAAGTGGCTTAACAATTTATTTTTCACACTTCTGGAGGAGAGCAAGTCTGAAATCAGAGTGCTAGAATTATCAGTTCTGGTGAAGGATTTTTTTGTAAGTGGGATTCTTGATAAGTCCTCAGAGGTCAAAAAGGAGAGAGGGAGGAAAGAACAGAAGGAGGGAAGGAGGGAGAGAGAGAGAGAAGGAAGGGAAGTGAAGGGAGAAGAGAAGGAGAGGGAAGGGAAGGGAAGAGAAGAGAAAAGAGAAGAGGAGGAAAAAAGAGGGGAAACTCATCTCTCTTCTAATGAAGGCACTAATCACATTATGATTAATTATACCCAATGACCTAATTATTTCCGAAAGGCTCCATCTCCAAATACCATGACACTTGGGGGTTAAGATTCCAATATATAAATTTGGGTAGAGAACAAACATCTAAACTATAGCAATTATTGTAGCTTATACATTTAATACAAGATAAATGAGTTGGTTGCAACAGCATTGGGTCATAGAGTTTTCAATAATTATCCAGGAAAGCTCATTATACTTTTGCACATAATTATATGTGTATTATATAAAATATATATGGAGTCTTCTGATTTTGGCAATATGAATAGCATCTAACACAGACTTCTCTCTTCATCTCTCTCAGAAACACATAATAACGCTGTATAAAAGTTAGAAACAACAACAAACCACACACAAATAGCTGAACTCAGGAGAAATGATAGAAATTCAAGATTCCAGAAAAAAGAAGAGAACTCATAGTGAAATGGTAACATCTGGGGAAGAGATGACCCTGAATAAAGACCCTGTAATCTGGTGGCTCTGATTTAATCTTTACCAACAGTAGAACAGCCGTGATTTAAAGTGGGAACTGTGGCCCTGCATAAAGTGAGGGCAATATTTGCTCAGTCTCCTTCATGTAAGTGGGATGAAAACCAACTCAGGCTAGTACAAACAAGGGAGTTCAACACTGATGTGAGTACACAATAGAAAAGGTGTTTCTCCCAGTAGCTGGTCCTGTACCACATGTAGATGTAGACTCAAATTTTAGTCATTTTCTATTATGCTGTATTTTCATTATCCAGTGATGTCATCATAGACTACTTCTGGCTGTACAGCTTAACAAATAAAAATTTATTTTCTGATAGTTCTGTTGGCTGGAAATCTAAGATCATGGATCTTGATGGTGGCTTGCTTCCTGACTTGAGTTGCTGGCCCTCTCATTCTGTCCTCACATGAACTTTCCTTAGTGAATGCTGGTGGGGAGGAACATGGAGAGAGAGGGAGAAGTAGACTGAAGCTGTATCGTCTCTTCTCCAAGGACAGTAATCCCATCAGCTCAGGGCCTTCATTACCTCATGAACAGGGTTAGCCTTAGTTACTTCCTTATAGATGGTGTCTTGGTCCATTTGGTCTGCTATAATAAAATATCTTATAATGAGTGATTTATAAACAACATAAGGTTATTTTCCATAGTTTTAGAGGCTCAGCAGTTTAAGAAAATTTGGTGTCTGGTAAGGAACTGTTCATCAGAGGTAGCATCTTCTAGCAGTGTCTTTACCTGGTAAAAGAGTCCAAAAAGTTCCCCCAGACCCTTTTATAAGGGCACTGATCTCATTTATGAATGTTTCATACTCATGATCCAGTTACCTCCCCAAGGTCCCACATTTTCGTACTTTCTGTAGTGGGTACTAGGTTTTAAGAGATGAATTTTGGGGATACACAAACATAAAGATCTTAACAAGCTCCATCCCCAAATACATTCACATTAAGAGTTGGGGTTCAACCGATGTATTTGGGGAGGGAAGAGGACACAAAAATTTATTCCACAGAAAGCTATCCCAAGCAATTAAATTTATGTAAAAACTTTTCTCTAAATGGAAAACCTCTGGAGTAACTTCTAGAACCTACTAGGAATATTATTTAAAGATAGGTCTAATATTCTGGAATTGTGGATTTCCTACAAAAGTGTGACTCAAACTGGCTAAAGACCAGCTCACAACAAAAAGTGAGAAATCACCTAATTGATATACCACATGAAACATTCTTAAGGTGTATTTAAACTAAACATGCATAAAGTGATTAAATGTGATGATGTAAAACAAATAAAGACCATATTTTATAGGATGCTATGGAATAAAGAGACACAAACATATTTAGAATTTCTTATAATTGGAAATATTTATATTAGGATTCTTATGGATTTATTACAAATGTATATAGTTGAAAGAGAAGGGAGTAAATAGAAAGGCAGATATAAAGTGATAATAATAAAATATAAATACATAAAATTAATGATAAATGAGTGGATAATACAAAAGAGAGATTAACAGAGAAAGAGTAGGAAAGTGATAGCCCAATCCACATTTAAAACAGGGCCTTAAGTTAATGAATAAAAAGATTGAGAGAATTAGTATTCAAACAGTTAATGACTACCAAGATTTCATAGTTGATAAAAGACAGAATCTTTATATTGACTTTATATCTTTATATATAATATTTATATCAGGGGCAAATGCACATCAGAGCAAATTCAGATAAAATTATCTGATAGACATATTACAATGAAACTGAGGAAAAACAATTTTACAGAAAATCATATTCACCATACTTATATGCCAGCTGAGCTTTGTTAACATAGTAATAGTAAAAGAGAAGAAACTAACAAGAATAATTAGACAAGGTACATGTAGACAATGATATGAATTTAAAAGGCATTGGCATTGGTTCAATTGAAAATAAGTTAATTTGAGGGGCTGGGGATGTGGCTCAAGCGGTAGCGGGCTCGCCTGGCATGCGTGCGGCCTGGGTTCGATCCTCAGCACCACATACAAACAAATGTTGTGTCGCTGAAAACTAAAAAATTCTCTCTCTCTCTCTCTCTCTCTCTCTCTCAAAAAAAAAAATAAGTTAATTTGAAATTTCAAGAGAATTTTTAAAAATGTATTCAAAATTGACCCCAGAAAGGAATACCAAATGCAAACAGAGCTCTATATAATTAAAGAAACTAAATCAGTAATGAAAATCTCATTCACAAAAAGGTTACTAGTCCAAAGGTGGCTATAGAGGTGAGTTTTAGCTAGCTTACAAATAACTTACAAATTCCTTCTTCATAGTAACTGTCACAATAGAAGAAAAAGAAAACAAAGAAAAATTCTACTTTTATATACTTGCTTAAACTTGACATCATTCAAAAAAAAGAGACAGTTACATTTATTACACTATACCCAAATCCTAATTAATCAGAAAGTAAATTTTACAAAAATATATATCTTTAAAGATTAAACTTTCAATGTCTCTTCATATCAGCAACAAAAATTATGGCTATTTTGCTGTTTCTTCCAAGTTGTCAGTGATTCTCTCTAGCCCAATCAGAAGATGAAAAGAAGGGAAAATAGAAAAAAAATAGGGTAAAGGAAGAAAAGTGAAAATTTATGCTTTTAATAAAAAATACCAAGAGAATATTATAATGCTTCTAGAAAGAATAGGAGAAAAATTAAGCAAGTTGGCCAATAAATAAATAGGAAAAAATCATAAATGAAGAATAACCAATTAGGTATTTAGATAAATAAATAAATACCCTTTCATAATAGCCTCAAGACTAAGTTTCTTAGGAATTATCTAGTAATAAAACTCAAGTCTTCAATATGCAATTATTAAATTTTATAGTAAAACATAAAAATAAATGAAGAAATGTCATGTTCATTAATCAAATGATTCAAAACCTAAATATTTTTCCTAAATTAATATATAAATTCAGTGCCATACTAGTTATACTACAATTTTTTTTTAAAGTTGATCATATGTTTACATGGAAAAATAATGAACCTGGAAAAGCCAAATCCAGTTTGAGGCAGGAAAATTGTAGTCACCACTACATTATAATGCCAGATATCAAGAGGACTTATAAAGTCAAGTAATTAAGCCTTTAATCCATATTTAGATAAGTGTAGTCAAAGTCATGAATAGCAGAAAGAGGACATATAGAAATAGGATACACACACATTTAGATTGTATGCTTTCTTCTTAAACCTAGATCAAAAACAGAGACATCTGCTCTCGTCACTTCTGTTCATCAGTGTTCTGGAGTCCTCACCAATAAAACAAGAAGGGAAAGAAGAAGAAGGAAGGAAAAAAGCAGGGAACACTGAAGATACCTCTCAGCAAAGAAAGAAACATCACTTTCTTTAAGGCAGGGGACATTATTCTGATATAGAACATATTGAAACTAAAGAAAACTACAAAAACAAATGGATTCTATGAAGTTGTAGAGTATAGAGTTAATATAGACATATTGATCATGTTTCTATATACTAACAATGAGTAACTTGAAAATGAAATTAGAAGGTAATTCCATTTACAAGATCAAAAAGAAGTATATTTCAGCTGGGCACAGTGGCCCATACCTGTAATCCCAGTGGCTCAGGAGGCTGAGGCAGGAGAATCATGAGTTCAAAGCCAGCCTCAGCAACAGTGAGGTACTAAGAAACTCAGTGAGACCCTGTCTCTAAATAAAATACAAAATAGGGCTGGGGGTGTGACTCAGTGGTTGAGGGCCCCCTGAGTTCAATCCCCAGGACCCCAAGCCCCCAAATAAAGAAATATATATTTCAAAAAAATAGAAAAAATGTTTTATAAAATATTTTTTACCAAAGAGAAATGAAAACGATTTGAGTAGATAGATAGGTTTACCCTGATTTACATATTACACAATGCTTACATGTAGCAAAACATTATATGGTATCCCATGATCTTTTAAAATGAACAAAATATTTACAAGTATATTAAACAAAAAAGCATAGGATTTAGTGTTGATTATTTTTATATGGTTTCAGTGTTTCCCCCAAATTTTCAAGTGCTAGAAACTTTATCCCCAGTGTGGTGATGTGAGAGGTGGCAGAATCTTTGAAAGATAGGGCTTAGCAGAAGGTAATTAGATCACTGTTGCCATCAACCTTAAAGGGGATTAATGCTGTTCATGTGAAGTGAGTTATTTTCTTTCAGAATGAGTTTTATAAAATGACAAGACTGGAACATTTCTACTCTCTGAGTTCTCTTCTCACTATGTGATCCTTTTCTGTTCCCTTGCCACATTATGTTGCTGTCAGGGCCTCTTTACTGGGACAGCAGCACAACACTGAACTTACCAGCCACAAAAATTATGAGCCAAATAAACCTGTTTTCTTTAAAAGGTACCCAGGCTCATGTATTTTGTTGTAGCAACAGGAAACAGACTAATATACTTGTACACTGAAAACTATAACACATCACTGAAAGAAAGTAGTTATAAGTAAATGTAAAGAAATTTCATGCTCATGAATTTCAAGAATCAATATTACTAAGATATAAATTCTCCAAATTCATTTATAGATGTGTCCAGTTAAAATTGCAGAAGAAAGTGTACCCTAAAATTTACTTGGAAATGTAAATGTTCAAATCTTGAAAAATCTACATTCTTCCTTCATTTGTGAAAGATATTTCGTGTGTACACATTCTTGAATGGCAGTGTTTTGTTTGTTTTATTTCACTTTCAGAACTTTGAATAAATCAACTCTATCAACTTCTGTCCTGAAAGATTTCTGTTAACAAATCTGCAATTAGTCTAATGTAGATTGCATTAAATGTGACCTGGAACTTTTCTTTTCCTGTCTTTATAATTTTATCTTTATGTTGGCCTTTTGACAGTTTGGTTGTAATATACCATGTAGATATATTTTGGTCAAATATATTTGGAGGCCTTTGTGCCTCTTGTAACTAAAGGTTCATATCTTTCTTGAGATTTAGAATGGGTTTAGCTATTATTTCATTGAATAGGCTTTCTGTGTCTTTTCCCTTCTCTTGTTCTTCAGAGATACCCATAATTCAAATATTTGTTTAATGGTTTCACATCAGTCTCAGAGGCTTTCTTCATTCTTTTGGGTTTTCTTTTCTTTTTTAAACTTTCTTGGTTATTTAAAAAGACTTGTCTTCAAGCTCAGAAATTCTTTTTCCTGCTTAATTCTGTCATTGTTGAGAGTCACCATTGCATCTTTTATTTGACTTACAGAGATCTGTAGCTCCAAAATTTGTTTCTTTTTAATAATCTCTATCTCTTTCCTAACTTTCTCACCAATATTATAAACTATCTTCCTAATTTCATTGAGTTATGTATATCATTGAGTTTCTTTAGAATCAGTCTTCTGAATTATTTTTCAGGCTTCTCATTGATTTCCTCTTCCTTATGGTCTGTTACTAAGGAGTTATTGTGTTCTCTTGGACACATAATATTATCTTTTTCTTTTTCATATCTCTTGTGTCTCTCTATTGGCAACAGCACATTTAGGAACCTGTGGTCTCTACCAATTTTATAAGGTAGTTTTTGTAGTGAAAGACTTTCCCCTAAAAACGGTCGTGGTATTCTGGTTTGTTATGATAAGCTAGCTTTGATTCCAGTTGAGGATCAAAGTGTATCTTCTGTATAGCTTCTCTAGGTGCAATCCAAAGCTCTGAGCTTCATGTATGCTTGCTGGCAAAGAGACCAGCAGCCTTGGGCTGGTGCAATGTAGCTTGTGTAGCAATGGTGAAAAGGCAGCTGTGTGTCATGGTGAGCAAATATCAGTCTACAGGAGCTACAAAGGAGATGGGGTGAGGGAACGCAAGTTGACCTGAATAGACTTTTTAAAAAAATTAACAAAAATGGAGGGATTAATATGCCTAATTTCAAAACTTACTATAAACTTTCAGTTAATAAGACAAGTGTGATACTATCTATATCCATCTATAAGGATAGATATTTAATTCAACAAAAGAGAAATGGGACTACAAAACTTAACCATTGTAATTAACACAGTTCAAAAAAGTTCCAAGACACTTCCATGGAGGAAAGTATGCTAGAACAATTCGAATATCTATATGAAATAAGAAGAGTTTACAAACTTAACCCACATCCTACATTGAACTTAAGTAAAGGCTGAGACTGTGGGTCTACCACACACCCCACAATAACAGAGGAGCAAGACCTGGCCTGCCACACCTCCCTGGTTCTCAGACATCATTCTAGAGGTAGCATTTTAATTTGTTTTAAATTCTGCATTGAAAATGACATTCATCTATTAATTTGTCTTTCAGACTTTTCCCTTATGGGAAGAAAAATAAACAATGGCATGTTTTTCCCCCCTTGGCATTCCTTTTTCAATTAGAATTTTTCAAGCAACTGTTGAAACGCTAATGCTTCTATAATGCTTTCTCAAAGCCCCAAAGTCTTTAAAGTCCCATTAGACCAGGTTCCATTTCACAAGCAAAAAGTCATTTCCATCTTTATTCTGAGAATTATTGTTCTTTGGAATTTGTATTTTGCCACTGAAAATTTCATACACTTTGGGTACACTTTTGCAACTACAGGCAGTTCATATCTTAGACCAAACCTGAACTGAATTAACTTAATTATAAACCCTGTCGGCCCATAGCCATCTCAAACTATAATACCAGTGCCCAGTTGGTAAAAATCAAGGTAAGGTGAGCAGTAGAAATACCTTTCTGTTAGCTGATGAGTCATTGTTTCCTTAAGTCAAAAGTTCCTAGTAAGTTCTCCTTTTAATCATTTTATTTTTATATTCCAGGTTTCAAAATTCAAGTTATAATTGCCACAGAACAAATTGAAGAATTAGATTACTTTCTTTTTTAATTTTCCTGAATATCCAGAAAAAAAGTAAAAAGGGGATTCCAAATGATAAACTTTGTTCTTAAAACTATTAAAAACTAGATTTAAGGTATGATATAATTAAAATAGATCAAATTTAGATTCAAATTGATCTGGGTTTATTTTCAATATTGCATCTAATTAACTATATAAATTTCATCAAATTATCTTAAATTGCTAGTCTTAGTTTTTTCATTGGTTGAAGAATAGAGGAACATGTATTTCTTAGGATTATTCTGAGGAATAAGTAAGACACTGTAGAAAGTTTATATACTGGCACATCTGAATTCCCTTCAGGTTGATGGTGAAGTCCATGAATCTGTTTGAGAATGTATAAATTTCTTCAGTTTTCATAAGTTTCTTCAGTTCTCAATGGAGTATATGTTCTCGAGAATCACTAAGGTGGTGCATACCAGCACTTGTTAATATAAGTTTGATAATTTTGAGAATATGTCTATGACATCAGTAGCCCATTTTCTTCATTCTGGAATAAATTGTTCTGATCCACCCACATTGGCCTGTGCGGGACCCAGGCTCACAATAGGAATGGGGTCCATCCCTCCACAAGCACACACCCACCAGAGCACAGCCTCCAGCATAGGACTGCTTCTTCCAACCAGGCGACTACCGTGGGAGCCCAGTCTAGGCCCAGTTCCACTCATACCAACTTGTGCAGGACCCAGATCCAGAGTTCACCTCTCACCACGATCTGGGCACCTAACCCTAACCCACTGCCATCTTGGGACACTGCAGTCATCACCATAGCCTTGGCCACACAGTCGCCCCTAACTTTTTGACAACAGACACAGGGCCTAGACGCAGCTGCATCTCAGAGCAGGCATCGCAAAGAGAGTGGGAGGCCCACTCTTGCAGCCCCATCTCTGTAAGACATTGCTTCCATCTTGGGGCACCTCAACTATTATCTGGAGTTACCTCCACTATTGCCACCTTCACTTTTAGATGTAGTTACATACATTGAGGGACACTAGCAGGGTCTGGAAGCCCAACAACCAGGTGAGGTACAGACGATCTGCACAGGTACTACAAGACTACAGGGTAGAAACTGTAATATCTCAGATTCATGCTGTAAGAAAGGAGGATACATAGACAACATGAAAAAACTAGGGAGAAAAGTGCTCCAAACAAACCAGGACACTATAATAACAGAACCCAGGGACAGCAAATTTGATGAAATGTCAGAGAAGGAGTTCAGAAAGTTTATAATTAAAATGATCTGTGAATTAAAGAATGACCTAAATGAGCAAATACAGGCAAAAATTGATTGCTCCATCAAAGAAGTAATAAAGAAAATACAGGTAGCAAAAGATTACTTCAAGAAAGAGATAGAGACTCTGAAAAAAATTACGGTCAGAAATCCTTGAAATGAAGGATACAATAAGTCAAATAAAAAACTCAATAGAAAGCATAACCAACAGACTAGATCACTTGGAAGAAAGAATGTTAGATAATGAAAACAAACTATACAATCTGGAAAGTAAGGTTGATCACACAGTGAAGATAGTAAGAAACCATGAACAGAATCTACAAGAATTATGGGACAGCATCAGAAGACCAAGTCTAAGAGTTATTGGGATAGAAGAAGACACAGAGTTTCAAACCAAAGGAATGCATAATCTTTTCAATGAGATAATATCAGATAATTTCCCAAGTATGAAGAGCAAATTGGAAAACTAAATAAAAGAGGCTTACAGGACTCCAAATGTACAAAATTAAAACAGGTCTACACCAAGGCAACCGATAATAAAAATGCCTAGCACAAAGAATAAGAACAGAATTTTAAAAGCCACAAGAGAGAGGAATCAGATCACATACAGGGAAGACCAATTCGTATCTCAGCAGATTTTTCAACCCAGACCCTTCAAGCCAGGAGACTGTGGAACAACATATACCAAGCTCTGAGAGAAAATGGATGCCAAACAAGAATCTTATATCCAGCAAAATTAAGCTTTGGATTTGATGATGAAATAAAAACCTTTCATGATAAACAAAAGTTAAAAGAATTTACAACTAGAAAGCCTGCACTACAGAATATCCTCAGCAAAATATTCCAAGAAGAGGAAATGAAAAACAATGATGAAAATCAGCAGAGGAAGGTATTACACTAAAGGAAAATCTAATCAAAGGAGAAACCAAATTATGTTGAATACCAAAAATAAACAAAAATGTCTGGGAATACAGATCATGACTCAATAATAACCCTAACCCTGAATGGCTTAAACTCATCAATCAAAAAACATAGACTAGCAGATTAGATTTATTTATTTTTATTTTTTATTTTTTATTGGTTGTTCAAAACATTACAATGCTTTTGACATATCATATTTCATACATTTGATTCAAGTGGGTTATGAACTCCCATTTTTACCACGTGTACAGATTGCAGAATCACATTGGTTACACATCCACATTTATACATACTGCCATACTAGTGTCTGTTTTATTTTGCTGCCTTTCCTATCACCTTCCTATCCTCCCTCCCCTCCCTTCCCATCTTCTCTTTCTACCCCATCTGCTGTAATTCATTTCTCTCTCTTGTTTTTTTCCCCTTTCCCCCCACATTCTCTTATATGTAATTTTAATATAAGAGGGTCTTATGAGGGTTTCCTTCCATTTCCATGCAATTCCCCTTCTCTCTCCCATTCTTTCCCACCCCTCCTCCCTGTTTAATGGTAATCTTCTCATGCTCTTCCTCCCTGCTCTGTTTTGAGTTGTCTTCCTTATAGCAAAGAAGACATTCAGCATTTGTTTTTTAGGGATTGGCTAGCTTCACTTAGCATAATCTGCTCTAATGCCATCCATTTCCCTGCAAATGCCATACAGATTACATTAAAAAAAAAAAAAAAAAAAACTTAACAATATGCTACCGCCAAGAGACTCACCTCCCAGGAAAAGACATCCACAGACTGAAGATGAAGGATTGGGAAAAATTATGAGAAGTATGTAGTATGAATAACAATAAAACTTAACAATAATAAATGTATATGCCCCAAACAATGGAGTGTCTACATTCATCAAACAAACTCTTCTCAAGTTTAAGAGTCAAATAGACCATACCACAATAATTTTGGGTGACAATAACACACTCTTTCATCACTAGATAGATCTTCCAAACAGAAGCTGAAACAAGAAACTATAGAACTCAATAACAGAATCAATCACTTAGACTTAACTGACATGGATAGAATATTTCATCCTTCATCAAGAGAATACACTTTCTTCTCAGCAGCACATGGATCCTTCTCTAAAAATTGACCATATATTATGGAATAAATTATTATATTAAAAGTATAAACAGAAAAAAAATCATATAAATCCTCTTTTATATCCCATGTGTAGATGTATTCAATAAATGATAAGAGGCAGTACAGCTTAGTGAGCATATATATGGCTTTTGGATCTACATCTGGCTTCCCATTTATTGAATAAATTGTTTAACTCCTACATGCCTCAGTTTCCTTGTCTATAAAAGGAGAGCAATAATAATATCCATCTCATGGAGTTACCAGGTCTATGCCTGTCTCATGTTAAACTCTGAGAACAGAGAAATGAATACATGAGTCTTGATCTCAGATAATTCAGTCTAATGCAGAATACTTAAATTATGTATCCCATGGCTTCCCCAGGTCACATGATTTCTTACATGGCCACTGGCACTGGTGTTTGCTGCTAACTAATTCCCATTAACTGTGGAAATATGATATTTTCTAACCCTTTCATTTTGCCTAGATCATGATGCTATATACAAGCAGTCTCTGCTCCTATGTCACAAATTTTGGGGAATCTGATAGATGTTTAAGCATGTTAACGGTCATTATAATAACACAGAATCATCTTTATTCTTTATACATGATAGCCATGATAATTATAATAATTATTAGCATTTATTGAATGATTACTATGTGTCACATATTTTGCTCCACATGAGTTTGCTTAATCCTCACAATAATTCTTTATGATAAATATTACTCCCATTTTATGGATGAAGAAACTATGCTATTCTGGATCAATTTACTTTCTCATAAAGCAGCAAACATATCTACTGGAGTGACAGTTTAAATTCAGCTTGATCTCTTAAATTATGCATGCTAGTAGTTTCATTTTAGCTTCTATAATCTTAGAGATATCTTACAAAGGCTATTTCTATTACATAATGTTGTTTTCAGAAATCTCATGATTGTTTTTAGATGTCAATATTCCTGACAAAAATAATTAAATAAATCACCAGTACAAAGTCAGAGTCAAGGTTATCCATAAAAACAGAATGGTTAGGACTTGTTAAGAGATTTATTGGTTGGAATTGGTTAATGTGACTGTGAAGCATACTTTCTGGAAACCCAAGAGAACTGGTCGTGTATTGTCAGTCCAGGTGAGAAGGCCTGAAGACCAGGAGAATTGATGATGTAAGTTCCAGTCTTAGTAAAGGACAACACCGATGTCCGAACTCAAAAACAGGCAGAGAGAGCAAGCTCCCCCAATTTTCCCATTTAAGCCTTCAGTGAACCAAATGAAGCCAACCCTATAGGGAAGGGCAATCCTCACTCAGTCTACTGTTTCAAATGTTGATCTCATGCAGAAACACCCTGACAGAATAATATTTAGCTAAATATCTGGGCACCTCACTGTCCAGGCAGGATGCCACATAAAATTACCATTACACAAGGTATAAAATAGCTGTCCCCAAAGGGAAAACATATATTTTAACAGAATTCAGCAGAGGTTAGTGAAATATTTTATTGATTTCCAAATTTAGTCTCATAGATCCCACAACTAAAACATGCATTCCCTATAACTTCCCTTTCGTCACCTCTTCTTGTTAACTAAAGCTGCTGACTTGTAGATCTTTTGTTTTTCCTATTGCTTTCCCCTCTTTCAATTTCCAGTTATTCTATTTGTAGAGTTTAATTTGAATATAATTTGCTACTTGTTCTTCCCTCTAAAGTTGCACTAGCATTGTTTTCTAGTTTCTCAGAGTTCTTGAAAATCATTCAGCGATTTTCTTAAGACTTTTAAATTATTCATTAATAAAGAACACCTCAAAAAAGTACACAGTACTTATATTTTGTGCATTCAGTCAAGTTAAAAGTTAGGAACATGTAGAACTTATAAAGTTTTCAATTAAGTAAACAACTATTTAGAGACACACAATTTTTATAGCAATGACTATTTGCTATTGAAATTTAAAAGTTGAACTATATGGAATTTCTAAGATTTGACTGTTTTGCTGTCCCACATTAGTAGTTTCACCTGGATGAAATGAGTAGATACAGGACTTGTTTTTCTTTTTCTTTTTTTTTTTTCTTTTACTACTCCTTCAGTATGAGATATTCTTTCTTGTACTCTTTTCATAATCAACTCTTTCTACCTTCAATTTTCTAGCTCAAATTTTACTTCTTAAATATTTCCTTCCTTGACCTCATGCTGCGAAAGCACCAAACTTCATTCCCAGTCAAATCATATTTTATAATGTTAATCATTACACTCACCAATATCTGAATGACTAATTTGTTTGCTTACTAAAATCTGACTTCTCTGAAATGAAAGCCCTGAGCACTTGCTATATAGCAGTTAAATAATAAACACTGAAAACCTAGATGAGCCAATGAGCCCATACTTCTGCAACTATTGTCTGGAAAGATCATGTAATATCCTTCTTGGATACATTCACAATATATGTGCCTGGACATCAAAGTTATCTATATCAGCTTTCCAAAGAATCAAGAATCTGTCTTTCAATCTTTGTGTTTCACCATCTGTTATACAATCCTCATACCTCAGAGTTTCAAGACAACTGCTGCTCCTCTTGCCACCTGTTAGAATTGGGAGAGGAAAACCTTCCTAGAAATTCTGGTCAACTACGAAATGTGTCTGTGGTCAGAATAAAGTCACATGTCAAATTCTTATGCAAGGTATTCTGGGGAACAAAGAATTTTAGTAGCAAAGTTGGAGTTCTGCCAGTAAGGAAGGAGAGAATGAATACTGGTAGAAAAATACCAGCATCTGCCACGTGATCAACTGGAAAGTGGAAATTATGCTAGTTTGATAAACTACACTACCTCCATTTATTAACCATTATTGAATTTTGAATTACAGTGTTTTCTATTGAATCTAATGAATGTACTTTAAGTTCTATTCAACTTTTGAGACACAAGTCCCCTATTTCTCCCATTATATTCTATTTTCCCCAAAGACTGACCACCTCTATTTCCCATCATGGTATCTCATACCATTATGTCCCAAATCATCAGTTACAGCCCACTGAAACCCATAGATGTCAAATAGTTAAAACCAGAGTTCCTAGAAAATTCACCTGTAGGTGATTAGCTAAAGCAATCTGAAAGAGTAAGATATTTCATTGCCTGCCCCATAATGTTTCTCCAACTCCAGCTCCAGTCTCTGTAAAAATAAAATATCTTTAGTGGAAGCCAACTCATTACCCCATAAAATTACTACAACACATGTGCTTGAAAATGTAAGACAGATATTCTTAACTTGGCATGCCACAGTGAACCACAGAAATGTTTTCCAAGAAATGATTTCATTTTGTTGGTTTTATATTTAAAGTCACATTTTTGGCAGGCAATTCCAGAGACAAAATTTTTAGAGAAACTAGTCTGTGGGATAGAACTCAGACATTTGGTCACTTGCCCACATTTGTTTGAATAGCTTACCTGTCCTTGTATATTTGATACAATGTTGGGGAGCCTGGCTCCATGCTTTCTAATTGCATACCTTCTTAACCCTTATTTCTTTCTACATTCCCTCCATACTCAGTATTGTATATTAACACATACATTTGAGATATAAAACCATCTATATTTGAATTTAGACTCTTGCACTTAATAGCAGTGTGACTTTAGACAAACTGTGTAACTTTTTGCCTCAGTTTACTTATCAGTAAAATCAACATTATAATGTCTAGCTTATAAAATTGTTAAGAGGATTGAATGAGTTAATACATTAAAGTTTTTAGAATAGTTCCCAGCATGTCATATTATATAAGTGGTAGCTATTATTATTATCTTCCAGCTGGATAACATGACATGACCTAAATTGGCCAGCAAAATGCCTCCCTGAAGTAGGCCTGCCAGAACCAGAATAAAAGTGTTCTGCAGAAATATATTTGGAAAGAGAGATATTCCCTCATAGTCTATCAATATAAGGGACTCAGGAAGCTCAGTGATTACAGAAAGTTACCTGGGATTCAAATTCACTATTTCCTCTGTATGCTTAGGGATTATAAAATTTTAGAGAATAGAATAACCTTAGGATTTATTACATACATTTTCTTTATTTTACATAGGAAAACCAGATACACGAACTATCAAGAAGCTTACATAATTAATTAGGGGGATATAATACTATAATATAATTAAAAAGCCACTTTTTCCCTTATATCAATGCAAGATAATTCTTTCATTCTCTTTCCGGTAAGGATGAAAAGAGTAAGAAAAAAAAATCTAAAATAGCATACAAATCTTGGAGATATCTGCTTACAAAGAGACCCATTCCAAATTGGAAATATTTACTTAAAACAACATCTTGAAATTTTATAAATCTTTGGGCTTGGATCTCTATAGCTGTTTTTTTTTTCAATTGATTCTCCAACTCCATTTTTTACAGTGAAATGTAAAACTATTTTTAATGGTGGTGTTTGAAAAGCTTGAAATCTTCAAGATAGGCAAAATTGTTGGAGTTACATTTTCCCATTTGGATGCCACAATTAACAATCTTTCCTCATTCTTGTTCCTATCTTTGCTCCCAAAGCATAGCTACTGATTTTAGAGTAATGTCCAGCACCATGATGCACACTTCTATAGCATTTTCATTTCCCAGAGTGCTTTCCTCATCTCACTTAATCCTCCTCAGAATGTTTTATCATTAGCTTCATCATCCCATCCTGACCAGTGAGGAAATCCAATCTTACAAGGAATTCAGTGACTCACTTCCAAGATCACATAATGAATGAAGGGAAGCCTGACTTAAAATAAATCTTAAAAAAAAATGTTTTCTGAGTCATTCTTCTTCATTTATTCAATATCATTCTATCTGTATTGCTGTGCGCTTTCCACGAGCACTGAGAATACAACAGTGAATAAAGGTCCAGCTCCTTGCTTTTATGAAGCTTACCTTAGGCTGGGGTTAGCTAAATTCCATTCCAACAAACAGCAAAACTATTCATCACTATCAGTGAGTTTACAAACTAGTCAGAAGGCTACATCTAAAGGATCAAGCATGAAGAAATTAATATATTAAGGTAACAATAAAAAAAGTATAAATGTTCTTTGGTAAATAAAGTAGTGAGTTTATGATGAGCATGCTGAAAATAACTGAGAAAAACTGCCTGAGGAAGCCAACTTCACCGCTTCCCTTCCAGTCCTTCTGTCTTGTCTGTCCTGCCCTAGACACTCCATACCTCCTTTGCTTAACACATTCCATGCAATTTTGTCATGTCCTGCTGCTGTTCCTATTCTCTAGAATCGTCCCCATTGCTTCTTTTAAATAACTGATTTACTTACTTTTCATCCTTCAAAACCTAGTTTAAAAATCCCTAAGACTGATTGATAAATTATTCTTGTTCAGGTATCCTCACTCAGTAACTGGGGCCTTCTGAGAATGTAAGAGAGTCTATGGAATAAAGAAGGAAAAGTTGGTCAGTAAGAAGTGAGCACAATTTTTCATCCTTGGGAAACCCATCAATCCTGTAAGAGAAGGATGTGATGTTTCAAGCTCACTCAGTAATTTGACAAAATTTTATTGAGAACCAACTATTCCATTTTTTCTAAGTAAAGGTACATCATTGAATAAGACAAAAAACATTCTTCTTTGCAGCTTTGATTGTAAGGGCAAGATAAACAACAGCAACTATATATATATATAATTTGATGGAAACAAATAGTCAGCCTTCCCTATCTGCAGGAACTATATCCTTGCATTTAACTAAGTATGTATAGAAAATATATATTAAAAATTGTATCTGTACTAAATTTGTATATATTTCTTTCAACTTGGCATGATTAGCTAAACAATATAACAATCATTTTCATAGTATTGACAGTTTAGTGTATATTACAAATAATGTAGATGATTTAAATAGCTAGGTTTCTTTTTATAGATTATGTGCAAATATTTTAGCATTTTATACACACTTGAGCATCTGAAGATTTTGCTATCTGTGGAGAAATTAATTAGGGGGGATATGGTACTATATCCTGAAATCAATTCTTCACAATTACCAAGGGACAACAATATGTAATTTAAAATTGTGATGATTGTGAAAAATCAAAAGACAGTGGGATTATGTCTGAGAGGGATACAGATATTTTGGTTGACAACTTAATATATTTCATCTTCTCCTAACCAATAGCAGCAATGTCTCCTTTAGGAAGCTCAATTAAAAGGGTGACCACCCTTATTATAAATTTGTCCCATTCATTTTATCCATGATTTATTCAAGCATAATCATGTGACCCATTTCCAGTCAATGAAATGTGAAACAAGTTTGCTGCAGGTGTTTCAAAAGCTTTTCTCATCTTTAAGAAAGAATTGTAAGAATTCAATAGTTTTATTGTATCAACAGGAACTTTGTAGCCCAGATTGATGCTGGACCTATTTATAACTATGAAGGGAAGCAGCCTTAGCAGTAAGATCATGCTAACTGGAAAAGGAGAGAACCCTTGAAGTACTCCGTCAATCGCCTGAAACTTCACCCATCTCAGGCTTCCTCTGTGTGATCCAATACATTTCCAGTTGTTAAAGCAATTTTGAACCACATTTTCTTTTACTTGTACTTGAAAGCCAATGATATAAAAGGCTGGATAGTAGGGTAAGACCTCTTTGGAAAGGTAGGATTGGGACTGAAACCTAAAAGATGAGAAACTGGCCAAAGATCTGGGGACTTTGAAAACACCCAAGACAAAGACCCTAAAGAGGAATGAAATAATTGTCAGCATTTTCCGGGGACAGAAGGACTGGAGAAGAGAACAAAGGGAAGAATGGGATCAGCACAAAGTAAAAGATAGAAGAGAGACAGAATAAAGTTTAACTAAGATTTACATAGCATGAAAAATCCCTTCTTTGAAAGGTACAGCAGGAATGGAATCTCTTGATAATCTTCTTTCTGAAGTCATAATCTTTTCATGCCACCCATAACAATTAGCACCTCAAATACCCTCTAACCCTTTGGCTTTTCTAGAGCTAAGATCCACATCTTGAATTTGAAGGTCTATCTTAAGTTATCCAATTCTAATTAAACACTGAGGGATGAATATATGTCCTGCTTAGGGTTACAGACACCCATAACCAAGGATGTAGGGAGGAAGATGTGAATTTAAAGAATTTATTGCAAGACAAATGGAAAGAAATATGAGCAAATCAATATCCAGACTTTTGGGCATACAAATAATTCTGCTTTCAGGTTAATATTTGAGTATCAAGAACTAAATGAACAATGAGAAAGATCTTATCATCTTCATAATTTATTTTATTATAATCTCGGAATTCTTAACATATTGTGATAATAACCATTACCAGTTATTTGTAAATAATTTATAAAGTTATACTTCATATCATCAATATGGCACTGATTTTTACTTATTATATTTTATACCTAATATTTTCATGAAGTGTGTGTGTGTGTGTGTGTGTGTGTGTGTGTAATGTCTACCCAACAGATTACAAGTTCCTGGAGAAGAGACCATTTTTAAATCTGTTCGGAGTTCCTTTATCTCTAATCTCTATCAATTCAATAGAAACTTGGCATATATTTGATAAACTAATGGTTCCATAATTGCCAACTTATACTGGAAGACAGAGATGCTATGTTTCCTTTTCAATATTTATATCATGTTGAATGCATGGCAGTTGAGTCATTCCAAGCATTTTATGAAAAAATTTTACATAAAGGAAGGATTCTCTTGGTTAACTAAAAATTGTGCTTATCAATCTTACAAATTTGACTTGTTTTCTGAATTTCTGAAACAAATAATTCCTTATTTTCTTAGAAATAGCTGTTCTGACCTGCAAAGACATGTCTAAACGTGTACTGTCTTTCAAATATTCTTGAAATATTAAGGAATCAGTTTAAGCACCCCAAATTGGGTTTCAGTGTTCTCTCTATGTGTTCCCAGAGCAACCCTATTTGTAAGAATCATCCTGTGTGGTTCAGTCTTTCTCTGGTAGATACGGAATACATATTCAGTTAGTAAATTAAGGGAAAAAAATGGTGACATGTAATTTTCTCCCCATTTTCAATCTCTTAGGGGAATTATTCAATAAAATAAGATTTTCCACATACATCTTTGATACAAAAAATGAATATATGTGTGCCTTGTTGACATTTATAGAGTAGTATTGAAGCCAGATTTACAGATAGGTGGTTAGTGTAGTTAGGTAAATCGGGTCTAATATTGAGTAAAATCAAGAATGAAGGCCATTATTGAGAATGGAGTCCAGGAAAAGGAGGAACTGAAAATGTCCCAAGGCCCAAAGCCCATCCCAAGGAAATGTCAATGAAGCAGCTCCCAGAAAACCTGGAGATGCTAATCCAAAAGCCCTTCCTGCCCATCTGTCCCCCATCCTTTGGGCCTTCCCACCTACATTCCATCACTGCGAGATAACAGAACAGAGGACAAGAATGTGACAGGAATGTGGGAAAGCTAAAAGAAGACCTTAAAAAAGGGAAGACCTCGCCCTTCCCTTCCATGGATTCCACCTCTTGGGTCACCTTCTCCCTCAGGGAGGAGTCTTTTTTGCTGTCCTTTAATAAAGCTTCAACTTTCCACTTTAAACTTGCCTCAGCATGCTTCTCTGGTGCTATACTTCAGCATTCATTCGGGAAGCAAGGACTCGTCACCAAGTAAACAGCAGTAACAGTATGTAGTGTCCAAGAACATTCCCACAGATTATTTCATCTTCAAGATTTCTCTCTTAAATTCCAATAATCCTTCCCCGATTCTTCTCCATTTCAATCTCCAGCCTGAGGTAATGAATATTAGAACTCAAAATTAGAAGTGTGAAGGAATAAATGCAGCTTTAGAACTACCCTTACATGATCAGTTACTCACCGAGTCTTAAGAATTCTGTGACAACAGGTGGGGTCAATTCCTTATAACAGCCCATTCAGTCTCCTGCAAGTGTGTGCCCAGTAAAAGACCAATTGAAGTAAGAGGAGGACCATCCCTTAAATTTTTCAATAACAAAACTACGAATATAAGAAAAATAACTCATTTTCTAAGCAAATCAAAATTTGCTTTCTCAGCTACTCATTTTCCTCAATTCTTCCGCTTGGTCAAGATTTTACTGAAAAACAAAAAGAAAATTAACCAAGGAATTAAAATCAAGATCTCTGGCAGACATTAATATGTTTAGCTTCTCTTTTTTTTTTAAAAAAAAATGATATTTCTAGAGTCTGCTGGATTTTTAAAAAATTCAAAACTGAATAACAAGTTTATCTTGCTATTTGCAGGACATTTTAACATGTAAACTTGACTTGAAAGACCCCAGCCCAGAAACCCCAGGCCCCATTGTGAAACCATCAGGGCGTGTTGCTAACCCACTAAACACCGGAGAGGTCTATCTGTTAATCAGTTAAGGGTAGTCTATTGTGTAAGGACAGGATGGTTGGAAAAAGAACAAAAAAAAAAAAAAAAACAGGTCCCAGGGCATTCTTAGGCAAATAGGAACTGATAACATAAAGTGAAGAACAACTTTGCCCTTTAGCTAATCTATATGCTGGGTTCAAAATAACCAATAAGAAACCTGTTGCTTACCGCGCGCGCGAAACCTGCCCCATTATCCTATAAAAGACCTGTACCCCAAAGCCCGGTGTGCCAGTTCACCAAAGCTCCGGCTGAGGTTTTGCTGAGCACCCACAGGCGTCTGTGTCTGAATAAACCTCTTGCATTTGCAGCCAGTGCCTCGTGCGTCTTTCTTGGACAGGGAATCGGTGGGTCTTTCATTTGGCGAGCCAGCCAGGAGAACTCCTGTAACCCCGTCCGGATCCCTGCCCGAGGAACACCCGGCAACCACTGGGAGGTAAGCTGGCCAGCTCGTGTCATTTTGTGTCTCTTTTGTTCTATGTTTGCAGTCTTTGGTCGTTATCTGTCTGTGCGCGGCGTCCGTACGATTGCGCGTAATCGCTCTGTTTTCTGGGCAGCTTGAGAAGGAGTTGACGAACTCGGACTTCTCTCCTGCCACCCTGGGAGACGTCCCAGGGATTCCTGCCACCCTGGGAGACGTCCCAGGGTTCTGAGTGGATTGCCTGTAGTAAAGTATTTTGTGAAGTATTTGGTAAAGTATTTTGTAGCTGACGGATCCATCTGAGCCTTTAGTTTCTGGGTAGCAATCCACGACGTGCTGCGAATTTTGTGGCCGCGTTGCGAATTTTGTGTTATGTGTTTCTATTGTCCTGTCTGTCCCCAGCCCAAAACCCTGGCAAGAGAACTAATCTCCCAATCTGGCGTTGTCAGACCCAATCTGAGGGGGATGCTCCCCCAATCTGAAGGGAAGGCCCCAGTTGGCTTGGGGCCAACACCCACTTTCATTTTTTTGACAATCTGAAAAGGGAATCTATGTCTTTGTGTGTCTCTGTGTGTCTTTTTATGTCTCTGTTTAGTGTGATGGCATTGTTTTACTTTGGACCGATGCAGAGTCCCAAATTTCAATCTGCCTTAGAGGTGTGGAGATAACTTTAGCTAAATTTTAACCTAAATTGTAAGCGAGATTAGGGAAGCAGTGTTTTCTTTTCTTCCTGTAGTTGGCTTGCGTGCACCCACTGCGGTTAAGAAATGCCTGCTGGGGATCTAAAAACTTTGATATCTCGCTTTAACTTTTCTCAAAACCCTGTCCTCATTATTAAATTGGCATTAATTGGCTTTGGGAATGGGAGCCGAACTTTCAGTCATAAATTCTGTCCCAGACTGAGATTCTACACCGAGGTAAGTGCACGCACCCCATGTCTGTTTGAGGTGCATCTTTCTCTCTCTTTCTCTCTGGAGGGTAAGGTGGGCACCCGACGGCTACTTAAACGCAACTAGTGCAGCCGCCACTCTTCAAGACTCGGGTGAGAGGTTTCTCGGCCTAGGCAGCTCTTAATCACCTGTTCAATACAGAGCAGGCATGTTGGGTTCTGCCAAAGCCGCTTCCAACTTTTCTGTCTGGGCCCGGAGAGCAATTGGCGTGAGTACACAGTGTCCCGAATCCCGATCTGCCTCAGATGCGTGGAGGTGGAGGAAGGAGTTTGGAACAACTGCGGAATTCTGGTCTGGGCTACTCTCAGACGATTCTTAAGGTTCCTTTCTCTTGAGCCCCCTCCCGACAGCCCTAAGGGGTATCTAGGGTGATCGGTAGATGAATGGCACTGAGGGAAAGCCCCAATCACATTTGCCTCCGTATGGGCTACGCAACACTCCCACAACCTCGCATCCATTCCTCCTGGATGCTCCCCTTCCTTCGCAGGTCAGAAATGTTAGAAAATCAGGTTGCAGGACTAAGAAAGGCACGGGATAATTAGCAAAATCTGCCCAGGTTCCCTAAGGTGCATAGGTAACTTTCAATAGTCTGTTTTACCACCCCAGTGTTTAAAATGAGCTGTGTTCTTTAAGCTGCTAGAGAGGCATTTTTAGAATCAACTCTTCCGGTAATCTGCTACCTTACAACCAGTAGATATCCCTTAACACTTAGGCGGCTCCTTTAGTCTACAGTTCTGCCATGAGAAAAAGAGTCAAGAAAAAAACTTGAGCCAATCAAAGTACATTCCCTCTTCCCCCTTCAAGACCTAAGGCAGATAAAAACTGACTCTACTGGAAAAGTTAGGAGATATGCCAGATTGCCTGGGATTGGGTCTATCCAAAGAAGTTAATCCTGTAAGTAAAGGGGAAACTGAGGATTTCTCAGCAGCTGCCAGAGCCATCTTCGCTCTGGGGAATTTCCTCATTCTTTCCCTGCACTGCAAGGATTACTCCACCTGAATGCAGTAAAGTCAGTCACACTGAGGCCCTTAATTTTACACCAATAGTTGCCCCTATGTGAAAGCATCTGGTCCACTCGTGGGGAAATCTATGGTGCCACTGATAGGAGTCATAATTAAATGGAAGTTCAAAACCTGGAGAGATATTTTCTTATCTAGTTGTCTGATTGTTTCTTGGGGATAATCTAGGCTAAATGTGTCTAAAAGAGGATGTTTCATTGTAACATCTGGTATCTAAATGAGTTTGAAGCATTGCACAATCTTGCAGTAAAAAGTTAGGGTTAGGTAATTGTTTAGTTTGATTTCAGATAATTCATGCCAGAGAAATTAGATACTTAGGATAGAAAATTAAAAGAACTCTACTTCCAAGTTGGCAAGTAACTCCCAATCATTCAGTGTTATTTTTTTATCAATTTTGAACTGGGTAGCCTGAAAAGATTTCACTAGGTGTACCAGTGCATTAATTTGGGCAAGGATAGTAAATTATGATTTGGTATCTGTTCTCCTTAGTGTATAAGATTCAGGAAAAAAAAATGTTGGATTGGGACGTTGGTCTGGCTTATTGAAATAACATTGAAAAGCAACAGTCTTGGAAATTTTTTTAAAAGCTTAATTTTGGATATACATGGTAGTGTGTAGTTCTCTTTTAAGATTTTCTCCAGGTGATTTAATGAAACTTAATACTACTTTAGGAACTTCAGAACAAAGAAAGTGACTTAATGATCCTAAATAAATTTCTTCTGATGGTAGAGATCCTATTTTCAGTTTTGTGTGAGCAAGTTTTTCTAGTGTAGGAAAATGTAAAAGGTATGAAATTTTATAAATTGCATCTTAAACTTGTATCATAATTTTCAACATCCAAACCTGGAAATTGTGACTTATGGTTAAAATGCCTTAGGCATGAGGTTTGTGCTCAGAATTCCAGTTTTCCCAGACCTCAGCCAGGACTTAAGCTGATATGCAAATAGAAGAAGCCTGGAGCACTCAGTAGGAGACAGATCTGAGGCCCAAGGAAAAAAAAAAAAAAAAAAAAGTAAAAGTGTCTTTTTATGGGAACTCAAACTAGATTAAACCAGAGAGTAAATTGTATGGCATTTACTAATTACAGGCCGGTCAATTTTTTCTAGGACTTTTGCTTTTTTTCTTAGATTCTGTATTTTTTTTTTGAGCTCATGATTTTGATCCTATAGACAAGTTAATGTTTTTCTGATAAGTTCTATTTTTGATCAACTATGGAGTTTTTTTAACATTGCAATGAGATATCACCTGAGAAAGCAACAAGGCCTTTACTATTGTGTTGTGTTACACTGTGTTACGTGTTGTATGTCAGTATGTCTGTATGTGTGTATGTATGTTCATATATCATGCAGTGATATGCCAATTGACAGATGAGGAGCGCTCATGAAAAATTTTAAAAATGGATCCAAATATCTTTGATTCACGTGATTCAAATGGCTCAATTTAAATTAGGTAAACAGATGAGAGTAAAGATGTCTTTAAAATTAAGCTTATTATAAGTTTTTCTAGGTGTTCAAAAATAAAACCTAACAAAATGTTTATGTCTATAAAATAATCTGATTAAATTCAAAATTTACAAGTATTGTTTCAAAATGTGAACAGAAGGAGGTTAACAGATAAAAAAAGAGAAACTAGAAGGTTCTAGGTATGGATTTCATAGAGGGAAAATGTGTTTCTGGATAAGAGTCTATATGATTAAGTAATTAAAAGAGTTTAAGTAAATGATATAAAGAAGGTCTGTGTAAGTTGCTTACAAGTATAAGTTTTTGAGCAAGTAATCTTAAAGAAATTAAACAGCTGGTTAAACAAGTGCTATTGTTTTAGAGAATTGTGCTATGTTATCTCTTTAAAAGCTAAACTTGGTTAATATAAACATCAATGTAATTGGTGCTATTAATATGTTCACATCTTCCAGGTATACAAGTCTGTTAGGTAGAAGCCTTAGAAAGAGCATTATATCAAGCTGGTGTTCTAAAGTTATATGGTAATTTTAGGCTTAAAAGAAAGACATGTTGAAGATATAATTAAATCATTTGTGTTCTATAACTGGACTTGTTATCAATAAGATGTACAGTTCTATGTTACCTTTTTACACTAAGATACAACAAGTGTATTTTTAAGTTAATGAGGGCTTAATCTGTGTAAAGGTTTTATTGTAAAACACAAAAGTACTTTACTACTTTTCTACAAAAGGTTAAAAGTTTTCAACCTTTCTTTAATTCATGTTTTAGATGTGATATTATGTTGTGTTTGCTCAAGTTCACAACAATTTATGTAGGCTTTGTAAAATAATGTTTAAAAAGCAAAGATCAGTTTCAGAACTATAGTATTTAAGATCTATGAAGAGCCCCACCTTACTTGAGATAAGGCTCTGTGTCCCATCTCACTGCATGTGAAAGTGACTATGAAAGAAGTAGGCTAGATTTCAGTACATTTAAAGTTGTGCCCAAAAGTTGTTTTTTGTCAAGATTACTAGGATCTCAAACAGGGGATTATAATGTATAACTCTGCCAAACTTCAAGGTAGCTATTACATGAACTAAATATGTTTTTTTACCCTAGTTAATTTTGTTTTGTAGTTTGCTTTTAGATGGTCTATAGATTACCTGTTTTGCAGAGGTACTGCTTTAAGAACTCACAACCTGGGTTAATGTAAGATAAGGAGTTATCACCTACAGGATAGAGAGATAGATATTAAAGCCCAGTGCTCTTAATATAAGGCTGTTAAAACTTATTTGCTGGATGTTTAAGATTAAGTTTTAAAATTAAAAATTTGGCTCTTGCCCTCTGAGTCAGTCTGAGTCAGGGGATAGGGGACTTTTCCAAAGAGCTTTGCAACTCTAGGCCACATAACCTCCTGATCAGGGAGATTAATGAGACCAGTGGAGGACAGAAAGCCAATCAGTGCATTTGCTGTGAAGAGGAGGGTCATCAGAAAAGGGAGACATGCCTGATGCTTCCGAGGGAAGCCACATGGTCAAGCAAGGCCTGGACCCATCCTAGCGCAAATGGCACTAGCAGATCTGAAAAGCTGCTGTAAAGTTCCCGAGGACTCCCAAGGAAACTCAGCTGACTGTTAACAATAGATAGAAACAAAAGTCAGTTTGACTTGCTTCATCTTAAACACTTAGCAAAGACAGTCAAAGCCAAAACACAGCTATTCCTGGGCATTTTTAAATAAAATAATAGTTAAATGTAACTTCCATAAATAAGTAACCTGGAGGCTTCAAAAGAGATTCTCAGACAGGAATGCCTGATAACTATCAAAAGGAACTGCCAGAGTAGTTTTTAGTCCAAGGCCTTTATTTCTAACCTACACAGGTAGGCATGGTGTTTGCTAGTATGGTTATCCAGCCCTGAGTAACAGAATTAAAGGTTTCTCTATTAGACACAGAGGTCATACTAGTAAAAGGATTTTGCAAGATCAGATGACATTAAATTATTAAACTGTGTCTTAAGGGAAAGGACATCTGTAACCCTAAAAGTTAAATGTCATGTTCACAGTCCTGGTAACTGAGGATGTTAAAGCCTGGTGAGGGAACTTCTGTACAGTGACATGTTCCAGCTGCTGCAACACTTATTCAGTACTCATGGTTTTTGTTTCTCTCATAGAAACACCCATCCCCAGATGACAACCTGTTTTTCCCCAACCAGATCTCAAAATGGAACTGACTTCTAAATGGGAACTCACGTCCCCCAAGTCGCCCCCCACGTCTTCAAGCCCCCCTCATGTTCGACACCCCTTTTCAGCTCTGAAGCAGCCAGAACGAGTCATCGCCCCTTCTCCACACAAGTTTCTAAAATTAGGGGGAAACAAAGCCAAAAATGGAAAGGCAGTGTAGATAGGTAAATCGAGTCAGGTTGGGTCTAGGAGGCCAATTTTAAGTAAGTCTGGAAAGTTAAAGACTGTCCCCTGAGGATTACTGTTTACCAAGATGTAGAGTCTGCCTAAATAGGCCCCCAACTGAGGGAACCATGATTGGTTCCCAAGTTTCCAGACAAAGGGGGGAATGAAAGACCCCAGCCCAGAAACCCCAGGCCCCATTGTGAAACCATCAGGGCGTGTTGCTAACCCACTAAACACCGGAGAGGTCTATCTGTTAATCAGTTAAGGGTAGTCTATTGTGTAAGGACAGGATGGTTGGAAAAAGAACAAAAAAAAAAAAAAAAACAGGTCCCAGGGCATTCTTAGGCAAATAGGAACTGATAACATAAAGTGAAGAACAACTTTGCCCTTTAGCTAATCTATATGCTGGGTTCAAAATAACCAATAAGAAACCTGTTGCTTACCGCGCGCGCGAAACCTGCCCCATTATCCTATAAAAGACCTGTACCCCAAAGCCCGGTGTGCCAGTTCACCAAAGCTCCGGCTGAGGTTTTGCTGAGCACCCACAGGCGTCTGTGTCTGAATAAACCTCTTGCATTTGCAGCCAGTGCCTCGTGCGTCTTTCTTGGACAGGGAATCGGTGGGTCTTTCAGACTCACCTTTAAGATTTTGACAGAACATTTTCTTGCAGCTGCTGGGTGATCTTGGGTGAATCAGGATGAGCTCCTACAATTAATTTCTGGGGCTTTATACCTGTCAAAGAGAGAGTAAAAATGACTTGCTGTCTGGAGGAATGTCAGCGGCCAGGCTATCATTATCTGCCAGGAAGCAACTTCAGTTCCTCTCCTCAGTTCCAAATGAGGTTAAAATGAAGAAGTCTGGATCTGCTTTGAATGTTTTCCATTTTTTTTTTTTTTTTTTAGAGAAAAAATACTGAACTATTGAGGTTTTAGTTGGCTCCATGGGGGGATATATTTCAAACCCTGTGTTCACTTCTGTGCAAAATATTGCTTTACTTTTACAAATGTAATACACCTTTAAAATCCTCTGGAAACAGGTTTTGTTTTTTGTCATTACAGGGATATTTGACGTTTAATGAGGTGGAATGAAAAGATGTTTACCTGTTTCAAGCAAAGGAAGATATAAAAGCTGCTGCCATTTTCCTGATTCATCATGTCGTTACTGTTACATAAAGAAGAATAAATTCACTGTCAGACACCTGCACTTACTCGTCAGCACGCAGTTAGATAAGCAAGCAAAGGAGATGCTGTGATCCCAATGAAAATCTGGAAGGTTTAGAACTTACATTGAATCACTTTTAGGAATTCCTTCTCCAAGTTTAGGCAGGGTTTCTGGGAGAAAATATTTGAGATCTGAATACTGAAATTGTATGTTTTTTTTATGAGGGTTTTTTGTTTGTTTGTTGAATAATTATCCTTGTATTCCTGCAGAATGAAAACTGATTAAAGTTGCTATTGCTCTGCATTGAGATTGGCTTTCTCCATAAACCAAGAATTGTACTGTTGAAGAATTCTTACTACAAGCTTCCAGTTAAGGTGAACATTTGAACCTTTTAAAATATATTATTAAGTAAAGTTGTAAAAAAAAAAAAATCAAAATTTTTTTTTTGTTGTTGTTTCTTGTTTTTTTTTTTTTTTTTTTTTTTTTGCTGTTTCAGACTTTATTCTTGACAAGCTGTAATCTCTGGGTCCTCTAAAACTTCTTAGTGTCTCACAAAAATTAGCTACTTGGAAGCCTTTCAGGTCCACAGGATGGTCAGTCAACCTGGCCAGTTATACAAAAAAAAAAAAAAATTAAGGCTATGTCAAAGCCTCTACCATAGACACATGGGCTTTGAGGGACTTCCAAGATCCTCCCTGGGTTTCCTTTTCATAAATGGATAACTGAGGATCAGTTGATTCAAGACACTTCCAAGGATACAGAGTCAATAATGGGTGTGTTTACTGACTCCCAGATTCATTGTTCCCAAGTCTGCTTTTCCTCAGACCTTCTCCGGGTCCCTCTGTATTCTCTTGAGACAGGTTATCATCTACCAGGATTCTGTGTCAGCTGACCCTTCCTACTTAAGTACAGCAGGAAGCACTGGTGGAAGACCTCAGAGCCAAAGGAATAAAGCCGCCAAGAGTGTCTTAACAATATCCACAAAAGGCCCTGCCATCCTACTGCATTTCCCATCCATAAACTTGATGAAGAAAATGAAAATTTAACCTCTACATTGAAGATGGAAAAAAAATGCTTTGATGGGCTACACAGGTAACATGAATGAACCAAGCAGGTACAGTAGGTCCTTTAAAGACATGCAGCCCATCTAAAAAAATCAAGACCCCACACATCTCCAGGCAACTACTTCTGAGAGAAAAAGCTGGGGGATGCAGCTGACTCCCCTGAATTTTTCACTGAAATGAGACAGCCACAGCTCTTGGTGATATCTTAAAGTGATAGAATAGAAAGCATATCATTAAAAAAGAAAAAAAATACTGTATGAACCAAAGAGAACCTTCTATGGGAAGAATTTGGCAATCAATTTATGATTCTAGCTTTGGGACAACAGTTCACCTGGAGAGAAAAAAGTACATTTAAATGTTCACAATAAATGGAGAGTTAATGCAATAATCTGGGTAGTTCTCCCTGACAGCCCTTCGTATCTAGTACTTGGTTATTTCAAACCACTCTCTCTTAGTAAATTATGTCAGTGTAGCTGCTTAAATATTACACTGACCTTGGTATATTTGAACCCACACCAAGCATGATCTCCCTGAGCTTGTGGGAGTTAAAAGGCCAGCGTTTGATAAGGAACATGAAACTGAGGTAATACAAACGCAAACAAACCTCATTGTAAGGACATGGCATACCTTCAGTTATTATCTACAAATAAACCTCGGTAATGAGATTTAGGGTTCCTCTCAGTTGCATGTTGATGATAAATTCTCTGAGGAGCTGACTCTAACCCATTAAAAGCAAGCTTGCTCCTGCCACTGTGGCTGTTAATTTGACAAGACACTGTCACATTAAGTAGAACAAACATGTTTTCGCCCAGTCGGCCATCCAGAACCGATATGGCTGTTACTCTAACAACTGGATATTGATTGGAATCATTCACCCCTTCCGACCCTCCACTGGGAGTCAGCTCAGGCTGACAGAGGGCTTGCCTCTTTGGCACACACAGATACATGTTAAGGAGAGCCACAAATTTTAAACCATTTAGCTCCTTGTCATGTTTATCTTTCAGACACTGTCTGGTTCGCTTTTACATCTGTGGGATAATAGGCTCTGAATAAATCATTGTTTATTAATTTTATGGATCTCCACATTCATCTGGAAGGGTTGTTGTGTTTAGCATTTACACTTCATAAATGCAAAATATCAGAAAACACATAAAAGGATTTCATAAGAAAATTTTTAAATGGACAAAAATTTAAGATCCCTTGAATTCTAAAAGAGAGGATAGAATCAAACCTACCAGCTCCCCCTCTCTCTTTTGGTACCAGGGATTGAACCCAAGGGCCACAACCACTGAGCCATATACCCAATCCTTTATGTTTGTTATTTTGAGACAGAGCCTCACTAAATTGCTGAGGCTGGCTTTGAACTAGTGATTCTCCTGCATCAACTTTTGAAGCTGCTGGGATTACAGGCATGTGTCACCATGCCCAGCTCAAACCTCTTTTTAATCTGTGTAATGCAAAGGCCTTAACTCAGTTTTCAAATAACCAATCCTTTTATCAGATAAGATCATAAAAATCTGTAACTCAAACTCACTGGAAATAGAACTGTTATTTAACTTATTATTAATCTCTGGCTATTTTAACATTCTTATTAATAGGTGTACCGAACATTTAGCAGATTTTGCTTTTATCCAGTAATTGACTTACCATAGATGGATTTTAACACATGATATTGCTAGACTATCATTTACCTGTGCCTGTGTGTCAGTTTAAACTCATTTTGTACTCTTCTCTCTGCATTATAGTCCATGTTCACCATGGACTGCAAAAGGACTTTTAAAGGACACATAGTCAAATCATTCATCAGAATCCCTTGCTTGGTCTGGAACATTTCCAAGAAGTGGGCATCCAGTGATGCCAAGCCCATTACACACATAACCACTCTGGAGAATTATATTTAACATTATTGTTTTACATGAAAAAATATACTAACATAAAGCTTTGACTCATTCATTGTAAATCCTATGGTCAGAAAGTATAGGTCAAACTCCTTTTCTGCATGGTAGTCATTCCAATATTTGAAAATAGTAATGGTATTCTCCTTCTGTTTTCTCCAGGCTAACCACCTCATTTCTTTCAACCATTTCTCTTTTACCAGCAGTCTGAAAACTGGTCTGAGGGTTATACCCTACCTTTTACCTATGTTTTAAATAAGGTTTCATTAGAGCATGCACATTTAAATTTAAATTTTGTATAATTCCTCTCATGCTAGAACTGCAGAATTGTATAGCTGTGGTAGAAATTTATGGTTCACATAGCCAAAAATGTGTATCTGGTCCTCTATATAAAAATCCTGTTCACTGATCCCTGTCCTATACCATGGTCTCTCAAGTCCCCTCATCATCTCTATTCTTGGTGTCTTAGTCTTCACAACCTCTCTAAGACAATAATTCTCCAAATCATGAGAAGCTTATATCACTTGCTCTGGATACTCTTTGTATTTATGAGGATGGGAAATCCACTCACTTATAAGCATTCTTCATCATAATGCCCAAAGAAATCCCCAGATGAACCACTGATATTTGTCTGATTTACAGTAGAAAATACAAAATTTTTTAGTTTTTTTCTAAGTCTATATTTATTTGTATATTTCATTATCTCTTAAAAATATGCTTTTGTGCACTGAGAGTATAGCTCAGAGGTAGAACACATGCTTAGCATGTATGATATCCTGGTTTCAAAACCCAGCAATAAAATTTTAAAAATAAATAAATAAAGAGAAAAACACACACAAATATCTTTTGAGTACCTGCTTTTGCATAGCATTGTTCCATGCACTATATTAAATACTAAATAAGACAATCATTCTCCAAAGGAGTTTATATCTGTTTGCATAAAGAAAAGTATTTATAAAATAAATTATTTCATTGCATTTTAAAAATCTCTCTTTGCTAGATTGTCAGGTCCTCGAGGACAGGAAACTTTCCTGTTTGTTTTATTACGTCTCCACAATGTCTAGAATAGCTCCTGGCACATGGAGATATTCAGTAAATATTGGTTAAATGAATAAGATAATAAATATGAGACAAAATATAAATAAGTATTAAATTAAGTGATAAAGACTATCTGAAAACCAGGAATTCTGGGTATAGACAAATGACCATGCTCTGCACATAAAGCTATATTGAAATTTAACCATATAATCTAACTTCTCCTTTAAAGGAAAAATCTCCTTTATGGTCTCCAAATTAATATTTCTCATCTGCATCAGAGACTTCTGGTTTGCTTATTCAAAGCAGAGATTCTTGATAACAAAGGTCCAACCTATTGAATCAAAATCTGTCATGCCGAGAAATGTGCATTATTGCCAGTCATCCAAGTGATTCTTATGAACCTGAAAGTTTGAAAACTACCATTCACAACAAAAGACGACAGAGACTCTAAGCAAATACATCAAGTGATGAAGAACTCACACTACAAATGTCCAGCTTCTAATTTCTATTAGATTTAGTTTCAGAAAAAAAAATATTGATCAAGTTGCAGTCTGTCTTCTGTGATTTCCAATCATTAGTTTTGGTTGCATTTATTAAAATCACATGAAACAATTTTTTTTTCCTCTTCCATGTGACAGCACTTCAAATGTGTGATAAGTCCTGTAAAATTTCTTCTCCCAGCTAAACTTTGCTTAGCTGATCTTATTTTTGGAGTTGTTGTTCATTGGCAGAATTTATCCAGGGTCTACTGGTTACTCCAAAGTTCCAAATTTTAGATGTCAGGAGAACCTGGCATCCAGAGTACAGAGTGGTTCTCTCTTCTTCCACTCAGAGGAAACCAGTCTAGCACATCCTACTCCCTACTGGCACCTGAAGCTTTAAGACAGACCTTCCCTTCTAGCTCTTGATGTTCAATCTCAGCCAACTCATCAGAAATTGTGAAGGGACACTTACTCACAGACCATAGATTCCTGTCTCCACATCATTCTTGATTTTCCTGGAAAGTTCTACATTTCTCAACATCAGTCTTCACATGTGTGTCCTAGAATAGGCTGAAGTATCAGAGAGTCAGAATTAACCACCTATTACACGTGCAGCCTTAGGTCATTACTGCTGAAACTCTTTTAGTTCCTGTTTGTTTGATTAATGCAATAGAGATAATAGTACCACCCCATATGGTTGTGAGAATTAAATGAGGTAGTATATATGAATTATATAACATAGTACTCTATATGCAGTAAGTTTTCAATAAATGATCCTGTTAGTGTTGGAGGGTTTTTTATCATCACTATTATTTACATTTCTGTCTTCTCTTGCAGATTGTGAACTTCTCAAGGCAGGGACCACATCTGACTTATCTTTACCTCCAGTTACTAAAGTGCCACCAGAGAGAGCTAAGTCATATGGACCAATGCCCTCTAAGATTCCAACCTCCCCAATACTTTGCTTATTGCCAGTCCTCCACTTTGTACTCCTAAACTAAGTCAACAACTCTATGAGAAACCAATTACAAAAGTCACCATAATAGGAGGGGAGGCAGGAGGATTGTGAGTTCA